>NC_134097.1:60372689-61572689 GCF_000715075.1 Nicotiana tabacum
TACAACAATGTTGAAATCGCGCTTGGCTGGGCGAGGTTTCCCTACCAGCTATGCCTTGTTGAATCTTGTTCCTTTGGAGGTTCCTCGAGGGTGCTGTCCTCGGGCCATCCCCCTGCTGTTGCGAGGTAAGTTGCTTCTCAAGTCGTTCCTTCCATTCACCGTACATGGATGATACCTCCATCTGCTTTGTATGAGCTCCTTTGTCGGGGGTCTGCTTGGATATATCGAACCCGAAAGGGTTCCTGGAGGGTTGTCCATGGCCCCAATTCGGGACTGGTGCTGGGTGTGGGTATCCAACCGAACCTCGGCTGGGTAACTAATCGGGCTCCGCTCGAAATGCCGAGTCATTAGGCATGCTTTGCTTAGGCTTCGAGTGAGGGCCTATGTTGGCCAGTCATCCGAGACCGGGAACGATCTCATTTTCCTTATCAGGGGATAGGGTGTGGCTTCCCGCAACATTTCATTTCTTCTTCATTCAGCTTCATGTTTACCGGGCCTTCTCTATACTGCTTTTGTGGCACTGACGCACACTTCCGCAGAGGACCATGCTGGTATAGTAAGCGAGTCTGTGAAGTCGGGTGTCAGGCAATGGCGTTGCATCACGGTTCCTCTCGAAATAGTTTCTTCGAACTTTCTCAACAAGAAGGGCTCGATTCCATTGCCTCGGCTATCGCTGCCTCTGAACGAGCACGCGCAAGTGGTTGTGCACCCATAGGGATCTAAGGTCCTATCGCACCTAGGGAGTTCTAGTGTTCTAGGTTTCTGCGAAGTGAGTTCCTAGACTGTTTCCTTGGGAGACAGTTGCTGTAAGAGCTTCCACGAACCTGATTCGATCCTTTTGAAGAGGTTCCCGAGCATCCTCACTACGGCGGGGTCGGTTGCCGACCCGTCGTTACTTGATCCCTTGGGTACTAGCTCATCGTAAGGGGGTGTCTCCAGGTGGATTTATAGCGGAGCGATAGCCAACTGTCGTGCCTGCAATATTTAAAAAATAACATGTAGTCTAACTTCCTGTCCTACACGGGCCGGGGTTTTTTTGTTCTTCCTATTGGTGTGAGAAGTTTCATCGACTCGTTGTGCATCCTGTGAATGTGCGTCCATTAGGATTGGTCCGGGAGCGATATTAGGACTATGCGGTGGTGCTCCAGTGGCTAGGATAGCCACACAATTTCCCCGTGATTTTTGAGGTTGTCATTCTCAACTTCATTAACCGAGCCGGACATTTTGGCCTGAAATCAAAGGATCTTGGACAAGAAAAAGTGTGAAAGATAATGTGTGTTTGTGTGACGAAACCAACAAGAAAATAATCACTATCATTTTTAGCCCCACGGTGGGCGCCAAACTGTTTACCGTGAAAATGGTAACAATAATTAAGTTTGTATATGGGACTCTAAAAATACGTGATGTATTCCCAAGCTAGTTGTTGAAGCAGTTAATGCTAAAAGCATGAAGTATAAAGATAAAATGCGAGTTAAGGCGAGGCAGTAATTGAACCAAAAGGGGCCTATTGCCCCAGCTCAGAGATGATCGATAGGACCTCGGGGTCGGCGTTGGTATCGATCTCGGACTATTGGGGATGGTCGGGGATGGGATAACAGTTAGAGGTATGATCTATATTTCCAGTACTAAACGATACGGTGAAGAAAGAGTAAGAAAATGATAAATGCTAAGGAGGTCTCGAGCCTGCGAGGATGGACCACTTAGAAGAAAAAAGAGAGAGAGAGAGAGAGATATTATTGCACTTGTGGAGAAAATGGAGCAATATCAACCCTTTACAAGATGGTATGGGCTCCTCTTATATAGGCGAGGGAACCCGACATGGTACAGAGTGCATTAAATGTAAAGATACGGGGATGGGATGGCTAGACAAGACACTAGGACCTATTGATTCTAGTTGCTTGCCTCGGGAGTCCCCTGTCTTTGTAACCTTTGCTGGGTTACGAATGAATCCTTCAACCTCAGAGCCACTGCGAGACCGCAGATGATCCTCAAGATAAGGAGCCCGATCATGATCCCACAACCTCGAGGTGCTCTCACGACATTCCGAATATACCTCAAGAGCGGGAGATGGGTTCCCCTGATTTCACCATACACAAAACTCCACCCGTATGGGCTTGTCCTCGGGGCACCATCTATGCTTGGACAAACCCTCTTCCAGGATCTATCTACAGTGCCTTAAGGCTATCTACACTAAGTTCAAAGCAATTTCCCAGGTGGTCCAGATTTGATTGAACCTCTACTCGGGGACTGCCCTCGAAAGCTCTAAGGCAGTCCCTAAACCACGGGCCTCTGAACAAGCTTCCCCTCAAAGGCTACCACAGAGCCTAAGTGATGAATCACGGTTCTAGGACCTAAAGTGTTACTTTCATTCGACTCAAAGTGAAGGTCTCGACAACCAGAGTTTATCGGCCCGACCCAGGCTCGATTTAAGGAACGGTGAAGGACTCCACGAGAAGCCACACTAATCAATCAAAAATTAGGAAAAAAACACTCACATCTGGGCTCGATATTGGCACCAACCTGTAGAGTCATATGCTCAGAATCTCCATAAACATAACTAAAAGGGAATACAACAAGCATTAAAGACAAAATTGAGGAAACATCTTCATATTCATAAAAGTTCGATTATAGAAGCCCACAAGAGGTCCTTACATATGATTAAAAAAGCTCACAAAGGCTCCTTACACAGAAACAAAGAAGCAAGAAGGTATACATATAGTAAAAGCCTAAGAGCCTAGCCTACTCTCAAAGGTGCATCCTCGGCAACAACATCTTCAGGCATCACCTCCTCGGGCATACGTCCTCAAAGATAATATCTTCCAAGCACCATCCCCTCGGGAGTCTTATCTCGACCCTCTAGAATGGCATCTTCAAAAGGGGAGACGACGAAGAGGAAAGCGATGGAGAAGAGCAAAGTGACGCGGAAGAGGCAGAAAGGGATGAAGAAGTGGCTGGGTGAAAAATCTAGCTAGTATGGATTTCGCCATGCTACTTCTGTAAAGCCACTTCTTAGTACGTTGCCCCGATGTGGGATGCAACAGTTAGTAGATAGTACCACCTCACTCCATGAGGTGGGATGCTCGACCTAAGGACAATCTTGACCATGACTGTGATAGAAATAGGGAGTTCCCAAGGTACACAGCTAGGGATGACAGAGTCTAGTGGTACCCTAGCCCTGAATTAGGGTGTCACATAGCTATCCCATTTCCGCTTCTTTGTCATTAATATATTTTGTACTATGTTGGGATTCCCCTCCTATATAAAGGGGATCCTTGTCATTTTGTAAACCCTCTATTGCTTTAGCTGCTCCATAAGAAATATACAAGAATATTCTCTTTGCTCTCTAACATATTCTGGATATTATTGCTTTCATTTATTAACTTCATTGTCGTTCTTCATTTATTTATTATCATTGGCCATAAAAAGACTCCGTTAATTTTATTATAATTGTTAGTCATACTTCAACCGCCTTCGATAGCTCACAACCGAGCTCTTGAATCGACCTCGAGGCCCACAAATCGACAAACTCGAGGCCCAAATAATTGGCCTATCGGTTCGACTATCACCCTATCCTTAACTCTCATTTCGTTTCTAAGTCTCACATACATAGCATCAACTTCTTAACAACTAGCATAAAAATAGATCACGTATTTTTAGAATCCCATAATCAAATTTAATTGTTATTACCATTTTCATGGTAAACACCCTTCATGGGTGAAATCTTCAGTAGAACCTTCTCCCCAACCATGTAAGACACTTCAAGAACCTTTCTGTCAACATAACTCTTTTGTCTTGACTGAGTTGTATGAAGTCGCTCCTGAATCACCTTTACCTTGTCCAAAGCATCCTGTACCAAGTCCGTACCCCAAAGCCTAGCCTCACTCGGCTCAAACCAACCTACTGGAGATCTACATTGTCTCCCATATAAAGCCTCATATGGAGCCATCTGAATACTCGACTAATAACTGTTGTTATATACAAACTCCGCAAGCGGTAGAAACTATTCCCATGAACCCCCAAAATCAATAATGCAAGCACGTAACATGTCCTCTAATATCTGAATAGTGCGCTCGGACTGTCCGTCCTTCTGAGGGTTAAAAGTTATGCTCAACTCAACCTGAGTACCCAACTCTCACTCCACGGCCTTCCAAAACTGCGATGTAAGCTGAGTACCTCTATCTGAAATGATGGATATCGGGACACCAAGAAGGCGAACAATCTCTCGGATATAATCTAAGCTAACCGTTCTGAAAAATAGGTACTACATACAAGGATGAAGTGCACGAACTTGGTCAGCCGATCCACGATCACCTAAATAGCATCAACCTTCCTCAAAGTTTGTGGGAGTCAAACTACGAAATCCATGATGATCTGCTCCCACTTCCACTCTAAATATCCATCTCCTGAAGCAAGCCACCCGGTCTCTGATGCTCATATTTCACCTGCTGATAATTGAGACACCGAGCTAAAAACCCCACTATATCTTTCCTCATTCTCCTCCACCAATAGTTTTGTCTCAAATCCTAGTACATTTTCACAGCACCTGGATGGATGGAATACTGCGAGTGTTTAGCGTGAAAGTGGTAAAAATAATTAAATTTGTAAATAGGATTCTAAAAATACGTGATCTATTTTTATGCTAGTTGTTAAAGCAGATGATGCTAAGAATATGAAGTTTAATGATGAAATGCAAGCTAAAAAGAGGTAGTAATCAAACCAAGAGGCCTGCTGCCCTGGTATAAGACGGGTCGATAGGGGACCTCAGGGTCAATATCAGGGTCGAGCTCGAGATATTGGGGATAGTCAGGAATGGGATAACAATTAGGTTATGATAAAACAAAGCTCTATATGGCCAAGGCCAAGCGATAAATAAAGAACAAGTAGGAAAGCGATAAATGCTAAAGTGCCCTCGAGCCAGTGGGAGCAAGCGAGTTAGAGAGAAGAGAGAGAGATATTATTGATATTTTGGAGAAATAGTTGGAGCAACATCAGCCCCTTACAAGGTAGTGTGGGTTCCCTTTATATAGGAGGGGAACCCGACAATAGTACATGGGCATTAATTGTAAAGTATGGAGATATGACGGCTAGGCGCCATGCTTCGGCGTAGGCTCTGGATAGGCCAGCCCTGTCAGACTTAGCCGTGTGCCTAGGGAACTTCCCCTTCTGTTCTACCATCGTCCTCTGTCTTCTTTGAGTCAGGCCCCGACGAGCCCCGAGGGAGGGAACTCGGTCGTGGCTTCACGTCTTCGGGGTCTCGAGGCATTTTTCTGAAGTGACTTGATAGCAAGAAATCAAGTCCCCTGATTTTGCCGCATATAGATAGTCTCTGCGTTTCCTAGAACGAAGCGATGGGAAATGATTCTGACACCCTACTCCTTGAGCTTCTTATGGTGACATCACACCAATGATGCAACCTGTAGCGCGAGCTTTTATGGCAACCGGGGTGCCCCACGGACTTATGAATTTGACATCATTTAATGTGCTACCGATTCCCATTCTCCAAGGTGAGTGTACCACCATAGATTTGGTTCCTCAAGAGCACAGTAATTGTGTCCGTCAATCAGTCTCCCAAAGCCTCGATGACCGTGTCGTTACCCCCTATAAATGGGGGTGCCTTGGTGTTGATTTTTCTAACCCAGTACCTCAATTGGCTTATTCTCCCATTTCTTCTTATCATCTTCCTCCATCCTTGAACATTATTTTTGGGTCTTACGACCTCAAGGCTGTTCGGCAGAGCTCTCGCAAGTTGTGTTGTGGTCTGTTGCCGGAGCTTCCTTTCGTTGAGCATGATCATGTTGTCCTATCGTTGTTGTGGACGTTGTTATGTTTGCTTGAGATGATGACCTACAAGGGTCATCTTTCCTTTCTCACGAAAAGCTCTTCGGATTACATACTGCACCTCAAAAGGGGGCTCGAATTATACACCGCTACTCACCTTTATACCCCGGCTCGACGTGGTGTTCTGCCCCGAGCTGGGGGCTCGCAAGGCTAGATGTTCTAAGAAGTAGACTCTAAATAGCTGTGCAAGCGGGACCGAGGCTTGTTCGGTCCACTATTTCTCCGAGGTTCTCTTGGCCAGCGAGGGTCCTCAAGCTTTGGAGAGTTATGGCATTTTTTCATCACTCCCTGCTTCTCGCCCTATCACTTGGGGATATTAGTGTGGAAGGCCGGGATGAGGCTTTTGAGGATTCGCGTCCGAAGGCGCTTGTTGTAGGAGGTGGACCTTCAGAGGTAGACCGGTCTTTAGGATTTTACTTTGCATGTGCATCCTTCTGTTTCTTCCATTTTTGGTGTAGAGATCCTCTGTTGGCTTTTGTAATTGTATGTAAGGACCCCTCGAGGGCCGTTGTACATGGATTTCCATGAATATGATATACTTCATGGACTTCTGTTTTCGATTCTTACCTTATTATTGCATGCTCCCATGCCCTTCGAGGCCTTTAAATGTTTTCCTTTGTTGCTGACCGCTGATATCTAACTCAGATGCGAGCATTCTTCCCAATCCTCTGCTAATTGACATAGCTCTTTTCTAAGACCATCATCGTACCTCGGACCAAACCCGAATTGATCCGATAGGTTCGGGCTGTCGATCCCTCCGAGTTGCATGGAGATAATACGCTGAGTTGTGGAGCTTTCGAGAATGGTAACCTGAGTGAAGGTCAGTTTTGGGTACCTGGGGGTCTCTTTTGAACTTGATGCAGATAACTTTCTAAAGTGTAGGAGATGGACTTCTGTTGAGGGGTTGCCTGTACTCAGGCGCTACCTCGAACCTTCCTGGAGCCTTCGTAATTGGAGCTTTGCGTGCTTATTTTTCTTTTAGAAAAGGAAACCATGAGATCGGGTACCACCTTGAGTCGAGTGATGGCGTTGAAAGCTTCCCGAAGCCCGACTTCTTTTTTGGCGGGGATCCTCAAGGTCCGATGCTACATTAAAATTGGAGACAATACGATTGAATCTTTGAGGCCTAGCTTCTCGTCAGCGGATGCTTCTAGGGTAGGGTATCACCCCATCGATCTGTATCAAGGCCGTTGGCTCCCCGGGGCTCACTCTGGATAGGTGAATCGTCGCTGTTTCCCCATATGTGTGGGGCGGCTTCGGTTTCTTCAAAAGGCCTCACTATTTTAGATCGCTACCCTTATGCCTTGGCATAGGGTTCTTCATTTCTTCAGGCGCAAAAAGCATTGTCACACTTTCTTGCTTTAGTCTGTCAATTCTACCATAGTCATGGAAACTACTTCGGGGCCGGCAGGCCAGGGAGTGGGGAGTGCCACTCCCGGTGCTGAGGATCCGCGGGAGTTCGCTCTGTAGACCGTGTCTTTGATAAAAGAGGAACATCTAGAGATGGTGAGGAGATACTGCGGTTGGAGCGAGGGAACAATGCTGCAGGTTCTCTCCCCATATGAGAGCATTACGGACTCTGCTGATGGATTCTTGAGCGTATACCTATATCCTTTCGCATTTGGCCCCCTTGATAGGGTCGTGCTTGATTTATGCTTGAAGTACGAGGCTACTTTGGCGCAGATACATCCGTCGTTTTGGCGAGTGGAGCCGATGATGAGATCCTTTGTGGAGAAGGCTGGGCTTGAATTTACGCTGAGTCACCTCGTTAGGCTATACCGGCCCCTTTCATCACCGAGGCCTGCAAACCTTGCGGTACCATTTGTCCATGCCCTTTGTTGTCGATGATGAAGAGATGGGGATCGAGAGCAGGCCAGTTGGTCCGTCCGTGTTCGGACTTCTGACATTATCCACGTGGAGCTTATACCATTTCCCGAGGGATGGAATTACAGGCATGAGTGGAGTGTCTGGCACTTTCTTAAATTCTGCTTATAGTGAAAAATCAGTTGAGTAATTGTCCTTCTCCCTTTTTGTAGCAACTTCATGGATACCGGGCGAAGTTCTCGATCTGCCCGGCTGGGTTCGGAGGTTGGTGACCCATTCGACTTGCGACGAGCGTAGGTGGTGAGATGTATTCCATATCAGATAGGGGGCGAGATACCAAGGTATGCGCGCATGTCGCCTTTGCCTTGGCCTTCGTATATTTGAGATGCCATATTTTTCTTTCTTTTGTACTGGCTTTGCCGTTGTAGGTATCAGGCGGTTCCTTGGGATGAGGTAGTGCTCTTCCGAATAGGGGAAGGAGTCGTCGGCTTCTAAGCTAAGAGACGATGGCGATAAATGGGATTTGTACCCGCAGTGTGGTGGACCTTTTAATGGGGCTCAACGACCCCGTACCTTCGAGGAGGGGGCATTGCCCGAGCCTGCTGTTCCTAGAGTGTCTGATTTAGGGATGGTGGTTCCTCCGAGTGGATATGCTTTGCTCGATGTTTATTCTTCCAAGGACGAAGAGGCAGGACCAATAGGACTGTGATCCTCCTTCAAGGAAGTCCGCCGACTTCACTTCATGGTGAGTTTCAGTGCAGTCATCCTGGTATTTTGTGTCTTCCGTTTTTTATCAAGTTTTTATTTTGCATACCTTTGATAGGCTTAGATTTGAACTATTCCGTCAAGGGGCCAGGCTTTGGGAAGGTCTGGACAAGGATGAATCCTTTAAGCTCCTTAGCGAGGAGAAGGAGGTTGAGTTGGTGCATTAGCGATATGAGGCGTACCGGAGCTCGAATTATGAGAGCTACTTGATGGAGCAGATAACCTCTCGTAGTACGTGCTTCGCTCCTTTTGACCCTTAAGGTTAACCCCTTTTCCCATCTTAGCTGTAGAAAAAGATGGAGGCTTAAGAATACCTTAAGGGCGAAGCCAACCGCGTTAGGAATGCTTGCGGTGAACTAAGGGCTCAGGTGCAAGCTCAAGCTTTGGAGGAGAAAAGCGCCTCGGCAAAAGTTCCCGCCTTTAAGGTCCATCTCCGTTTGGCTCATGACAATGCTTCAATTCAAGCAGATATGATAGCGAAGCTCGAGACTGATCTCTCAAAGGTTAGGGCTGAGATAACCAATGCTCGGGCTGAAGCGCCGTTGAGTCAAGCCAGTGTTGATCAGGAGATGGAGATTTATGTGAAAGATGTTGCTGACACCCAGGCTGAGTTGAAGCGGGCCCTCGATTGTGAGAAGTGGATTGAAGAATATGTTCGTTATAGATCCCGTAGAGAGGTACTCGAGGAGGTCGGTGCTAGGGGCTTCGTTCTCTCGTTGGAATTGGCTAAGAACCTCGCTGGCTAGACCCTCTTTGGGGCGGAAGTCCGGTCGAGGGGAAAGAGTGTGATGGGTCATGTTAAGGCCTTGGAGTCCTCAGGAAGAGCTAGCACTTCCAAACGCCCTGTCTGGATGTCTACATACAGGTTAGTAAAAAAACAACAAAGGAAGGAGGTAATTTTTCTTTACCGCGGGTTTGTAGGCGATGTTCCGGGTTTGATAGGTTCCTGCTATTTTGGAGCGTGGATTCTAGTACGGACCTCCGCCGTGTTTAATTGGACTTAGACGAAGATGTGGTTCGCTTACGCTTTGATCCTTTCGAGAGTGGAGGTATTAATGCCGGCGAAGCATTATATGATGAGGAATTTCCTCTTGTCGTGTATTGTTTTCCGCTCACAGTTTTAATTCCGTCCCTTGCGTGGAATTTCATCCCTCGGGCAAAGTGGGGGCGGCGCTATCTTCGTACAGTGCGCTCGTGGCTGTCTAAATAAGACGTCTGTGCCTTACGCCTCGTTTGACGGTATGAGACTTGGCATTTCCGTCTAAGCAAGCCGTACGATACCGAGAGAATGGTCTTTCTCCTTGATATAGCAATCACCATCTGGAATTTGTTAAAGATTCGAGAGGTGATCGTGTTTTGACCCGGTGGTTCAAGCCGCAATATTAACCTCGGCTCGACATTGTTGACGTGTTGATCGAACCACCTGAATTCATGAATACATGTTTTATTTGAAATAGATCAAATGAGGGAGAAGGTTACCAATGCGTCAGTGTGAGGCCGAGGCGAAGTCTCAGCGTCTTTTTTTGTTGGATATAAGGGTGCCCTGCGGAACGTATCCCCGGAGCCACCTTTTCCTAGTAACGAGCATTCTTACTTTCCATTTTATGAGTCCTTGGAGGGTGTCGCCGCTCCTACACTATCGTGGCAATACGTCGTGGCTCATTTGCTTCGTTCTTCCTTGTTGCCTTCAATCCTCAGGGCTGAATTGGAGCGTGATCGCTTGATAGTACTCAGCGGTAATTTTTATTGAGTAGCACGGCTATTTTCCTTCTGAGCTGGCTAATTTCAACCATGTGATCGTGCGCCCCATGCAGTTCTCGCACCGGGTTGTGATTCTTTTGAGGGGGATTTATTCAAATAGGTTTGAACCATTTGGCGTCCCTGGTTTTGCTTATGTTGAACATGATGTTTGATATAGCAATGCTTAAATTGTACTCTGATGGGCGAGGTTCCCCTGCTGGCCGTGCGTCCTCATCGAATCCGGCCTTTTTAAAGATTCCTCGAGGATGTTGCCCTCGGGCCATTTCCTAACCGTGGCGAGGTAGATTGCATCTTGGGGCGTTCCTCCTATCTGCGGTGCAGGGGTGGTACCTCCATCTATTTGGCATTAGTTTCTTTGTTGGGAGCCTGCTTCGGTGTATTGAGCCTGAGGATGCTCCCGGATGGCCATCCACGACCCTGATTCGTGGCTGGTGCTGGTCACGGGCATCCGACCAGATCTTGGCTGGGTATATGATCAAGTTTCATTTGACCTTCCCCGAAGTCGTTGGGCTTGGTTTTTTTAGGCATTGGGCGACGGCCTGTGTTGCCTTGTCACCCGAGACTAGGGGTGATCTCGTTCATTCCATTGGGGAATGAGGTGCGAATTCCCGTGGCATTTCATTTTTCCTTTATTCGGCCTTGGATGTGTCGGGCTCTCCCGTTGCTGCTTCGATGATGTCGTGCCCCCTTTTTCCCTCTATTCATCGGAAAATCGGGTTTATGACATTTTTGGGTGTAGGACAAGTCATTCCTTTTGGGAACTGGGTTTTGCATTTGAAAAGTCTCCACATAATGAGTTAAGGTGCATTAGGACACCTATAAAGTTCATTTCTAAGTTTGTTTGATTACCAGATATAGGGTAAGGGCTTGAAATTATCCTAAGGGGAAGGTGTTAGGCACCCCTTAGGATCCACTAGTGTGGTTCTTGGCCAGACAACTTTGTGAATTTGTACAATTAGCAAATAGACAAGTAAAGGCTCAAGTAGTAGGGGATTTGAGTTTAAACACATAAGGGTTTGAAAGAACAATCATTAAAGGCGAATTTTGAAATGGAGTTATATTTTTTACAAATACTTGAAAATATAAAAGGGGAGAGGGGTCCTAGGTTTATTTATAATATGGATCACATCAATGTGATACTCGGTATGACACTCCTCAAAAGAGGGGATACACGTGGTATTAGCGCACCGGTCATCATATCCATATCTACCCTTCCCACCCAATTAAGGTATTAAAGCGTGGATTGGTCTCAAAAACTATTGCATTCTATTACCTGTCCCATTCCTATCAGTCCTGGAGGAATTGAGGACTACTATTCCTAATAGAGGGAGGATTTTAGGCTGACTCTTAGGTTTTAAAGGTAAAAGACTAAGGCGACATTCAAAACACATAGGGCTACATATTAGGGGAAAACATGTAAGCAACCAAAAGGCTCATATATACCTCCTCACCTAAAGCAAATAAGTAGCATGACTCAAACATATTTAGGGCCAGAATTTAAAATAATAAGACATGAGACTTTTAGTTGTTGAAGCAGACCAGTTTATTACATAACTCAGATAAGAAGTCCAAATCAGGCCTGCCTGCTGGTTGTAGCAGTTACTAATTAACAAAGGAGTATTCAGTTTTGTTGTTATCACCTAAGGCTTGTCTAAGTGTGTTGGTTATATCCTATAAGCATGATATCTATTACTGATTTAAAATGTAGCAAGGTAGTAACAGTTTTAAACGAGCGATTTAGGGATCCTATAGGCATGATTTCTAAACCGTATTAATAAAAGGAGTAGGTTGTCTAAAACTAATTCAGAACAGTACGAGTCAAACTGATTTTAAACTAGACTGGTTTCAGATCTTATAGGCATGATCTCTATTATTACTGATTTTTAATCCCTATAGGCATTATATCTAGTTGAACGTGAAACGAAGCAGGCAAGATTTACTTGAAATTCCTATAGGCATGATTTTTATGAGAAATACTGAAGGCATGGTGTCTAAGTGTGATTTGCCTAAGTCTGATTATAGCCATTTAGATCCTATAGGCATGGTGTCTAAGTGTGGTAATAAAACATGCAGAATTTAAATAGGTCCTATAGGCATGCTATCTAGAAGAAGAATTAAAACATGCAAAATTTAAAGAAACATATCCTATAGGCATGTTCTCTACCTTTCTAATAGCTAAACATGTATTATTACCCATACCTTTTTCACTAAACAGCCCCCAATATTTGTTACAGATTATTACAGACCAAATAATGAATTACATCAGAACAGTTTCAAGGGATCCATCCTTGATATGAGGTATGTGGTATAGGCACAGAAGAAATGCCTCAGCTTCTGGGCTACACAAGTCAAAGCACAATAGGTGCGCTTTAATAGAGAATACCGGGCCTCGTACCGGGTGAACTTCTTGCTGAGGTAATAAATAGCCTGGTCCTTCCTCCCTGTTTCATCATGCTGACCCAGAACGCAACCGAAAGCTCCATCCAATACTGTAAGGTAGAGTAATAAGGGTCTACCTTGCTCGGGCGGGACCAAGACTAGTGGTGTTGATAGGTACTCCTCGATTCTGTTGAAGGCCCTTTGGCTGTCATCAGTCCATTTGGTAGTGACGTCCTTCTTCAACATCTTAAATATTGGCTCACAAATAACCGTAGACTGTGCTATGAATCGGCTGATGTAATTGAGCCTTCCCAAGAAGCTCATCACATCTTTCTTGTTCTTTGGAGGTGGAAATTATTGAATAGCTTTGACTTTTGATGGATCCAATTCTATTCCTCGGTGACTCACAATAAACCCAAGTATTTTCCCAGCAGGAACCCCAAATACGCATTTTGCGGGATTCAGTTTTAGGCTGTACCTTCGCAATTTATTGAAGAACTTTCTCAAATCTTCCATGTGATCAGTGGACTTCTTGGACTTGATAATGACATCATCTACATATACCTCAATCTCCTTGTGTATCATATCATAAAAATGGTAGTCATGGTCCTCATGTAGGTGGCCCCTTCATTCTTTAGGCCGAACAACATCATCTTGTAACAGTACATTCCCCACGGCGTAATGAAAGCCATTTTCTCAGCATCTTCTTCATCCATCTAGATCTGATGATAACCTGCAAAACAATCTACAAATGACTGCAGCTCGTGCTTGTCGTAATTGTCAATCAGGATGTGTATGTTCAGTAAAGGGAAGTCGTCTCTAGGACTGGCTCGGTTGAGATCCCGGTAGTTGACACATACTCAGATCTTCCCATCCTTCTTTGGCACTGGCACGATGTTGGCTAGCCATGTCAGGTATTCTACTACCCTGAGAACCTTAGCTTTGACTTGCTTAGTGACTTCTTCATTGATTTTCAAACTCATATTAGGCTTGAACTTTCTGAGCTTTTGGTTTACCGGAGGACATGTCGGATCGGTCGGCAGTTTGTGAGCCACAATAGACGTACTCAGACCAATCATGTCATCATCTGACCAGGCAAATATGTCCTCATATTCCTTTATAAATTCTGCGCATTCCTTCTTTTCTGACGGTGATCGGTGGACGCTGATTCGTGTTTCCTTGACGTTTTCTGCATCTCCCAAGTTAACAATTTCTGTCTCGTCCAGGTTGGACTTAGGTTTGTTATCAAAGTTCTCAACTTTTTTGACAATCTCATCTGGTATGTCATTTTCCTCTGAATTAATGTCCGCTTGTTGTGTTGTCTCATTGCATGTCATATTCATTGGTTCATCAAGATAAGTAATAGTAATGAGAAAAATAATAATGAGTGTTGATTCATAAGAAAAGTCAAAATTCTTTGATAAATTGCATAACTATTTTGAACATCGGGGATCTTACTGCAGGAATTGAAAAGTTATAGAAAGAAAATCATTTAGTAAATAAAATAGTGCATGATGCTTGTTTTAGCCTTGATACCCCGAGGCTTGCCGGGCCCTGGTTGTCTTGATAGTCCAGTTATTGAGGCGTTCCCCTCTGCTCATAGCCTGTATGGAAGGGCCTCTGGATCTCGTGGAATAGGATGATGTTGCCAGAGTGCACGAACTAACCTTCGGGGAAGGGAATAATAAAGAAAAAAACAAAAAAGGTAACCAAGTTAGTGAGGATCATAAAAAGTATTACAGTATTTAAACACATAGTGTGGGAATTTAAATTGTTTCCTAATTTGGGGACCTCTTTTTGCCCGAGGTAAGCCTAGCGACAAATTGTTTTGGAGAACTTAGAATGCTAAATGCCTCATTTTATTGATAGAAATAGACGAATCCCAAATCGACACTAAATAAACAAGAAGTAAAAGTCACTAATGGCCATTGGCCTTATTACATTTTATAAAGCGAAAAGATAAACTCTTATCTACTTGGTCCCAGAAGGACCTTCCTTAGGTTGAATGCTCTCATTGATCAAATCCTCCAGTTCACACAGGTTCACTAGTAAAAATGCCTTTGCCAGGTGTTCTCCTTCGTTTTCCTCAGTGTTCTGGCAGTCGATGACTCTCTTCCTCACTTTTCCTTCTAATTCCAGCAGGCTGTATCCCAGATATTCCAACTTTTTGCTAGCTTTGGTGGCCCTCTCTTTCCACTAATTGATTTGATCATTTGACGGAAGACTCCTCCACCGGTCTAGTAAGAGTGGGGGCGTGCTCATCATAACAAAACTAGGGACCTCGTGCCTCATTTTTCTGCAATGTAAACAAGGTGAGGCCCTTACCCCCACCAGACTCGACTATTTAATATCAACAATTAGCATTAAGAATTTAATTCTCCAAATAAGTGCACAAAACGTGATGATGTTCGTTTGGGTTTAGAGAAACCTAGTGGACTTTGGGCAAGGCTATCTTAAAGGATCATTATGTGGACAACATAACTGACCCAGCTAGGTTCGACCATGATGCATGCACAATTTTAATAGAGTAATGGTTTCTATGGGGTTTTAGACTAGTACCCTTGAGCGGACAACTCAAAGGGAAAGGCACAATACCGTCGACTGCACCGCTGATCGACTGGTTTTACCGCAAATATGCCTTTCCGAATTTAGGGGGCAATAATATAGGAAGAGCACAACCACTCATTATAAGTGTTGTTATGGTATTTGTTTGGCATGAGTGGAGTATGATATTGAGCATGATTATGCAATAATTAAAACATGTTGGCACATATTTGCACGTTAAGAAAGCGATAAATACAACAGTTTCATAATTTAAAGCGGCAATAAAGGAAAGAAACAAGAAGACATATAAGTTTTGCAGTTGAAAAAGATATTAAATGCTTAAAGGACTTAAAAACGTAATTGCACATAAAGAGGTACAAATTCACAAGAACAATCTGAAGTGGTAAAATCCAAGAGTCCCCAACAGAGTCGCCACGCTGTCGCGCCCCCTTTTTCCCTCCTTGCATCGGAAAATCGGGTTTGCGACATTTTTGGGTGTAGGGCAACTCATTCCTTTTGGGAACTGGGTTTTGCAATTTAAGAGTTGCCACCTAATGAGTTAAGGTGCATTAGGACACCTATAAAGTTCATTTCTATGTTTGTTTGATAACCAGAGATAGGGTATGAGCTTGAAATTATCCTAAGGGGAAGGTGTTAGGCACCCCTTAGGATCCACTAGTGTGGTTCCCAACCAGACAGCTTTATGAATTTGTACAATTAGCAAATAGACAAGTATAGGCTCAAGTAGTTGGGGATTTGAGTTTAAACACATAAGGTTTTGAAAGAAAAATCATTAAAGGCAAATTTTGAAATGTAGTTATATTTTTGACAAATACTTGAAAATATAAAAGGAAAGAGGGGTCCTAGGTTTATTTATAATATGGATCACATCAATGCGATACCTGGTATGACACTCCTCAAAAGAGGGGATACACGTTGTATTAGCACACCGCTCATCATATCCATATCTACCCTTCCCACCGCATTAAGGTATTAAAGAGCGGATTGGTCTCGACCTCTATTACATGCTATTACCCATCCCATTCCTATCA
The DNA here is from genome assembly GCF_000715075.1 of Nicotiana tabacum. Taxonomy (NCBI): domain Eukaryota; kingdom Viridiplantae; phylum Streptophyta; class Magnoliopsida; order Solanales; family Solanaceae; genus Nicotiana; species Nicotiana tabacum. Next base: position 60,388,853 of record NC_134097.1, read on the forward strand.
ATCCCGGAGGAATTGAGGACTATTATTCCTATAAGAGGGAGGATTTTAGGCTGACTCTTAGGTTTTAAAGATAAAAGACTAAGGCGACATTCAAAACACATAGGACTGCATATTAGGGGAAAACATGTAAACAACCAAAAGGCTCATATATAACTCCTCAAGTAAAGCACATAAGTAGCATGACTCAAACACATTATGGTCAGAATTTAAAATATTAAGACAGGAGAATTTCAGTTGTTGAAACAGAGCAGTTTATTACATAACTTAGATAAGAAGGCGGATTCACTTTTGTTGTTATCACCTAAGGCTTGCCTAAGTGTATTGGTGATATCCTATAAGCATGATATCTATTACTGATTCAGAATGTAGCAAAGTAGTAACAGTTTTAAACGAGCGATTTAGGGATCCTATAGGCATGCTTTCTAAACCATATTAATAAAAGGAGTAGGTTGTCTAAAACTGATTCAGAACAGTACGAGTCAAACTGATTTTAAACTAGGCTGGTTTCAGATCTTATAGGCATGATCTATATTATTGCTGATTTTTAATCCCTATAGGCATGATATCTAGTTGAATGTGAAATGAAGCAGGCAGGATTTACTTGAAATTCCTATAGGCATGATTTTTATGAGAAATATTGATTTTTAACCTTATGAACATGATGTCTGATTATAGCCATTTAGATCCTATTGTCATAGTGTCTAAGTGTAGTAATAAAACATGCAGAATTTAAACAGGTCCTCTAGGCATGTTATCTAGATGTAGAATTAAAACATGCAGAATTTAAAGAAATAGATCATATAGGCATGTTCTCTACCCTTCTAATAGCTAAACATGCATAATTACCCATCCCTTTTCACTAACCAACCCCAATATTTGTCACAAATTATTACAGACCAAATACTGAATTACATCATAACAGTGTAAAACAAGAAGGTACAACCATAGGAAGCCTGATTCTTGACTTCCTCTCTGAGTTATGGAATAAACTACCTCAAGCACCACTTGATTCAAAGCCTTTCTCATACCTGAGTGTGTCAAAGTTCCCTAAGGGCCTCAAAGGACCTCGTGCAGTGTTTACACCCAGGTTTGCATAACCAAATAGAGATGAGTGCAGTGTGGAAGGGCCAACCCTTATGGGTCCAAGTTCAGAGGGAGCTAATGGGTCCTAAGGCAAGGCTCACACAAGAGGGGCAGAACCTAAATTCTAAGAGTGTAGTGGAAGTGCAGAAATAGAGATTTATTTTAAGATTTGATTGAGAGTAGTAAGGGATAAGGGTGATTTGAAAATAGTAGTAGTAAAACTTAAATTAAACAAAATCAGTAATTGCACAAAGGGTGTCAGGGGTTTCAGGAATACATTGCATGAAGCATATGACCCCAGGAAGGGTCAGGTTTGGACATGCACAACAATAGATGATGTTGGCATGCCCACAAACCAGCCAGAGAACACAAACACAAAGAGGGGATGTGGGGTTTGGGATTCATACACGTAGGGGAGCATTAATTAAAAGGGGCAGAGTACATGCATAAGGGAAAACATTAATTTAGAAGGGGGGAGCAGATTACAACATGCTTAGTAATATAACTTGATTGCATAAACTTAAGTAGAAGTAGGCAAGAGTGAAGGAAACTGAAACAGCCAAGGAAACATGTTGTTGTTGATGCTTGAAGATTAACTAGGACATACCAGTAAGAAGTAAAGAACAGAAAGAAAAAGTGAGCAAATTTCCACAGCCTAGCCTTGGCTTTCAGCCTGCTAGGCAAAGCAGCAGCACAAGGAGTAACAGAGAAAAGAGAGAGAGTTTTTAGTGAAGTGTGTGTTCTGAACTCAGATGGTTTGTTCATGTCTTTGAAAGAAAAGAAGGTGGGTATTTATATTTTTGAAAACAGTTGAGGAATAAGGTAATAAATAAAATCTTAACACAAACATAGAAACAATCACTAGTCAGAATCATTTACACAAGTGATTCCCTTTAATTAAGGAACCACCGATTAGCAGGTAGTAACAGGTTCAAATAAGGAAAGAAATAAGTTTGATTATTGACATATAAGGGATAGTAAAAGCATGTAATGAGCAATCAAGTCTGAGTACAAAAATATGCTTATTTTGGAAAGGATTCAGCAAGGTAAAACATCACAGTAAAGGGAAAGGAATCAATTAATTTTAAACGGGCGAGTGAAATCAGGGCTCACATAAGAAAAGCTTTTGAAATCAGTCACAAAATCAAGGTCAATCAAGGAAGAAACATGATTTTGTACTTCAGTATATAAATAGAGTGAAAAGAAACATCAGACATGCGAGGCCAATCACATTGGCAAAAGAAACAACATACAATAGTAACAACAATAAGCATAAGATTGAGTAGATAGTCAGGGCTCACATATATAGCCAAAGTGAAGAAGAGAGTCACAACAAGTAAAGGTCTCACAGTAACAAGTGAGGAAACTTTTTGAGAAATCAGGGTTTCAACAATGGTCGAGTTTAAAAGATAGTAAAACTCAGAATTAGATGAATCACATATAGAAAAAGAGAGTCTGAAACAAGGAACCTTAAATCGAGTCATGTATTCAAACAAACAATATCAGATCCAAAGACCTAGAGTTTTCAACAATAATCGAGTTTAAAAGATGGTAAAACAAATAAGTCAAACAAAAACGAGGAACTTAATCGAACCAATATACAAAACAAATAGTTTCAAAGCTCGAAGGAGACCAAAAAGAATTAGGGTTTTCAACATGCTGACTCAGATAGAAGAACAACATGAGCAAAACTTAGCAAAATCACAAACACGTTAAAAATCGGAGAAGAGATCTTTTGAAAAGCTTAAAAGAAAACCTTAATTAAAAGTTGTTTTGAAAGGAAAGTTGAATAAATTTCGAGAAAAACACTTAAAACATTCATAGCAAGTATAGATATAAAGTAGATCTGAAAGAAAAAATCAAAAGAACTTAATGATTAGGGTTTTGGAAAACCCAGAAAAGGTGAGAAAGACCTTAAAAGTTTCCGATCTAACCAGGAAAGTCAAGGATCTACCTTGAAAGGCCATGAATGGCCGGAGAAGGGTTGTGGATGGCCAGAAAAAAGCCATGAACAAAAGTCGAGCAAGGACTGGACCAGATTCCTTCGAGGACTAGCCATGAAACCACAAAGACCAACACCCAAGAGCCGTGAGAGGCTGGTACATGTCTCAAATGACCACGAGGGGCCATGGATTAGGAAGGTATTAGGGTGGGTGAGAGGGTGGCGACTAGGGTTCATGAGAGTTTCAGAGAGAGTTGAGAGAGAAGGGGGATTCAAGGGCGGCGGTAGGTGAGAAATGAGATAGGTTTAGGGATCGTTAGGTGTTAAAAAGGAAAGGGGGAATGATGGCCATTGATCATTAAAGGGGTTAGGTGGGAGACTGGGTTGGGTCGTGTAAATTGGGTTAGGGGTTCGGGTTTGAGTGGGAATTGGGCCGGAAAAATTGTGTTCAAATTGGGGTCAAATTAGGCTATAATTGAAATGAAACTGGGCTATCCTTTAAATAGCCATTTTTTCCCTTTTAAAATTATAAAAATAGTAAAATTAATTTCTGTAAATAAATTGAAAGTACTAAAATGATTTATGACATATAATTTTAAAAATACTGGACTTAATTTTCATGAATATAAACATAATTAAATCCTAAAATAGGCTAATATTGCAATAAATTTGTAAAAGTATGCAAAAAATTCCCTTAGCTATATCTTACCATGAATATAAAAGTCTAATAAAGGAATTATCAAAATAATAATTTTGAAAATAATTATTGGGTTTTTTTAAGGATAAAAGAGGGAAATAAATTGATTTAAAAACCTTTAAAAATTATGAAAAAAATAATAAAACATTTGGATATGCTTACATATGCATATATATGCCATTTTGAAGGGTATTTTGCATATTTAAAATATATAGGGAAATGTTGGGTATCAATAGATGGCATCGGTGCATATCTCTATGGAGGAACCTGCCGGCACGGTGAGCAAGTTTGTGGGTTCTAGATCTAGGTCACGACGCCACATCATGGTTCTTTTTAAGAGTGTTTCCCTGAACGTTTTCAATAAGACGGTCCCGGACTCATCATCTTAAGGGTCGTTGCCTTTACCCGCGCACATATAAGCGGTGATGTGGTTGCCAGGATCTGAGGTCCCGTTGTACTCGGGGAGTTCTAGCATTCTAGACTTCTTTGAAATGTGTTCCAAGACTACTTCCTTGGGGGCCGGCCGTTGCATGAATTTCCACGAACCTGACTCGATCCTTTTGGAGAGATCCCTAAGCATCTTTGCTATGGCATGGTGGGTTACCGATCCATAGTTTCTTGATCTCTCGGGAACTCATTCGGCAGGGGAGCTATTTCCGGCATTACTGTACTGGGAGTCTCTTGGGGCTTTGCAACTGAGCGATAACCAACTACCGTGCCTGCATCATTTTAAAAATATCGTCAAGACTAACTTCTTGTGCTTCCCGAGCCAGGGTTTTTTGGGCTTCTTGTTGGTCGATACGCTGTATGTTCCTGTCGGCGTGTGAGGCTTCGTCGGCCTGCTATGCGTCTTGCGAACCAGCGTCTGCTGGAATCGGCCCAGATGCGTTATCGGGGTTCTGCGGCATCGTGCCAACGACTGGAGCAGCCATACCGCTTTTGCCGTGATTTTCGAGGTAGGTTTTCTCAACCCTGTTTGCCAAGACAGACATTTTGACCTGAAATGAAGAGATCTTGGACAAGAAGAAGTGTGAAAGGTAACTTGCATTTGTGCAATGAAACTAGCAAGAAAATAATCACCATTATTTTTAGCCCCACGGTGGGCGCCAAACTGTTTACCGTGAAAATGGTAACAACAATTAAATTTGTAAATGGGATTCTAAAAATACGTAATCTATTTTTATGCTAGTTGTTAGAGTAGATGATGCTAAGAATATGAAGTTTAATGATGAAATGCAAGCTAAAACGAGGGAGTAATCAAACCGAGAGGCCTGCTGCCCGGTGTATAGGACTGGTCGATGGGGGACCTCAAGGTCGATATCTGGGTCGAGCTCGAGCTATCGGGGATAGTTAGGAATGGGATAACAGTTAGGTTATGATCAAACAAAGCTCTATATGGCCAAGGCCAAGCTATAAATAAAGAACAAGTAGGAAAAGGATAAATGCTAAAGTGGCCTCGAGCCAGTGGGAGCAAGCGAGTTAGAGAGAAGAGAGAGATATTATTAATCTTGTGGAGAAATACTTAGAGTAACATCAACCCCTTACAAGGTAGTGTGGGTTCCCTTTATATAGGAGGGGAACCCGACTATAGTACATGGGCATTAATTAAAAAGTATAGAGATGTGACGGCTAGGCGCCATGCTTCGGTGTAGGCTTTGGATAGGCCGGCCCTATCAGACTTAGTCGTGCGCCTAGGGAACTTCCCCTTCTATTATAGCCCTGTCCTCTGTCTTCTTCGAGTGGGTTCCCCGACGAGCCTCGAGGGAGGGAACTCGGTCGTGGCTTCATGTCCTCGAGGTCTCGAGGCATTCTTCCGAAGTGGCTTGATAGTGAGAAATCAAGTCCTCTGATTTTGCTGCATACAATGAGTTATGGGGATTATCTAGAATCAACTGCCGAAGCCTATATACAATTGGGAAACATTGCCGGCCCTGCATCCTCAATACCCCATCATTACCAATAGTCACATCCCTGGCATCGCCGTGCTGAACTCTGTCCTTGAGGACAAGCAAATGGGGATCATCATACTGGTGCTCTCTGATACGATCTAACAAGGAAGACCGAGAAACCACACAAACTAAGATTTGATTGGGCTCCGAAATATCCAACCTTACAAATCGATTGGTTAAAACCTGAACATCAATCGCAAGAGGTCTCTCCCCAACAGGAATAAATGCAAGACTGCCCATACTCACACCTTCCTACTCAAGGCATCGGCCACTAAATTGACCTTTCTCGGATGGTACAAAATAGTAATATCGTAGTCTTTTAGCAGCTCCAACCATTTTTGCTGCCTTAAATTGAGATCCTTCTGTTTGAACAAGTGTTGGAGGCTACGATGATCAGTAAACACCTCACAAGACACACCATAGAGATAATGTCTCCAAATATTCAATGCGTGAACAATGGCAGCCAAATCCAAATCATGAACATGGTAGTTCTTCTCATGGGGCTTCAATTGACGAGAAGCATAAGCAATCACTCTACCCTCCTGCATCAACACACATCCAATGCCGACCCGGGAAGCATTATAATATACCATATAAGAACCTAAAGCTGATGGCAAAACTAACACTGGAGTTGTGGTCAAGGTAGTCTTGAGCTTCTGAAAGCTCGCCTCACACTCGTCCGACCACTCAAAAGCAGCACCCTTTTGGGTCAATTTGGTCAAGGGTGATGCAATAGATGAAAATTCTTGAACAAACTGGTGGTAATAACTTGCCAAACCAAGAAAGTGATGAATCTCTGTGACTGAGGATGGTCTAAATGAACTCTAGACCACCTCTATCTTCTTTGGATCAACCTGAATACCCTCACTGGACACCACGTGCCCCAAGAACGCAACTTTTACGAACCAAAACTCACACTTGGAGAACTTAGAATAAAGTTTCTCCTCCCTCAACTGCTGCAATACCACTCTCAAATACTCAGTGTGCTCCTCCTGGCTATGCGAGTACACCAGAATATTATCAATGAATATATTAACAAACAAGTTAAGATAATGCCAAAACATGATGTTCATCAAATTCATGAACGATGTTGGGCATTGGTCAGCCTAAAAGACATCATAATGATCATATCGGGTCTTGAAAGCTGTCTTAAGAATCTCCGAGTCCCTAATCTTCAACTTGTGATACCCTGAGTTGAGATCAATCTTGGAGAACACCCTCGCTCCCTGAAGATGGTCAAATAAATCATCAATACAAGGCAAAGGATATTTATTCTTGATTGTGACTTTGTTCAACTGCCTGTAATCAATGCACATCCTTATCATGCCATCATTCTTCTTCACAAATAGAACAGGAGCACCCCAATGTGACACACTAGGCCGAATAAACCCCTTATCAAGGAGTTCCTGAAGCTGCTCCTTCAATTCCTTTAACTCTACCAGTGCCATAAAAAATGGTGGAATAGAAATATGCTGAGTGGCCGGCACCAAATCAATAACAATGTCAATATCCCTATCCAGTGGCATGCCCGACCGGTTTGTAGGAAACACATCCGAAAAATCCCTCACCACCGAAACTGAATCAATGGTAGGAGTCTCTGCACTGATGCAACTGCTCGAACTGCCTACGCAACTCCTCTTTGTGGGACTACAACACATAATTCTCCAGAAAGAGAACGGAAAACTTCTGCCAGGTAAGGGGCGCTGCACCAACAAGCCTACGCCTCTCATAAGCCTCTCACCAAGTAAAGGCAGCTCCAGAGAACTGAAAAGTAGTGAACGAGACCCCACTGGTCTCCAAAATACCCGCTGTACGAAGAATCATCTAACACTTGTCCAAGAAACCCTAGGCATCCTCGCCTTCTATACCACTGAAAGTCACAAGTTAAAGTCTACCAAACCTCTCCAATCTATGCTGCTCGTCATCAGGCATGACTGGAACCATATAATCCTGAGCAGGTGCAACCAGATGGGCTGGTGGTGCCTCCGGTGTCTGTAGTCCATAAACAACCTGCTCGGGTGTATGGGCGATGGGAGTCTGAGTGCCTTCCCTAGCCTAGTAAGTAGCTGTTGTAGTAGAAACAGTGACCGCTTGAGCAAGACTGGTGCACACGGTTAGAATCTGGGATAAGGTTTCCTGAAGACCTGGATAACAATAGGCACTTCCGGTGCCTGAGCTAGTCCCGCTGGAGCATCCACAAATGGGACCTAATCATGAATTGGGGCGGCTGGTAGATCTGTGGGTGCTACCTTAGCTGTTGTCTGGGCTAAACCCTTGACCCTACCACAACCTCGATCGCGACCTTGGACTCTCACGGCCCAATTGGTAGTATTGGTGCCCGTCCGTCCTGACCGGTAGCACGTGTCCTCACCAGCTGTGAGAGAATAAAATAAAAGAAGTTTAGTTACCAGATGTATGGAGTAAAACTGGGGGCCCGATTTCCCCGTCATTGGGTTGACTCGCAGGCATGCTTTTCGAGGCTCGAAGCCAAGGTCGAGACCCACCCTCGGGGGTCATCGGGTACTAGCCCCGGGGGGGCATTGCGTACCAACGGCTACAACACGGGAAAGGGGAGTTCCCAAGATGAATGGACAGCACTGGCAGAACCTGGTATCGCGTCTAGCTGTCCCATCTCCACGCCTTTACAATTAATGCACTTTTGTACTATGTTTGGATATCCCCTCCTATATAAGGGGGGTCCTTGGCACTTTGTAATGGTGGTTGCTCCAGCGATTCTACATAAGATCAATAACATCTCTCTCTCTATTTTCTCTCTAACTTACTCGCACGAGACTACCTCTTTCATTTATTGCTTTCATATTTGTTCTTCATTTATTGCTTGATATTGGACATAAAGAGCCTCCTTTAATTATATCCTAACTGTTAGCCCTTTCCTGATTACCCCCGATAGCTCGAGTCCGAGCCCAGGCATCGACCTCGAGGCCTCTCATATGACAATCCGAGGCCCGGACAGCAAGCCCCTCGGTTTGATTATAACCCTGTTTTAGTTCATATTTCGTCGTTAAGTTTCATATATCTAGCATCAACTGCCCTAACAACTAGCATAAAAATAGATCACGTATTTTTAGAGTCCCGTATAAAAATTTAATTATTATTACCATTTTCACGGTAAACTGTTTGCCGCCCACAGTGGGGCTAAAAATAATAGTGATCATTTTCTTGTTGGTTTCATTACATAACACAAGTTATCTTTTACACTTTTTCTTGTCCAAGACCTTCAATTTTAGGACAAAACGTCTGGCTCAATGAATAGAATGGGGAACCAGAACCTCAAAAATAGCAAAGAGAAGCACACGACTACTCCAGATGTAGGTACACCACCGAACTCAACTCGGGCGAAATGGGAGGCTCTCCGACATGACGTCCACACATGATTATTGGGGAAACCGATGTTCCCCAAGGACCCATGTTCAAACAGATGAGAACTTCCACCACGGAAGAAGGACCGACCCAAACTGCAACCTCGAAGACACCCTCATATTCAGCGAGGAGGACCTCGAGGCCATGATAGAACTACACAACGACGCACTGGTGATCTCGTTTCTTTTAAATAATACTAGGATAAAGCGCGTGCTTGTGGATCCAAGCAGCTCGGCCAACATAATTAGATCAGAGGTAGTAGAACAACTGGAGATGCTCAATCGAGTTGCCCCCATCCCTCGAGTCCTCCACGACTTCAACATGACCGGGGAAGTAACAAAAGGAGAGATCAACCTCCTGATCCACACGTCCGGCGTGATTCAGAACACCAAGTTCCAAGTCTTCAACGGCGACATGAGATACAATGCATTACTCGGCAGGCCTTGGATACACAGTATGAGGGAAGTACCGTCAACATTACATCAGGTGATAAAGTTCTCCCATGAAGGACGGAATCACGACCATAATGGAGAACAACAAGCAGTGAAAGAAATTTTTGCAGTCCACAATAAGGTGCCGAACCCACGTGCCCGATCTTAGATGATGACAACGAGGAAGATTTCTTCGCTCCCCGAACCTTCATCGCCCCCGAAGAATCGGACGCGACTAAATCGACAGTCGAAGAGCTGGAGCAGATCATTTTAATCGAGCACCTCCCGGATCGTAACGTATACCTGGGAATAGGGTTGACCCTCGAATTCAGGACAAGGTTTATTCAATTTCTTAGTAACAATATCAACTGTTTTGCTTGGTCCCACCTAGATATGACAGGAATCCTACCAGAAATAACCTCCCATAGGCTGAGCATCGATCCTAAATTCAAACCCGTAAAGCAGAAGAGAGGACCACAGTCTGAGGTAAAGCATGCCTTCATCAAAGAAGAGGTAACGATACTTCTTAAAATCGGATCCATTAGAGAGGTAAAGTACCCCGAATGGCTGGCCAACGTAGTAGTAGTGCCCAAAAAGGGAAACATGCTAAGAATGTGCGTAGATTATAAAGACTTGAATAAAGCGTGCCCCAAAGATTCCTTCCCATTACCTAATATCGATCGTCTGATCGATGCTACGGCCGTCCACGAGACCCTCACCTTTCTCGATGCCTACTCGGGGTATAATCAAATCCAGATGAACCCCAAGGACAGGGAAGAAACCTCGTTCATCACAAATTATGGTACATATTCCTACAACATAATGCCGTTCGGGCTAAAAAATGCAGGGGCAATGTACCAATGCCTAGTTAATAAAATGTACGAGCATCAAGTAGGTAAATCAATAGAGTTATATATTGATGATATTCTAGTTATGTTCTTGCGCGCAGAGGAACATTTGACCCATTTGCAGGAAACTTTCGACATCCTTAGAAGCTGCAACATGAATCTCAACCCCGAGAAGTGTGCCTTCGGAGTGAGTTTGGGAAAATTCCTAGGCCTAATGGTTTCAAATAGGGGGATCGATATCAATCCCGAAAAAATAAAAGCCATCGAAGAAATAACGGTGATGAACAATGTAAAGGCCATCCAACGGCTAACCGGGCGGATAACGGCCCTAGGCAGATTCATATCAAGGTCATCAGACAAAATCCATCATTTCTTCTCTTTACTCAAAAGAAAGAACAACTTCGAATGGACTTCAGAGTGCCAACACGCCCTAGAAGAACTAAAATGATACCGGACTAACCCACCTTTGCTGCACACGCCCAAGGAGAATGAAATGCTATACCTGTACCAGGACGTGTCTAAACTAGCAGTAAGCGATGTACTGGTTTGAGAGGAGCAAGGTAAAAAATTTCCTATTTATTATGTAAGCCAAACCCTGGGGGACGCCGAAAACCGGTATCCCCATCTAGAAAAATTGGCTCGCGCGCTGATAAGGGCTTCGCATAAGCTGAATCCCTATTTTCAATATCACGGTATCTGCATTCTGTCGATGTAACCCCTCCGGAGCATATTGCATATACGCGAGCTATCGGGCCGATTGGCCAAATCGGCCATCGAACTAGGAGGGTATGATATCGAGTATCAACCTCGAACGGTCATCAAGTCCCAAATTCTGGCAGACTTCATGGCCTATTTCTCGCCATCCCTTGTACTCGAGGTAGAGAGCGAACTTTATTAAAATCAGGCATGCCCTCAGGGGTATGGACGCTATTCACAGACGGTGCCTCAAACATAAGAGGATCCAGGCTCGGTATAGTCCTAAAGTATCCCGTTGGCGGTGTAATCAGACAATCTATAAAAACCATGAAATTGACTAACAACGAAGCCGAGTACGAGGCTACAATTGCAGGTTTAGAATTGGCAAAATGCTTTGGGAGCCCAGACCGTCGAGGCAAAATGCGATTCGCTCCTCGTAGTAAGACATGTGAATGGGAGCTACGAAGCTCGAGAGGACAGGATGCAGAGGTACTTGGACAAAATCCAAATCACATTATGTCGCTTCAAAAAATGAACCTTAGTCCATGTACCTCGAGAGCAGGACAGCGAGGTCGATGCCCTCGCAAAATCTAGGATCTTCTGCTAGAGAAGAGGACCTAGTCCCCGGAGCTGTTGTCCAATTGTTTAAATCAATGGTCGAGGAAGGTCACGTAGCGATTCACTCCACCAGTCTAACATGGGATTGGAGAAATAAGTATATTGATTATTTAAAGATGGGAAGCTGCCCGTAGATCCAAAAGAATCGAGGGCCCTGCGAACCAAAATAGCCCGGTTCTCGCTCGATGAATATGGGACTCTATACAGGAGAACTTTCAATGGACCTCTAGCGGTATACTTAGGGCTAGGTGACACAGATTACGTACTCCGAGGGATCCACGAGGGTACTTGTGGGAATCATTCCGGCCCGACTCCTTGGTCTGGAAGGTGATTAGAGCGGGCTACTATTAGGACAACATGGAAAAAGACATCAGAGGATTCATCTGAAAGTGCAACAAATGCCAGAGATTCGCTCCCATGATCCACCAACCAGGCAAGCAACTACATTCCGTTTTATCACTATGGCCATTCATGAAATGGGGGATGGACATCGTCGGCCCTTTGCCGATGGCACCAGGAGGCTAGATTCATTTTATTTATGACTGACTACTTTTCAAAATGAGTGGAAGCACAGGACTTCGAAAAAATAAGAGAAAAGGAGGTCATCAATTTCATATGGGATCACATCATATGCCGATTAAGAATCTCGTGCGAAATAACATGCAACGGAATGCAGTTCATCGGGGACAACAAAATCAAGATAATCTTGTCGACGCCTTACCATCCATGTGCAAACGGCCAGGCCGAATCCATGAATAAAACCATCATTCAGAACCTAAAGAAGAAACTAGAGAACGCCAAGGGAATATGGAGAGAAACGCTGCCCGAGGTGCTATGGGCATATCGAACAACTTCAAAGTCAAGCACCGGGGAAACACCTTTCTCTCTAGTATACGACGCCGAGGCTTTGATACCAGTGGATGTCGGGGAGTCGAGCGCTAGATTTTAGCACGCTAATGAGGGCTCAAACAATGAGGCCGTGACAACGGCCCTCAAACTACTCGATGAAAAGAGAGAAGCCTCGCTGATCCGAATGGCTGCCCAGAAGTAGAGAATCGAAAGATACTATAATAAGAGAACAAATCTTTGCTATTTTGGGATCGAGGACTTAGTCCTAAGGAAGGTTACTCTCAACACCCGAAACCCTAATGAAGGGAAGTTGGGCCAGAATTGGGAAGGACCGTACCGTGTCCTTGGAATAGTCGGTAGAGGATCCTATAAGCTTGGCACCATGGAGGGCGAACCGCTTCCGAGCAACTGTAATATATCGATGCTAAAATGGTATTACTGCTAGGGTATCCGATCGAACAATTCCTTAAAAATCCTCGAGCAAACGCTGCACCCCTTTCCTTCGACCGAGATTTTGCCCCGAAGAACGTTCTGACAGTAAGGTTTATTATGAGGCAACGTCCATGCGCTGCCTAAGGAGGACCCAACAATCTTGCAAGGCTTCTTTTGCATTCAATCTCGAATACTGGAGGGCACCCCATTGAGAGGTCGTCCACTCGGAGGAACCAGGGAACGACTAACTAAGTCCCAATAGAAAACAATTTACCGGGCTAAATGGTCAAAAAGCCGTGTCCGCACAAGTCGGGCTCACGGCAGCAAAACAACATATACTTATGCCAAACACTCAAAGAACACCTTTCGCCAAAGCATCTCGTACTCCAAAGAAAATTCAATATTTTCACAGCAAGGATCCCTCCGCCGAGAATGCTCCAAAATCCTCAGAGACTAGCATCAATACCTCGACACCCGTATGGCCTCAGGGTCAGAACTCCATAATCATAATCCCTCAATGAGGAAACTTCGAGTTCAAGAATAATAGCTTCCGAGATCGAGCAAACTCGATGACTCGGAGACTGTCGCCAATCACTATTCACTTAAAAACTCGAGGCCATAAGACCCCGAACGGGAAAACTCGGTCTAGCAAGACTTATTTAATATAGCAACAAAATTTGTAAGACCTCAACAGGCATAGCAAAACTGTAAAACCTCAACAGGCATGACAAAACTGTAAGACCTCAATAGGCATGAAAAAACAGTAAGACCTCAACATGCATGAAAACTTTGCAAGACCTTACTACAGGCATAAAACTCGGTCTTGAATTTTAGGCAATATGTTGCATTTGTATGACTCCCGAAAGAGCATACCCTCGATGTAGATGCCTAAGCTACCATACTCGGGATAAAAAATGGCTCCGTCCAAAAACAAATGACTATGGTCAATACGGCTGCACCAGCCAAATTAACGCGACTTGGGGATGCCTGACCATCGCTATAAATCACAGGCCATTACTTCAAATCTACTTCGAAAAGAACCAGTTAAACATGCTACCCTCGAACAGGCAAACGAGCTTTGACCATGTCAGCTCCAAATCACAAGGCTTCGAGCTACTCAACCTACGAGCTAAAGCTTACGAGGTGCTCAAACATCACCCCAAACGACTTGAAATCGAGGTTCTTCCCGAAACGATGACGGGTCAGGAAAAATTATTTCAAAAAGTCCTCAACGAGAGGAGAACAAAGCCTACATATGCCTAAGGGAAAAAGCGTAAGAGCCATTGTCTCCAGCCTAATGAGCCTCAGGGCCACGCATACTAAATGGTCGCAATGACCAAAAATGTAAGAGCCACTGCCGCCAGCTTAAAATGTTTGAAAGCTTGAGGGTCAAAGTGATCTCGAGTCGTAACCCGATTCAGAGACCAGATCCAAATTAGTTAACTATACATGCCCAAGGGCATAACATAAGAGCAATCGGTGCCAGCTTCATGAGCCTCAGGGCCATATGCATAAAAGGTCGCTTCGACCCAAGGCATAGTAGCCTTTGTCGCCATCCCCCAAAAACACAAAAGCTTAAGGGTCGAATTGGCTCGAGTTGAAGCCCGACTTGGAGACTAAACCCAAAATAGTTGAGCAAAAGTATAAGAACTGTAATGCTAGTTTACATTAACGATCGCATCGACTGGGCATGTAAAAGCCCCCGAGCTTGCCTAGCGAGCCCCAGGGCCGTATCACGAATCTAAAGTTTCTTGCCAATTCTAAAAACAGGATCACTCGGCCGAATTTCGGACAAAAAAGGGGAGTGGAAGAAATAAAGTCACAGGGTTCACTTTATACATGTGCCAGTACGAAAGTACTATATACAAATAGGAAAATCGATAGGAAAATCAACAGGATCCTAATCTATTGACGAGCCTACATCCTCAATGGCTCCCCAAGGGTTGTACCCTGACAACTACGAGTCCCTCGACGGCCCCTTCTCATTGGCATCTTCTCTCCCCGGGAATCCACCCTCTTTTTTAGCACCATCCGAGATGCCATCCGACACTCTCCCAACGGTCAACTTTCGGGAAACCGGCTAGGCATAATCGTAGCTCGAGATAAATTCGGGCTAGCTCCCTCAGACTCCCTCTCAACGCAAGCATTTATGACAATAGCTCCCTCCCCGTGGGAGGATACAAGTGCCTCGGTTTCGGCTTTGATCCGAGACAATACAGCCACCAGTTCGGAATGGAGACCTTTGTACTTGTCATTATCCTCCTTCGCATCCCGGAGCTAACGCTCAATTAAGGTTACCCTCCCCTGGAGGGTATCCCTCTCGGAAGTCATTTCGTGTATGTACCGACTGAGCTCAGAAATTTCAGCATCTCTGGCCTAGAGCTCCCCTCTCAGCAGGGCATTTTTCTTCTCAAACTGCACAAATCAGGTTTGAGACGTTAAAAGTAATAGAATCTCACAAAGATTCAAATAATAGTAAACGGGGGATGAGTAACCTGCTTGGTAAGATAGACTTTTTCACGCTCATAATGGTCCACCTCATGGTGCTGGCTAAGAGCCTGGCTGTAGAGCGCTTTAGCCTGAAGCCACAAAAAAGGAAAAGTTAGAAAAACAAAGATCAGAGCAGCCCAAAGCAGCGGACGAGGTTAGAAAAATTACCCGCTCGCAAAGTGTGTCCATCTCGCCGCATACAAATGAAGCATCAACCTCTAGACCTCCCTCGAGAACGATCAACAACCTCTCGAGCACACCTCTACCTTTGATTAATGCACCTGCTCCGGAAGGCTCTTCACATGGGGCATCTTGCACTCCATGCTGTGGTAGGATTACTCTATAAGGTGAATAAACAACGACCACGGGGCTAACGGAACCAGTCAAAGCCTTTATTGCTTGTTCACCCTAGACCCCGGATCTAGGCCCTCCAAACTGCCCACCAAGGGCACCTCAACACGGGAAGAATCCTGGCTGCCAACCGACTCGGGGGTAGTGCTCGATACTCCATCCATTGCCTCCCCACCGCAAAGATGGGCCATAACGGCATTAGTCTTTGGTTCGGAAGACTCCATCCCCACGGCCCAAAGATAAGCTGAGCCTATACTCTCCTCGGGGGCCATTGGGAAGCTACTTTCCCCCTTTCCTTCAGCTCGACGATTTCCCTCCGTCTCCGAGGTTGGAGCTTCTAGGTCAACATTGGATTCTTCCGCTTTAACCCTCTTGAACTCCGGAGGCTCGACTAGCAAACCCTCTTGTCTTCTCTTCTACTCGCTAGGCACTAGGGAGTCCCCTTTAACGGCTGGTGCCCCTTTCATCAAAGGGACTTCCCCCTGACCTACACAAATACAGAAGTTAAACACAAAGAACATAGAATGCTAGTAATAGCGATTTGCGTCAAACTATGCGGATGCAACAAGGTTCGAAGCTTACCATGATCTTTGGCTTCCCACCAAGCTCGGGATAAATCTTTCCACACTCGTTCGACATATGGTAAAATTGAGTATAAGTGGTCGACCCAACCCTGGAGGTCCGAAATTAGTAGGTTGCTAAGGCTAAAAAAGCTAGAAAAATAGAGTTAAATGTTTGAAGAAATATTACTAAAGAGAAGCGAAGGAAGACCCGACAACGCGTTTACTTATGCCCAGCATTCCACTTCTCAGGGAACGACATCTTTTTTGCCGGAATCAGGTCAGAAGTCCTCACTCAAACGAATCGGCTTATCCATCGGCCTAAAGTTACCTGATAACGTCGACGAAAGTTGAAAATCATGGGGTCGATCGGGGGCGAGGACGGCCCTACCGGCACTAAGGTGAATGGATATTTTTACAAACTCAGAAAGCCGACTTTGTGAGCCGTAATATCGTCCTCCCGAGCAGGAATCTCCAGAAGCATGGTATCCCCAGCGGTAATTAGCCCTCACTCTCCCGACGTTTGTTACCGAGAAGATATACCGAGTCATGGGCTCGCGACACGCTGGCTTCGAGGAAGGTCTCTCGACCTTGAAATCGGAGGTCATCGCAAAACATACTGGCATGCTAGCACGAGGAGGTGTAGCCACCTCGCCTTGAGAAAGAAGTGAAGAGGATGAGCCGGCAACCTCCTAGGAAGCATTGGTGTAAGTTTTCGCCATCCTTAGAAGATTCTAAAGGAAGAAAAAGAGTGTGTTCCTGATAGAGAACGAAAGAAAAGGGAGAACGAACCATATTAGGGGTTTGGCACGCAATGGGTTATAGAAAGAAAGAAGGAGAGTATTTATAAAAGCACCATGTGCACATTGAGGAGGCCAAGAGGCAGCCAACTGCCATAGCCAATGTGGAAACCTACAAGAGCAGCGTGCGTTTTGCATCTTGGCACCTCGTAACCGTCGCCGATTGGAAGAATTTCGAAGGAGGAAGAAAGTCAAGGTCACTTCTTATCGTTTCTTACCGCTTTCACTCTAAGAAATGCGGAGACTATCTATATTCAGTAAAACCAGGGGCCCGATTTCCCCGTCATTGGGTCACCTCGCGGGCATGCTTCTCGAGTCTCAAAGCCAAGGTCGAGACCCACTCTCGGGGGACATCAGGTATTGGCCCCGGGAGGCATTGCATACCAACGGATACAGTACGGGACAAGGGAGTTCCCAAGATGAACGGATAGCACTAGCAGAACTTGGTATCGCGTCTGGTCGTCCCATCTCCATGCCTTTACAATTAATGCACTATTGTACTATGTTTGGATATCCCCTCCTATATAAGGGGGGTCCTTGGCACTTTGTAATGGTGGTTGCTCCAACGATTGTACATAAGATCAATAACATCTCTCTCTCTTTTCTCTCTAACTTACTCGCTGGAGACTACCTTTTTCATTTATTGCTTTCATACTTGTTCTTCATTTATTGCTTAATATTGACCATAAAGAGGCTCCTTTAATTATATCCTAACTATTAGACCTTTTCTAATTATCCCCGATAGCTCGATCCCGATCCTAGGCATCAACCTCGAGGTCCCTCATCTGACAATCCGAGCCCCGGACAGCAAGCCCATCGGTTTGATTATAATCCAGCTTTAGTTCGTATTTCGTCGTTATGCTTCATATATCTAGCATCAACTGATCTAACAACTAGAATAAAAATAGATCACGTATTTTTAGAGTCCCATATAAAAATTTAATTGTTATTATCATTTTCACGGTAAACATCAGAATCAACAGATTCGCACGACAAGAATTTAAGAATGTGAAGTTTTCCTAAAGGTTCTGCAGCCTCTCAAAGATAAGTACAGATGTCTCCCTACAGATCCGCAAGAATCTACTAAACCTGCTCATGACTCGTGAGACCTATGTAACCTAGGTCTGATACCAACTTGTCACGACCCAAACTATCATGTCGTGATGGCGCATATCGTGGAACTAGGCAAGCCGAATCTTTGCAAAAAACAACATGATATCTCATTTGAAAATATAAATTAAAGCTATTTGATATTTAATACTTCATAAAGAAAATCTAAATAACAAAAGTGCGGAAAGAAAAGCCCGACATCGGGGTGTCACTAGTCATGAGCATCTACTAAATATTGTCTGAAGATACTGAGACTAACATAGTCTGGAAATATAACTACAAAATAAACTATAGGAAGATAGGAGGGAGAAGAACAGGGCTACGATCGCCAGCAGCTACCTTGCCAACTCTGAGAAGAATCTACAGCTAGACTAGTCAACATCCGCTACCAGGTCCTGATGTTCCTGGATCTGCACATAATATACAAGGAGTAACGTGAGTACGCCAACTCAGTAAGCGACCAAATTAAATAGAGACTGAGAATCAGTGATGAGCAATAAAGCATAATAAGTTCATATCAAGAAATCTCAGTAAAAATATAACAAGCTTTTAAAAGCACAGTTTGAATCAAATCATTTCATTTAAACTCAGTTTTAGTAAATCATTTGAAGATATTTTCAACAGTTCTCAAACAGAGGTTCAGTGCAACAGCGAGCAAAAATGATAAACACATAAACAACCCCTCAAGAAAAACATAACTCATAAGCAGCCGCTCAGGCAGAACATCACCTATATACAGCCCCTCGGGCAAACCTCATAGTCACTCGTATACAACCCCTCAAGCATAACTCATATCACTCACACTTAGGGTACCCGTGCTCACTGGGGGTGTGCAGACTCTAGAGGAGCTCATTCAGCCCAAGTGCTATAACAAGCCACCTCGTGGCATAAATCAATCAGGCCCTCGGCCTCACTCAATCATGAATCAATAACAACATAATGCGGTGTGCAGCCCGATCCCATAAATATCGTCACAAATCAGGCCCTCGACCTCACTCAGTCATAAACCTCTCAAGCCACTCGGACTCTCAGTAAAAATAGGATACTCAGCCCAAAACAACATTTTATATGCATCAAAAACAGAGTAATAAAGATTACGTTATGAAATCCATAAGTGTAACAAGACTGAGTATAGATTTTCAACCAAAAACAGTGAGAGGATAGTAAAAAAAGACCCTAAGGGTCAAAACACACCTGACACAAGGCCCAAATATAGCATTCAGCCCAATTTATAGAAATTCTTTCTAAAACACAAAAGTATCATATAGCTTCAACCAAATATGCAACTTATAGTTGCTACAGGACTGACCAAGTCACAATCCTCAATGGTGCATGCCCACACACCCATCACCTAGCATGCATGTCACCTCGAAATAGTAAAATGATATAAAAGCCGGGGTTTCATACCCTCAGGACTAGATTTACAATCGTTACTTTCCTTAAACTAATCAAATCCCTACTCCGCGATGCTCTTACCCCTGGACTTGGCCTCCAATCCCTCCAAATCTATTCACAACCAGAATAATACCATTAATATATGGTACTAAATGAATTCCACAAGAAAAACTATCAAATTAGGCATAAATCATAAAATCTACCGAAACTCGGCCACCGGGCCCACATCTAGGAATCTGACAAAAAAAACTAGAAAGCCCATTCACTCATGAGTCCATACATACAAGATTAATCAAAATTCGACTCCATTTAACCCCTCAAATCCTCAATCAAACTCTCTAAAACCCAAGCCCTATACCCTCATTTTCACCTTTAATCTCCACTAATTACATGATTAAATAATGAAAAATTACCATAAGCACGAGTATTAGGGCTCAAATTACTTACCTCAATGAAAATCCCTTTGAATCCCTCTCCAAATTGCTCCCAAAAGCTCCAAAGCCTGATTAAAATGGTGAAGAATGACCCAAAATCCGCGAAGTCCACAATTTATACTTTCTTCCTAGCACTTCCGCATCTACGACGCCGCACCTGCGGAAAATCCATCACAGGTGTGGTTCCCACTTATTCCCTCAGAAACCGCATCTATGGTCCCAACATCGCACATGCGGCCTTGCAGGTGTGCTCCACTACTCGAACCTACGGCTCCCAGACAACCTCAGCCTTGGCTGCTCCTGTGGCGCCCTGTCCGCTTCTATGGGCCCTAACCTGCGGTCCCTACTCCATAGGTGCGGTTATCATATCTGAGTTAAATCTTTAGCATTCCTCAAGTTTTCAACCTTGTTCCGTCAACCACCCAAAATCAACTTGAGGCCCACGTGACCTCTACCAAACATACCAACAAGTCAAATATCAATAAACAAACTTAGTAAAACCTATGGAACACTCAAAACAACATCAAAACACCAATTTACCCTCGGATTCAAGCGTTAGAACTTCTAAACTTCCAAATTCTACAAATGATGTCAAAACCTTCTAAATCACTTTCAAATGACCTGAAATTTTGCGCACACATCACAAATGACACTACGAACCTATTCCAACTTCCGGAATCTCATTCCAACCTCGATATCAAATTTTCCACTACCGACCAAAATTGCGCAAATTTTCAATTTCGCCAATTCAAGCTATATTCTACCACGGACCTCCAAATTACATTCTAGATGCGTTATTAAGTCCAAAATCACGTAACGAGGCTAACCAAATCATAAAAATCCAATTTCGAGATCATTTTCTCATAAGTCAACATCCGGTTGAATTTTTCAACTTAAGCTTCCAAATAGGAGACTATGTGTCTCATTCCACACCGAAACCACTCCGAACCCCGAACCAACCAACACGATATGATGAAATACCATTGAAGAACACATAAAGAAGTAGAAATGGGTGAAATAAGGCTATAATTCATGAAATGACCGGTCGGGTCATTACATTTGTATAGTCTTTTATCATTTAAATTTTTATTAGGGATAGGAAGACAAAAAGAATATCCATTGAGCTTTTCAACATTAGTAAATGAAATAATTGCCTTTATTCCTATGTTTAATGACTACATACTCTTGATATTTGTTATTTATTAGATGTAAGTTTGCATTCTTATACAAATTTTTTATATAGGAGTTGTGTTAGATTTAAGGGTAAAATTGTCACTTAGTTTTTGATGGATAAATTTTTAAATCAACTTTTAACTTAGGATGTTCCTGTATATGGTCGAGATTGAATTCCTTCGATCTATATACTTGAGAGGTCATCCGAAATCCGAGTCCGGGTAAGACCAAGTTCGAGCTCGAAGTACCAGACCCGAGGTTGAAGGCGAAGCATGATGCATACCGAATTCGAGTGGACTCAACCTCGAAACAGTACTGTTAAGGATTTGCACCAGAATGAGTTAGATTCCTACCACGTCTCCAAAGTCATGGAGTAAATCCGGGAATATGATTGTACGATTTTGTACTAGGCGGTTAGACAACTGTTCCAAGAATATTCCTTACTGTAAATAGAAATATTCCTTATTTAGGGCTCCTCAATTATATAAAGGGGACCCTAATCATTTGTAACATCACATAATCTCTGAGAAAAGAATATACTCTCTACCTTTTTTCTTACTTTTCATCAGCATTGTCCTTTAGCTCTATTGTTCTTACTTTATTTTTATTACTTAATTGTTCTTACTGCCCTAAGCCACCTCGAGGTCACTAAGCTCGAGGTCACTGCTGCTAAGTGACATTGGCTTGAATCACTTCTATCTTTCATTTCTACTTTATATTTCTTGATTATTAATTGGTATTGAACTAAATCATATAACTTTAAAACCACTAATCAAATTTAAATGTTACTAAAAAGTTTGGCGCCCACCATGGGGCTAAAGATAATAGTGATTATTTCTTTAATTATTTTCATTACACACGTTGCTTTTACACTTTTTTTGTTAAAGATTTCCTGATTCTCAAACTAAAACCTTTGTAGCTCACAAAATGCACCCATTCATGACAATGAAGGTCTTGGGAAAAATAGCAATGTAGGAGTCAGATTACCACCGATAAACCCAAGGGAAATGCCAAAGGTGGAACCTGTGGATGTTAGTTCTCACATTGCTTTGAATACGGATCTAGGCGCGGACCCGAAAAGAGATATACGTAGGGAAGCCCCGCCCGGTGGCCAAAGAACACAAGGTATGAGAGAAGGGGATTCAGCCTCCAAGTGATATTCGAGATGTTATAGGCTCAACAAGTCGCCATCGCTCAACTTTAGAGTCAGAATAGAACTCCAAACACAACCGAATCAATAAACACTCGGCGTACTGAACCAGCATTGGAAAGGCTCGATGAAAGTTGCCCGGGGGCTGACCCCACGATCATGAGAATGCTCGAGGAACTAACTAAGAGGATCGAGTCCGGAGAAAAGAAAATTGAAGACAATGATAAAAAGGTAGAAACTTATAACTCCTGGGTAGACCAGATACCAGGGGCACCTCTAGTTTTGAAAGGTCTAGACACCAAAAAGTTCATAAAAAACCATTCCTCCGAGTGTGGCTCTGATGCCCATTTCCAATAAATTTCCCATGCCTGATATACCCAAATATGATGAGACAACCAACCCTAATGAGCACATAACTTCATACACTTGTGGGATTAAGGGAAATGATTTGAATGACAATGAAATTGAGTTAGTTATGTTGAACAAATTCGGGGAAACACTATCAAACAGAGCCAAGATTTGGTATCACAACTTAGCTCCTAACTCTATTGACTTATTTGCTATGTTAGCAGATGCCTTTGTGAAAGCAGATGCTGGGGCCATAAAGGTGGCCACGAGAAAATCGAATGTCTTCAAAATAAAGCAAAGGAACGACGAGATGCTAAGCGAGTTTTATTTACCATGAAAATGGTAACAACAATTAAATTTATAAATGGGATTCTAAAAATACGTGATCTATTCCCGAGCAAGTTGTTAGAGTAGTTGATTATGATAATATGAAGTTTAAAGATTAAATGCAAGCTAAAATGAGGCAATAATTGAACCGAAGGTCCTGCTGCCCGGGTGTAGGTCCGGTCGATGGGGGACCTTAGGGTCGACGTCAGGGTCGAGCTCGAGCTATTGGGGATAGTCGGGGACGGGATAACAGTTACATATATAATTAAACAAGGCCCTTTATGGCCAATGCTGAGTTATATGATGAAGAACAAGTAAGGAAACGATGGATATCAAGGTAACCTCGGGCCAGTGAGAACGAACAAGTTTAGAAAGAAAAGAGAGAGAGAGAGATATTATTGCACTTATGGAGAAAATGGATCAACATCAGTCCTTTACAAGGTAGGGTGAGTCCTCTTTATATAGGAGGGGAACTTGGCTACAAGTACGTGGAGATTAATTACAAAGTATGGAGATGGGATGATTTGATGCGATGCCTCAGCATAGGCTCTGGATAGGCCGACCCTGTCAAACTTAGCCATGGCCTTGGGAGCTTCCCATTCTTTCCTTGCTTAGATCTCCGTCTTCTCTGAGTCGAGCCTTGACGAGCCCTGAGGTTGGAACTCGGTCGTGGCTTCCCATCCTCAGGGTCTCGAGTTGTTCTTTCAAAATGACTTGACAATGAGAAATCAACTCCTCTGATTTTGTCGCGTACAAATAGTCTCTGCGTTTCCCATAATTAAGTGATGAGAAATGATTCTAAAACTTGACTCCTCGATCTTCTTACGGCGACATCATACCGATGATGCAACTCCTGGTGTGAGTTTTATGATAATCGGGCATCCGCTGGCTCGTGTATTTTCGACTTCCATCAATGCACTCCTGATCCACGCTCTCCAAAGTGAGGACCACCGTCGATTCAGTTTTCCAAGGATGCATTAACCGTGTCTGTTAGTCAATCTTTCAAAGCCTCGACGATCGTGTCGTAATCCCCTATAAATGGGGGTGTTTTGGCGTTGTCTTTCCTATCCCAGTGCCTTCGTTTCCTTGCTTGCCTATTCCTTCTTATCACCTTCTTCTATCCTCGAACATCATGTTTAGGGCTCATGGCCTCAAGGCCGTTTGGGGGAGCTCCCTCAGATCATGTTGTGGCCCTTTGCGTGGACTTCCCTTTGTCGAGCATAATCGTGTTGTCCCACTATTGTTGTGGTTGTCGATATGTTGGCCTTTGCTACTGTTGTTTCCCTGAGGTGATAATGGACGGGGATTCGGTTTCCCTCTCATGTAGACAGTCATTCGGATTATGCACCACTGCTCAAAAGGGGGCTCGAATTATACACTACTGCTCTCCTTCATACCCCAACTCGATGTGGTGATCTGCTTTGAGTTGGGGGCTTGAATGGCTAGATGCTCCAAGAAGTGGATTCTAAGTAGCCGTGCAAGTGAGACCGGGGTTGTTTGATCCGCTGTCTCTCCGAGGTTTTCTTGGCCAACAAGGGTCCTCTAACTTCAGAGAGCTATGGTGTTTTTTCATCCTTCCCTGTCACTTACCTTGTCCCTTGGGGATATCAGTGTGGAAGGTTGGGATTAAACTTTCGAGGATGCATGTTCGGAGGCACCTGTTGCGGACCTTTGAAGGTGGACCAGTCTTCAAGCTTTTACTTTGAGTGTGCATCCCTTTGTTTCTTCCTTTATCCGTAAAGATCCTCCTTAGGCTTTTGTAATTGTATGTAATGACCCTTTAAGGGCTGTTGTAAATGGATTTTTATGAATATGAATATACTCCATTGTCTTCTTCTTTCGATTCTTGCTTTATAATTGCATGTTTTTGTGCCCTTCAAGGCCGTTTGAATGTCTTCTTTTATTTGTCGACCATCGATATTTGACTTAGGCGTCATAGTTCTTTCCGATCTTCTGATAATCGGTATGGCTCTGTTTTGAACCCATGGTCATACCTCAGACCAATCCTGGATTGATCTGATAGACCTGGGCTGCCGGGGCCTTCCGAGTTGTATGGAGATAAAACGCCGAATTTCGGGGCCTTCGAGGATGTTATCCTAAATGAAGGTCAGCTTAGAGCACCTGGGGATCCCTTTTAATCTTGATGTAGATAGTCACTTTAAAACGTATAGGATAGACTTTTGCTGAGGAGTTGTCTGTACTCAGGTGCTGCCTCGGACCTTCGTGGAGCTTTCGTGATCGGAGCTTCCTGTGCTTGTTCCTCTTTTTTAGAACGGGGAAACCATGAGACCAGGTACTCGCATTGCATCGAGTGATGGCGTTGAGAACTTCCCAAAGTCTGACTTCTTCTAGTCGTGGATCCTCGAGGTAAAATGCTATCTCGAGCTTGGAGATAATACGGACAACTCCTCGAGTCTTGGCTTCTCGTCGAAGGATGCTTTTTGGGATCGGGTATCACCTCGTCGATCTATATCAAGGCTATAGGTTTCTCGGGGTTCACTCCGGGCAGGCGAGTCGTCGTTGCTTCTTGCATCTATATAGGGCAGCTTCGGCTTTTTCGCAAGACCTCACTATTTTTAGATAGATACCGTTCCGCTTTGGCATACGATTCTTCATTTCTTCAGGCACAAAAAGTGTTGGCACGCCCTTGCTCTAATCTGTTAGCTTTTCCATAATCATGGCAACCACTTCGGGGCGGGCCCGGCAGGGAGTGGGGAGTGCTGTTCCCGGCGCTCAGGAACCGCAGGAGTTCACTCTGAAGATGGTGTCTTTGATAAGAGGGGAACATCTGGATATGGCAAGGAGATACTGTGGATGGAGCGAGGGGGTAGCATTGTAGGTGCTTCCATCGGATGAGTGTATTACGGACTCTGCTAATGGATTCTTGAGTGTATACCTATATCCTTTCGCATTCGGTCCCCTTGATAGGGTCGTGCTTGATTTTTTATTGAAGTATTAGGTTAATTCAGCTCAGATACGTCCTTCATTTTGGCGAGTGGTGCTGATGATGAGGTTCGTCACGAAGAAGGATGGGCTTGAATTCACCCTTAACCATCTCGTCAGGCTATACCAACCCTTTCATCACCAGGGCCTACTAAACCTGAGGTGTCGCTCGCCCATGCCCTTTGTAGTTGATGACAAAGAGGACGGGGATCGAGAGTGGTCCAGTTGGTTTATCCAGGTCCGGACGGTCAACATTATCCCTGCGGAGCTTTCGCCATTTCCCGAAGGGTGGAATTATGCATGTGAGCTGAGCGTCTAGTGCCTTTTCAGATTTTTCCTATAGCAAAAATTAGTTCAATAATAGTGTTTTCTCCCTTGTTGTAGAAACTTCATGGATGCAGGGCGAAGTCCTCGACTTGCCCGGCTGGGTCCGAAGGCTGGTGACCTATTCGACCTACGATGAGCGTCGATGGCGAGCTGTATTCCATGCTATATGGGGAGCGAAATACCAAGGTATATGCGCATGCTACCTTTGCCCTGGCCTTTATATATTTGAGGAAACATTTACCTTCTTTCTTTTGTATCGGCTTTGCTATTTGTAGGTATTGGGAAATTCTTCGGGATAGCGCTTTGCTCTTCTGAAGGGGAGAAAGAGGTATCGGCCTCTGAGTCAAGGGACGACACTGATAAATGGGATTGGCGCCCGCAGTGTGATGGAGCTTTTAGTGGTATTGAACGGGCTCGTGTTTTCAAGGAGAAGGAGTTGTCCGAGTTTGCTATTCCCGAAGTAACTGATTCCCGGTCGGTGGCTCCTCCAGGTGAATATGCTTTACCGAGGTCGGTTCTTCTGGGGACGAAGAGGAAAGATCGATAGGAGTATATTCTAACTTCTAGGAAGTTCATCGGCTTCACTTCGTGGTGAGTTTAAGCGCAGTTTTTTGTATTCTGCGCCCCCTCCCTCTATTGAACTTTTCTTGTGCAGGCCTGCGATAGGATTATGTTTGAGCTAGTCCATCAAGGGGCCAGGCTTTAGGAAATTCTGGATGAGGGCAAGTCCATTAGGATCCTTAGCAAGTAGAAAGAAGTTGAGTTGCGGCATTGGCGATATGAGGCATGCCAGAGCTCGAATTACGAGAGCTATTTGATGGAGCAGGTAACTTTTTGCAGCTAGCACTTTGCTCTCTTTGGCCCTTTAGGTTAACCCACTTTTTGTTGTATTAGCTGCAGAAAAATATGGAGGCTTTGGAGTACCTTAAGGGCGGCATCGACCGCGTCAGAGCTGTTTGTGGTGAGCTAAGGGCTCGGGTGGAAGCTCAAGCTTTAGAAGAGACAGGCATCTCGGCCAAGGTCCCTTCCTTCGAAGCCCAACTCCGCTTGGCTCGTGACAATGCCAAAGTTCAAGGAGACATGATCGGGAAACTTGAATCTGATCTCTCGAAGATTAGGGCTGAGATAATTGATACTGGGGCTGAAGCGGCACTAAGCTGAACCAAGGCTAATCAGGAGATGGCAATTCATACGAAAGATGCTACGGATGCTCAAGCCAAACTAAAGCGAGCCCTCGACCGATAGAAGAGGGTCAAAGAATATGTTCGTTGCAGATCCTGAAGATAGGTACTCGAGGAGATCGGTGTGACGGGCTTCATCCTCTAGGAGGAATTGGCTCAAGTAAGGGCAGACGAGCGTGACGCGTAGTAATCTCTTGCTGATGACGCGAAGAGCGAACCTGGCAAGTTGAAGCCCTTTGGAGCGGAGTGTGGATTTTGCCGTTTTTCCGCTTTGTATTTGATCTATGTAGAGCATGTCTGTAGATAGAGAGCGCACCTTTTTGCATATGTAAGATAACAGGAAAATTGAAGCTTTATTTCTTCTGCATCTCTTTCTGTTATTTCTTTCGACCAGGCGGGCTGGTTTCGGTTCTTGGCAGGATCCTCATTGGTCCGGAACTGATCGGGCAGGCCCGGAGGCTCTTAAGTTCGATCCTTGACGTGAGCAGGTGTTGGGGCTTCCGTTCTTTGTCCAGGTGTTTTAGGCTTAGTCTCCGAGTCAGGCCTTGACTCGAGCTTTCTTACCCCTAAATCATCTATGCCCGTGTAGGCAGGTAGTAACTGTTCCCATTTCTTTCCCTTGGGCATTTGTCGTTTCAACTATTTTGGGTTCAGTCTCCGAGTCACATTGTGATTCAAGCTTAAATTGACCCTCAAGTTTTATCCTACCTGCATGGACAGACATCGATGTCCTTTTATGCTTCGGGTCAAAGTGACCTTACAGGTGGGTGGCCCGAAGGCTCACTCAGCTGGCGATAGTGGCATTTATGCCGTGCCCTTAGACATGTTTTCAGTTTAACTATTTCGGGTCCAGTCTCCGATTCGTGTTGCGACTCGAGCTTTAATTGACCCTAAAGTTCTTTCCTGCCTGCATGGGTGGGCAACGATGGCCTTTTGTGCTTCGGGTCAAAGTGACCTTACAAGAGCATGGACCGGAGGCTCACTCAGCTGGTTGACTCTGGCATTTATGTTGTGCCCTTAGGCATGTTAAAATTTAACTATTTCGGGTCCAGTCTCCGAGTCGCGTTGTGATTCGAGCTTTAATTGACCATTAAGTATTTTCAGACCGACGATAGTGACTCTTACATTGTTTTGGTCATTGAGACCTTTCAATACGTGGCTCGGAGTCTTGTATAGTTTACTATTTTGGATCAAGTCTCCGAATTGAGTTACGATTCGAGCTAATTTTAATCCTCAAGTTGTCCATTTTTAGCTGGCGACATTGGCTCTTACGTTGTTTGGTCGTATAGACCTTTTAATATATGGCCCGGAGGCTTGCTTATCTAGTGACAATGGCTCTTATGCTGTTTTTGCCTGTGGGCTTTTTGCAGGCTTTGTTTTCCGCTCGTTAAGGACTTTTGAAAGATTTTCGCCTGACCCATCGTCGGTTCTAGAAGAACCTCGATCTCAAGTTGTTATCGGCGATGTTTCAAGCACCTCGGAAGGTTCATAGCTTGTAGGTTGAGTAGGTCGAAGCCTTTGTGATTTGGAGCTAACATGGTCGAAGCTCGTTTTTGCTTGTTGAGGGAAGCCTATTTTAACCGGTTCTTTCCGAAGTATATTCGAAGTAGTAGCCTACAATTTTGTTTAGCAACAGTCGGGCGTCCCCGAGTTGCATTAGTTTGGTTGTATCAGCCATTTTGACCGTAGTCATATGTGTTTGGCCGGAGCCATTTTTGATCCCGAGTGATAGTTCAGGCGTCTACACCGAGGGTATGACCTTTTGGGACTCTTACAAATGCGACGTATAGCTTGAACTTCAGGATTTTCATGCCTGTTGAGGTCTTACATTTGTCATGCCTGTTGAGGTCTTATAATTTTTGTAATGTAGAATAGATCTGGTTACGCCAAGTCTGCCCGCTAGGGGTCTTACAGTTTCGTGTTTTCCAGTGCATGGCGATTGGCGATGAATGACAGTCTCCGTGTCATCAAATTTGTTTAAGCGTGAAGACCGCTTTTCGTGAGCTCGGAGTTGCCTTGTAGGGGCTTTATGAGCTCAGAGTTCTGACCCTGGGGTTGTGCGGGTGCTGAATTGCTGATGCTCTGTCTCCGAGTATCTCGGGACACATTTGGTGGAGAGGCCTTCGCCGCGAGCATGTTGAAATTTCCCTTTATGAAGCATGAGATGCCGAAAGATATCCTTTATTGCTTGGCATAGACATATGCTATAAATACATGCCGTTTTGTTGTTGCGAGCTCGGCCCGCATGGGCGCGGCTCCTTGGACCGTTTGATCTGGTACATAATTCCTGATTGGGTCATAGTTTGTCGTTTCCTAGTCCTCCCGAGGGGACGGTTCCCTTAGAAGAAGTTCATCACTTGTCGTTGGATTAGAGAAGAAGGCCTGCAATTTTATCTGATCCTCCTTTGGGGGGTACGTTGCTTCGCTAATAATCTTGCTGACAAGGTTCTTTTCGGGGAGAAAGCCCGATTGAGGGGAAAGAGCGCGACAGACACTTTTTCAAGGTCTATGGATCTCCGAGTAGAGTTAGAACTTTTGAATATCCTGGCCAGTTGTCTACATACAGGTTAGTGAAAAAATAACAAGGGAGTAAAGCAGTTCTTCCTCACCGCGAGATGTGTAGGCGACGTTTTAAGATTTGGTATGTTCCTACCCTTTCGATGCATGAGTCCCGATACAGGCCCACGATGTGTCTTATCAGGCTTGGCCGGAGATGTGGTTTCCTCTTGTCGTGTATTGCTTTCTATCGACTTATTTTAGTCCTTCCCTTTGTGAGGGGTTTCATTCTTTTGGCAAAATGGGTCCGATGTTGTCCGCGGGTGGTGTGCCAGTGGTCGTCTATATAAGACACCCATGCTTTGCGCTTCCTGTGATGGTACAGAGCTCAACGTCCTAGCTTGAGCTCATATGGACTGTATCAAGAGAATGGTCTTTGTGACGATTGTTATCCGGGATTTACCAGGGATTCGGGATACAGGAGCGATTTGGTCCGTTAGTCCGGTCCGCCCCACTGACTTTGGTCCGACATTATTGTTGTACGTGACCGAACCACCTGAATTCACGAACACATGTTTTATTCAAAATAGATCAAATGAGGGAGAGGGTTACCAATGCGTCAATGTGATGCCAAGGCGGAGTCTCGGTGCCCTTTTTTCCTGGATATAAGGGTGTTCTCCGGAATATTTCCCTTGACCAATTTTTCCCTGACGGCAAACATTTTCACTTCCCATTTTATGAGTCCTCGGAGGGTGTCACCACTCCTTAACTGTCGTGGTAATACATCATGGCTCGTTCGCTTCATCCTTCCCGGTTTTCTTCCTCCCTTGGGGTTGGACTCAAGCCTGACCGCTCGATATTACTTGACGGCAAGTTTTACTGAGCAGCACGACTGTTGCCCTTCTGAGCTGGTGGTAATTTTTGATCCCGTGGCCGTGCGCACCCTGTGTTTCCCATGCCGGGTTGTGGTTCTTTTGAAGGGGTCTTGGTCGAATATGTATGAGTCATTCAGCGTCCTTGGTTTTGCTTATGGTGATCACAATGTTTTGAATGGCAATGTCGAAATTGTACTCTACAGGGCAGGGTTCCTCTGTCGGTTGTGCCTCATCAGATCTGGTTCCACTGAAGGTTCTTGGAGGATGTTGCCCTCAAACTATTTCCCAACCATTGCGAGGTCGGTTTCATCTTCTGGCATTCCTCCCATTCGCGGCGCATGCATGGTACCTCCATCTGTTGGGGGTTAGGTTCTTTGCTGGGAGCCTGCTTGGATATACGGGGCCCGTAGAGGCTCCCGAACGGTTATCCATGGCCCTAATTCGTGGTTGGTGCCGATACGGTCATCCGACCAGGTCTCGGCTGGGTATCTTATTAAGCTTTGTTTGAAATGACCCGGAGTCATCGGACATGCTTCGTTTAAACTTTGGGCGAAGGCCTGGGTCACCCAGTCATCCAAAACTGAGAGCGATCTCATTCGTCCTATCAGGGAATGAGGCGCGACTTCATGTGCTGTTTTGCTCTCTCTTTGTTTGGCCTCAGATGTGTCGGTCTCTTCCGTTACTGCTTCGATGGCATCAGTGTGTGCTCCTGTGGAGGGATTTGCTGACATGGTAAGCGAGTTTGTAAAGTCAGGTGCTAGGCTGCGGCACCACATCATGGTTTCTCTCGAGAGTGTTTCCCCGAACATTTTCAACTGGAGGGGCTCTAACTCATCATCTTGAAGGTCGCTGCCGTTTTCCGCACATGTGTAAGTGGTGGTGCGCTCATCGGGATTCGGGGTCATATCGCACCGAGGGAGTTCTGGCGTTCCGTATTTCTGTGGAGCAGGTTCTGGGACCGCTTCCCCAGGAGATAACTGTTGCATGAGCCTCCATGAACCTAACTTGATTCTTTTGGAGAGGTCCTCCAGCGTCTTCATTGTGGCGGGGTCTGTTATCGATCCGGTGTTGCTTGATCTTTTGGGTACTCATTCGGCGCAGGGAGTCGGTTCCGGCGCTACTGTGCTGGAGATCCCCGAATGGCTCTACAACTGAGCGATAGCCAACTGCTGTGCCTGCAATATTTCAAAAATGTCATGAAGACTAACTTCTTGTATTTCCTAAGCCGGGGTTTTTTGGGCTTCCTGTTGGTCGATATGCTGAATGCTCCCATCGGTGTGCGAGGCATTGTTGACTTGCTGCACGCCTCGCGAACCTGCGTCTGCTAGAATTAGACCAGATGCATTATTGGGGTTCTGCAGCGTCATGCCAACCACTGGAACAACCTCACCGTTTCCGCCATGACTTTCGGGGTAGTCGTTCTCTACTCTGCTTACCGAGCCAAACATTTTGAACTAAAATCAAGAGATCTTTGGACAAGAAAAAGTGTGAAAGATAATGTGTGTTTGTGCAATGAAAATAACAAGAAAACAATCACTATTATTTTTAGCCCCACGGTTGGCGCCAAACTGTTTAGCGTGAAAATGGTAACAACAATTAATATGAAGTTTAAAGATTAAATGAAAGCTAAAACGAGGCAATAATCGAATTGAAGGTCCTGCTACCCAGGTGTAGGTCCGGTCGATGGGAGACCTCGGGGTCGACGTCAAGGTCGAGCTCGAGCTATTGGGGATAGTCGGGGACGGGATACTAGTTGCAGATATAATTAAACAAGGCTCTTTATGGCCAATACTGAGTTATATGATGAAGAAAAAGCAAGGAAATGATGGATATAAAGGTAACCTTTGGCCGGTGAGAACGGACAAGTTTAGAAAGAAAAGAGAGAGAGAGAGAGAGAGAGAGAAAGAGAGATTATTGCACTTATGCAGAAAATGGAGCAACATCAGTCATTTACAAGGTAGGGTGAGTCCCCTTTATATAGGAGGGGATCTCGGCTACAAGTACGTGGAGATTAATTATAAAGTATTGAGAAGGGATGGCTTGACGCGATGCCTCAACATAGTCTCTAGATAGGCCGGCCTTGTCAGACTTAGCCGTGTGCCTTGGGAGATTCCCCTTCTGTCCTGGCTTCGATCTTCGTCTTCTACGAGTCGGGGCTCGAAGAGCCTTGAGGTTAGGAACTCGGTCGTGGCTTCTCGTCCTCGGGGTATCGAGGCGTTCTTTCGAAATGACTTGACAGCGAGAAATCAAGTCCTCTGATTTTGCCGCGTACAAGTTCGTGTCACGGTTTTAGATGGAAAGAATGGAATTACCACCGTTCTTTGATGAATGGGCAGTAAAGGCCTTTATGTAGGATCTGAATGAAAGGAGATCGATCGCGTCTTGGCAGTTGAAGCAGAACTTGATTGAATATCGAGCTGTGACATGGTCAGACGTGCACAATCATTATCAGTCAAAGATCAGGGTCGAGGATGACTAGTTGGGAGCCCTCTCAGGTTCAGTTCATCCTAACGGATTCGCAGCTAAGCCCCCAAGGGACATAGACTTAGAATCGAGATTCAACAACGTAAGGTATCAGCCATATGCTGATCGAAGGAACAACGGCCCGAGCTGCAACCTCCTCGGAGAGATCGGAGAAACGATCGAGTTCAAAGTTCTTGGGGACTCATGAGTAAAAGCGGGTTCGATAGGCACACCAACCCCGCACAGGCCCCTCGATTATCAGAGTACAACTTTAGCATAGATGCATCAGGGATTGTCTTAGCTATTGGGAGAATTAAAGACACCAAGTGGCCCAGGCCAATACAGACCGATCCTTCTCAAAGAAACCCAAACTTGATGTGCAAGTATCATGGCACACATGGTCATCGAATAGAAGATTGCAGATAGCTAAGGGAAGAAGTGGCTCGTTTGTTCAATGAGGGCCACCTTTGAGAACTCGTAAATGATCGGGCTAAGAGTCACCTCCGAGAGAGAGATGCAAGGAAAAATTCACAAGAAGAACCACAACATATAATCCACATGATTATTGGTGGAGTTGATGTCCCTCAACGACGTATGTTCAAGCGCACCAAAGTATCAATCACCAAGTAAAAATATACTCGGAGTTATGTGCCCGATGATGTCTTATCATTCTATAACGAGGAAATGGAAGGCATATCTCAGCCTCACAACGATGCCCTGGTAATCTCTATTCTTTTGAATAAAATTCAAATTAAATGTGTTTTAGTGGATCCAGGTAGCTCTGCAAACATAATTAGATCGAGGGTCATAGAACAACTCGGCTGACAAGATGAAATTGTACCTGCATCCTGGGTCCTGAATGGCTTCAACATGGCAAGTGAAATAACAAAGGGAGATATTATCCTGCTAGTAACGCAGTCGGGACCATACAAGATACAAAGTTCTATGTCATCGAATGTGATATGAGGTATAATGCGCTCCTCGGGAGACCATGGATACACAACATGAGAGCAATACCTTCAACTCTTCACTAGATGATAAAGTTCACAACAGAGGAAGAAGTGAAAACGGTCTACGGAGAGCAACATTCTGCAAAGGAGATGTTAGCAATTGAGGAGGTGGTGCTGATACTGGAGCCTTCAACCTTAGAGAATGTCACGACCCTAAATTTGGACCCGGTCGTGATGGCGCCTATCGTGAAACAAGGCCAGCCGACACAAACCCCCAATCCACTTAAACAAGTATGGTAATTCAATTATGTCATTAATAAGTGAGAAACGCCAAAATACAGTGAAATAGAACAAGTGAGGAAATAAACATCCATCTAAGTGTATAAAAAATCTACACAGTCTAGTCCAATGCTAGTACAAGGAAAATAAAGATAGGAAGGAGAAACACTAGGCTGCGAATGCCGAGCAGCTACCTACTAAACTCCCAACAACCTGCTAGAAGAAATCAGCCCTCACTAGCGGGAAACAAAATGCCTGAATCTGCACATAGAGTGCAGGGAGTAATGTGAGTACGCCAACTTAGTGAGTAGTAAGAGTAAAAGCAGCTGAGCAATAAGAAAACATGGAAAACACAACAAAATGATACAAGAGGTAGGGTAAAACCATTACAATGCAATAAAACAGTGGAAACTTATAAAAACACCTTAGTTCAGTATAATCTTCTTTAAAACATCTTTTAATAGTTAAACGAGTGAATGAAAACAAGTGAGAAAGGATAAATACATAAAAATCAGCCCCTAGGGCAAAGTACCAATAGAATCAGCCCATCGGGCTATCTCACCATCACTCGTATCAGCCTATCGGGCAATAACATGGAACAACATCAGCCCCTCGGGCTATAACATATATCACACTGGGTACCGCGCTCACTAGGGGTGTACAGACTCCGGGAGGGGCCCCTTACGGCCCAAGCGGTATATCAAGCCATCTCGTGGCATAATCAAGCAGGCTCTCAGCCTCATATCAAGCCACGTCGTGGCGTACAACTCAAGACCTCGGCCTCATAATCATGAATCAATAAAATACCGCTGCGGCGTGCAACCCCATTCCATAATAACCTCACAACACAGACCCTCGACCCTACTCAGTTAGAAAACTCTAAAAGCCACTCGGGCATAGTAAAATATGATGCTCAGCTCAAAATATCATTTAAGATGTCAAAATAGAGTAAACATGACTGAGTTAATAAAAACAGTAGAATATAGCATGACTAAGTACAAGTATAAAGTCAAAATAGTGAGGAATAATAGTAAAAATCATCTAATGGTCCAAAACAGTTGGCACGAGACCCAAACATGGCATTCAACCCAAAACATGATGATAGCAAATAGTTTTCAATCAAATACACAATAAAACAGTCATTCGGGACGGACTAAGTCACAATCCCCAACAGTGCATGACCCCACGCTCGTCATCTAGCGTGTGCGTCACCTAAAAATAGCACAACGATGTGAAATTCAGGGTTTCATACCCTCAGGACAACATTTACAATCATTATTTACCTCTATCTGGTCCAAACTCTAGCCCGCGTTGTCTTTGCCCCATGAATCTTTCACGACCCCAAAATAACAATCGTGATGGCGCCTATCACATTACTAGGCAAGCCAACCCAAACACTAAATCACAACCCTTTTCCTTATAATAAGCCATTTTCTAACACAGGTTTAAATACCAAATTTTCAAAATAAGTGTTTAAAATAGCAAAATATATGCTGAAGTCAATAAAACATAATAATACACAGCCCCAAAATCTAATGTCATGAGTCTAGAGCCTCTAATACATAGCTGACTGTCTAAAATATCATAAGTCTAGAAAATATGGAAAAGAACAAGATAGGAGGGAGAAAACAGGGCTGCGGATGCCATGCATCTACCTTGCAATCTCCGACAAACTCTGGATCAGCTGAGGACCTTCACTCTGCCGCTTGGGCACCTGGATCTGCACACAAGGTGCAGGGAGTAACGTGAGTACGCCAACTCAGTAAGTAACTAAAGTAAATATGGTCCGAAAGAAGTGACGAGCAGTTAAAAAAATCATATGATTGAATAAACGACAGGATAACAAATCAACTCCACAGTTTAAAACCAGTTTCATTATAAAATCTTCAATTTCAGTTTAAATACTTGAAATCATATACTTAGCAATTTTTTAACAGAAACGTATTTTAAAAGAAGAGTGAAATCAGTAAAAGTATCATAACTGGGCCCCTCGGACAAGGTATCACTAAGAATATGGCCTCTCGGGCAGCCTCTTTGTCACTCATGACTCAACTCTCGTCACTTAGTACTCACTCCCAGCACTCCGGCTCAATAATATCTCATAATAATAATAATCATAATAACCGGTGCGGCGTGCAACCCGATCTATAGTTTATAGTCGACTACGCTCACTGGGGGTGTATAGACTCTAGAGGGGCTCCTATAGCCCAAGCGTCATATCGTTGCGGCGCGCAGCCCGATCCAATATATATATATCGCTGCGGCTTGCAGCCTGATCCATATAAGTATCGCTATGGCATGCAACCCGATCCATAACTCATACATATATAAATGTCCTCACCATTAGGTTCTCAACTTCTTTCATCCTCACCATTAGGTTCTCAACCTCTCTTAGTTATTAACCTCACAACCTCTCGGGCACAACAGTAGAAATTAGGGAACTCAGTCCAAACAGTCCTCACATTTAGAAGTGGAGTGATAAAACTAGTTTTAAACATTTAAACAGATAAAACATGACTGAGGATATGCTTTCACCAAGTAGACTGAGGAAAAACAGTAAAAATGCCCCTAAGGGTCTCAATGGGTTGGCACAAGGCCCCAAACATGGCATACAACCCATAATACAGTATGAGTAACTAAAGTACGAAAATAATATAAGATTCCAAATCAACTACACAACTTAATAGTTGCTACGGGATGGACCAAGTCACAGCCCCTACCAGTGCACACCCACACGCTCGTCACCTAGAATGTGCGCCACCGCATTCATCAAAGCAAGTAAAATACCAGGGTTCTGTACCCTCAGTTCTAGATTTACAATGGTTGTTTACCTCAAACTGGTGAAAATACTACTCCGCAACGCCTTTTCTCCTCGAATCGGCCTCCACTCGCATCGAATCTATCCAAAAAATAGAATTACGGTGTCAAAATATGCTAAGGGTACGAAGCCCAAGCGAAAATAATCAATATACGACACAAATCCCAAAATTACCAAAACTAGACCCCCAGGCCCACATCTTGAAACTCGATAACAATCACATCAATAGAATCCTTATCCTTCCACGAGTCCATACATACCAAGAACACTGAAATCAGAGTCCAAATGACCCCTGAAATTCTCATTTTAAAGTCTCTTAATCTCAAGCCCTAATCCCCAATTTTTCTTCCTTAATCTCCACTAATACCATGATTAAACAATTGAAATATGATCATAAACCCAAATAATGAAGCTTATGGAACTTACCCAACTGATGTCCCTTGATTTCTCTTGAAATCCACTGCCTTAGCCTCTTTCCCTTCTTCAAAAATGGAGTACTTAGCAAAATTTCGCAAAAAAACAATTTATACCATCCGTGTTACACCGCAGATTTTCGTGCGTAAAAGTACGCCATAAGTAAAATGATGAAAGTCTGAAAATGAGGTATTATATTTCGCATTTTCATACATTAAAACGTTGTCGTACAATAAAGCTTCGTCGTAAGATTAATCGACGCAAATTCGGGAATGAGATTTATTTTGGGGATTATAAGGATTATGCTATTTCACAAGTGATTAGTAAATTCATGAAGGTGAAAGGGGGAACAAGTCTAAGAAAAAGAATTTTGTCAAAGTTGGACGTTTTGGGATAAAATATGGCCCAAACTAAAATACCCGATATTGATGGACTAGTACCATACAAGGTAACACATGGCCATGATAGAGAGGTGTATAAGGTATGATAAAAATGAGCAATATATAAAGTAATTTGGGATAATTCTTAATTATGGGGATTATTGGTTAGTGGGAGATTATCAAATTAATTAAACAATTTTTCTGGATAAGTTTAATCAAGACTTTTGGATAAGAATTAATACACTTTTCAAGAAAACACGTATCCATGTCTTATGAAAAGCACTACTGTATGTGTAAATACGTGTGCTCCCATTTAAAGTGACAAACTAATCCTATTCATTCCATTATCTTTACAATCTATTCAATATCACATGCCCCTAAATTAACATCATCTCCTTCTTCTTTACTTCTTTTATACTACAATTCCATGACAGCCTATATGGGCTTCAACGCCATACTAGCAAGTTACACATTCTGTAACACAATCTAGAATTTTATAATCGCAGCGTAAGACGCGATTCTAAGAGAACACAGTATAATCTTTCTCAAGAATATCATACGGATTTTTTCCTTCTTCGATACTCCGTTACGTAATTGTCGCAATTGACCTGTGTTAGAGGGATTGTCAAGAGAATCGGCTCAGGTATGTTAAGGCTATCCCTTCTTTCTTTTGGCATGATCCATATGATACGAATGAAACGTGCAAATGCACAAATTCCATGAATGACTTTATGCATAGAATTATTAGAAATATCTATGTTCTTGAATTTCCATGTGTCATAATATTTTATCATCTGTTCATGGGTTTCAGAAAAATATGAATGTTGAAAAGATGTTACTTTAGATATTGCTCAAGAGGCAAATTGGTCTTATGACCTTCCGAATGATTTTATTGACGTACTTTTCATGCATTGCATTCGTGTGCATTGACCCATGACCAGATGGCGTTATATACGCATATATATATGTAAATATATGTATATGGGATATGGGAAAAGGTTACGGCGTTATATACGCATCACCACCTGATCAGCTAGAATATGATGATGTTGCCCATAGTGGCTGAAATATGATTCAAACATCGTTATATACGCATATATATTTATGTACTTAAATAGCGTTATATACGCGTATATATGTAAATATATGTATATGGGATATGGGAAAGGTTATGGCGTTATATACGCACCACCACCTAATCAGCTGGTATACAATGATGATTTTGCCCACAGTGGCCGGTATGATATAATGGAATACCCTCAGAGGTTGATGATGTTATAAAACATGTACCTATGCATGACATGACATTCATACGCACATGCATTACGCTAAAAGTAATTTATGATTTACAAAGTTATTCATACTTGCAGGTTGAGTCATGTACTTTATATTTCTTCCATGTCTCTGATGTACTTACTTATGTGCCTTACATACTCGGTACATTATTCGTACTGATGCCCCTTTTACCGGGGACGCTGTGTTTCATGCCCGCAGGTCCCAATAGACAGGTCGAGATCCCTCCAAGTAGGCTATCAGCTCAACAAAAGATGTTGGTGCACTGCATTTGCTTCGGAGTTGCTCGTTTGGTTAGTATAATTTAGACATGTATTGTTTGGTCTGGCGGGACTCTATCCCGGCCTTTATTAAATTTATGTATTCTTAGAGGCTTGTAGATATATGTCTTGTACGTGAAAGATTGCATGACCTTGTCGGCCTATATTTTGAGTTTATAAAGGATCATGTTGGTCTATTAGGACCATATGTCATGTGTATATGATGATGTAATAAGAACGATACGTTACGTTGGTACTCGGTTGAGTAAGGTACCAGGTGCCCGTCTCGGCCCATCGGTTTGGGTCGTGACAAAGGTGGTATCAGAGTCGTTCTTTCCTAGGGATGTCTACAAGTCGTGTCTAGTAGAGTCTTGTTTATGGGTGTGTCGTGCACCACACTTATAAGCAGGAGGCTACATGGCATTTAGGATTGTCACTCTTTCTTCTTACTCTAGATCGTGTGATAGAGCTCACTTATAAGAATCCAAGTTTCGAAATTCTATTTTATTCGTAATAAGACGATGCCTACAACTGGAAAGAAGGTTGGAAAGAGAGATAGTTGTGGAAGAGCTGAGTAAGAGGACTTGGATTTTTGTATGATGCCTACGATATGTAAATATGAGGTCTTTAGCAGATCATGAGTGTACTGAGTGGTGTAAACTTCCTGGTAAGAAGCCTCAAGGAAAGAATACCTATCCATCTTTATGGAGAATGACAATAAGAGATTAAGAAGATAAGTACAAGTTTCATCAAGTAAAAGAAGCAAGATGAAGAAGGGTACGAGGTACCCAGTTAACAAAGGTTAACAGTGTTTATAATTCAGGCAGAGGAACATAAGCTTTTTGAGTTATATTTAAATGTAACAGAGGTATATACAATTGGTCGCACCCATTCCGAATATGCCCTATGGGGGTTAATAGAAATAGTATAAGAAGATATGATGGATGAATTGTTTGTTTCAGTTGACATTTTCGATGGAAATGGCAAATGTGCTAATAGATCTTCTTGTGAGACACCCAGATGGTACACTTTAAAATAGTATAGCTATGAGTACTACAAAGACATGCACTATAAGCCGTGAAGGGATAAATATTACCTTAGTGTGGCTCGCGTCCCTAGTAAAGCGAGAATGTTAAGAAACTTGAAGAGCCACTGGATGGAGCAAAGGAAAGATAAAAGCGAAGAATGTCATATTGAAGTTTTCACAAGAAAAAGGATATGCATAAATATTAGCAGAGTAATGGGAAGAGAGATAAGGAAGCATTATGAATAAGGTGTGATACATAGATGAAAACAGTAGAGTGTTATAGAACCAATAGTCAAATGAAGAAAAAGACGATAGATGATGGGCCTTAAGAGAACAAAATAGTATAGGCCATAAGGTTATATCCTTATTTTGAGAAACAAGTTTGTGACTCCAACGCGACTACCAGAGGGGAGAGTTAATCCCCAGAGTAATAGAAATCAGTATGGGCTGATAAACAAGATAAACTAAATATGAATTAGGGACTAAATGATTGGAAAGTACTCGGCATCATGGGAATTTCAGATTTTGTTCCGGTGGTAATAGAATGGACCACAAAAGAAAATTCATGATGAATTCAGAGGATGGTCACTCACGAAGATGCTTCCCTAAAGCAAGCAATGTGAGCAAAATTAAGCTTAAAGGACTATATGTGCTAGTTACGCTAAGTGTCACCCTCGCGAGTAAGGGAATTTGTTATCCTTGATATAGAAGGATTGCTGCATGGCGAGTAAAGATCATTGATGTTGAGAAATGACGGCAAAGATGAAGAGGTAAAATATCTATAGGTAGATCCTCGTAGCTTCAGCTCTTAGTACACCCCTAAAGGGGGAGAATATAGAGTGATGTGGCATTAAGTTAAAATAAAGGGGTTTTGGTGACTAAAATAAAGGGATTCTAGTGACTATGGAATGGTAAAGGAAGAATGCAATAAATGAAAGAGGAATGAGATGGCACTTAACCAAATCTTACAGATACGCTATGATTCAAGAATATTGTGCAAGCACGACGTCAAGGAGAGGAAGTAAAGGTTCCTGCCCGAGTTGTTATTAATAAATAAGAAGTCCATACAAGACGTAAGTTAAGACAAAAGAAATAAACCAAGAAAGATTACGAGGAATATTGATATGAGAATGGGCCAACGAGTAGTTAGTAATTGGTCAGGAAGATCTCAGTTTTGGCTAAATAGGAGGTTACAGACGAGTCATCAGATCATTTAAGATAAACATAGTAGAACCCAACATGGAGAATTCAGCCTCGGAGAATATAATTATAATACTTGAGAAACATTCAAACAAGAGTCGAGTTAGTTAAACATATGTATGAATGTTATGGGGATAAAAGAAAGTGCCACTGGGAAGGCAATCAAAATATCAGTTCAGAAGCAACCATACAAGAACAAGGGCATGTAAGTAAGCAACTATGGATGATTATAGGCTAGTAAGGACATCAAAAAGGTTCGTAATAAGCTCACAGCTTTACGAGAGTCAAGGGTTCTCCATAAGTACTACAATGAAAGACTAGCTGAGGAGATAAGAAAGAAAACTTCAACCTAAGCACAACGATCTAAAGAGGAAATAGTCGTGTAACAACTATCTCACAACAACATTGTAAGCATTCCAAAGGAAAGTGGCACCTACCTTGGCTAATGAATGGGAAGTTAGAGTTAAAAGTAATATTCGAGATCATATGAGTTGTATAAAAACTCTGGCAAGTTTGGTCACTAAGATAAGCTAAGTATGGACGCAACGAGGTGGCAAAAAGACCAGGAAAAGTAATAGCTTACATTGAAAGAAAGCTAAGATGGAATAAAAGAATTAAGCCCAGGGCATTGACAAAGGATTGAATTGTTAGAAGATTGTATCATGGATATTTCATAACGCCCATAAAAGGCTAAGGTAATAACTGATACCATGAGCCAAAGATCGGAAGATAGCTTAAGCCTACATAAAGGCGGATCAAAAGGAAGAGGAAACTAAAGAATTACATCACCTAAGTAAATCAGGAGTCTGATTATTGGACCTAGAAAAATTATAGAAGTTGTGCTGGAGAACATGACAGAATCACTCTTAGTATCAGATGTTCAAGAGAAATAACACAACAACCATAATCTGTAATGGCTTTACAAGGAACCCAGTTAGAAAAAGTACCAGCCTCATAAGAAGTCAGTACGAAGTTCCCACCGAATTGTGTATGTACCAGAGGTGCAAGTATTATAATAGAGCTTCAAGTTATAGACGTGAATTACACCTAGGTGGAAGGGAGGTCGTGAGAGAGATAGAAGATACAATGTGAGATTGTAAGGTATGTAAGGTAAATGTGAACAACGTATGAGAAACTAAAAGATAGAAGATCGTGAATAGTCCATACTTCAGATAGAAAGCTATAAGTATGGGGATTCAGTATCCAGAAATAATAGCAGCATCGTCATTAGCATATCTTCCAACCTATGGTCTAGGTATCGAAAAGTTTCACTAACAAGTAAAGAAGAATTAGATACGATGCGATGTCTCGTTTGATATTCCAAATGACATAAGGAAATCTATGATGCAGGCAAGTTGAAAGGTTGCAAGTAGTATAAATAGAGATGTGTAGGTCAAAAGTTATTGTATGGTGAAGCGACAAGGTTCTAGAAGACAAGAGCAAGGATAAGAATATGCAAATTGGAAAGTAACAAAATGGATAATTAAGCCCATGAAAACAATAAAAGCATATGATTTCTCTATGTTATACAAAGCTTAGTGTAGCCTGAATGAACTCAAAGAAGTCAAAGACAAATGGCATTTAGAAAGAATGAAATGCTGACCCAGTAATAAAATGAGGGTATAGTTGTCACAGATAAAGGATGAAGTTTGGGCCTTCGTTTGAACGATGATTTGAAAAAAATAGAAGAAGAGGAGGAGAAAAAGATTTCGCGGACGATACGAAATTAAGATACCCCATAAGGTGAATCACATTGAGACACTATGAAATACGATTATGGGAATCACTTCAAATATTCCTCGATGCAACTTAAGCCCTAGTGGCAATGTATTATGTAAGAAGTTTCAAGTTACCGATGGAAGATTATAGATAAACATTGAGGTGAATTGACAATGGATGGATAAAAGTTACAAAGTACGAGATGAAATTAGACAATCATTCCTAAGATGAACAGTAATGAGGAAGTATTAAAGGACTTAGAC
This sequence comes from Nicotiana tabacum, assembly GCF_000715075.1. Classification (NCBI taxonomy): domain Eukaryota; kingdom Viridiplantae; phylum Streptophyta; class Magnoliopsida; order Solanales; family Solanaceae; genus Nicotiana; species Nicotiana tabacum. Next base: position 60,432,805 of record NC_134097.1, read on the forward strand.
TTATACATATATGATAAGTAGTGGAAGAGTAGCCTGGAGTTTGGTCGTCGACCTCAATAACTAGAAATCGAAGTAAGAGTTATGGTATAGTATGACCCAGCTAGATGCAGTAAAGTCATATGGATGGCTAAACGGACCCATGCGATAAGATATAGCAATATTCGTGAGTTCAACAAAGTACCGAGAGAAGAACTTCAGTATACTCATAGATACCCAAAGGGACATCTTGTCGAGTTCTGTATATGTTCCCAAAGTAAGAAAAGGCGATTGGCTAAAAGCTAAAGGAAAGAGTCTCATAGGCGCACATAGTAGGAAGAAGTCGTACAGGCTGCATGACAAAAGGTAGCAACGGTTACAAGATTGGATGAATTCCGATTACAAATTGTGGGATGTGAAAGAGGCCTAAAGGAGGGAATGCCCTAGTATTTGGATTTACTCACAGAACAGTTGCCATGATGGAAAGAAGAGCACAAAGTATTTAAATGATGAAAGTCTGAAAATGAGATATTATATTTCGCATTTTCATACATTAAAATGTTGTCGTACAATAAAGCTTCGTCGTAAGATTAATCGACGCAAATTCGAGAATGAGATTTATTTTGGGGATTATAAGGATTATGCTATTTCACAAGTGGTTAGTAAATTCATGAAGGTGAAAGGGGGAGCAAGTCTAAGAAAAAGAATTTTGTCAAAGTTTGACGTTTTGGGATAAAATATGGCCCAAACTAAAATACCCGATATTGATGGACTAGTACCATACAAGGTACCACATGGCCATGATAGAGAGGTGTATAAGGTATGATAAAAATGAGCAATATATAAAGTAATTTGGGATAATTCTTAATTATGAGGATTATTGGTTAGTGGGAGATTATCAAATTAATTAAACAATTTCTGTGGATAAGCTTAATCAAGACTTTTGGATAAGAATTAATACACTTTTCAAGAAAACATGTATCCATGTCTTATGAAAAGCACTACTGTATGTGTAAATACGTGTGCTCCCATTTAAAGTGACAAACTAATCCTATTCGTTCCATTATCATTACAATCTATTCAATATCACATGCCTCTAAAATTAACATCATCTCCTTCTTCTTTACTTCTTTTATACTACAATTCCATGGCAGCTTATATGGGCTTCAACGCCATACTAGCAAGTTACACATTCTGTAACACATTCTGGAATTTTATAATCGCAGCGTAAGACGCGATTCTAAGAGAACACAGTATAATCTTTCTCAAGAATATCATACGGATTTTTTCCTTCTTCGATACTCCGTTACGTAATTGTCGCAATTGACCTGTGTTAGAGGGATTGTCAAGAGAATCGACTCAGGTATGTTAAGTCTATCCCTTCTTTCTTTTGGCATGATCCATATGATACGAATGAAACGTGCAAATGCACAAATTCCATGAATGACTTTATTCATACAATTATTAGAAATATCTATGTTCTTGAATTTCCATGTGTCATAATATTTTATCATTTGTTCATGGGTTTCAGAAAAATATGAATGTTGAAAAGATGTTACTATAGATATTGCTCAAGAGGCAAAGTGGTCTTATGACCTTCCGAATGATTTTATTGACGTACTTTTCATGCATTGCATTCATGTGCATTGACCCATGACTAGATGACGTTATATACGCATATATATGTAAATATATGTATATGGGATATGGGAAAAGGTTACGGCATTATATATGCATCACTACCTGATCAGCTGGTATATGATGATGATGTTGCCCACAATGGCTGAAATATGATTCAAACGGCGTTATATACGCATATATATGTATGTACTTAAACGGCGTTATATATGCGTATATATGTAAATATATGTATATGGGATATGGGAAAGGTTATGGCATTATATACGCACCACCACCTGATCAGCTGGTATACAATGATGATTTTGCCCACAGTGGCCGGTATGATATAATGGAATACCCTCAGAGGCTGATGGTGTTATAAAACATGTACCTATGCATGACATGGCATTCATACGCACATGCATGACGCTAAAAGTAATTTATGATATACAAAGTTATTCATACTTGCAGGTTGAGTCATGTACTTTATATTTTTTCCATGTCTCTGATGTACTTACTTATGTGCCTTACATACTCGGTACATTATTCGTACTGATGCCCCTTTTGCCTGGGGACGCTGTGTTTCATGCCCGCAGGTCCCGATAGACAGGTCAAGAGCCCTCCAAGTGGGCTATCAGCTCAGCAAAAGATGTTGGTGCACTGCATTTACTTCGGAGTTGCTCGTTTGGTTAGTATAATTTAGACATGTATTGTTTGGTCTGGTGGGACTCTATCCCGACCTTTTTATATTTATGTATTCTTAGAGGCTTGTAGATATATGTCTTGTACGTGAAAGATTGCACGACCTTGTCGGCCTATGTTTTGAGTTTATAAAGGATCATGTTGGCCTATTAGGCCCATATGTCATGTGTATATTATGATGTAATAAGAATGATACGTTACGTTGGTACTCGGTTGAGTAAGGTACTAGGTGCCCGTCTCGGCCCATCGGTTTGGGTCGTGACATTCTGGCCCAGGGATTCCCAACCTGCGGCCCAAATACCGCTTCTGCGGTACCGCATTTGCGGTCAATTAGCCGCTTATGTGGCTTTTACTTAAAATCCAAAAATCGCATCTGCGACCACGTAACCGCACCTACGCCATCGCAGGTGCGGTTCCTGCACTTCTCTTCCTTGATGCTTCTGCAGTCGTTTCCTTGTATCTGCGGCATAACACCTACGGTCACCAATCTGCAGGTGCGGAAATACCAGAACAGAAAAATCTGCAGCTTTCTCAAATTTCCCAAACTCTCCGACAACCATCCGAAATCACCCCGAGGCCTCTGGGACCTCAAACAAAAGCACAAACATCTCCCAAAACCTTATTCAAAATTGCACCAATCTTCAAAACACCTCAAACAACGTCGAATCAACCAAAACACATCCGATTCAACCTAAGTTCCCAAAATCTTCTAAATTATGCTTTTGATCAAAAGCCCAACCAAACCACGTCCAACTGACCTAAAATTGTACACACACATCCCAAATGATACAACGAAACTACTGCAACTCTCGGAATTCCATTCCGACCCCTATATCAAAATCTCACCTGTCAACCGGAAATTGCTAAAAATCCAATTTCGCCATTTCAAGCTTAAATCTACTCCGGACCTCCAAAAGTTGTTCCGATCACACTCCTAAGTCACAAATCACCTCCCGAAGCCAACGAACCATCAGAACGAGTAATCCAAGCCCTCTAACACATAAGTCAACATCCTGTTGACCTTTTCCAACTTAAGCTTTTCAAAAGAGACTAAGTGTCTAAAACCTTACCAAAACCAACCCGATCACATATAGAACCATAAGACAAAGAAATAAGAAGCAGAATAGGGAAACAGAGTGGTAACTCATGAGACGACTAGCCAGGTCGTCACAGAATTGGCCTCAACTCAGGTCCATGTCTCGGAATCATGACGTCAAAATATGCTAAGGGAATGAAGCCCATGCGAAAATAATAAAATTCAACATAAATCCCGAAATTTGCCAAAACCTGACCCCCGGGTCCATGTCTTGGAATCCGATAAAATTTACATCAATAAACTCCTTATCCTACCACGATTTCATCCATATAAAAAGTACCAAAGTCCGACTACAAATGACCCCTCAAACCCTTACTCAAAGGTCTCCAATCTCAAGCCCTAATTCCCAATTTTTAACCCTTAATTTCCATTAATTTCAAGACAAATCAGTGAAATAACACAATAGAAACAAGTTTAGGGTCTAAAAACCTTACCTCTATGAAATCCCCTTGAATTCCTCTTCAAATAGCTCCCTCAAGTTCAAACCCGCATGAAAATGGTGAAGAATAACTCAAAAAACGCGAAGGAAATCTTTTTATACTTTCTGACCTAGGCTTTTCGCACCTGCGGTCCATATACTGCATCCGCGGTACCGCTTTTGCGGTCCAAGATACCGCATCTGCGGTTTTCACTTATGAGCCAATTTCCAAATCTGTGATGCAATGCCTGTACATGCGCTATCGCAGGTATGCTCCCCTAGCCGCTTCTGCGGTTCCGACCGATCTTCCTCTTTGCTGCATCTGTGGCTTGCCTTCCACTTCTTCAGGCATCGCACCTACGGCCTCCCAACCGCAGGTGAGGTTATGACAGCAACAAAAATGCTTCAGCTGCCAAAACTCAATTCCAAACTTTCCGCCAACCATCCGAAATCGCCCCGAGGCCCCCAGGACCTCAACCAAAAGCACGAACAAGTCATATACTACCATACAAACTTATACCAATCTTCAAAACACCTCAAACAACATCAAAACAACCAAATCACATCGGATTCAAGCTTAAGAATTCTAAAAATTTCCAAATTCCGTTATAAAAAAGTCTATCAAACCACGTCTGAATAACCTGTAATTTTTCACACACATCCCAAATGACACAACAGACCTACTCCAACTCCCGGAATTCCATTTCGACCCCTATATCAAAATCTCACCTGTCAACCGGAAAACGCCAAAATTCCAACTTCGCCAATTCAAGCCTAAATCTACTACGGACCTCTAAAACATCTTCCGATCTTGATCCTAAGTCCCAAATCATCTCTTGAAGCTATCTAAACCATCAAAATTCACATCTCCTCCCTTTTTCACATAAGTCAACATCTGGTTGACTTTTCCAATTTGAGTTTACTCCGAAGAGATTAAGTGTCTCAAACCTTACCGAAACATTTCCGTATCCGAGCCAACCAGCCCGATAACACATATTATCGATGAACAAGACAATAAGAAGCAAAAATGGGGAAAACAAAGTGGTAACACATGAAATGACTGGCTGGATCGATATATCCTTCCCCTCTTAAACAAATGTTTGTCCTCGAACGGGTCAAGAAACGTACCTAAAGACTCAAATAGGTGAATATATCTGCTCTGCATCTCCCGCTCAGTCTCCCAGGTAGCCTCCTCAATGGGCCGATCTCTCCACTGCACCTTCACTGAAACTATATCCTTTGACCTCAACTTTCGAACCTGACGCCCCAAATTAGCTACTGGCTCCACATCATAAGTCAAATCATTATCTAACTGAACTGTGCTGAAATCCAAATCATGAGACAGATCGCCAATATAATTTCAAAGCATAGAAACATGAAATACCGGATGTACACTCGACAAGCTAGGTGGTAAAGCAAGCTCATAAGCCACCTCCTCAATCCTCTGAAGCCCCTCAAAAGGCCCAACGAACCAAGGACTCAATTTACCATTCTTCCCAAATCTCATGACACTTTTCATGGGTGAAACCTTCAACAGGACCTTCTCACCAACCTTGTAGGATACATCTCGAACCTTCTTGTCAGCATAAATCTTTTATCTCGACTGCACTGTACGAAGCCTCTCCTGAATCACCTTCACCTTGTCTAAATCATCTTACACCAAGTCTGTACCCAATAGCCTAGCCTCACCTGGCTCAAACCAACCAATTGGAGATCTACACTGCCTCCCGTACAAAACCTCATATGGAGCCATCTGAATACTTGATTGGTAACTGTTGTTATAAGCAAACTCTGTGAGCGGTAGAAACTGGTCCTATGACCCTCCAAAATCAATGACACAAGCACACAACATGTCCTCCAATATCTAAATAGTGCGCTCAGACTGCCCATCCGTTTGAGGGTGAAAAGTTGTGCTCAATTCAACTTGAGTACCCAACTCTCACTGCACAGACCTCCAAAATTGTGAAGTAAACTGAGTGCCTTTATCTAAAATGATGGAAGCTGGGACACCATGCAAACGAACAACCTCCCGGATATATGTCTCTGCCAACCGCGCTGAAGAATGGGTAGTACACATAGGAATGAACTGCGCGGACTTGGTCAGCCGATCCACAATCACCCAAATAGCATCGAACTTCTTCAAAGTTCGTGGGAGCCCAACTACAAAGTCCATAGTTATCCGCTCCCACTTCCATTCCGGAATATCCATCTATTGAAGCAAGCCACCCTATCTCAGGTGCTCATATGTCACCTGCTGACAATTGAGACACCGAGCTACAAATCCCATAATGTCCTTCTTCATTCTCCTCCACCAATAATATTGTCTCAAATCCTGATACATCTTCGCAGCACCCGGATGAATGGAATAACACGAGCTATGGGCCTCCTCCAGAATCAACTCCCGAAGCCCATATACATTGGGAACACATATCCGTCCTTTCATCCTCAACACCCCATCATCACCAATAGTCACATCTCTAACATCTTTGTGCTGAACTCTATCTTTAAGGACAATAAAATGAGGATCGTCATACTGGTGCTCTCTGATGCGATCAAATAAGGAAGACTGCAAAATCACACAAACCAATACCCGACTGGGCTCCAAAATATCCAACCTCACGAACTGATTGGCCAAGGCCTAAACATCAACTACAAGAGGTCTCTTCCCAACTGGAATATATGCCAAACTCCCCACACTCACCGCCATCCTACTCAAGGCATCAGCCACCACATTGGCCTTTCCCAGATGGTACAAAATAGTAATATCATAATCCTTTAGCAACTCCAACCATCTCTGCTGCCTCAAATTGAGATCCTTCTATTTGAATAAGTGTCGGAGGCTACGATGATCAACAAATACCTCACAAGATACAACATACAAATAATGCCTCCAAATCTTCAACGCATGAACAATGGCAGCCAACTCCAAATCATGAACAGGGTAGTTCTTCTCATGGGTCTTCAACTAACGAGAAACATAAGCAATAACTCTACCCTCATGCATTAATACACACCTGTATACGGCAAAATTGTAGGGTCCCATATCTCTTCATTAAGGCATTTCAAAAGATAATCTTAAAGCCTCGAGGCCATAAGGCTGTGGACGAGTTTCCTCCCTTGAGGTTCGTCGACGCCCAACCTAGGGATAACGTTAGCCACGACCACAACAGATATGGGAGTTCCCAAAGAGTGTAACCATGGCCGTTAAAATCTGTCAGGCTAGTCTGAGGCTAGTCGGAACCTGCTCCATGACATTAGCTAGCTGTCCCATCCCTACTTCTTTGTCGTTAGTGTATTTTGTACTATGTTAGGATTCCCTTCCTATATAAAGGGTATCCATCACACTTTGTTTTCTTCTATTGTTTTAGTTGCTCCACACGATATATGCAAGAACATTCTATTTACTCTATAACATAATCTCTTGATATTATTGCTTTCATTTATTATCTTCATATTTGTTCATCATTTATTGCTTATCATTGGCCATAAAGAGCCTCCGTTAATTCTATTATAACTGTTACCCGTATTTCGACCCCCCTCGGTAGCTCCCTGCCAAGCTCGGGAATCGACCTCGAGGTCCCAAATCGACAGGCTCGAGGCCCTGATAATTGGCCCAATGGTTTGATTATTGCCCTATCCTTAACTCTTATTTTATTTCTATGTCTCACAGACGTTGTATCGACTACTTAACAACTAGCATAAAATTAGATCACTTATTTTAGAGTCTCATAAACAAATTTAATTATTATTACCATTTTCACGGTAAATAGTTTGGCGCCCACCGTGGGGCTAAAAATAATAGAGATTATTTTCTTGCTGGTTTCGTCACACAATGCAAGTTATCTTTCATGCCTTTTCTTCTCCAATATCTTTGATTTCAGGTCAAAATATATAACTCAGTGAATGAAGGCAAAAACAACAATCTTGAGGACCACAGAGAAAATGGTGGGGACGTTCCATGTGTTGGTGTGCCGCCACAAAACCCTGGGAATGCGCCAGAACCAATCCCCGTAGACACAGTCTCATGCGACGCACAACGGGTCGATATAAGCTCGTATACCGACAAGAGCGTGCGTCAGGGAGATCCACAAGAATATCAGAAAATCCCGACCAAGGAAGAGCGTGTGGTTAGCCTTCATGTTAATTTTGAAATGTTGCAGGTAGAACAACTAGCTATTGCTCAGTTACAAAGTCACCAGAAAACACCCAGCACGATAGCACCGGGGACAGCTCCTCTAGCCGAACAGGTACCGGAGAGATCATGCAATAACGGGTCGATGACCGATCCCGCCGTTGTAAAAATGCTCGAGGACCTCGCCAGAAGGATCGAATCGAGCCAACGACATCATCGTAGTCCCGAGGTTGTACACGACCTTGAGGACCTCCATCAGGAAAAGGCTAGGCTTCATGAAGCCAATAACACCTTCGCCAGTCCTGAGGTGGTACTAAACCTTGAGGACCTCCATCAATGGAAAGTTGCACTCTAAGGAGTCAATGACATTATCTCTAGTCCCGAGGAGGTACCCGACCTCAAGGACCTCTATCAGGAAAAGGTTAGGCTCCAGGAAGCTAATAATACCTTCGCTAGTCCCGAGGTGGTACCCAACCTCGAGGACCTCCATCAAAGGAAAGTTAGGCTCTATGAAGCCAATAACACCTTGGCCAGTCCCAAGGTGGTACCCAACCTCGAGGACCTCCACCAAAGGAAAGATAGGGTCCAAGAAGCCAATAATATCATCGCCAGTGCCGAGGTAGTACCCAACCTCGAGGACCTCCATGAGAGGAAAGTTTGGCTCCAGGAAGCCAATAACATCATCGCCAAACCCGAGGTGGTACCCGACCTCGAGGACCTCCATCAGAAAAAGGTTAGGCTCTAAAGAGCCAATAACACCTTCGCTAGTCCCGAGGTGGTACCCGACCTTGAGGACCTCCCTCGGCAAGAAGTTAGGATTTAAGAAGCCAACGACATCATTGCCAGACTCGAGGTGGTACCCGACCTCGAGGATCTCCATGTAAAAGAAGTTAGACCCCAAGGAGCCATTGGCATCATCACATATCCCGATATAGTACCCGATCACGCGGACCTCCTTCGAAAAATAGGTTAGGCTCCAAGAAGCCTTTAATAGCATTGCAAGACGATACTCGGTTTCGAAGGCTCCTTTCAAGAAGAAGAATAAACACTTCAAGCTCCGTCCATAAGGCTTCGATCTCAGGATATCATCTAAAACCAGGGAGTCCCTCATTCGGGACCTATCTACAAAGCCTTAAGTTTACATACATTAAGTTCAAGACAAGTTTCCAAATGCCCCGAGCCAACCCTCACTCGGGGACTTCTCTCGAAGGTCTAAAGGCTAAGTCTCAATTTAGGGGATCGAAGCCCTACTTCCATTCGACTCAAAGTAAGGATCCCGACTACCCGAGTTTATCGAATCAATCCAGGTTTGGTTCGAGGAAGAATAAAGGATTCCACAGGAAGCCATTTTTATCAACCAAAATATAGAAAGATTACTCGCTTCTGGGTTCGATACAAGCACTAACCGATAGAGTCGTGCATTCAAAATCTCTGTAAACATAAATGAAAGGGAGTATAGTAAGCATCAAAGACAAAATTGAAGAAAAATCTTTGTATTTATAAACATTCAATTACAAAATCCCACGAGGCAGAAACAAAGAAGCGAAATGGTACACATACAGTAAAAGCCTAGAACCAAGTCTACTCCCGAAGGTTCATCTTCGGTAGTAGTATCTTCGACCTCCACCTCCTTTAGGTTCCCATCTCGATCCTATGGAATAATATCTCCAAGTGAGAAGATGAAGAAGAGGAAAGGGGGAAGACAAAGAAGAGGAAGGTGGTGCCGAATAGGCAGAAAATAGAGACATAGCCCGTTGAAGCCAAAGGTTGAAGATTCGGTGGGCATCAACCCTACTTGAATGGCTGCTCTTCAAGTCCACCTTCTAGGACATTGTGCCATGCAAGTTTAGCTGCCGGTTGTGCCATTTTATCCCTTGGGGAAAAACCCGAGGGATGAAGTGCCACACCAGGCTAGGGTAGGAGAGTGAGCAGCAGTGTAGAGTCCAAACGTCCTTCTAAATCGGAAGAAGTCGGCTCCCCTTATATCATCACCTCGAGCCAATAACAATAGCAGTAGCAGTCGTAACAATAACAACAATAACGACATGATGGTATAATCTCGTTCAGCAAGGGGAAGCTCAGGCAGAGGGCCATCACGCAGCCGATGAAAATGCTACCATGCAACCTTAAGGCTATAAACCCCAAACATGGTAGTTAACAATGAAAGAAAATAGTGAGGACAAAAGGATGGATAGATGTTAAAAGGCACTTGGGTAAGAAGATAGCATCGGAAGGCCCCCATTTATAGGGGAGATAGTATGGCCAGCAATGCAATCAATACCTTTGAAAGATGGATCGGTAGGCGCAATCAATGCGTTATTAAAAACTGAATCGACGGCGGTACTGTCGCTTTAGAGAATGGGAATCGATATTGCATTGAATGATGCTGAAAAGACAAGTCCATGAGACGTCTTGGCTATCGCGAAGGCTTATGTTACGAGTTGACGCCGTCATAGGAAGCTCGAAGAATCGGATGTCAAGGTTGTTTCTTATCTCTTCTATCCAAGAAATGCGGGGACTACCTGTATACGGTGAAATTGGAGGGTCCCATTTCTTGTCATTAAGGCATTTCAGAAGATCATCTCAAAGCCTCAAGGCCAAAAGGCTATGGCCGAGTTTCCTCCCTCGAGGTTCGTCGACGCCCAACCTAGGGATAACATTGGCTACGATCACAACAATATGGGGAGTTCCCAAGGAGTGCAGCCATTAGTGTCCAGGCTAGTCTGAACATGCACCATGACATTAGCTAGTTGTCCCATCCCTACTTCTTTGTCATTAGTATATTTTGTACTATGTTAAGATTCCCCTCCTATATAAAGGGGGTCCATGACACTTTGTTTTCTTTTGTTGCTTCAGTTGCTCCCCACAATATATGCAAGAACATTCTATTTACTCTCTAACATACTCTCTTGATATTATCGCTTTTATTTTTTATCTTCATATTTGTTCATCATTTATTGCTTATCATTGGCCATAAAGAGCCTCCATTTATTCTATTATAACTGGTAGCCGTATTTCGACCCCCCTCGATAGCTCCCTGCCAAGCTCTGGAATGGACCTCGAGGCCCCGATAATTGGCCCAACAGTTTGATTATCGCCTTATCCTTAACTCTTATTTCGTTTCTAAGTCTCACATACGTAGCAACAACTGCTTAACAAGTAGCATAAAAAGAGATCACATATTTTTAGAGTCTCATAAACAAATTTAATTGTTATTACCATTTTCACGGTAAACAACACCCAATACCAACTCTCGAAGCATCACAATACACTGTATATGAACCTGAAGCTGATGGAAAAACTAACACTGGAGTCGTGGTCAAGGCAGTCTTGAGCTTTTGAAAGCTCTCCTCACACTCATCCGACCATACGAATGGAGCACCCTTCTGGGTAAACTTTGTCAAGGGCGATGCGATAGATGAGAATCCCTGAACAAACCGACGGTAATAACCTGCCAACCCAAGGAAGCTGCAAATCTCTGTAGCTGAGGATGGTCTGGGACAACTTTGAACCGCCTCTATCTTCTTCGGATCAACCTTAATACCCTCACTGGACACCACATGCCTTAGGAAAGCCACTGAACTGAGCCAAAACTCACACTTGGAGAACTTTGCATAAAGCTTCTCCTCCCTCAATCTTTGAAACACAACTCTCGAATATCATCAATGAAGACTATGAAAAACTAGTCGAGATAAGGCCGAAACATGTTGTTCATCAAATGCATGAAAGCTGCTGGGCCATTGGTCAGCACGAAAGACATCACCAAGAACTCATAATGACCATATCGGGTCCTGAAAGCTATCTTAAGAATATCTGGGTCCCTGATCTTCAACTGGTGATAACCTGAACGGAGATCAATCTTATAGAACACTCTCGCTCTCTAAAGCTGGCCAAACAAATCATCGATACGAGGTAAATGATACTTGTTTTTGATTGTTACTTTGTTAAATTGCCTGCAATCAATGCACATCCTTATGTCATCCTTCTTCTTCACAAATAGAACAGGCGCACTCCAAGGCGACACACTAAGCCGAATAAAACCCTTATCAAGGAGCTCCTGAAGCTGCTCCTTCACCTCCGCTAGTGCCATACGATACGGCGGAATAAAAATGGGCTGAGTGCCTGGCACCAGGTAAATACCAAAATTAATATCCCTGTCCGGTGGTATGCCCCGCAGGTCTGCAAGAAACAAATCGGGAAACTCTCTCACAACTAAAACAGAATCAATATTGCAAGTCTTTGCACCGACATCCCTCACAAAGGCTAGATACGAAAGGCAACCCTTCCCAACCATACACTGGGCCTTCAAGAATTACCCTACTAGGAACATAATTAGTCGAACCTCTCCACTCACTTCGTGTCACCCCCAGCAAAGCCAATGTCACTATCTTAGCATGATAGCCCAAAATAGCGCGACACAGAGATAGACAATCCATGCCCAATATAACATCGAAGTCTACCATACATAACAACAAAATATCAACTTGGGTCTCTAGACCCCCAATAGTCACCATAAACGACCGGTACACACGATCTACAATTATAGTATCGCCCACTGGAGTGGATACGCGAACAGATGAAATAAGAGACTCACGTGGTGTATCCGAATACCGAGCAAAGTATGATGACACATAAGAATAAGTGGAACCGGGATCAAATAATATAGAGGCATCTCTGTGGCAGACTGAGACAATACCTGTGATCATAGCGTCTGAAGCAATAACATCGGGTCTAGCTAGGAGTGCATAGAAATGGGCCTAACCACCACCTGATTGACCTCCCCCTCTGGGCGTCCCCTAGCTGACTAACCTTCACCCCTAGTAGGCTGGGTGGCTAGTGAAGTAACTAGCGCTGAAGCCGATGGTTGAGTCCTTTGGTGAGATGAACCCCTAAAATGACGAGGACACTACCTCCACATATGACCCAACTTTCCACACTCATAATAACTCCTTGGTGTTGGAGACGGGGACTGAAGGGAACCCCTAGCACCGTGCTTATCGTGAAAATGGTAACAACAATTAAATTTGTAAATGGGATTATAAAAATACGTGATCTATTTTTATGCTAGTTGTTAGAGCAGATAATACTAAGAATATGAAGTTTAACAATAAAATCTAAGATAAAACAAAGCAATAATTAAACCAAAAGGCTTACTATCCGGGCCTCGGGCCGGTCGATGGAATACCTCGAGGTCGATACCTGGGGTCGATCTCGAGCAATCGGGGGTAGTCGAGAATGGGATAACAGTTAAGATATGATTAATCAAGGATCCTTATGGCCAATACCAAGCAATAAAATAAGAACAAGTAAAAAAGCAATAAATGTTAAAGCGACCTCGAGCTAGAGAGAACAAACAAGTTAGAGAGAAGAGAGAGAGAGAGAGATTTTTGCACTTGAGGAGAATAGTTAGAGCAAAATCAGCACTCTACAAGGTAGTGTGGGTTCACTTTATATAGAAGAGGGGATACAATATAGTACAGAGTGCATTTAATGCAAAGATACGGGGATGAGACAGCTAGGCATGGTGCTAGTGTTTGCTGATTCTAGCTGCTCGCCTAGTGGATCCCCTGTCCTTAGAACCTTCGTTGGGTCGCGAACAAATTCCCCATCCTTAGAATCTTTGCTGGGCCTCGGACGAACCTCGAAGGAAGGAGCTTGATCATAATCCTACAGCCTTAAGGTGTTGATATGACTCCCTGAATGCACCTTAGCGGCGAGAAATAGACCCCTATGATTTCACCGTATACAGATAGTCTTCGTGTTTCCTAGAGTGAAGTAATAGGAAACGATATTGAATCGTCATCATGAGGTCATCATTGCCGTGATGTCAACCGTCTAAGAGCATTAAATGCCATGCCCTAGAGAACCGTGCAAGGACATCATCAGATGCGATAATCAAGAAAACCCACGGACTACCATCAGCTCGTCCTTTCTGCTTCCCCATCAATTCCTATAAATACACAGGTTGCTAGATACTTCCCATTTTCAACCCACTTACAAGCCCACGAGTTAGAATTTTATATTTGACACTCTTTCATCTTTCATAAAAGGATTTTTACCATTGACATGACTAGGACTTCTAGGACGGTTCCCCGACGGAATAGCATTGCATCGTCATCCCAATCACCTAAGAAGAAACCAGATCGATTCCCACTTTGGAACAATGAATCCCACTTGATCTCGACACATCAAGGGATTTCGATGTTGATAATACCTCATCTACGCCGGGCCGGTGTGAGCACGTGTCCCGATACGTTAGCATAGTGACTAATATTTGCAAGGTGAGGGAGGACTGACGATGGAGCAAGGCAATGGAGGTGGAGATTCCCGGTCCCAATGATAATATAACTGACTTCAAGGCTGTCTTCCTTTATGTATACTCTTACCCATTAACCCTGTATTCACACACGTTCCGTATTCGTATATTCATTAACTTGCCCTTCTCCCATAGGTCGATCATAGTGGCTCGTAGATTAATCAGTGGAATACAGAGATCTCCGGGTTGAGAGAGCGAAAAAAATAGTAGCCGGGGAATTGGTGACATCCCGAGATCATCTCACGGATACTCGCAGGGAGATTGCTGCTTTGGCCGCGGCTATGTCCGAGGCCAAGCAAGATGTTGATACTTATCGAGAGGATGCGGCCATAGCGCATATAATGTCTTGTGACATATCTATAGCAGTTGAGCAGAAACTAATCCGAGCTATCGAGCATGCCAAAGCAGAGGCAAAGAGAGAAACCCTAGAGGAACTCGGGGGCAGAGGCATCGACCTGTGAGCTGATCTTAAGGAGGCCCGTGCAGTGGAGGAAAATTGGTGCTTTTGATTGCCCGCGATAAGGGCAAAGACAATAGTGATGAGGAGTAGTCTCCGAGTCTCCCCTTTTTTTTTGTATGCCTTCCCTTTTGCTTTGTATGCTGCCCCCTGGGAAATGGACAGTTTAAAGATGTTTTTTCCTTTTTTGTCAATGGATAAACATAGCTTTTATTCTGTTAGCCCTTCTCCTTGCCTTTTTTCTTTTGTGTTCCAGCATCGACCCTTCAGGGACTTCTATCTGGACAAACCGGGGCCCTGAAACTGGCCATGTCCCATGGTTGAGTCGACAGCTCCCGTCGAACCAATGTTTATGACATCAGGGGTCTCCTGAGGTCCCGTAATTTTCTGAGACATGTGGGAGTCGGAGTGATTCTGCCAGTATACTCTCCTAGAAGAGGGTGACGTTAACGCAACCAGAATTAATTGGCCCTCTTGGGTAAGCAGGTAGTTGTCACTTTGCCTCTATATATTTTCTCATCTGTCTCTTAAGTGGCGATTTTGCAGTTCTTCATAAGCCTATCTCCTCTACAAAGCCTAACGCTTTGTGCTAGTCCTTACGCTTCCCTGTTTTAGAGAATTTTTGCCTGGATCCTCATCTTCTCCCCCTATTCTGCCATAGTCATGGTCGATGCTTTGACGCCTAATCATCAGTCGGAGGGGAGTTTCTCCTGTGCTCCACATTTGGACTGTACCAGGGGCTCGCCTCTGATTTCGGGAGAGCGAGTCTTGAGGTACCCTACCTCGAGGTGTCACACCGGGGAAACCTCCCAATGTTTCAAGCCATCAAGAGCATGTGTCGAGGATTATTTCATCGGTGAGTAAGGAAAACCTCGAGATGATCAGAAAAGAATGCGGATGGGGGGGAGGCACGATTTTGCAAGTACCTTCCCCCGATGAGAGTGTCATGACATATGTTGAGGTATTCTTGAGTGTGTATATTCATGTTCTTGCGTCGGGTTCCCCGGACCGGGTCGTGCTTGATTTCTGTAGAAGATATCAAGTAACATTGTTGCAGGTTCATCCCTTTCTTTGGAGAATAGTGTAGTCGATGAGATATTTTGCTGACAAGGCCTGGATTGAATTTACCCTCAGCCAACTCGTGAGGTTGTACCGGCCATTGTGCTATCGGGGCTTAATTGCTCTTCAGCGTAGATCCACCCGAGCTCCTGTAATCGGCAGCGAGTAGGATGAGCACCGTGGATGGATGAATCGGTTTGTTCAAATCTGAAGGACCGATGTTATCCCTAGAGAATTTTTGTTGTTTCCTGACAAATGGAACTTCACATGTAAGTGTTTTGTTTGAACTGTCTTTATCTCAACATAAGGTTGGCACCGTAATGATATCTTTATGTTTTTTTTTTCACAGCAACTCATTGGTTGCCCGGCGAGGTCCCTGATTTAGCCGAGTGGTCTCGTAAGCTGGTAGCTTGCTCGATTTATGGTAGGCGCCGTTGGAGAGATCTATCAGAAGGGAGATGGGAGGCGAAGCATCATGGTAGGTGCCTGGCGTTTTGCCCCTAAGAGATGGCTTCCTTCTTTTCGACTCATCTAATTTATTTGCTGCAGGTGCTGGGAGTCCTTTTGAGGCGAGTCCGAGTCCTCCTCCGGAGGAGGAGAGGTTGTTGGCCCCAGGGTCAAGGAGTGCCGGTAAAAGGAAACTTGCTCCGGGATGCGAAAAAGCTTGTAATGATGCGACTTCTTCGCAGTGGTTAAGGGGGAGCGATTTTGTCTATCGGCAACCTTCCAGGAGTAGTACACCGTCGGACATTGCTTCGGCCTTCGGTGAGGCTCAATGTTTTAGCCATATGGTGAGTTTCGACTGCTGTAAGAATGTTCTGGCCCTGCGTTCCTTTTTGTTTATCTGGCTTCCTTTCTTAGACCTTTGATAGGCTTAAAACTGACTGCTTCGTTGCGAGGCTCCGTTGAGGGAGGCTTGGGATAGGGAGAAATCCCTCAAGTGAGCTCATCTCTTTATGGTGTGAGGTTGAATGGAGCCGGGTACGGGAGGCCCTCTTTGAGAAATAGGTACCATGCATTTCACACTGGTCTGCATTCCCTTTTTGTATTGTCACCTTGATGTTTTTTATTTTAGTTTAAGGATAAGGCGGATGAGCTGGAATAACTCTGGGTGAGGTTGGAAAAGCCAAACGCGAATTCACAAATCTGTAGGAGCATGTTAATGCCTATTTTGTAGCCTAAAAGAGGGCTCGGACCGGGGCTTCCGCTCTTGAGGCGCAAATCCAAACTGCCAATGCGAATGATTCGGCTCGGGCGAAGATGATCACAAGACTATAATCCGAGTTTTCGAGGGAAAAAACCGAGGTGGTGAATGTCTGGGCCGAGGTTGTGATGAACAATACCAGGGCGGGACAAAAAATGGCTCTTTATTCAAGAAGCAGTGTTGCTGCTAAAGCTGAGCGAAAGAAGACCCTCGATCGTGCAAGCAATAACAAGGTGTATGTGAGGTGGAGATCCCGAAGGGAAATTCTCGAGGAGATTAATGCCAGGGTTTTTGATCTCTCGGGGGAGATCGAGCAAGCCAAAGGAGAGGAGTATGATGCCAAGTTACTTCTGTCTGATGCTGAGGACAATGAGGAGGAGACCATCAGGCCATAGTTGCCGAAAACGTGGAACGTCTATTCCCTGCCTCCTTCGTTGTGTGTATATCTTTCATTATATGTCGTAGGTTGAGATTGCACTCCACCGCCAATATGTAAAAATAAGAGGGGGAACCCTGCAATTTGTATCTTCTGTATTTCCGCTCATTGGGGTTTCAATTGAGTCGATTCGACCTTGGATTGGCATAAACCTCTGAACCTGCAATGTATTCCCGATATTTATTAGGTCGGCGATAGCGGCTTTCATTTTTTCCCCTTAGTCTAGCGTACTTTAACCGTCTTTAGGTTCAGTCTCCGAGTCGGGATTCGACTCGAGCTTAATTTACCCTTGAGTTTTGCGTTTGCATAGGCTGGTGATAGTGGCTCTTACGCCTTGGTTTCGAGAAACATTCTATATATGTGTCCCTTAGGCATGTGTAGTTAACTATTTTGGATTTGGTCTCTGAATCGGGTTACGATTCGAGCTCATTTTAATCCTCAAGTTTTCAATTTTCAAGCTGGCGACAATAGCTCTTACGTTGTTTGGTCATTGAGACCTTTTAGTGCGCGTCCCCAAGGCTCGTTGGCTGGTAACAATGGCTCTTACGCTTTTGCCAGTGGGATTTTTGTAGGCTTTATTTTCCGCTTGTTAAGGTCTTTTTGAAATGAGTTTTCCTAACTCGTCGTCGGTTCTTGAAGAACCTCGATTTCAAGTCATTAGCGGCAATGTTCGAGCACCTCGGAAGGTTCTTAGCTCGTAGGCTGAGTAGCTTGAAGCCTTGTGATTTGGAGCTGATATGGTCGAAGCTCATTTTCCTGTTGAGGGAAGCCTATTTTAACCGGTTCTTTCTGATGTATATTCGAAGTAGTGGCCTGCGATTTTCTTTAGCAACAGTCGGGCGTCCCCGTGTCGCATTAATTTGGCTGGATCAGCAATTTTGACCATAGTCATATGTGTTTGGTCAGAGCCATTTTGATCTCGACTGATGGTTTAGGCGTCTACACCGAGGGTATGCCCTTTCGGGATTCTTACAAATGCGATGTATAGCCTAAGCTTTGGGATTTTGAGTTTCATGCCTGTTGAGGTCTTACAGTTTGTCATGCCTGTTAAGGTCTTACAGCTTTATCATGCCTGTTGAGGTCTTACAATTTTATCATGCCTGTTGAGGTCTTACAGTTTGTGTTGCTATGTAGAATAGATTTGGTTATACCGAGTCTGCCCGTTCGGGGTCTTACGACCTCGGGTTTTCTAGTGTAAGGCGATTGGCGACAGTCTCCAAGTCATCGAGTTTGCATAGGCTCGAAGGCCATTATTTGTGAGCTCGGAGTTATCTTGCTGGGGCTTATGAGCCCAGAGTTCCGACCTTGGGGCCATGCAGGTGCCAAATCATTGACGCTAAGTCTCCGAGTATTTCGGGATGCATTCGATGGAGGGGCCCTTACCGTGAGCATGTTGAAATCCCCTTTTCTAGAATACGAGATGCCGAAATATATTCTCTATTACTTGGAATAAAGACATGCCATTTTGTTGTTGCGAGCTCGGCCCACGCGGGCGCGGCTCCTTGGACCGTTCGGTCCGGTGCATCGTTTCCTATTGAGGCTTCGTTCGTCATTTCCCGGAGTGGGCTGGTTGTAAAGAAAGTCCTGTGGGCTCGCTGATTCCTCCTTGGGAAGTGCGTGGATGTTGCCTCGTTAAAAACCCCTGCCTGTAAAAACTCGTTACGGGATAAAAAACCAATCAAAGGAAAAGAGTGCAACGGATGCTTTGAAGCCTCAGGATCTTCAAGACGGAGTGTCGTCCTGATTACTTTGGTCGTAGACCTGCACAAGATTTATCATGAAGTAGAAGATGGAAAGAGAGATGGGCGATTTGTATGCGGCGAAATCCGAGGACTTGATTTCTCGCTATCAAACCACTTCAGAAGAATGCCTCGAGACCCCGAGGACGTGAAACCACGACTGAGTTCCCTCCATCGGGGCTCATCGGGGACTGAATCGAAGAAAACGGAGGACGAGGCTAGAATAGAAGGGGAAGTTCCCTAGGCACACGGCTAAGTCTGACAGGGCCTATCCAAAGCCTATGCCGAAGCATGGCGCCTAGCCGTCACATATTCATACTTTACAATTAATGCCCATGTACTATAACCAGGTTTCCCTCATATATAAAGGGAACCCACACTACCTTGTAAGGGACTGATGTTGCTCCAACTATTTCTCCACAAGATCAATAATATCTCTCTCTCTTCTATCTAACTCGCTTACTCTCACTAGCTCGAGGCCACTTTAGCATTTATCTTTTTCCTACTTGTTCTTGATTTATAGCTTGGCCTTGTCCATATAGAGCTTTGTTTGATCATAACCTAACTGTCATCCCATTCCCTACTATCCCCAATAGCTCGAGCTCGACCCGGATATCAACCCCGAGGTCTCCCATCGACCAGTCCTATACCCGAGCAGCAGGCCTCTCGGTTTGATTACTTCCTTGTTTTAGCTTGCATTTCATCATTAAATTTCATATTCTTAGTGTCATCTGCTCTAGCAACTACCATAAAAATAGATCACGTATTTTTATAATCCCATTTACAAATATAATTGTTGTTACCATTTTCACGGTAAACAGTTTGGCGCCCACCGTGGGGCTAAAAATAATAGTGATTATTTCCTGCTGGTTTCATTGCATAAACACAAGTTACCTTTCACACTTCTTCTTGTCTAATATCTCTTGATTTCAGGTCAAAATGTCTAGCTCGGCAAAAAGTGTTAAGAACAACTACCTCGAACATCACGACGAAAGCGGTATGGCTGCTCCAGTCGTTGGTGCAGCGTCGCAGAACCCCGATAAGGCATATGGGCCGATTCCAGCGGACGCAGGTTCACAAGATGCATAGTAGGCAGACGAAGCCTCACATGACGACGGGAACATACAATGTATCGATCGATAGGAAGCCCGAAAAACCCTAGCTCAGGAAGCACAGGAAGTTAATCTTCCCGATATTTTTGAAATGTTGTAGGAACGGCAGTTGGCTATCGCTCAGTTGCTAAGCCGCCTAGAGACTCCAGTACAGTAACACCGGAAATTGCTCCCCCCGCCGAACAAGTGCTCGAAAGATCAAGCAATAACAGGTCCATAGCCGACCCTACCATAGTAAAGATGCTCGAGGACCTCACCAAAAGGATTGAATCGGGTGAGAAAATAATTTCAGCCAAAGATAAAAAGGTCGAGACCTACAACTCTAGGTTCGATCAGATCCCAGGTGTGCCACCGATCCTCAAGGGCTTGGATTTGAAGAAGTTCATACAGAGGTCGTTCCCCGATGAAGCGGCCCCGAAGCCTATTCCAAAGAAGTTCAGAACGCCAGAACTCCCTGAGTACAACGGGACCTTAGATCCCGGCGACTACATCAACGCTTATACGTTCGTGGGTAAAGGCAATGACCCTCAATATGATGAGTCTGGGCCCTTCTTATTGAAAAGGGTCGGGGAAACACTCTCTAAATGAACCATGATGTGGCTTCGTGACCTAGCACCTGACCCCACAAACTCGTTCACCGTGCCGGCAGGTTCCTCCATAAAGACACGTGCTGATGTCACCGAAGCACGGGAGAGCCTGACACATCCAGGGACGAACAAAGGAAAAATGAAATGCCACGGGAATTTGTGCCTCATTACCCGATGGAATGATCGAGATCGCCCCCGGTCTCGGGTGACTGGGAAGCACAGGCCTTTGCCCAAAGCCTAAACAAACCAAGGCCAACGACTTCGGGGCAGGTTAAATGAAACTTGATCAGATACCCAACCAAGATCTGGTCGGATGCCCGTGCCCAGCACCAACCACGAATTAGGGTCGTGGATGACCATCCAAGAGCCTCCTCGGGCTCAATATATCCAAGCAGGTTCCTGGCAAAGAAACTATTGCCAAATAGAGGGAGGTAACACCCATGCGCCACAGATAGGAGGAATGCCCCAAGATGCAATCTACCTCGCGACGGTGGGGAAATGGCCCAAGTGCAATATCCTCGAGGAATCTTTAACAAGGCCAGATTCAACGAGGATGCATGACCGGTAGGGGCACCTTGCCCATCAGAGTAAAATTTCAGCATTGCTATACCAAACATCATGTTCACCATAAGCGAAACCAGGGACGCCAAACGGCTCAGACCTATTCGACCAAATCCCCCTCAAAGAAATCAGAACCCAGCATGAGAACTGCATGGCGCGCACGACCACGGGATCAAAATTGGCCACCAACTCAGGAGGAAAACAACTGTGCTACTCAATAAAAATTTCCGCCAATTACTGTCGAGCGATTAGGCTCGAATTCAACCCCGAGGAAGGAACGCAACTAGGAAGAACGAAGCAAATGAGCCGCGACGTATTGCCACGATAGTGGAGGAGTGGAGACACCCTCCATGGACTCATAAAATGGAAAGTAAGAATGCTCATTACCATGAAAAGGCGGCTCCGGGGATGCGATCTTAAGGACACCCTTACATCTAGCAAAAAAGACGCTGAGACTTCGCCTCGGCCTCACACTGACGCATTGGTAACCTTCTCCCTCATTTGATCTATTTGAAATAAAACATGTGTTCATGAATTCAGGTG
Organism: Nicotiana tabacum; assembly: GCF_000715075.1. Classification (NCBI taxonomy): domain Eukaryota; kingdom Viridiplantae; phylum Streptophyta; class Magnoliopsida; order Solanales; family Solanaceae; genus Nicotiana; species Nicotiana tabacum. The sequence continues at coordinate 60,454,763 of NC_134097.1, forward strand.
GTTCGATCAACACGCCAACGTTATCGGCCCGAGGTTAATATTACTGCTCGAACCGCCGGGTCAAAACATGACCACCTCTCGAATCTTTAACAAATTCCAGACGGCGATCGCTAGAGCAGGGAGAAAGACCATTCTCTCAGTACCGAACGGCTTGCCCAGACGGGAACGCTGAGTCCCATACTGTCAAAGGAGGTATAAGGCACGAACGTCTTATTCAGATGGCCACGAGCGTTCCGCACGAAGACAGCGCCGCCCCCACTTTGCCCGAGGGATGAAATTCCACACAAAGGACAGAATTAAAACCATGAGCGGAAAGCAATATGCGGCAAGAGGAAATTCCTCATCATATGACGCATCGCCGGCATCAATACCTCCACTCTCAAAAGGATCAAAGGGTAAGTAAACCACATCTTCGGCCAAGTCCAATTAAACACGGTGGAGGGCCGTACTAGAATCCCTGCTCCGAAACAGTAGGAACCTACAAAACCCCGGAACATCGCCTACACACCCGCGATAAAGAAAAATTACCTCCTTGCTTGGTTGTTTTTTTACTAACCTGTATGCAGACATCCGGCCAGGGCGTTCGGAAGTGCTAGCTCCACCTGAGGACCCCAATGCCTTAACAGGACCCGTTGCACTCTTTACCCTATATTGGACTTCCGCCCCAAAGAGGGTCTCGCCAGTGAGGTTCTTAGCGGAGCAGCGTACCCCTAAGGAGGACCTGGCAAAATCGTAAGCCTTGCTTCTGCAGTCAAATGGTGGAGGACACACCCCCCCTGAAAGCTCCGACCGCTCAGAAGGGCCAGGGAACGACAAATCGAGTTTCAATAAGGAATCATGTACCAGACCAAACGGTCCAAGGAACCGCACCCGCGCGGGCCAAGCTCACAACAACGAAACGATATGTATTTACGCAAAGCAATAAAAGAACATCTTTAAGTATCTCATACTCCGAAAGAGGAAATTTCAGTATACACTCGGCAAGGATCCCTCCACCGAATGAGTCCCGAAGTACTCAGAGACTTGACGTCGACAATTTGGCGCTCGCACGACCCCGGGGTCAGAACTCCGGGCTCATAAAGCTCCAGCAAGGTAACTCCGAGCTCACAAATGACGGCCTTCAAGCACAAGCAAACTCGATGACTCGGAGACTGTTGCCAATCACCTTACACTAGGAAACCCGAGGTCATATGACCCCGAGCGGGCAGACTCGGTATAACCAGATCTATTCTACAAAGAAACACTAACTGTAAGAACTCAACAGGCATGAAAACACTGTAAGACCTCAACAGGCAAGACAAACTGTAAGACCTCAACAGGCATGAACAATTTTGTACAACCTTTCTACAGGTATAAAACTCAAAATCCCGAAGTTTAGGCTATACGTCGCATTTGTAAGAATCCCGAAAGGGCATACCCTCGGCGTAGGCGCCTAAACTATCACTCGGGATAAAAAATGGCTCCCCCAAACACATATGACTACGGTCAAAACGGCTGTTGCAACCAAAATAACGCGACTCAGGGATGCCCGACCATCGCTAAACAAAATCACAGGCCATTACTTCGAATATACTTCGGAAAGAACCAATTAAAACAGGCTTCCCTCAATAGGCAAACGAGCTTCAACCATGTCAGCTCCAATCACAAGGCTTTGACCTACTCAGCCTACGGGCTAAAAACCTTTTGAGGTGCTCGAACATTGTTGTAAACGACTTGAAATAGAGGTTCTTCTCGAACCGACGACGGGTCAGGCAAAATTATTTCAAAAAGACCGTAATGAGAGGAATACAAAGCTTACAAAATGCCTAGGCACAAAAGCGTAAGAGCCATTGTTGCCAGCCAAATAAGCCTCCAGGCCGCACACTAAAAGGTCTCAACGACCAAACAGCGTAAAAGCCATTGTCGCCAGCATGAAAATTGACAACTTGAGAATTAAAATGAGCTCGAGTCGTAACCCGATTCGGAGACCGGATACAAAATAGTTAACTATGCAAGACTCCATGCCGCATATTAAAAGGTCTCAACGACCAAACAACGTAAGAGCCACTGTCGCCAACTTGGAAATTGAAAAAACTTGAGGGTCAATTGAAGTTCTAGTTGCAACGTGACTCGGAGACTGGACCCAGAATAGTTGAAACAACAAATGACCAAGGGCAAGAAATAAAAATCACCGTCATTCGCCCATGCAGGCACAAAAAAACTTGAGGGCCAATTGAAGCTCGAGGCGCTACCCGACTCAGAGACTGAACCCAAAATAATGGAATCAACAAATGCCCGAGGGCGAGAAATAAAAATGATTATCATTTTCTCATGCAGGCATAGGATACTGGAGGTCTGGTAAGCTCGAGTCAAGGTCGGGCTCAAAGATTGAGCCTAAATAGCTGGGCAAAGCACAGAGGCCCCAACGCCTACTTACGACAAAAGTCGCGCTTAAAAGCCTCCAGGCCTGCCTAATTAGTTCCGGACCCACGCGGTTCCTATCAAACACCGAAAACAACATGCCTGGTCAAAGGCAATGCAAAAAGGGATACGAAAGAGATGAAGCTTCAAGTTTTCCCTTATTTTATATACGGAAAAGGCGCTCTCTCCATCTACAAACATGTTCTGCAGATATCAAAGACAAAATTGAAAAATGATGGAATCTACACTCCGCTACAAAAGGCTACACCCTGCCGGCCCCAGATTTGCCTTCAGAGACATCAGTAAGAAGTAAGCAAGCATCGCGCTCATCCGCCCTTGCACGAGCCAATTCCCCCAAGAGAACAAAACCTCTAGCACTGACCTCCTCAAGTATCTCACTGTGGGATCTATAATGAACATATTCTTTGATTCTCTTCTCACGATTGAGGGCCCATTTCAGCTCAGCCTGGGCATCAACAACATCTTTCACATAAATCGCCATCTCCTGATCAACCCTGGCTCGACTCAACGACGCTTCAGCCTGAGCATTAGTTATCTCAGCCCTGACCTTTGAAAGATCAATCTCAAGCTTCGTGATCATATCTACTTGAATTGAAGCATTGTCACGAGCCAAACGGAGTTGGACCTCGAGGGTGGGAACCTTGGCCGAGGCGCTTTTCTCCTCTAAAGCTTGAGCTTGCACCTGAACCCTTAGTTCACCACAAGCATTCCTGACTTGGTCGGCTTTGCCCTTAAGGTATTCTAAAGCCTTCATCTTTTTCTGCAGCTAAGATGGGAAAAGGGGTTAACCTTAAGGGTCAGAAGGAGCGAAGCGTGTACTATGAAAGGTTACCTACTCCATCGAGTAGCTCTCGTAATTTGAGCTCCGATACGCCTCATATCGCCAATGCACCAACTCAACCTCCTTCTCCTTGCTAAGGTCTTAAAGTATTCACCCTCGTATAGAGAATCCCGAAGCTTGGACCCTTGATGGAACAGTTCAGATATGAGCCTATCAAAGGCTTGCAAAAGAAAAACTCAATAAATAACGGAAGATGCAAAATACCAGGATGACTGCGTCGAAACTCACCATGAAGTGAAGCCGGCGGACTTCCTCGAAGGCGGAGCACACTCCTATTGGTCTTGCCTCTTCGGCACCAGAGGAAACAACATCGGGAAAAGCATATCCACTCGGAGGAATCACCACCCCAGAATCAGACACTCCGGAAACAGCAGGCTTGGGCAATGCCCACTACTCGAAGGTATGGGCCCGTTGAGCCCCATTAAAAGCTCCACCACACTGCAGATACAAATCCCATTTATCGCCATCATCCCTCAGCTCGGAGGCCGATGACTCCTTCCCCTCTTTGGAAGAGCACTACCTCATCCCAAGGAATTGCCGGTACCTACAACGGCAAAGCCGGTACGAAAGAAAGGGGAAAATGACATCTCAAATATACGAAGGCCAAGGCAAAGGCAGCGTGCACGCATACCTTGGTATCTCACTCCCCATCTGATATAGAATACCGTTTGCCGCCTATGCTCATCGTAGGTCGAATGGGTAACCAACCTCCAGATCCAGCCGGGCAGATCGAGAACTTCACCTGACGTCCATAAAGTTGCTACAAAAAGGGAGAAGCACAATTACTCAACTGATTTTTTGCTATAAGCAAAATCTGAGAAAGCTCTAGACACTCGACTCATGTGCGTAATTCCATCCCTCATGAAATGGCATAATCTCCACGGGGATGATGTCAGTAGTCCGGACCCGGACAGACCAACTGGCCCACTCTCGATCTCCATCTCTTCGTCATTGAAAACAAAGGGCATGGACGAACGGCACCGCACGGTTTGCAGGCCTCGGTGATGAAAGGGCCGGTACAGCCTGACGAGGTGACTGAGCGTGAATTCAAGCCCACCCCTCTCCGCAAAAGATCTCATCATCGGCGCCACTCGCCAAAATGACGGATGTATCTGCGCCAAAGTAGCCCGGTACTTCAAGAAAAAATCAAACATGACCCTATCAAGGGGGCCAAATGCGAAAGGATATAGGTATACGCTCAAGAATCCATCAGCAGAGTCCGTAATATTCTCATCCGAGGAGAGCGCCTGCAGCGTTGTCCCCTCGCTCCATCCGCAGTATCTCATCTCTATCTCCAGATGTTCCACTTTTATTGAAGACACGGTCTTCAGAGCGAACTCTCGCAGATCTTGAGTGCCGGTAGTGGCACTCCCTACTCCTTGGCCTGCCGGCCCCGAAGTACTTGCCATAACTATGGTAGAATTGACAGACTAAAGCAAGAACGTATGCCAACAATTTTTGCGCCTGAAGAAATGAAGAACCCTATGCCAAGGCGTAAAGGTAGCTATCTAAAATAGTGAGGCCTTTTGAAGAAGTCGAAGTTGCCCCATACATATGCGGGAAACAACAACGATTCACTTATCCAGAGTCAGTCCCGCGGAGCCAACGGCCTCAATACAGATTGATTGGGTGATACCCGACCCTAGAGGCATCCACCGACGAGAAGCCAGGCCTCAAAGAGTCAACCATATTGTCTCCAGTTTCGATGCAGCATCCGACCTTGAGGATCTCCGCCAAAAAAGAAGTCGGGCTTCGAGAAGCTTTCAACGCCATCACTCGACTCAAGGCGATAACCGATCTCATGTTTTCCTTTTCTAAAAAGACAAATAAGCACGTGAAGCTCCGATCACGAAGGCTCCAGGAAGGCTCGAGGCAGCGCCTAAGTACAGGCAACCTCTCAACAGAAGTCTATCCCCTACGCTTTAAAAAGCTATCTTCATCAAGATCAAAAAAGAGCCCCAAGTACCAAAAGCTGACCTTCGCTGAGGTTACCACTCTCAAAAACTCCATAACTCAGCGTACTATCTCCATGCAACTCGGAGGGCCTGACATCCCGAACCTATCAGATCAATTCAGGCTTGGTCCGAGGTACGACGAGGGGCTTGGAAAAGAGACATGTCAATCAACAGAGGATCGGAAAGAATGCTCGCATCCGAGTTAGATATCAGCGGTTAACAACAAAGGAAAACATTTAAAGACCTCGAAGGGCACAAGAGCATGCAATAATAAGGCAAGAATCGAAAACAAAAGTCAAGGAAGTATATTCATATTCATAAAAATCCATATATAACGGCCCTCGAGGGTTCCTTACATACAATTACAAAAGCTTATAGAGGATCTCTACACCAAAAATGGAGGAATGGAAGGATATACATAGGATGAAACCCGAGAGCTCGTTCCATCCTCGAAAATCCATTTCCGGTATCAGCATCTTCGAGCGCCGCCCCCTCGAGCACGCATCCTCAATGGTGATTCCTTCGACCGCCTCCCCCTCGAGCAAGCATCCTCGAGGGCGATTCCTTCCACTGCTGCTTCCTCTAGGTTCCCAGCTCAATCTCTCGGAGGGTCCCCACCGGGGGAAAAAGATAAAGAAGGGAAAAGGAGGGGATGCAGAGGAGGCTGAGAAAAGAGACATGACCCGCCAAAGCCAAATGTTGAAGATTCAATGGGCCCCAGCCTCAATGACTGGTAGTGCCACTTTATCCCTTGGGAAAGGAAAAACCCAAGGGATGAAGTGTCGCACCATGCCTGGGTATGAAAGTGAGCAACAGTACATAGTCCGAATGACTGCCCATGAAAGGGGAAGACCGACTCCCTGTTTGACATCGTCTCAGGCCAACGACAACAACAATAGTGAACATAACAGCGACCACAGCTGCAACAGGATAGCATGATCATACTCATCAAAGGGAAGCTCCGGCAACAGACCATAACACAGCCTGCAGGAGCTCTGTCGGATGAACTTAAAGCCATGCAACCCAAACATGATGTTCTAAGATGGAGGAAGATGATAAGGAGAAATGAGCAAATGAGCCAACGGAGGTACTGGGATAGAAAATTCAGCGCCAAGGCACCCCCATTTATAGGGGGTAACGACACGATCATCAAAGCTTTAGGAGACTGACCGACGAACGCAATTACTACGCTCTTGAGGAACCAAATCAACGGCGGTACACTCAACTTGGAAAATGGGAATCGGCATCACATTAAATGATGTCAAATGCACAAGTCCATGGGGCATTCCTATTGCCACAAAAGCTCGCACCACAGGTTGCATCGTTGGTGTGACATCACCATAAGAAGCTCGAGGAGTTAGGTGTTAGAATCATTTCCCATCGCTTCGTTCTGGGAAACATAAAGACTATCTGTATGCGGCAAAATCAGAGAACTTGATTTCTCGCTATCAAGCCACTTCAGAAGAATGCCTCGAGACCCCGAGGGCGTGAAGCCACGACCGAGTTGCCTCCCTCGAGGCTCGTCGGGGCCCGACTAGAAAAAGACGGAGGATGAGACTAGAACATAAGGGGAAGTTCCCTAGGCACACGGCTAAGTCTGACAGGGCTGGCCTATCTAGAGCCTACGCTGAAGCAAGGCACCTAACCGTCACATCTCCATACTTTACAATTATTACCCATGTACTATAGCCATGTTCCCCTCCTATATAAAGGGAACCCACACTACATTGTAAGGGGCTGATGTTGCTCCAACTATTTCTCCACAAGATCAATAATATCTCTCTCTCTTCTCTCTAACTCGCTTGCTCTCACGTGCTCGAGGTCCATTTAGCATTTATCGTTTTCCTACTTGTTTTTTATTTATTGTTTGGCCTTGATCATAACCTAATTGTTATACCATTCCTGACTATCCACGATAGCTTGAGCTTGACCCAGATATCAACCCCGAGGTTCCCCATCGACCAGTCCTATATCCGGGTAGCAGGACTCTTGGTTTGATTACTGCCTCATTTTAGCTTTCATTTCATCATTAAACTTCATATTCTTAGCATCATCTGCCCTAGCAACTAGCATAAAAATAGATCACGTATTTTTAGAATCCCATTTACAAATTAAATTGTTCTTACCATTTTCAAGGTAAACACGATTATACCTTGGTGGCGACTGCACTTCTCGAGTTTTGGTGCTTTATTTGGCGGTTGCTAAGTAGTACTTTATTTGAATATGTCCGGGGCGACCATCACAAAATCGTGTAGATGACATGTTGGGGCTCATTTGCTTTGTTCCCTTTGGCTATTTCTCCTTCTCACGATTGATTTTTAGCCCGGTTGCTGAGAAATTCCCGAAGGTGCCCGTTACCGAGCAATCGGGCCACTTCCTCTTGGAGCTGCCTGCAATCTTCGGTTCGGTGACTGTGCGAGTTGTGAAACTCGGAAATCAAATGGTAGTTCCTATGATAAGGATCTGAATGTACCGGTCTGGGCCATCTGGAATCTCTAATTTTGCTAATGACGAACACGATGTTTGACACATCGATGTTGAAGCTATACTCTGATAGGCGGGGTGCCCCTGTTGGCCCTGCATACCCGTCGAAGCCACCCCTATCAAGGGGTCACCGAGGGTTCTGTCCTTGGTTTACCAATCGGCCATTATAGGGCAGATTGCGCTTTGGAGCGTTTCTCCTATCAACAGGGTATGGTTGGTACCTTTCTTTATTCGATCTTGACTCCTTCGCTAAGAGCCTGCTCGGGTATACTGAGCCTGAAGGGGCTCCTAGCTAGTTGTCCTCGACCTTGATATTTGACTGGTATCGGTTGTGGATGTCCGACCAGGTTACGGCGGGATACTCAATCAGATTCTCTTTCAGTCGCCTTGATGCTACCGAGCTTCATTCATTCAGGCCTTGAGTGAAGGCCTGCATTGCCCAGTCATCAGAGACCGGGGGAAGTTCCATTCGTTCTGTCTAAAAACGAGACACAAATTCTCATAACATTTTGTTCTCCCTTTGCTTAATCTTGAATACGTCAGACTGCATTGTTGCTACCTTGATGGCACCGACATGCGCCCTTACGAAGGAGTCCGCTAGCATGGTGAACGAATCTACGGAGTTGGGAGACAGGTTGTGGTACCACATCATGGCCCCCTTTGAGAGCGTTTCTCAAAATTTCTTCAGCAGGACCGAGTAAATCTCATCGTTCTTTATGTCATTGCCCTTCATCGCGCACGTGTAGGTGGTGACGTGTTCGTTGGGATCCGAGGTCCCGTTGTATTTTGGGAGTTCTGGAGTTCTGAACTTCTTTGGGATGGGTTTCGGAGCCGCTTCCTCTGGGAATGATCGTTGCATAAACTTTCTCGAATCTATAGCTTTCAGGGCTGGGGGTTCTCCCGGGATCGGATTTACCCTAGAGTTCTTTTTTATCATTGGCTGCTATCATTTTCTCACCTGATTTGATCATTCTGGTGAGGTCCTCAAGAATCTTTACTATGGAAGGATCAGCTATGGACCCGTTATTGCTTGATCATTCGAGCACTTGCTCGGCCGAGTGCAGCTGTTTGGCTTTGCAACTGAACAATGGCCAACTGTTGTGCCTGCAACATTTCAAAAATAACATAAAGACTAACTTCCTATTCTTCCCAGGCTGTGGTTTTTTGGGCTTCCTGTCGGTCGCTGTGTCGTATGCTCCTATCGGTGTGGGAAGTTTCATCGACTTGTTGGGCATCCTATGAATCCGCATCCGCTAGAATCGGTCCGGGTGCGTTATCGGGATTTTGTGGCGATGCTCCAGCGACCGAGTCTGCCACACCGTTATCCCCTTGGTTTTTGAGGTTGTCGTTCTCGATTCTGTTTACTGAGCCAGACATTTTAACCTGAAATCAAGAGATTTTGGGCAGGAAAAAGTGTGAAAGGTAACATGCGTTTGTGTAATGAAACCAGAAAGAAAATAATCACTATTATTTTTAGCCCTACGGTGGGCGCCAAACTGTTTACCGCGAAAATGGTAACAACAATTAAATTTGTAAATGGGATTCTAAAAATACGTGATCTATTTTTATGCTAGTTGTTAGAGCAGATGATGCTAAGAATATGAAGTTCAATGATGAAATCCGAGCTAAAACAAATCAATAATTAAACTGAAAGGCTTACTGTCCGGGCCTCAGACCGGTCGATAGAGGACTTCAGGATCGATACCTAGGGTCGATCTCGAGCTATCAGGGGTAGTCGGAAATGGGATAACAGTTAAAATATGATTAATCAAGGCTCCTTATGGCCAATACCAAGCAATAAAGGAAGAACAAGTAAGAAAGCGATAAATGTTAAAGCGGCCTTGAGCTACAGAGAACGAACAAGTTAGAGAGAAGAGAGAGAGAGAGAGAGAGAGAGAGAGATTATTGCACTTGAGTAGAATAGTTGGAGCAACATCAGCCCTCTACAAGGTAGTGCAGGTTCCCTTTATATAGGAGACGAGATACAATATCGTACCGAGTGCATTAAATGCAAAGATATGGGGATGGGATGTCTAGGCACGGTGCTAGTGTTTGCTGATTCTAGCTATTTGGCTCGGGGATCCCCCATCCTTGGAACCTTTGTTGGGTCGCATACAAATTCCCCATCCTCAAAATCTTTGCTAGGCCGCGGACGAACCTCGAAGGAAGGAGCTCGATTGTAATCCTGCAACCTCGAGGTGCTGATATGACTCTCCGAATGCAACTTAGCAGTGAGAAATAGACCCCTCCAATTCACCGCATACACATTAGAATGACTAGCAGATGCACCTGTCATAGAAGAGCCCTTAACTGATGGAGTATGGGACAAACTCTAGGCTGGAAGGGCATTGAGTGATGACTGGCCCTGATGAGAATTGTGAGTACCATGTCTCGATGAAGCCCCATGATAACCTAGGCGAGCTGACTGGGAATGCCTTAATGGACGGCCTATGCCGTGCTGAAACTAACCTCTCGAAGGAGCACCACCATAACTACCAGATCCCTGAGGCATCTAGGCCTCTCTCTCATCTCGCTCATGGCGATGAACTAACTCAATTTCACGAGCAATGTCAACGACCTCCTCCAAGGTAGCACCAGACACCCTCTCCCTAGTCATGAGAATACAAATCTGATTTGTGAGGCCATCAACGAACCTCCTAATCCTCTCTTTATCTGTCGGAACCAACCAAACAGCATGACGAGCTAACTCTGACAACCTCATCTCATACTGAGTCATAGCCAAATCTCCCTGACACAACCACTCGAACTGAATGCGTAGCTCCTCTCTACAAGACTGTGGCACATACCTCTCCAACAAGAGAATGGAGAACTGCTGTCAGGCAAGGGATGTTGCACCAACAGGCCTATGCCTATCATACGCCTCCCACTAAGTGAAGGCAGCTCCAGAAAACTAAAAAGTAGTGAAAGCGACCCCGCTGGTCTCCTGAATACCCAATGTACGAAGGATCCTCTATCACTTAACTAAGAAACCCTAGGTATCCTCGCCCTCTTCACCACTGAAAGTCGGAGGCTGAAGTCTACCAAACCTCTCTAACCTGCGCTTCTCATCATCTAGCATAGCAGGGGCTACATAGTCCTAAACAGCTGCAACCAGCTGGGCTAGAGGTGCCCCCAGTGTCTGATGTCCTTGCATGACCTTCTCAGGTGTGCGAGTGGCGGGAGTCTGAGTGCTTCCCCTGGCCTGAGAAGTAGTTGCGGCTGTAGTAACTAAAACCACTTGATCTAGGCAAGTGCATACTCATAGAATCTGAGCCAGGGCCTCATAAAGACGTGGAATCATAATGTCACACCTGGTGCCTGAGTTGGTGCTGCTGGAGCGTCCATAACTAGGACATGATCCTGAATTGGGGCGGCTAGTAGATCTGCATGTGCTTCCCTAGATGTTGTGCGAGCTACACCTCTGCCCCTACCACAGCCTCGACCGCGTCCTCGACCCCTAGTGGGCACAACTGGTGGTACTGGTGGTCGTCCATCCTGACCGGTAGCACATGTCCTCACCATCTGTGAGAGAATAGAATAACAGAAGTTCAGTAATCGGATCAATAGATTTTCATGTCAAGAATTTCAAGAATATGAAGTTTTTCCTAAAGGTTCTGCAGCCTCCCGAGGATAAATACAAACTTCTCTGTACCGATCCATGAGACTCTACTAAACATGCTTATGACTCCTGAGACCTATGTAACCTAGGCTTTGATACCAACTTGTCATGACCCTAAATTTGGACTCGGCCGTGATGGCGCCTATCATGAAACAAGGCTAGCTGACACAAACCCCCAACCTATTTAAATAGTTATAATAATTCAATTAAGTCATTAATAAGTGATAAACCCCAAAATACGATGCAATAGAACAAGTTCGGAAATAAACACACACCGACATCGGGGTGTCACCATTCATGAGCATCTAGAACATCCGCCTAAGAGTAAGAAAAATCTACACAGTCTAGTACAAGGATAGTACAAAAATAAAGATAGGAAGGAGAAACACTGGGCTGCGAATGCCGAGCAGCTACCTACTGTACTCTGAATAACCTACTGGAAGAAATCAGCCCTCGCTAGTGGGACCCGAAGCACCTAAATTTGCACACAGGGTACAGGGAGTAATGTGAGTACTCCAACTCTATGATTAATAAGAGTTAAAGTAATTGAGCGATAAGAAAACACGGAAAACACAGCGAAATGCTACAAGAGGCAGTATAAAACCAATACAATGCAATAAAATAGTGGAAACTTATAAAAACACCTTAGTTCAGTATAAACTTCTTTAAAACATCTTTTAACAGTTAAACGAGTGAATGGAAAGTAGTGAGAAAGGATAAATACATAAAAATCAGCCCATCGGGCAAAGTACCAACAAAATCAGCCACACAGGCTATCTCACCATCACTCGTATCAGCCCCTCGGGCAATAGCATGGAACAACATCAGCCCCTCGGGCTATAACACATCTCACACTGGGTACCCCGCACTCATTGAGGGTGTACAGACTCTATGAGGGGCCCCTTACGGCCCAAGCGCAATATCAAGCCATCTTGTGGCATAATCAGCAGGCTTTCAGCATCATATCAAGTCACCTCGTGGCGTACAACTCAGGCCCTCGGCCTGATAATCATGAATCAGCACAATACCACTACAGCGCACAGCCCGATCCCATAATAACCTCACAACACAGGCCCTCGGCCCTACTCAGTTAGAAATCTCTAAAAGTCACTCTGGCACAGTAAAATATGATGCTCAGCTCAAAATATCATTTAAGATGTCAAAATAGAGTAAACATGGCTGAGTTATGAAAAATAGTAAAATATAGCATGTCTAAGTACAAGTATAAAGTCAAAACGGTGAGGAATAGTAGTAAAAATCCCCTAAGGATCCAAAACAGTTGGCACGAGGACAAAATATGGCATTCAGCCCAAAACATGATGATAGCGAACATTTTTCAATCAAATACGCAGTAAAACGGTAATTCTGGATGCACTAAATCATAATCCCCAATAGTGCACGACCCCACACTCATCATATAGAGTGTGCGTCACCTCAAAATAGCACAGCAATGTGAAATCTGGGGTTTCATACCCTTAGGACAACGTTTGTCGCGCCCAATTTTTTCTCTCCGTGGGGAGGAAGTCTAGGTCTCGACATTCACGGGGTGTGATGACTCATTTCCTTTTGGGAATTGGGTATTTGAAGAGTAACCACCTAACGATTTTAAGGTGCGTTAGGGCACCTATAAGGTTCAACTACAACTATATTTGATAACTAGAGATAGGGTAAGGGCTTGAAATTATCCTAAGGGGAAGGTGTTAAGCACCCCTCAGGATCCACTAGTGTGGTTCCCGGCCAGACTGTTTTTTATGAATTTGTGCATTTAGCAAGTAAACAAAGTAGGGCTCCAATAATAGGGTAGTTAAGTTAAAGTACACAAGTGTTTGAAAAAACAACGTTTAATAAAAGCAAGGTTTTGCAAAGAGTTACATTCTATGCGTACATATAAAAATAAAAGGGGTGTCCTAGGTTGTTTGTAATATGGATCACATCAATGCAATACCCGGTATGAAACTCCTTAGAAAAGGGGATACACGTAGTATTAGCACACCGGTCATCATATCCATATCTACCCTTTCCCGCCCCGTTAAGGTAATTAAAGCGAGGGTTGGTCTCGACCTCTATTGCTTGTTGTTACCCGTCCTTTCCTATCAGTCCCGGAGGAATTTTAGGACTCTTATTCCTATAAGAAGGAGGTTCTAGGAAGACCCTCAGGTTTTAAGGTAAAAATGCTAAAGCGACATACAAAACGTATATGATTGCAATTGGGGGGGGGGGAACATATAAGCAGATGGAAGGCTTAGTTATACCTCCACAAACAGTGTACATAGACAGCACGACTTATACACAGTTAAGGTCTGAATTTTAAAATCCTAAAGCAGGGTGTTTAAGTCAGAACCAGAATCATTATATAACTCAGAAAAGAAATCTGAATTAGGCCTGCCTACTGGTTGTAGTAATTGATAACAAAACAAAGGTTGTTCCAGTTTTATTCAGGTTATTACCTAAGGCTTGCCTAGGCATAAAACAATGCAGTAGTGGTTCCGAATCATTAAGACGGTTTGGAGATTATTTTTATTACCTAAAACATGTTGTTCTAGGTGTTTAGCACATAGAATTATTGCTAGTTGATTGTAAAAACTGAGTAAAATTATTTTATTCCTTTTTATGCATTCATAGTTAGCCTAAGCGTGCTTAAGAGAATATAAATGAAATCCTAATGATATGGTATCTAATGTACAGAGATGCAGAATGGTGCAGAATCCTAAGCAAGATTTCTATATGCACAAATATTACAGCGTTTAAACATGATTTCCAGAATATGTAGAAATGATATGTTTGTTAGTGTTGTTTAGCCTAAAATAGGAGCTCTAAGTGTACATGGTAGTAGGAACATGATTGCAGAAACTCCGGTTATTAACATAATTAACGCATGATTTAATAAGTGATATGATAGTGAAATGTACATGCTGAAAACAGTAAACGTAAGTCCTAGGGAACATGATCTCTAATGCATGAAATGAGTCCTAAGCATGGTTTTCTATTGCGCAAGTAGGAAGATAAACCTAATAACATGTTTTTACCCCTTTTGATAGCTAAAGCATGCATAGTCACCCCTTCCCTTTCCACTATCCATCTCAGAGTTGTTTACAAGTTATTACAGATCATGTTATTGACTTACATAATAAAAAGATAAAATAAGAAGTTACAACTATAGGAAGCCTGATTCTGACTTCCTCTTTGAGTTATGTAATAAACCACCTCAAATGCCAATATTGTTTCAAAGCCTTCTCATATATGGGTGTGTCAGAGTTCCCTAAGGACCTCAAGGGATCCCGAGCAGTGGTTACATCCAGATTACATAACCAAGAGAGTAAGTGCAGTGTGGAAAGGCCAGCTTTCATGTGTTCAAGTTCAGAGGGAGCTCAAGGGTCCCAAGGCAAGGCTCACACAAAAGGGGTAGAACCTAGTATTTTAAGAGTATATGTGAGAGTGCTTGACATGGTTTGAAAAAGAGTTTGCGTAAAAACTGTACTGTCAACCCCATCTTTTGAAAGCAATCAGTAACAGAGATGATTGAAAGTAGTGGTAGTAGTAAACAAAACTCAAACACCTCAAGAGGTGATCACACACAGAATCAGTAGCCATACAGGGGGTCAAGGGATTTGGGGATACATAGACATTTGTCAGTAAGCACATAACCCTAACAGGGGTTTGGTCTGGACATGCACAGCAATAGCTGATACTGGCATAATCACAAACCGGCCAAAAGAACATAAACACATGGAAGAGATAGGGGTTTGGGATTCATAAGATAGCAAGTACACAATAAGTGATTGACAAAGTATGCCTTGAAACACACATAGGGGATTGCATTAATCTAAAGGGGAAGGGGAAACATTACAGCATGCTGGTAATGTAACTTAACAGAACCACAAGCAGAAGTAGACCAAAAATGAAAGAAGCTGAAACAAATAATGAAGCATGTTATTGTTGGAGCTTTAAAATTAAAATAGGACATACCACTCAAAGAAGCAAAGTGCAAAAAGTAAAGCTAGTAGAATTCCACAGTCTAGCCTTGGCTTTCAACCAGCTAGACAAGCAGTAGCACAAGTAGTAGAGAAAGAAGAGAGAGTTTGAGTGTGTAAGTGTGTGTTTTGAACTAAATTGTTTGTGTCTTGTTAGTGAAAACATTAGGGTAATTATAGCTTTGAAAGTAATCAATTAAAGACCCGGACTCCCTTTAATTAGGGAGTCATAGTTCAAACGGGTACAATTTGTATCAAATAAGGAAAAAAATTGTTTGCAATACTGATTTTGCTATAATAGGAATAGTAAAAGCATGTTGCATGTAATATGGACTAAATACAGAATATTTTCAAGTAAGAAAAATATAATAACAGTATATTGGGCACATAAACATGCAGATTACAAATTGATTTTGAAAATTAGTTCAAAGAATCACGGAGGAGATTGAAAATCACAGGGAATCAGTACTATCCAAGGAAAGTATCACAGAAGTAAGGAAGCAATTTTCGAAAATCAGTATTGAGTCACAATGAAAATACACAGAATCAAAGGTGTAGACATAAGGAGATCATATAGAATCACCATAAATTGTGTGAGCAATCAGTAAAACAAATAGTCGGGCTTATAGATAACACGATTTCAGACAAAATCAAAGAAACCTTAAGAACAAATCAAAACAAGAAGCACAAGAGCATATATAACACACATAAAGCCTAGAAGGTTCATAATAATCATGCAAACACAATGCAAACAAATTCAAACTTCGAATGTGGGCTTTCTTGACAAAAAATGAATCGAGCAAAAAGAAAAGAATCATGTAACGTTTAAACATACTAAAATCACAGTAATCAGAAAGAAATTGTTTTTTTTTTTTGCAAAAAGGATTTTGAAACCCTAGTTTGAAAAAAAATAGAGAACTGTTCGAAATTTGGAGAAGCATTTTTAGTAAAACAAGTGAAAACCTTAAGAATCCCATATATCTATCACAGATCTAAAAAATCGGGGATTTTAGCTAGGTATTTTTTCAAAGAAATAAAAGAGACGAAGAAAAGATCGGTTAAAACCCATGGATTCACCTAGATCTAAGACAGATCTTAAAAAAAGTAAAAGATCTCAAGATCTAGGGTTTCAGAGAGCCCAAAGAGGACGAGAAACATTAGATCGTTACCGGTTTTAGCCGGAAAAGCCGTGGATCTAACTTGAACAGCCATGGATGGCCAGAAAAAGACTGTGGATAGAAGTTGAGCAAGGACTGGACAGCTCTCTTCGAGATCTGTCTATAAAATCACACAAGCGGGCCACCAGGGGACGTAGGAGAGAAGTACACGTCTCAAACAGCCATGGGAGTCCATGGATTGGGTGGGGGTTGAAGGGGATTAGGGTGGATTTGGGTGGCGGCGGCTAGGGTTTGAGTGAAGTTGCAGAGAGAATTGGAGAGGAAGGGGATTCAAAGGCGGCGGGTTGGTGAGAATGATTGAGGTTAGGGCGGTCGTTTGGGTTAAAAAAGGTAAAGGTGATCGGTGGCCGTTGATCTCTATGATCAACGGCCAGGATGAGAAGGGATCTGGGTCGGGTAAGATTTAATTGGGTCAGGTGCGGGTTTTAACTAGAAATTGGGCCGAGAATTGGGGCTTGATTTGGTTATAATTAAAAGCCAAATGTGGCTACGAGTTAAATAGCCACTTTTCCCTTTTTAAATTATCAAAAAATAGCAAATAGTTTTCTGAAAATAAATTCAAAGTACTAAAATGATTTATAATACATAATTAACAATATAAAAATACAAGACTCAATTTTATGAATATAAAACACAATTAAACCTTAAAATGACTAATAGTGCAATTATGTGCAATTTAGCTTTAAAAATACTAAATGAAATTGTAAGAAAATGTAAAAAAATTGGTTTAGCCATAATTTCACATAAATATAAAAATCCAATATATGAATTATCAAAATAATAATTTTGGAAATAATTATTGGGATTTTATGGATATAAAGGGGAAAATAAATCAATTAAAAAACCTTTAAAAATATTGAAAAATAATAAAACACTTGGACATGCTTATATATGCATACATATGCTATTTTGAAGGTATTTTACATATTGAAAATATATAGGGAAAAATTGGGTATCAACAACATTTACAATCATTACTCATCTCTATCTGGTCCAAACTCTAGCCCCCGATGCATTTGCCCCTCGAATCGGACTCAACTCGCGTTAAATCTATCCAAAATCAGAATCAGGACATCAAAATATGCTAAGGGAACGAAGCCCATGTGAAAATAATCAAATTACAACATAAATCTCGAAATTAGCCAAAACCCAACCCCCGGCCCACGTCTCGGAATCAGATAAAATTTACATCAATAAACTCCTTATCCTCCCACGGGTTCATCCATAATGAAAGTACCAAAATCCGACTACAAATGACCCCTCAAACCCTTACTTAAAGGTCTCCAATGTCAAGCCCTAATTCCCAATTTCTAACCCTTAATTTCCATTAATTTCAAGCCAAATCAGTGAAATAACACCATAGAAACAAGTTTAGGGTCGAAAAACCTTACCTCTATGAAATCCCTCTTCAAATAGCTCCCTCAAGCTCAAACCCGCATGAAAATGCTGAAAAATAACTCAAAAATCGCGAAGGAAACCTTTTTATACATTCTGACCCAAGCTTCTCGCACCTGCGGTCCAGACACCGCATCTGCGGCATCGCTTCTGCGCTCCAAGATACCGCATCTGCAGTTTTCACTTATGAGCCAATTTACGCATCTGCGATGCAATGCCCGCACCAGCACTATCGCAGGTGCGCTCCCATAGTCGCTTTTGTGGTTCCAGCCGATCTTCCTCTTAGTCGCATCTGCGGTTTGCCCTCCGCTTCTGTGGGCATTGCACCAGCGACCTCCCAACCGCAGGTGCAGTTATGACAGCAACAAAAATGCTTCAGCTGCCAAAACTTAACTCCAAACTTTCCACCAACCATCCGAAATCACCCCAAGGCCCTCGGGACCTCAACCAAAGCAGAAACAAGTTGTATACCACCATCCAAACCAGTCTTCAAAACACGTCAAACAACATTGAAACAACCAAATCACATCAAATTCAAGCCTAAGAATTCTAAAAACTTCCAAATTCCGCTTTTGATCAAAAAGTCTATTAAACCCATCCAAAATGACACAACGGACCTACTGCAACTCCCGGAATTTCATTCCAACCCCTATATCAAAATCTCACCTATCATCCGGATTACTCCAAAATTCCAACTTCGCCAATTCAAGCCTAAATCTACTACGGACCTCCAAAACACCTTTCGATCACGTTCTTAAGTCCCAAATAATCTCTCGAAGCTATCCGAACAACCAAAATTCACATCCGAGCCCTTTTTCACATATGTTAACATCCGGTTGACTTTTCCAACCTACGCTTACTCATAAGAGACTAAGTGTCTCAAACCTTACCAAAACCTTTACGAACACGAGCCAACCAGCCCGATAGCACATAATACTGTAGAACAAGACAATAAGAAGCAGAAATGGGGAAAACGGAGCGGTAACACATGAAACGACCAACCGGGTCATTACAAAGAAACTGAGCATCGGAGAGAAACAGGCGGCCAAATAGCAAATCATCGCCTCTAGCCTCGATGGAATTGGAGCAATAGGTAATCGAAGACGAAGATGAGGATTTCCTTACTCGTCAAACCTTTGTCATTCCCGAAGAATTTGGTGCAACAAAATCAACCATCGAGGAGCTGGAGCAAGTCATTTTGATAGAATATATGCCCGAGAAAAAGGTATACCTGGGAACAAGATTAAATCCCGAACTCAGGAAAAAAACTTCATAAATTTCTTATTGATAATATGGATTGCTTTACTTGATCTCATTTATATATGACAGGTATTCCACCGGAAATCACCACACATCGGTTGAGCTCTGATCCCAGGTTCAAACAAGTGAAGCAAAAAAGGAGGCCACAACCCGAGGTAAAGCATGCTTTCATAAAAGACAAGGTAACCAAACTTCATAAAATAGAATCTATCCGGAAGTAAAGTACCTTGATTAGTTAGCCAACGTAGTTGTAGCTCCTAAAAAATGAAACAAACTCAGAATGTGCATAGATTATAAGGACATGAGCAAAGCATGTCAAGTCATAGAGATTCTTTCCCCTTGCCAAGCATCGATCGCATGATCGATGCCATGGCTGGCCAGAAGACCCTAACCTTTCTCGATGCCTACCCCGGGTATAATCAGATTTAGAAGAACCTGGAGGACCAGGAAAAGACTTCGTTTACTACTAAATTTGGAGCTTATTGTTACAACGTAATGCCCTTCGGGCTAAAAAATGCAGGAGCTACATACCAATACCTAGTTAGAAAAATGTTTGAAGAACAAATATGCAAAACAATGGAAACTTATATTGATGATATGTTCGTTATGTCCATATGCGCAGAGGACCATTTAGTTCATTAGCAGGGAACGTTTACAATCTAGAGGAAATTCAACGTGATGCTTAACCCGGAGAAATGTGCCTTCATAGTTGGCTTGGTTAAGTCCATCGGCTTCGCGGTGTCAAATTGGGGTATCAAAATCAACCCCGATAAGATCAAAGCTACCGAGGATATTACGATTGTGGATAATGTAGAGACCGTGCTAAGAGGGGCAACTTTAGATCGATTCATCTCGAGGCCGTCAAATCAGAGTCACCAGTTCTTCTCTTTGCTCAAGCAAGGACCCCAGAATGTCAGCAAAACTAAAAGTGATATCTGTCAAGCCCGCCTTTGCTTCATATCGCAAAGGTAGATGAAAAATGAGAAGCAGCATTTCTTCGAAAGGCCTCCCTTAATACTCGAGACCAAAATAAAGGGAAACTTGGTCCGAACTAGGAAGGACCGTACCGAGTCCTCGGAGTTGTTGGTAAATGACCTTACAAACCTAGCCCAATGGAAGGTGAACAACTTCCAGAAAATTGGAACATATCATTACTCAAACGGTACTACTGCTCAGGTATGATTTTGTCCTTTTGTCCATTTAAGTTTAAAACTAACTCATTACAGATTTTTGATCGAAGCTATCAAAGGCATACGATCTCGAAGGCATCATCATTTACACAAAGACCTAAGGTTTTAAAGCATGCGTTGCACTCTTTTTCCCTTAAATCGAATTTTGTCCCAAATGGGTTTTACCGGTAAGGTTTTTAATGAGGCAACAATTACGTGCTACTTAAGAAAAAACTCAACAGTATCCAAGTCTTCTTTTTAATCAACCTCGAATATTGGGGGCATTACCCTCGGAGATTATATTTTAAAGGAAAATACTTCACGCCAAAGAGGGTCTCAATAGGAAAACTTTGTAATGGGCCAAACAGTCATATGAACCATGTCCATATAAAATAATTGAGCCCCGATAGCAAAGCATGTACGCATGTATCGATCATTTGAAGACTCGGACTCATAAGACTTCAAAGGTGCACCCCCTCGAAACAAAGGCCAAGGCAAATATACTCAGGGACTAACTTTTCAGACAAGTTCGAAAGGTTATCAGGAAACAAGCACAAGTGACATACTTGAAGGCTACGACCATATTAAAAGACCACGGACATATAAAATGGCTACGGCCAAAATAACGCGGCTCGGAGACGTCCGACTTCTGTTATAAATTAAAGGCCTTCAAACACTTTGTAAAAACTGGTTAAATCAGGCTATCCTTGGTAAAAGCATAATATAATGGTCTTCGATAAATTCAGCCCCCCAATAATCTAATGGGCTTCGATATATTCAGCCCTCAAACAATTTAATGGACTTCGATAAATTCAGCCCTCGAATAATTTAGAGGCTTCGATAACATCAGCCCTTGATAAAATCTCAAGAGATATTCGATTATCAGTACACAAACAAGGTCTCGATATGTCAAACCTTCGAAAAACCCAACGGGTACAAAAAACACATGCTATGGCATAACTAAACTTTCACTAAGTCTTTTAGCCGAAATGAGGGAAAAATTATATATCCATTCTATAGGCCGAATTGGCCCAATTAAAAGATCCTAAGGGCCAACTGAAAGAGCCTAGAGGCCGATATATAAGAGCCAAAGGGCCAACTTCAAAAGGCTTAAGGTCCAAAAAGTTATTGTTCGAGACTCCGCTCTCATTTCGATCTGGACTTAAGAGTCACGATAAAGATCTAAGGGTTTATTATATCCAAGCATACATCAGATCGATTTAAACTTAGCTCGAGGATTATTATATCTAACGATAGAGATATAAGGGTTTAATATATCTAGAACCCAAACCAATTCTCGGACCAATCATTCAAATGAAGTTTTCCATAAATAAAGACAATATTAAATCCAGCACAAGCCAAAGATGAGATAAAAAGTTCCCCTTATATTTCCAAAAGATGATTAGAGGAGATATTTACACAAAGGAGACTTGCACAAAAACAAAATAAGGAAACCCAAAACTACTTCGGGGTCATATCTTCGGCAGCTGCATCTTAAGGAGCCACATCTTCGAGAACCTCACCCTCGAGGACTTCATCTTCTCTCCTCCACTCTCCGAGCCACTGGCTGAATCATCCTCATCAGAAAGTAGAGCAGCACCCTCTTCTTCCAAAATCTTCTCCCTTTCAATATCGGCTGAGAAATCGAAGCCGCGAGCATGTACCTCCTCGAGGGTTACCCTCCGAGATTGTCGCCTAGCATGGTAAAGTGAACTTGATAGCTTGACTTCTGCTACAGAAGAGATCTCTTTTGCTCGAGCATTAGCTGCTTTAGCATCGTCTCGGTACGAAGACATAATTGCATTAATGTAAGATTTGGACTTGGCCAGCTCAGCAGCAGATCTAGCTTTAAGCTCCTCGATCTAGCGGCCTCGAGCTACGCTTTCCTCCTTCACACTTTGAAGTCGGCTTTTGAGTGAAGCCATCTACTCTTGAAGAGTTTTCTTCTCAGAGACAAGATTGTCCATGCCTTGCCTCCACCCCAAGGTCTCGGCCTCCTTCATATTAAGCTCCTCCCGAAGCTGCAACACCAATTATCCCTTCTGATGAAACTGCGAAATTAAAAGTATTAGTCGTCAAAACAAGCAAGTACATAATAGACCCTCAAAGACTATATTACATTTTTAATAAAATTAGGCCATTCTTTGCAAGACTTCGTCAATTCAACTCGTAGATCGCTGATCACCCCCTCTTTCTTGACATAGAGGATTTTATGACTGTCCCTCTCTTCAGAGTCTCTCTTAAGCTCGGCTTCGCATCGAGCAAGCTCAGTTCGAGATTTGGTGAATGCTCATCGGTGAAGCGACACTTCCTTCTCACAATAAAATGAGATCAGAATAAAAAAGATGGAGATTAAACCCGAAATAATGAAAGACGAAACTTACTTGTTTGAGGAGCTTCTTAGCTTCTTGGAGAATAAATTAGGCATCGGGATGGGGACTGTCACACCTCCTTTTTTCACTACGCCCCCGGCAAAGGGTGTATAAGGGAGTTTTTCCACTTGAAGTGACAATCGAAACGGGATTATTTTATTAAAATTCAGAGTCGCCACTTGGGATAATATATGGTGTCCCATGTCACCGATTTAGAATCCTAAATTGAGGAAAATATTGACTATTTATTACAGTCTGCGAACCAGAAATCCGGGTAAGGAATTCTGTTAACCTGGGAGAAGGTGTTAGGCATTCCCAAGTTCCGTGGTTCTAGCATGGTCGCTCAACTGTTATATCTGGCTTAATTATCTGATTTTAAACAATTATGAACCTATGTGCAAATTTTAGTTTTAACCGCTTTTATTCATTTTTAGGAAGATTGCAACGTTATTAAAACACGTCATGAACCACGTCACATAAATGCACCCGTGGTCTTTGACATATTTTAATATTGTTGAGATTTGGATTTTGGTCACATAAATGCGCACCCGAATTTAAGAAGGTAATTTTATTAAAATGACGCGCCTAGAGCAACTATGCGTTAGCAACTTTGCGAAGGCCATAACAATTAGCTAAATGGCACGCCTCGAATTCTAAGGACTTTAAAAGAAACAATTAAGCGAGGGCCACGGATTTCAAGAGTTTTGTTTGGCGTGGCACGCCTCAAATCCAATTTTAAAAGGGAATTCAAATTACATTTGGAGGGCCATAGACTATTCATGTTATATAATATGGCTTGCCTCGGTTATTAAAGGAGCTTAAACATCCAAACATTTATGGTGTAGAGATTCTATTATGATCTAAAATAAAAAGACCTCTTCAAAGAAAGTGCGGATTATTTAAAGGGCATTGCTTGGGCCTGGCTTAAGGCCCAACGTTCACAAGCCAACAATCATAGACAAACCATTAGATATCCATCGGCTGAAATTACATGGAACTCGTAATTAAACTAATATTTCATTTTCTGAATCACCGAATATTTAAGTAAATTAACTAAAGCTGAATTTCTAAATTTCTAACATGATTTGGGCCTGAGTCTGCCTTAGACTCATATGGCCTCTTTATTTAAAAAATAAGCACTGGCCCAGTAAAGCCCAGATCTTTGTCAAAGTCAGAACTGAGGCTCAAGCCTCAGGGTCGACCCCCAACCAGCCACAAGACGTCAACTACACCCAACCAAGTAATGATAAACTTCATACTTTCCTCGTTAGTTGGGATGTAAAGAAATTTACAAAGATATTAAAACATATGCTCAATGTTAAAATACACTGGCAATAAAATCAACACCTATTTATGCTTGAATTCAAACCTAAAACTAACTTACGAACATGACCTGGAACCTCCAACCAATTAGTTCTTTCCAAATACCAAACAGTAACAAATCTAAAGAACCATCATACAAATTACTTGGACTCTAAAATCATACTATGATTTTCAACCTCATGGATTTGTTCTTTTACCAAATGAGCATGGAAAAGAAAACTGAAGCCAACAGGTAACTACACATGGATTTCCCTATCACTCAAATCCAATCATGATACTAAACTTTCCAAGACATAATATCAACTTTCACAATACATGACTGGCAGCAGGAGGAGCTTAATTAACAAAATGTAATACAGGATTCACCATTATATGTTGAAAGAGTAGCGGAAATAGATGAAGTAATTTCAAGCACAGAGGGATTCGGTGGGTAGGAAAAGAACTAAACTAAACTATGAACAACTGGTTTAATGCTGGGCTCCAAACATTCAATTTTATTTCATTCTTCAAATAAAGCCTCACATAAGGAGGTAAAATTCAGAAATCATGTACCTGAATATAAGAAGAAAGCAAAAAGAGATGAGGATTCAGTAAGCAGCAGCAACAAAACCTAGTTCTGATTTCCAGCAATGAAACAGCAACCCCGAAACCAAACAGCTTCAAATCAAGCTTTTCAATTTCCAGAATCAAACCATTTTTTCTAACCCAAACAGCTTCAAAAATTCTAGTTGATAGGGAGGATCAGAAAACCTAAACCAAGCAGCATTTGAGTTATTTTTCAATAGAGAAATGTGATGAATCTCAGTGTTCATTCAGAGTTTTCTCAAAAATTAAGTCGTTTCGGTCTTTTATAGTATTTTTAATCTCCTCCCCGTCTGCCTTGAATGCCAAGCAAAGGTGCCTTTATAGGCAAGGCATTAGGGCAGCTTAAAGAAGTCAGATTTGCAATTAGACCCTTTTTACATTTTGATTTTTGCTTAAGAGTCCTTAGTGTAAAAATCAAATTTTCAATCTAGTCCCATTCCCCAGCTTCTAGGAGCTTCCTATTCAGTCGAATGAGATTCTTTCACCAAGATTTCCTAATTTACCCCTTAGGACCCCCGTTTTTTACCTTAAGAAACCGGACAAAGCATGGGTCAAATTGATCCAAATCAATTTGGTATGGGTATGTATACCGAGATCTTGGACTTCAAATTTTCAGGGTCCAAGTCCAATTGAATTCTGACAAACCCAAATTCCGAAATCAACAAACAAATTTTATCGGCCTAAATGACCTACCAAGTCATAAAGATTCATGAGGTCTTGGGCTCAATGTAAAAATAAAAGAAGTTCAAACCAATCTAACACAAACAATGGAATCATGTTAATTAAGCAAGTCAATACTAGCATGCATAAAGGACATGACCCTGAAGAACTAGGAAGAAACAAGAAAGAAACCAGAAGAAAAGAAAGAAACAGAAGATAGAAAAATGATGAAAAAGAAAGGAGGGAAAGATTATACAAAAGAAAAGAGGAGATACCTACAAAACTCGGACAGTAGGAACTGAAATTTAGTCTTCAAACCTTCCAATTCTCGGCTTAATTTGATATTAATTGTGTGTTCTTATCTAGAACATACAAATAAAATCAAACTAGACCTAAAATCTTCAACGAAATCTTGATTCGGATGTTTTGGGATTTTAGGGTTCAAACTTGAATTCAAGATTCGACGTGGTCTAGGGTTATTCGAGGGCAAAAGATTATGGATTTGGGATTAAGAGGTGAAGGAGGTTCTGTGGTGTGAATTTGGGCTGGTTTGGTGGTGGCGCCGCCACCGGAGGAAGATAGAGTGGCGCTAGGGTTGAGATGTGTTCTCTGAAACGGAAGGGAAAGGAAAGAGATGAGTGAGAGGAGGGGGAAACGAGTTAGGACAGTTAAATACCTAGGGGAGATTAGTTCCCAACCGTTAGATCAATGGATATCAACGGTCCAGATCAAAAGGATAAAACGGCGTCGTTTAGCCTTGAGGCGGGGTGGACCGGGTAGAGGGGCTGGTTTTGGGCTGGACCGGACGGGTTTTGGGTGTTCAGAACTTGGGCTTGTGGGTTTTGATTGGATTTAGCCCAACAGACTTTCTCCTCTTATTTCAATTTCCTTTTTAATTCATTTCTCTTTTTAATTCTTTCTTCTTTTCTCTTTCTTTATTCAAAATTAAACATGAAACCCTAAATTAAAATTAAAAATCAAATTGACCTACCAAAGTGCACTAATCAAATCCAAATAATAATTACCACAAATAATTACGAAACTAATTAAAGGAAAAACTACCAAAGTTCAAAAAATTAAAATTAAAAGTGCAAAAATAATTATTTTGTGATTTTTCCATTTTTATAAAACACTAAATTAACAATTAATTCAAGAATGCAAAATTAGATCCTTAATGCAAATGCAGTGTATTTTTGTATTTTTTCAATAATTAAATAAAATAAACATGCCCAGGCAGTATGCAAACAATTAACAGAAAATGCCTCAAAAATTCACAAAATTGCAAACAATAGAAAAATTATTTTATTTTGAATTTATGGGAGTAATTCATATAGGGCAAAAATCACGTGCTCACAGCTGCCTCTCTTTGCCCGGAAACACGAAGAGTTTTCGTGCAAAGATAAAGTGAGCGGATACGAGCGATTTTTGCCCGTTTGAATACTCCGTGGGAAGCATTTTTTGAAAGAGTTGACCGCACCCTGATTCTGAGGCTGCCTACATATCCTTGGCTGAAAAGGAATTAAGTCAGTGTAGTTCGAGTAGTTTTGGCAGCTGGGACTGCCATGAAGCTGTAATTTCACTGTTGCTACTGCTGCTGCTACGTCTTACTAAACTCCTTATTACACAATGATAAATTAAAAGAAGCTAAACTAGAATATGATCTATGCATTACAAAATCCTATCTATATCTTCAAACTTGCTCTTGTGGTTCTTGTTGCCTTGTTGACTTGTGTTCTCCCGGTGGAATCCTTTTGTTGCCGCCTTGAATTATAATTTGAGATGTTTTCCATTTCTCCAGGTGGATGCCTGACTGCCAACTACACTTTGAGATGTTTTTTCTTTTCTCCAGGTGGACGCTTGACTGCTGAACTTGAATGTATTCCCTGCTCTCCAGGCGGGCTCCTGATTGCTGAACTTGAAATGTATTCCCTACTCTCCAGGCGGGCTCCTAACTCCATAACTTTGGATGACCCGAGTGTTCTATACCCGAACCGTTATTTCACACTTCTGACCCCTTTTACTGATCTTTTGCATCTCCCATGACATTACTAAATCATTTTGTCGATGGGACTTTTGCTAGCACTTTATATCACTTTACATCATGCTATCTTTGGTATGCTCTAGCCGTACTGTGCTTGGTAATCTTGAAGCTTCTAGTGAGCTTTGAAATTCCTTCTTATTTTCTTAAACAGAACTGACGTTGGGAACATCTTAGAGGGATAAACCCAAAAGAAATGAAATGCAATGACTTTCAGAGTAAGGATAAGAAAATCCAAAACTGGAAGACTGTCTGAAGAGGAAAAAGAAACAGAGACTTATCTGAGTGGAGCAACTGGCACCAATGATCATGACATGCACTTCGGATTAATCGGCCCAATCTGTCCAACCAATCAACTTTCCGTTACCATACTTTGTTGCCCAGGAATTTCCATAACCTGATTTCTTCAACCAGATCCTGACCTTGTTCATCCTGCAGTGCCTTGAAAGGTTTTCACCAGCAGACCTCTCTCATTCGTTCATCTGTCAACTCACTCTCGCCTTAAGGTGCCCGTAAGGGTTTTCACCAATAAGACTCTCTCATTTCTCTTTCTCTATGCTCCCGTCGCCTTATGGTACCCGTGAGGGTTTTCACCAATTAAACTTTCTGATTTTTTATTTCTCTCGGCTCCTGTCGCCTTATGGTGCCCGCGAGGGTTTTCACCAATAAGTCTCTCTCATTTTTTATTTCTTTTCCTTGTTTGGACCAGAGTGTTGCCCCTGATATGAATCATCTCTACCTGCTCGACTTGGCATTTCTCGAATACTGATCGGAAAGTCTTTCTTTGGTCCGTAATGTGGCTTTTGGATGGGATTAGAAAGAAAAGGTATAAAAGACTCAAAACAATTTGAATGGGTTTAAAACTACAACTTTCGGCATCAGATTTCTTACAACAATCACAACTTCTGCCCCAGTTTCTTGTTTGGGGACTTTTGGATTTTATTTTGATGGGACCGAACCATGAGGCTGCCTACATATCCTTAAAAGGAATCAGGTCGAATGTAGTTCATGTCATAGAAATTATTTTGTTGTTGTGATTTTTTTCTTTTTTTTTCTTTTCTACTTTTGATTTCTTTTTCTCTTTTTGTTGTTTTTCTTCTTTCTTCTTCTTTTTTTTTTAAATTCTTTTTCTCCTTTTTTCATTCTTTTCTTCCTCTTTCATTCCCTTCTTTCTCTTTTCATTCTTTTCTTTCTCTTTTTCTCTCCTTCCTTTACTTATCTTTTACGCTTGTATTTTCGATATTTGCTACTGATCCCGAAAGAGGGGTATGAAAGAAAATAAATAAGGCTCAAAGGGGGTGACAAGGGATAAGGTGTTTAGATAGCAAAACAAAATGCCTTCGTCATTTCAATATTCAAAACATGCCAAATACAAACAAGTGCAATCAAACAAAGAAATCATACATAGTATATCTTGACTTCATCGGAATTGATAGCCATTTCTACACATTTGTCTTCTACATCTGTCAAATACAATGCACCATTGGACAACACTCTAGTTACAACGAACGGCCCCTGCCAATTTGGGCGAACTTTCCTTTTGCTTCAACCTGATGAGGCAAGATACGTTTTAATACTAACTGACTCACTTCAAACTTCCGTGGACGCATCTTCTTATTATATGCTCTTGCCATTCTCTGTTGATACAATTGGCCATGACACACTGCTACCAGTCTTTTCTCTTCGATCAAACTTAATTGCTCCAGGCGGGTTTTGACC
The DNA here is from genome assembly GCF_000715075.1 of Nicotiana tabacum. NCBI lineage: Eukaryota > Viridiplantae > Streptophyta > Magnoliopsida > Solanales > Solanaceae > Nicotiana > Nicotiana tabacum. Next base: position 60,483,753 of record NC_134097.1, read on the forward strand.
CACTCATCATTATCAATTTCAGCCTCCGCGACAATTCGAAGGGATGGAATTTCCACTTCTGCGGGTATCATTGCTTCGGTGCCATAGACCAACAAATAAGGAGTCGCCCCTACTGAAGTATCGACAGTAGTGCGATAACCCAGCAATGCAAATGGTAGCTTTTCATGCCACTGCCTAGAACCCTCTACCATTTTTCGAAGTATCTTCTTTATATTCTTGTTGGCCGTCTCAACTGCTTCGTTTGCCTTAGGGCGGTACGGCGTAGAATTGCGATGTGTAATCTTGAACTGCTGACATACATCTTTCATCAAATGACTATTGATATTAGCCCCATTGTCTGTAATGATCACATTTGGTTTCCCAAACCGGCAAATGATATTTGAGTGCACAAAATCTACCACCGCCTTCTTGGTTACAGACTTGAATGTTTTAGCCTCTGCCCACTTGGTGAAATAATCAATGGCCACCAGAATAAACTTGTGCCCGTTGGACACTGCTGGCTCGATCAGTCCAATGACATCCATTCCCCAAGAAACAAAAGGACATGGTGTAGACATTGTATGTAATTCATATGGTGGGGAATGAATCAAATCTTCGTGCACTTGGCATTGATGACATTTACGCACGAAACTGATACAATCTCGCTCCATAATGAGTCAATAATAACCTGCTCGGAGAATCTTCTTTGCCAGTAACAGGGTAATGATGCCCTATTTCAGAAACAAGTACCGCTCCTATCCCAACGCCTTTCATGTTAGCAGCCCCATCAAAGAAAGTTTCCATCCTGGCTTTTCAATCTATTCCAACTCATCAATGTGCATTACCTCTTCATCAGGGAAGTAAGTCTTCAAAGGTTCATATTCTTCATCCACAGGATTCTTAGCCAAATGGTCGGCCAATTCTTGTGCTTTCATCGCAGTCCGAGTCACGTAAACAATATCAAATTCTATGAGCAAGATCTACCACTTTGCGAGCCTTCCCGTGGGCATTGGCGTCTGGAAGATATACTTCAACGGATCCAATCGAGAGATGAGGTAAGTAGTATAAGATGACAAATAGTGTTTCAATTTCTGGGCTACCCAAGTTAGGGCGCAACAAGTCCTCTCAAGATGAGTGTACTTAACCTCGTAAGGTGTGAACTTCTTGCTGAGATAATATATGGCCTGCTCCTTCCTGCCAGTGATGTCATACTGTCCCAACACACATCCAAATGAATTGTCCAAGACTGTCAAATACAAAATCAAAGGTCTCCCTGGTTCTGGCAGGACCAACATAGGTGGGTTTGACAAGCACCCATTTATCTTATCAAATGTTTCCCGACATTCATCTGTCCACTTGATCGCAACATCTTTCTTTAACAGTCTGAACATAGGCTCACAAGCTGTCACGAGCTGAGCAATAAACCGGCTGATGTAATTCAATCTCCCAACAGACTCATCACCTTAGTCTTGTTCTTTGCAGGTGGCAATTCCTGGGTAGCTTTGATCTTTTACGGGTCTAATTCAATACCTCGGCGGCTGAATATGAATCCCAACAACTTTCCAGATGGAACACCGAATGGGCATTTTGCAGGATTGAGCTTGAGATTGTACCTGCGAATCCTTTGGAAGAACTTTCTCAGATCTCTGATATGGTTAGACTGCTTTCTAGACTTTACAATCACATCATCCACATAAACCTCGATCTCCCGGTGTATCATGTCGTGGAATATGGTTGTCATTGCCCTCATGTAGGTTTCCCCAGCGTTTTTCATACCAAATGGCATGACCCGATAGCAGTACATTCCCCATGGCATGATGAATGCCGTCTTTTCTGCGTCTTCCTCATCCATTAAGATCTGGTGGTAGCCCACATAACAATCAACAAAAGAACCAATCTCATGTTTGGCACAATTATCGATCAATATATGAATGTTCGGCAACGAGAAGTTGTCCTTGGGACTTGCCTTGTTGAGATCTCGATAATCAACACACACCCTGGTCTTGCCATCCTTCTTCGGCATAGGCACAACATTGGCTAACCAGGTGGGATATCGGGTGACCCGAATGACTTTGGCCTCAAGCTGTTTGGTGACCTCTTCCTTAATCTTCACACTCATATCAGTTTTCAATTTCCACAGCTTCTGGTTGACAGGGGGGCATACCGGGTCAGTAGGTAATTTGTGAACCACCAAGTCAGTGCTTAGACCTAGCATGTCATCATAGGACCATACAAAAATATCTTTATATTCGAACAGTGCTTTAATTATCTCTTCTCTGAGTTGTGGTGAAAGATGGGCGCTTAATTTAGTTTCCCGGACATTATCTTGGTCCCCTAAATTGATTGCTTCTGTATCACTCAGGTTAGGCTTTGGTTTTTCTTCAAAATGGCTTAATTCTTTACTAATCTCTTCAAAGGCTTCATCCTCGTCATATTCCGATTCAACATCACACTCTATTTCTTGAATTACCATTTCAGAATTAGATTGGCTTTTAAGACTGGGCCGGAGATTCCACATGCATGTCATATCATTGAAGCCAGCATAAAAAGAACTGTACAAGGAAGAAAAAAAAACAAAATAAAACTATCAGGGAGGGAGAAAAAGGGAAATTGCATTTCATTGAAATTAAAGATAACAAGGTTTATACATCCAAACGGACGGAACATAGAATCTGAATTACAACCCTGGAATAATCCAAATAAACTGAAAGAAAATCAAAGCAAACTACCAAAATTCCTTCCTGGTGGGGGAGGAGTAGCTTCCCAATTGTTAATCTTTGCACTGGGCCCAACAAATTGCACATCCGCCTTGCTAGAACCCTCTCCAGCTTCCACCATGTTCACTTCGCCGAATATCCTCTCAAACCTTTCAATCAAATCTCCATCCATATCAATCACCGAATTAGGAACCGTCGTCACCGGGCGCGTTCTGGTACCAGGTCTGACAAATGATCTGGAAAGACGCGGTACTAGCTTCGGAAGGGACCATGCTCTCTGTTTCATTTTTCTAGCTCTTCTCACGTCTGCAACTAGTGGCTTGAATACCAGACAAGATGTATCCAAGTTTTTAGGAAGAGAAACCGGCTGTGTGATACCTTGCAGAGATGGACCCAAACCCTTGCCCAGTACAAAACCATTTTTCAATATTTCAACGGCTACCATGACTGATGCACCAGCTACCTTGAGAGTTTGAACGCACTTCCCTTCTAGAATTTTATCTACCGATAACATGTCAAAAACCTGATAAACCCACGGTCCCTTGTTGTCTTCAACCTCTATGAGCGGGACAATGGAATCATTGGGAACACACAAATTATCTTCGCCGTGCACAACAATTTCCTGTCGATCTTACTCAAACTTGACCATTTGATGTAGAGTAGACGGAACCGCTTTGGAAGCATGAATCCAGGGGCGCCCCAGTAAAAGGTTATAAGAGACTACCACATCCATCACTTGAAATTCCATAGTGAACTCAACGGGCCCGATGGTTAGCTCTAGTATTATATCACCCACTGAATCTTTGTCCCCATCGTCGAACCCCCAAACACAAATGATGTTCTTGTGAATTCTATCATCGTCCACTTTCAGCTTATACAACGTGGAGAGGGGACAAATGTTTGCACTAGACCCATTGTCAACTAGTACTCGAGTAACCATGGAGTCTTCATATTTCACCGTCAGATAAAGGGCTCTATTGTGCTCGGTACCCTCTACGGGCAACTCGTCATCAGAAAAAGTGACTCTGTTTACCTCAAATAGCTTGTTAGCTATCTTTTCCAAATGGTTTACTGAGATTTTATCAGGAACGTGAGCCTCATTAAAGATCTTCATCAAAGCCCGACGGTGCTCGTCTGAATGGATCAATATTGACAATAATGAAATCTGAGCCGGTGTCTTCCTCAACTGCTCCACAATGGAATAGTCCTGCACTTTCATCTTTCTCAAGAACTCCTCTACTTCTTCCTCAGTCACAGCTTTCTTTACCAACATTGGGTTATCTTTGGAGGTCTTAGCTTTTCTCAACTCTTCGGGGGAAAAGCATTTCCCCGATCGAGTCAAACCATGGGTCTCACACACTTCTTCTTTAACATCTTTCCCCTTGTAAGTCACTATCACTCGTTCATAATTCCATGGGACTGCCTTGCTGTTGACTATCGGTAATTGAGCTACCAGTTTGATAATGACAGGATCTATGCAGGCACCCTTCACAATTACCATAGGCTTGTTTGTCACTCCGGGCACAACCACTTTCGCTCTTTCATGTTTTCCTGCAGCGTCTCTTGAGGACCCCTTCTTGTCACCCACAGATGATTCATTATTTGCCCCGTTCAACTTGATCACAGATTTCTCACTTGTTGACTTTACAAACGGCTTGGCTTCACTAGCCCGAATCATCATGACATTTTCTGAAGGCTTCTTAGGCTCCCCTCCCTTATGCACTATCTCAATCATATTTGTCTCATGATGGGCCGGCAACGGGTTCTGGTTTATATTGGGTGCCTCCGAGGCTTGGACCTCAATTCGATTAATATCAATGAGCTCTTGAATAGTTGTTTTCAATTTTCAGCATTTCTCTGTGTCATGACTCGGGGCCCCTGAACAATACTTACAACTCACCGAGCGGTCAAGATTTCTGGGAGGGGGATTTGGCAGTTTAGCCTCGATCGGATTCAACATACCCAACTGTCTCAATCTGTGGAATAGACTAGTATATGATTCTACCAATGGAGTGAAAGTCTTCTGCTTCTACAACCTCTCATTCTTAAAGGCTTGATTTGGCCGAAAACCTGTTCCAGGGGGATTTCTATAGGCTCTTGGGGGTGGATAGGTATTTTCTGGAGATGGATATGGATTTTGTGGAGTTGGCGCACGCCATTGTGCGGGAGCAGGATGTTGGGTATAGGTTTGTGCGTGATGGACGAAAAAATAGGGATTTGGCGGTGGGTAGTAGTGTTGTGGTGGGCTATATGGAGTGTGGGGGTAAGTTTGATGATAGGGTCGAGGCTGGTTGTAGTAACGTGAAGGCCCCCTAGACCCGGCCCAAGCTCCCGACTCGATTGTCGCAACATCCTCTTTCTTATTCTTCCCGAGTACACCCCAGTACCGTTTTGAATGGCCTAGGTAGTCATTTAGATTGCGGAATAACTCATGATCTTGTTGGACTTGAGTCCCTCCTCAACCATGCCTCCCATTTTTACAACCTCATTAAAGGACTTACCCACTGCTGACAGCAAGTGACCAAAATAAGTGGGCTCCAAAGCCTGTAAGAAATAATCAACCATCTCACTTTCTTTCATCAGAGGGTCAACCCTTGCTGCTTCTTCCCTCCAACAGAATCCATAATCCTTGAAACTTTCACCGAGCTTTTTCTCAATCTTTGTCAATGACAGACAGTCTGGGATAATTTCAAGATTGTACTGAAAATGGCAGGTGAAGGCTTGGGCCAAATCGTCCCATGTGTACCACCTGCTGTGATCTTGTCTGGTATACCATTCTAATGCCGATCCACTCAGACTTTGGCTGAAATATGCCATTAGTAATTCATCTCTTCCGCCTGCCCCTCTCATCTTGCTATAAAATCCTCTTAAGTGTGCTACTGGGTCACCATGCCCATCATACAGATCAAACATGGGCATCTTGAACCCTGCTGGTAACTGAACATCTGGGAACAGACATAAATCCTTATAGGCCACACTAACTTGACCTCCCAGCCCCCTTATATCTCTGAATGATTGTTATAAGCTTTTGACCTTTCTGATTATCTCCTCATGCTCGAGATTTTTGGGTGGCTTCTCGGTCTCTACCGGGAGATCAAGATGAGGGGTGTAAGAATATGGTTCCGGAACTTTGAAGGTAGGTTCAGGGGGATAATACTGGTTGTCATGAGTCTGGAACAGAGATTCACTGGAAGATCGGTGTAATGCAGCAGGTGGAGGTGCAACAAAAACGGGAGTGACTGGTGGAGGAGGGTATGGGACTTATTTGGGTGGTGGAGCTTGATAAGTATATGAAGTGGTGCCATAGCATTGTTGGTAGAGCTGAAAGGCTGGAGATGAATTCATAGTTGGAGGCTCCTAAGGTTGGGCCGATGGTGAGATATAAGCAGGGTTAGCAGAATAAACCAGTGGTGGATGACCCTTTGCCCAGGCCTGGTACATTTCATCCATTTGCTGCTTTAACTTATACATCTCTTCCTTCATTGCGTTAACATCCAATTCTTCCACCTCTTTTGACGGATCAACAATACTTGTCTCCGGTTCTTGCTTGGCCATGTTCAGCTTGTCTTTTGATCGGGTGTTGTAGGAGTGAGTTGCCAAAATGCGAATCAACTAACCACCTGCCTGAACTCAATATATCAACAGCAACCTTGTTAGCAATTAGGGCTTTAATAGATTGATAACCGCACATTTGGGGAATTAATGCACCTAAGCAGTTAACCGTTTCTATTATGCATTTGATCGGATTCTTGTGTCATCCCGGCTTTTTTTTTCTCTTTTTTTTTGTCTTTTCGTGTTTTCACTCTTGCCCTTGCTTTCTCTTCGTTTTTATCCTCTCATTTCCCTCTTGTTTTGCTATTGCTTCTTTTTCTTAGTTTTCTTATTTTTTCTTTTCTTTTTCTCTCTTGTTTTTCCTTTCTTTTTCCTTTTGTTTATGGTCGAACCCTGTGGAGATTGCCTACGTATCATGACCCTGCATGAATCAGACCGAGCATATTTCTGGGAGATAAGTGTGAAAGTAAATAAAATATTTTTGGGATTTTCAATTTTCATAAAAAGCAAATGCTTTGATTACGAAGACTCAAAACTAACAGACTCTAGAGGAAACTAACAGACGCTAATGAAAAGACGAAATACATACTCCAAAAATAAACTATCATATTCCAACAAAAAAATATAGACTCGAAAACAATTGACAGACTCCAGCAGAAAGAAAAATACAGACTCAAAACAACTGATAGACTCTAACGAAAAAGAAAATACAGACTCAAATGAAAAATCATGAATACATTAATGCTCCTAGTGCCCGTGGGACATCATTTGGTCTCGCCGCGGGCCTATATGCAAGATCCCTTTGAAGTCGGTCCACGTCACTCATTATCTGTTTAACAAATGTCATCACTACCGCTAAGAAGGTGGTGCGAGTCATATCCTCACAGACTTGGCACTTCACAACAATGTAATTGGCGATAGTTCTAATTCTCACTCTTATAACACCTTTTTCTTGCAATAAACGCCCGACCTGCTGGATCCTGGCTTACAAAGATTTCTCAGCCACATAATTCTGCTCCTGAAGTTGTTGTAAATCTATTTCTAATTGTGCCAATGTTGTATAACAATGTTCCCTTTCAACCTAGAAGTTTTTCGCCTGTTTAATCATTTTGTTTTCCGTGGCGATGAGCCTTTTCTTTAATCTCGCGACCTCATTGTCGTACTTTTCTTTCAACTGCTTAACCAGGTGTGCTCTTTCATCTGCATTTTTAGCCAATTACTTTCGAGATCTGGCTAGTTCACTTTCTGTTTTGTTCAAATCAAAACTATAGTCACTCACTTTCTGCCTCAGGTTATTTATGAGTTTTTCATCTTTGGCACTTCGGGCGGGGTTCTCCGCCTCTATTTTCATTTTTTTGAATTTGGGCTTGAAGGGCGTCATTTTCTTTGGCTAGCTTTTTCTTTTCACCTTCATCTGCCGCTGCTTGCAAGCTATTTTCAAACTGAAGGTCCCTGACTTGTTTTTCCAATTTGCTTATGGTAGCCCTGTACTCGTTTTCTTTGGTCAACTAGTCCCATTGCAATTGTGACGCCTCAACGAATTCCTGAAGATGGGGTCTTTTGGTCGGCCTCGTAAACTCAATTTCTCTCCTATACCAAGAAAGGTACCCTGGTGAAACCTCACCTTTGGATCGATCACGTACACAAGTATTGGCTGTTAAGTATTGACATTCGCTCCAAATTTGGCAGACTACTGCTTCATGAAACTGACCATTAAGTCCGATCTTGACTACTTGGGCATTAAGATCTTCATCTCTCGGAACTATCTGGCCTCTCTCCAGCTACCTGAAAACCCGATATGGCGCATAAGGCTGAATACTCCTGAGTCCCATCAAGAGGAAATGAGGCCTGGTGGCTGGCATGTATATGACCTCATCCACAGGCAGCCATCCAAATGTCCACTTTATTTGGTTTGCAGTGATGGAACGGAGGCGCGCTACCCACTCTGTGACCCCCTTTGGAAAGCTAATCCCGTCAACCCTCGTGTAAAATTCTTCTATGCATGTTTTCTCTGTCGACCCATAACTCATAAATTGAGGACGATGGCATAAGTGTTCGATCATCCACATATGCAACAACACGTTGCACCCCTCAAAAAGTCTCATCCGATTTGCAGGCTGTGAGAGCGCGGAAGATTTCAGCTACTATCATGGGTACGAGGGTGCTGTTGGCCTAAGTGAGCAAAGTGCTGACAACCCTGGCTTCTCGTATGTCAATATTCCCATCTCTTCTAGGAAACAACAAAATTCCCAAAAAGACCACCATAAATGCAAAACATCTGTGTTCTTCCCATTTAAGGCGGTTTCCTTTGATGCATATTTTGTTTTCCGGCTTGTTGAACCCCCTATATGACCATATCTGTTGTATATAAACTGCAAAGTACAAAAACTAGCTTCCAAGTCTGGGTTATGGACCCCCCTACTTATTTTCAAAGAGTCTAGGAACCTGTGTACGGCTACGGCCCTTGGAGCAATCAGGTACTGGTGTCTCAGAGGAATTTTGGGACTCCCAATATATCCGGCTATTTCTTCCAATGTTGGGGTAAGTTCAAAATCTGAGAAATAAAATACGTTATGGGCCGGGTCCCAAAATGTAACCAACGTCTTTATGATGTCTCCCCTATGATTAATCTTCAGCAACCTAGTGAGGCCTCCCAAGTATAGATTGACCGTGTCTTGTCCCGATTTACCCAAATCATACCACCACAAATGCAACTCCAAAGGGATCTTGTTCACGATTGTTATTGGCAAATTCTGACTTGTGCTCATTCTACACATTTATTAGGGTGGTTAAGCAAAAATCACGATTTAATTGACTCAAAAACAAATTGACACTTTTAAGGCTGCGAATACGACCTTTCAGCACCTCAGAGACGAGGATTTTAAGGTTGTGTTGGCTAACCAGTGAAAACCTTGAAAAATGGCCACAAGCGGTTGTTCTTGCAAAAGCAGCCTTCCGGCGCCCTTTTAGGGACATTCGGCTATTTTTGACAACAATGGCATCACCCTAATTATTTTCAAATAAAAGTAAAATTTTGTTTCTTTTGGGCTATTTTTGCAAAAAGAAGTTGGACCCGATGAGGGTTTCCTACGTATCTCACACCCTATGAGAATCAAACTGGCGTAGTTCGGGCAATTTTTTTATTTAAAAAAAAAACAAACCAACTTCTTTTTTTTCTTTTCCAAAAAGACAAAGATTTTCCTTTTCTTCTTTTTTTTTCTTTAAAACCCCAAAATTCTTTTTTTTCGTTTTTTTTTTCAAAAATTCAGCAGAGTTTCGGTATGTTTTGGGACATTGGTTTTTCAAAACGAGCACTTATCCCTCTCAATCATCTCATTAATCTTTCTAATATTTCCTTATAAGCCGGTCGACATGCAAATCCGAAGCAAATGAATGCATAAGTAGCAAGTAAGATGCATCATAATGGTCTTTACATTTCGGGTACACCTGTCCTAGACAGACCCAACCCCTATGTTGAGTCTCCAAAGTCAAAATACACATGATGCAAACAAATGTTCCTACTAGAGATCCGGCATAAGGCTGAGTTATTCTAAGCTAAAAACCTGGGTATATTGTTCTAGACTTTTGTACCCGAGCGGACAACTTGAGCCGAGGAGGGGGCTACGTACCAGGAACCAAAAGGCCATCTGGCTTTGTAACTTGTCCGTGCCTCTTTCTTATTTCAAGGTATGACACTAACAGAATAGGGAGTTTCGACCAGCGAGCACATCCCCGAAGATGAGAAGAGAAGGGTTTCGTAGCAGTTTATATACAGTTTAGATAATATCAAAGCGGTAAAAATAACATTTAGCACATTAGGCCCAAACATGTAATAAAATCATATAATTGATAAAACCAAATACAACAATACATCTAAGCTCGAATTTTGAACCTTGAACCAGAGATTCTGGGTTCGATCCCCAGCAGAGTCGCTAGAACTGTCACACCTCATTTTTTCACTACACCCCCGACAAAGGGTGTATAAGGAAGTTTTTCCACTTGAAGTGACAATCGAAACGGGATTATTTTATTAAAATTCAGAGTCGCCACTTGGGATAATTTATGGTGTCCCAAGTTACCGGTTTAGAATCCCGAATCGAGGAAAAGATTGACTCTGTATTACAGTCTGCGAACCAGAAATCCGGGTAAGGAATCCTGTTAACCCCGGAGAAGGTGTTAGGCATTCCCGAGTTTCGTGGTTCTAGCACGGTCACTCAACTGTTATATCCAGCTTAATTATCTGATTTTAAACAATTATGAACCTATGTGTAAATTTTAGTTTTAACCGCTTTTATTCATTTTTAGGAAGATTGCAATGTTATTAAAACACGTCTTAAACCACGTCACATAAATGCACCTGTGGTCTTTGACATGTTTTAATATTATTGAGATTTGGATTTGGGTCACATAAATGCGCACCCGAATTTAGGAAGGTAATTTTATTAAAATTACGCACCAAGAGCAACTACGCGTTAGCAACATTGCGAGGGCCATAAAAATTAGCTAAATGGCATGCCTCGAATTCTAAGGACTTTAAAAGAAACAATTAAGCGAGGGCCACACATTTCAAGAGTTTTGTTTGGCGTGGCATGTCTCAAATCCAATTTTAAAAGGGAATTCAAATTACATTTGGAGGGCCATAGACTATTCATGTTATATAATATGGTTTGCCTCGATTATTAAAGGAGTTTAAACATCCAAACATTAATGGTGCAGAGATTCTATTATAATCTAAAATAAAAAGACCTCTTCAAAGAAAGGGCGGATTACTTGAAGGGCATTGCTTGGGCCTGGCTTGAGGCCCAACGTTCACAAGCCAACAATCATAGACAAGCCATTAGATATCCATCGGCTGAAATTACATAGAACTCGTAATTAAACTAACATTTCATTTTCTGAAAAACTGATTATTTAAGTAAATTAACTAAAGTTGAATTTCTAAATTTCTAATGTGATTTGGGCCTGAGTCTGCCTTAGACTCATATGGCCTCTTTATTTGAAAAATAAGCATTGGCCCAGTAAAGCCCAGATCTTTGTCAAAATCAGAACTGAGGCTCAAGACTCAGGGTCGAGTCCCAACCAACCACAAGACGTCAACTACACCCAACGAAGCAATGATAAACTTCAGACTTCCCTCGTTAGTTGGGATGTAAAGAAATTTCCAAAGAAATTAAAACATATGCTCAATGTTAAAATACACTGGCAATAAAATCTACACCTATTTATGCTTGAATTCAAACCTAAAACTAACTTACGAACATGACCTGGAACCTCCAACCAATTAGTTCTTTCCAAATACCAAATAGTAACAAATCTAAAGAACCATCATACAAATTACTTGGACTCCAAATTTATACTATGATTTTCAACCTCATGGATTTGTTCTTTTACCAAATGAGTATTGGAAAGAAAACTGAATCCAACAGGTAACTACTACATCGATTTTCCTATCACTCAAATCCAATCATGATACTAAACTTTCCAAGACATAATTTCAACTTTCACAATACATGACTAGCAGTAGAAGGAGCTTAAGTAATAAAATGTAATACACGATTCACCATTATATGTTGAAAGAGTAGCGGAAATAGATGAAGTAATTTCAAGCACAGAGGGATTTGGTGGGCAGGAAAAGAACTAAACTAAACTATGAACAACTGGTTTAATGTTGGGCTCCAAACTTTCATTTTTATTTCATTCTTCAAATCAAGCTTCACATGAGGAGGTAGAATTCAGAAATCATGTACCTGAATATAAGAAGGAAGCAAAAAGAGATGAGGATTCAGTAAGCAGCATCAACAAAACCTAGTTCTAATTTCCCGCAATGAAACAGCAACCTCGAAACCAAACAACTTCAAATCAAGCTTTTAAATTCCCAGAATCAAACCATTTTTTCCAACCCAAACAACTTCAAAAATTCTAGCTGATAGGGAGGATCAGAAAACCTAAACCAAGCAGCATTTGAGCTATTTTTCAACAGAGAAATGTGATGAATCTTAGTGTTAATTCAGAGTTTTCTCAAAAATTCAGCCGTTTTAGTACTTTTTAGTGTTTTTAATCTCCTCCCCGTCTGCCTTGAATGCCAAGCAAAGATGTTTTTATAGGCAAGGCATTAGTGCAGCTTAAAGAAGTCAGATTTGCAATTAGACCCTTTTTACATTTTGATTTTTGCTTAAGAGTCCTTAGTGTAAAAATCAGATTTTCAATCTAGTCCCATTCCCCAGCTTCTAGGAAGCTTCCTATTCAGTTGAATGAGATTCTTTCACCTAGATTTCCTAATTTACCCCTTAGGACCCCCATTTTTTACCTTAAGAAACCGGACAGAGCATGGGTCAAATTGATCCAAATCAATTTGGTATGGGTCTGTATACCGAGATCTTGGACTTTAAATTTTCAGGGTCCAAGTCCAATTGAATTATGACAAACCCAAACTCCGAAATCAACAAACAAACTTTATCGGCCTAAATGGCCTACCAAGTCATAAAGATTCATGAGGTCTTGGGCTCAATGGAAAAATAAAAGAAGTACGAACCAATCTAACACAAACAATGGAATCATGTTAATTAAGCAAGTCAATACTAACATGCATAAAGGACATGACCCCGAAGAACTAGGAAGAAACGAGAAAGAAACCAGAAGAAACGAAAGAAACAGAAGATAGAAAAATGATGAAAAAGAAAGGAGGGAAAGATTAAACAAAATAAAAAAGGAGATACCTACAAAACTCGGACAGTAGGAACTGAAATTTAGTCTTCAAACCTTCCAATTTTCGGCTTAATTTGATATTAATCGTATTTTCTTATCAAGAACATACGAATAAAATCAAACTAGACCTAAAATCTTCAACGAAATCTCGATTCGGAAGTTTTGGGATTTTAGGGTTCAAACTTGGATTCAAGATTCGACGAGGTCAAAATAAGACTAGAATTTCATTAGAGAGAAAAGGGATTGGAGGAAGAAGGGTGAATAGTACATCCGTTACTATTCACCAGGCCATAACTCCGATGTCCGGCAAGGTAACAATACAAGATTGATCTCAAAAGAACCCCCTTCTGTTTTCAAACAATCCCCAGTTGTTTTCATCCTCAAATCAAAAGCCATCTGTTACAAATCTTGATTTTAAAATTGCGCGTCACTGTTGTACCCAGATTTTCAGATTTTCTTTGATGCTTTTTCTGTTTTCTTGGAAAGAAATGGTGGGTTAGTTTCATTCATGGACGTGAAGGCCTCTCCCCAGCTGTGGGAGAGCCAATTCAAATCAATAGAGAAACAGATCCAAATAACGTTAAAAACAGTCATATTTAGCGCAACTACAAGGTAAGCATTCTGCCGCAAATTCAACAAAGCTCGAGCTATTTCCAGTCACGTTTGAACATGGTGAACCTACTTTGGAATTCACCATTGAAGAGGTAAATACATTCACCATCAAAGAAGGGTTACACCAAGCAGTCATCCTCAAGTTCTCGTATGGAAAACCTGATTTTCAGGAGTTGCAAAAGTTGATACCTAAGCAATTTGATATCAAAGGCTACTGTAATGTTGGACAATTGGAATATCGACATGTACTGGTAAGGTTTGACTTGTTTGAAGATTTTGTTCAAGTTTTGTCAAGATCCACAGGCTATGTTAAATCGAAGGGCGGTGAGTTCTTCTTTAGATCGTTCCCATGGACAATTGGTTTTAATCCGCGAGAAGAAACACCAAAATCAGTTGTTTGGATTTCCTTACCTAATTTACCTGCGAATTTCTTTGCAAAGATGTCTCTAATGTCCATATCTTTAGCAGTTGGCAAACCTTTAGCAGTGGACAAAGCGACACAAGATCGAACTCGACCAAGCACGGCTAGGGTCAAGGTGCTACTTAATCTACTGGATAAACATCCTAAGCTAGTTAGGATAAATATCGTGGATAAAAATTCTGGGAAGTTACTTAAGCATTATCAAGATATTGTGTATGACAATCTCCCAAAATATTGCACCTGTTGTAATCATCAAGGACATGATGTAAATTCATGTCGTTGGAGGATGGAGAAAACTAATGAAGAAGTTGCATCAGTGATTGAATTGGAAGGGCTGGGAAGTCTTGATAAATTAGAAGGTGATGCTAGGGAGTTCCTCAATGCAAAGAGGGAAGAACAATTGGTTGTTGAAGCAGCAAAGAAGAAAATAGTCGAGCAACAGGTGTTGCAAACTGACTTTAAACAAGATGGATCAAAGGCTGTTAATGTTCAAGCTAATCTAATGGAAGCTGCAACATGGGTTTTGCAAGATGATACATTTCATGCAATGAAGATTGGCAATGAACAGGATGGTTTAGCAGAGGGAGATTGAGGAACAGCTGGTGTAGAGCAAATTTTAAATTCAAACTTGGAAACTACTACTCCATTGAATGTCACAAGTGATCGACTTGTCGCTGCGGTTTTAACTGATGCCACTGGGATAATCAATATGCAAGATGGAGTAGGTGCACGATTTGGAGGTTTTGAAACTTTGGATAGTGCAGCTGTTACAGCTTGTAGGGATGTGAATAATTGTAACAATGAAGTTATACAGAGAAAGATGGTTATCAGTGATGAGGATGATAAGGAGGACTGGGTTGATGAGTATGAGGAGAGTTCGAGTGAGGGGGAAGATCAACATAGTCAAGGTGAAGCATTGGCTTCAGGTAAACAAGGTCAACTTGCAGCAGCAAATGCTAAAACAATGCAGCACCTGCGACTTGGAAAAAATGCATCACCTACTGGGCATCAACTCAATTAAAAAAAAACACATGTGATACCTCGATGCAAATGACAGTGAATGCTAAAACTGGGCAGCAACATATGTTAAAAAACAAGCAAGCTATGTTTCGTATTGAGGACCATAATGAAGTAACAATGACCTCTTCAGCAACACCTACTAATGCTGAACAACAGCAACATCCAAGACATGATTTTAATCTTTCGATAGGTGGACAACAGTAGGATTCACCTTGCACTAACAAGTTACATGGTCGTGCATCAATGGAAGTTAAGGCTGGACATCAACTACAGATTGCAAGCATTTAACGAGGGGCAGAAATGACTTCACATACTGTACAACAGCAACACATTACTCCACCGTTTGCAACTGCACATCAACACCACACAACAAAGAATCAAGTCCATCCAGTATCACCTCCAACTATAAAACACAACAACCAAATGGAAAAGCAAACACTCAGTTACAACAATAAAGTTATACATTTACCCAGCCCACAAGGACACCAGCAGTTGTCTACAAGGTCACCAGTTGTAACGATGGAGGACAGAAATCGAATTGATTATGAATTGGCATCGACTTCAAAGACAACATCAGGGAAGAAGAAGAAGAAGAAGAAGAAGAAGAAGAAGAAGAAGAAGAAGAAGAAGAAGAAGAAGAAGAAGAAGAAGAAGAAGAAGAAGAAGAAGAAGAAGAAGAAGAAGAAGAAGAAGGTGCAACAAAATCAGATTACAGCAGCTGCAGTGCATTGTGGTCAATTCATTGAGGATCCCATGATCAAGCAACCTTTGTCCACTTTGTCAAATAAATTCAACTGCTCAAATTTGAAAAAGGAGCAGGAATATGGTCTTAAAATAAAGTATCAATTTGCCAGCCATCGTGTGGAAAGAGTTATCAAGGGTGAACTCCAAACGTTAAATTTTGAAAGTATTTTGACTGGAAAATTAAAGAGCAAGTTGGATGCTCCAGATTGCATTCCAAGCAAGCCTTCCTGTGGCACATACATTTACTACCTAGATACCCCACCAAATACTGTGGAGGAACATATTGGAACAAGTAAAGCAGGTGCTATCTGGATGAAAATTGCAACAAGGTCCAACAAGGAAGCAATTGTTAGGAGACTTCCAATGAGAGTTGGTAAACAAAAGCAGGCTTCCCCAACAACATCAACGAGGTCCAATCGTTCAAAAAAGAAATGATATTTTTTGAATACATTTTGAACAATGTGGATGAAAATGACAAAGAATTACAAATTGAAGATTTTACAAGTTTGGAAAAGAAGGGACAAAAATCAAATTGGTACTACATTTTATTCTACCACTTTATTAGTATTCTCATCTGTAATATCATCACAGAGTATGTTATAAACTCTGTGATGATCATAGAATATTTGGTCCTTTCAAGTTCATATTTTTTACATTCTTGTTAGTAGGCGAGGTTTGCAATCCTCAATAGGATTAGTAAGGTAAGGTTAGCACGGTTTGTGTAATATGGGTAACAATACCAGTGCTATTGTCCCCCTTATTTGTACTTTTCCTAATTGTTGTATTTTTCTTTTCTGTTATTAATAAAAAACTAGCCCTAGGCGCTTGCCTAGCGGATTGCCAAAAAAAAAAGATTCGACGAGGTCTAGGGTGATTCGAGGGCAAAAGATTATGGATTTGGGATGAAGAGGTGAAGGGGGTTCTGTGGTGTGAATTTGGGCTGGTTTGGTGGTGGTGCCGCCACCGGAGGAAGCTAGAGTGGCGCTAGGGTTGAGATGTGTTCTCTGAAATGGAAGGGAAATGAAAGAGATGAGTGAGAGGAGGGGGGGGGGCAACGGGTTAGGACAATTAAATAGCTAGGGGAGATTAGTTCACAACCATTAGATCAATGGAGATCAACGGTCCAAATCAAAAGGATAAAACGACGTCGTTTAGCCTTGAGGCGAGGTGGATCGGGTAGAGGGGTTGGTTTTGGGCTGGACCGGACGGGTTTTGGGTGTTCAGAACTTGGGCTTGAGGGTTTTGATTGGATTTAGCCCAACAGACTTTCTCCTCTTATTTCAATTTCCTTTTTAATTCATTTCTCTTTTTAATTCTTTCTTCTTTTCTCTTTTTTTTCAAAATTAAACATGAAACCTTAAATTAAAATTAAAAATCAAATTGACCTACAAAAGTGCACTAATTAAATCCAAATAATAATTACCACAAATAATTACGAAACTAATTAAAGGAAAAATTACCAAAGTTCAAAAATTAAAATTAAAAGTGCAAAAATAACTATTTTGTGATTTTTCTATTTTTATAAAACACTAAATTAACAATTAATTCAAGAATGCAAAATTAGATCCTAAAT
This sequence comes from Nicotiana tabacum, assembly GCF_000715075.1. Lineage (NCBI taxonomy): Eukaryota > Viridiplantae > Streptophyta > Magnoliopsida > Solanales > Solanaceae > Nicotiana > Nicotiana tabacum. The sequence goes on from NC_134097.1 coordinate 60,501,076, forward strand.
GCAAATGCAGTGTATTTTTGTATTTTTTTCATTAATTAGATAAAATAAACATGCCCAAGCAATATGCAAACAATTAACAGAAAATGCCTCAAAAATCCACAAAATTGCAAACAATGGAAAAATTGTTTTTTTTTTAATTTATGGGAGTAATTCATATAGGGCAAAAATCACGTACTCACAGGGACTTTCTTCGATTCCAATGAGACACTCCCAAAAAATATCGTTCTCTACATGAGTCGCTGCCACATCAGGAGTCCCCATGTGATAATATGACAACAACGTGCCGACAAGGGAACAATAGTGATAATCCTCATATGAAGCACAATAAATCACATCGGAGTCCCAACAATTACAATACAAGACTCACGAGCATGCTTGACACTGATGTATAGATACTCGTGATCATGCCTATACGTCGTACTCCACAATTAGTACATAGCAAATAAGACACAACTCCTAATCCCTCAAGCTAAGGTTAGACCAAATACTTACCTCAAACTTCCACGGCCAACTCAAGCCTCAAACACTGCTTTTCCTTTAGAATTCGCCTCCAAATAACTCGTATCTAGTCCAAATTGATTTAACAACATTAATAAATGCTAAAGAATTCGTACCCAATGCTTAATTTTATGTTTTCTATCATTTTTTCCAAAAAGTCAAAAGTCGACCCCAGGCCAGCTTGGTCAAAACTTGAGGTTCGGACCAAAACTCGATTACATATTCACCCACGAGCCCGAATATGTAATTAGTTTCAGAATCCGTCCCCAAAACAAACTCTAAATTCTAATTATTCCAAAAGCCCTAACTCTACCCAATTTTCTAATCTTAAGAACATGATTTAGGCCTAGATATCTAAGGGGTGTTAATGTAATTTGAAGAAAACGAGTTTAAGAATACATACCTATGGCTTAGTGGTGAAATCCCTCTTCAAAAATTGCCCAATTCGAGTTTAAGTGAAAGAGTTACGAAAATTTTGAAGAATCTCGTAACTGGTCTATTTTTAAAAGACTAGGCAAGAATAGGCTATGCATTAGCGACAAAGCCTCTGCGTCGCATAGGTTTCCCCTCCTCTGCCCTTTGTGTTCGTATCACAAGGGATGTGCTCGCATAGAGTTAAAACTACCCAGCCCCCAGACCCATCTCCTACTCTATGTGTTTGCAACTGACCTGGTGCGTTCGCTAGAGTAAATTCCCAAAGCTCTGCGTTCGCACCCAGGTCTGTGCATCACACAGTGTTACCTAGCCCTCTTCCCCATTTGTGCATTGCGTTCACATGGGTTACTATGCGTTTGAATTGAGTAAAGACTCAAGCACCAGATACAGCAGAGAAACACCAGATTTTTCTAAGTCTAACCACTCCGACACCTATCCAACACTAACCCGAGCCCTCGGGGCTCCAAACCAAGCATGTACACTACCTCAAAAACATCCTACGGACTTACTCGTGCGATCAAATCGCCAAAATAAATTAAAAAACGAATTTAGCATAGGAATCCAAGAAAAATCTCAAAACTTCCAAAGTTTCAAACTTCACAAATACGGGTCCGAATCACATCAAACGACCTCCGTTTCTTACTAAATTTTACAGGCACAACTCGAACATCATATTGAACCTGCACCGGGCTACAGAACCAAAATACGGGCCCGATACCATAAATTTCAAATATAATTAAATTTCCAAAATCTATTATATTTTCAGTAAAACAATTTCTTTTAAAAATTCATTTCTCGGTCTTGGGACTTCGGAATTCGATTCCGGGAATACGCCCAAGTCCCATATTTTCCTACAGACCCTCCCAGACTGTCAAATCACATGTCTGGGTCCGTTTAGCCAAAAGTTGACCGAAGTGAACTTAAATTTAATTTTAAAGTCCAAATTAACATTTTCATCATATTTCCACATAAAAGCGTTCCGGATATACGCCCGGACCGTGCACGCAAATCGAGGTGAGGAAAAGGAGGCTTCTAAACCTTTTGGGTCATCATATCCTCCACCTCTAAAACAACCGTTTGTCCTCGAATGGACATAAGAAGGAAGTACCTAAATCGGGGAAAATATGGGGATAACGGCTCCGCATATCGGACTCAGACTCCTTGGTCGATGCCTCAGTAGGCTGACCTCTCCATTGAACATGAACAGAAGGGAAACTCTCCGATCTCAATTGAAAAACCTGCCGGTCTAGAATAGCTACCGGCTCCTCCTCATATGACAAGTTCTTGTCCAACTGGATAGTGCTAAAGTCTAATACATGGGATGGATCGTTGTGATACTTCTGAATCATGGACATATGAAACACTACTTCCCCTTCTTTCCAAATCTCATCACGCCCTTCATAGGAGACACCCGAAGCAATACCCGTTCACCGACCGTGAATACCAAATCACGAACCTTACGGTCAGCATAAATCTTTTGCCTGGGCCGGGCTGTACGAAACCTATCCTGAATGATCTTGACTTTGTCCAAGGCATCCTATACTAGATCCGTACCCAACAACCGAGCCTCTCCCGGCTCGATCCATCCAACCGGTGACCGACACTGCCTACCATATAAAGCCTCATAAGGAGTCATCTGGATGCTCGAGTGGTAGCTGTTGTTGTAGGCAAACTCCGCTAAAGGCAAAACCTTATCCCACGAGCCTCCAAAGTCAATGACACAAGTTTAGAGCATATCCTCCAAAATCTGAATAGTGCACTCGGACTGCCCGTCCGTCTGAGGATAAAATCATGTGCTCAACTCAACCCGTGTGCCCAACTCTCGCTGAACTGCACTGTCACACCCCAAAGACCGAGGGGCGCGACCGACACTCGACCGGGTAGCCCCCAACCAAGCGAACCTGGGTGCCTTTCCTATTCCACGTGATACCCTGCGTTTCCATCACCCATTAACCAAGTGAAATAGTCATTTATAAATTTAAACACATTCTTACTAGATTTACATAACATATATAGTTACTTAGCGTGGTTTACAAGTTATACTGCCCAAAATACATAAGTACATAACCCACGTTTCCTGTCTACGGAGCCTCTAAATACAACTAAAGAATAATACGGAAATGCCGACAACAAGGCTCCGACTATACCTTACACAAATACCAAAATAAGACTCCAGGAAGAAAAGCATAATGAGCCACGCAGGGCCCCAAGAGAAAAGGGGCTCACCAATTTAGCTGACGGGAGGTGAAGGAGTGCTACTATCGGTGGGATGGAGTACCTATTATGGAACCACCTACAATCATAACACGAATGTAGCGCCCACGGTAAAAGGGACGTCAGTACATTTGAATTGTAATGGTATGTATAAACAAACTTTACCCCAAATAAAATCAAGAAATACACAGACAACAAACAGTAATAGAATCAACAATCAAATGCACATGAAAGGAACAACCAAAGCCAAGCAACTCCACAATCTCTCCTTTTCCCCTTTCAACATTATTTCATCACATCAATGGTTTCACAACTTTCACATATTTTTTTTATTTCAATAGTGAGTTCGATCACTTTTCCACCCTTATTACCTCGGCTACCCTTTTTACCTCGGCCACCCTTATCACCACAACCCACACATTATTACTTCGTGTTGCGGCGCGCAACCCGATCCCACCGGACAATCATATTTCACAAAACAACAACAACAAAAATTCACAAATTGTGTTTATAAACATCAATACCAATTCCAACATATACAATAACCCGTAAACAATTCAAGTCACAACGATAATTGCCCACAACAGGTCACGTATGATATTGCCACAGTTGTTTCAATTGTATCAATTACGATTTCTTTCCATCGTTAGTTCCACAGCTCTTACCATGTAACACATTCATACCCACACACACTTGTGTTATTGCCATTTTACTCACACCACAATAATGGAAAACTTAACCAACAACGTTCAAGGCACATTAATCACAAAAATTTCACAAATAGTCCACATAAGTAACACATACCAATTACTCGTACACCAACAAGGTGACTTTACAAGGGTTAAAGTTAGCCATACATACCTGGAGTCGAATTCCCTTTTTAACTTCTACTTTCAATTCACCAACAGCCTCGTACCGTCAATCTAGTTCACAGGTTAGCACATATAACTTTGAATTGAAGTTCACAAACTCAGCCCGAACTTACTTAGGTTTCCAACCCCTCTTTTGCAAATCTTTAGTTCTACCCAATTCCTCTTACTAGATTCTAGGTTTTAAAGGACATGCATATGTATCTCAACTTCCACTTTCAAGAATTAACGCATGAAAGTCCCTCTTTTTGTTTAAATCTGAAATCAATGAAAAAGGGTTGGGGATTTTACCTTAAAGAACGGAGATGAAGACAATTACTTGAAATTCCCCGGCCCGAGTGACTTTGAAAAATCAAATTGATGGAGACAAGACTTTCTCTCTCAAGAATCCTCTCTTCCCTCTCTCTAGTTTTGTTCAGAAAATAGGTTAAAATAAGGGGCTGGGGTGTTTTATTTAAAAAGGGGTCGGGTTTAAAATTTAGAAAATTGGAGCCCGGGTTAGGTATGCGATCGCACTTTGCGATTGCAGAGTGGAAATGCGGTCCGCAAAATGGACCGCAAAAGTGCTCTCAAAATCTGAACACACTGCCTGGGTATGCGGCAGAAATGCGGACCACGTACTCGTTCTACAATCGCATAATGCACCGCAGAACTACCCCTCACAAAATTCCCAAGGGAAATATGCGACGACTATGCGGTCCGCATATTGGTTATTTGATCGCATATCAGGTCGCAGATTTAACCTCCAATTCGACCAACACACTGACTCACTTTGCGGCGATTATGTGGTCCGCATACCTGATATGCGACCGCATTCTCGACCGCAGAATCGCATTTTCTAGAAAACAATATTTCTTGATTTTTTATAGCATAGATTAGTATAAAAGGTCCGAACTACCGGGTTTTGAGTACAAGTTTTCACGGGGCCTTACATCCTCCCCCACTTAGAATCATTCGTCCTCGAATGAGGATTTTGGAAATCGGTTGGTTTTGAAAACATGATATGCAAACTCCCAATTTTTTTTTTTAAATATTTTGCCATAGTTTCCTTTGTAATTAGACTTATCTACCTGTCATAGAGCCCCCAAAACATTATTTCCAAGCACCATTACGCTATCCCTATTATACCTACAACTGGTATACAATTCATTACCTCAACACCTCCACATAATTTTGCCACTTTAATGAGTTCCATACAGTCCAACCACTTCAATACACTATACGTATTTCAATTAATCATTACCAATCTACACTACCTTTAATCACTCACTTATCACATGAGTTCTTACAAAACATTCACTTACCAAAAAGGGGCTTGCGCATGACTCAATTAATCACAACATATACAATTCTTGCACAACTTGAAGAGTTACAATAGTAAAGCATTTAGGGAAAAATATGGGGTGTCTTTGCACCAGATTGAACACAACATCAATTTACTTAGAGACAAGAGTTCGCACGATCACTACTAGACTTGTTCAAACAGATGGGGATATTTTGCTTTCATTTCACTTTCCGCTTCGCACGTGGCTTCCTCGACTTGTTGACTTTGCCATAGCACTTTAACTGAAGCAACTTCCTTGTTTCTCAATTTGCGGACTTGCCTATCAAGAATAGCGACCGGAATTTCTTCATATGATAACTCTTCATTGACCTCGATAGACTCGATTGGCACGATGGTGGATGGGTCTCTAACCACTTTCTTTAACATAGACACATGGAACACCGGGTGCACTAATGACATTTCAGGTGGCAATTCCAGTCTATAGGCTACCTGTCCTATCCTTTGAGTGACCCGATACGGCCCGACATATCTAGGACTCAACTTCCCTTTCTTCCCAAATCGCATGACTCCCTTCATAGGAGATACCCTCAAGAACACCCAATCATATACTTGGAATTCCAATTTTCTTCGACGAATGTCCGCATAAGATTTCTGGTGACTCTGAGAAGCTTTCAACCTTTCCTGAATGATTTAAACTTTTTCCATAGCCTGGTGCACGAGATCTGGCCCTAACAATTCTGCTTCACCCACTTCGAACCATCCAATCGGAGACCTATATCTCCTCCCGTACAATGCCTCAAATGGGGCCATCCGAATGCTAATATGAAAGCTGTTATTGTAAGAAAATTCTATAAGTGGCAAGTGATTATCCCAATTACCTATGAAATCCAAGACACAAGCCCGTAACATATCTTCAAGCGTCTGAATAGTCCGCTCCGCTTGACCGTCAGTCTGTGGATGGAAAGCCGTGCTGAGATTCACCTGAGTACCCAAACCTTGCTGAAATTTCTTCCAAAAATTAGCGGTGAACTGGGCCCCTCGATCTGAAATAATAGAAAGTGGAGTGCCATGAGGCCTTACTATTTCCTTGATATACAGTTGAGCATATTGTTCCGCAGTATCCGTGGACTTGACTGGCAAGAAGTGAGCTGATTTGGTGAGTTGATCCATTCTTACTCAAATTTAGTCGAACTTGCGCTGATTGCGAGGTAATCCTACCACGAAATCCATGTTGATCATCTCCCATTTCCACATTGGTATTTCCACAAGCTAAGTTAACCCACCGGGCCGCTGGTGCTCAGCTTTTACTTGCTGACAATTCGGACATTTAGATACAAAGTCCGCCACACCCCTCTTCATACCGTTCCACCAATAAATTTCCTTGAGATCACGGTACATTTTCATAGAACCTGGGTGCACAGAATACCTGGAATTATGAGCCTCCACCATTACCCTCCCCCGAAGATTATCCATATCTGGAACACATAGCCTACCTTGACATCGTAATACACCATTCACACCACCGAGTGAAAATGTCGAAGTCTTGTTATTCAAAACTGCTTCCTTTATCTGTGCTAATGCTGGATCAATGAGTTGCTTTTCCTTAACTTCCACTACCAGTGACGATTTTGCTCCATTACGCACCATAACCTTCCCCTCGTCTGAGGTCGAAATACGAACCCCCAGACTGGACAATTGATAAACCTCCCGTGCCAAAGGCCTCTGATCCGCTCCCAAATGAGCCAAACTACCCATGGACTTCTGACTGAGAGCGTCGGCCACCACATTCGCCTTCCCTGGATGGTATAAAATATCCATATCGTAATCCTTGATCAATTCTAACCACCGCCACTGCCTTAAATTCAACTCCTTCTGCTTGAACAAATATTGGAGACTCTTGTGGTACGAGAACACATCCACATGGACCCTATAAAGATAATGCCGCCATATTTTAAAGGCAAATACAACTGCCGCAAGCTCCAAATCATGCGTCGGATAATTCTTCTCGTGATTCTTGAGTTGCCTTGAAGCATACGCTATAACCTTCCCATGTTGAATCAACACACACCCCAAACCGACCCTGGAGGTATCGCAATAAACCACAAATCCTTTTGTGCCTTCTGGCAAGGTCAATAGCAGCGCCGAGGTCAATCTCGACTTCAATTCCTGAAAACTTTTCTCACAAGCGCCGGACCATTGGAACTTAACTGCTTTCTGCATCAACTTAGTCAAAGAATAGGCGAGGGTAGAGAATCCCTCCACAAACCTCCGATAATACCCCACTAAACCCAAGAAGCTACAGATCTCCGTCGGGGTCGTGGGTCTAGGCCAATCTTTTACTACTGCAATCTTCTGGGGATCCACTTGAATCCCTTCACTGGAAACAACATGGCCCAGAAAGGTTACAGACTCCCACCAAAATTCACATTTTGAAAATTTAGCATACAACCGGTGCTGATAAAGGGTCTGCAGAACTGCCTGAGGTGATCAGCATGATCCTCCCGGCTCCGCGAATAAACAAGGATGTCATCAATGAAAACAATCACAAAGGAGTCTAGAAATGGCTTGAAGACCCGATTCATAAGATCCATGAAAGCTGCCGGGGTGTTGGTTACCCCAAAAGACATGACCAAGAATTCAAAGTGACCATAGCGAGTTCTGAAAGCGGTCTTAGGAATGTCCTGTTCTCTGATCTTCAATTGGTGATACCCGGACCGTAGATCAATTTTAGAAAAGAACCTTGCACCTTGCAATTGGTCGAACAAATCATCTATCTGAGGCAAAGGATATTTATTCTTGATGGTGACCTTGTTAAGTTGTCGATAATCAATGCACATCCAGAGCGACCCATCCTTCTTTCTGACAAAAAAGAACTGGGGCACCCCACGGTGACACACTTGGCCGTATGAACCCCTTTTCTAATAAATCCTTCAGCTGTTCCTTTAACTCCTTTAACTCCGCTGGCGCCATTCTGTATGGTGGAATAGATATCGACCGCGTATCTGGCAATACATCAATCCCGAAATAAATCTCCCAATCTGGCGGGATCCCTGGAAGCTCGTCCGAAAACACTTCAAGAAACTCATTCACGACTAGCACGGACTCGGGGACAGACACTTCTGAAGTGGTGTCCGCCACCCGGACCAAATGGTAGATACACCCCTTCCTAATCATCTTCGAAGCCTTAAGGTAGGAAATAAACCTACCTTTTGGCACCAAACCATTTCCCTTCCACTCAATAACCGGCTCATTAGGGAACTCAAGCCTCATGACTCTTGTTCGGTAGTCAAGTTTAGGAAAGCACAAATAAAGCCAGTCCATTCCCATAATCACATCAAAATCCAACATTTCAAGCTCAATAAGATCGGTCGTTGTAGCACAACCACATACCATGACAACACAATTCCTATAAACTCGCGTGGCTGTAATAGAATCACCAACAGGAGTCGATACAGAGAACGGCTCATGAAGCTGTTCGAGTTCTACCCCAACACTTGAAGGAATGAGTGGGGTGACATAAGACAAAGAGGACCCCGGATCTATAAGAGCATAACAATCAATGGCCTGAACAGACAAGATACCTGTAGCAACATCTGGGGAGGCCTCTGCACTCTAGCGACCACTCAAGGCGTAAAACCGGCTGGGTACACCTCTAACACGATCTCCACCCCTAAATACACTGCGCCCTGATGGGGCTGGAGGACGCACGGATGATGTGGCAGCTAAAGAACCGGTTGACTCAGCAAATACCCTACCCATGCCCTGACTGGGCGCACGGCAGTCCCGCTGGATATGACCTCTCACCCCGCATCTATAACACACCGGAATATCCAAATAACAAGTCTCGGAATGGAACCTCCCACACTTGGGGCGTGAAGCCCTCCCCTTCTGCTGTGATCTCCCTCCTGGACGACCAGAATGATGACGTCTCCTACTGTCTGAACCTAATCTCAAGTGACTGCTCTACTGATAACTGTGCACAGATGGCGATGCGCTTGCTGAGGACTGGGCATATGACTGGGATGGCCCTGATGGCCCTCTCCCCAGAACTGGTCTCCCTAAGTGACCCACTAATCGGGCCCTGCTGCTACTCTCTCTTTCTGCCCGTATTTTCAACTTCCTAGCCTCTGTGGCCTAAGCGAACCCCACAATATTCCCATAATTCATATCTGAGTGTAAGGCCGTTGTAGCAGCCTCATTCACCACCAAAGGACTAAGACCCTGAACGAATCGCCAAACTCGAGTATCCATGGTCGACACTAACTGAGGAGCATACTTGGACAACCTCACAAACTCCATGTGGTACTCCCAAGCACTCATACTGCCCTGCTTGAGGACCTCAAACTCTGTGGCACGGGCCCGCCATTGTCTCGACAGGCAAGAGGTTGTCCGTGAATGCATCTACAAACTCATCCCATCTAGCCGGAGGTCTTCCCTACGCACAGGAATTCTCCCATATCTCGAACCACGAATACGCTGCTCCCCTAAACCTGTATGAAGCCAACTCAACCCCTTCCGTCTCTGTAACCTTCATCACTCGAAAGGTCTTGTACATTTCATCAAGGAAATCCTGCGGATCGGCCTTTGGGTCTGTGCCTGTGAACTCTGGAGGGGCCAACTGCAGAAACTGGTGGACTCTGGAGCTGGCGGAATCCCCCTATCCGCTGGGGGGCGCAGGGGCATCAAGATATTTCTGGGCCTGAGCGACCACTAACTGGGTCAACATATGGATGGCTACTCTAAGGTCCCCATCAGAAACCCAGGGACCGGAAGCTGGAATTGCATCAAGATCAGAAATATTAACGGGAGGGATGGTAGCACCCTCTGCCGTAGCTGAAACATGAATACTTGGATCTGGAATAGATGGGCCAGGCAGATTCGAGACCGGGGAGTCACTCTAACCCACGACATCAAGTACATGATTCACAACCACACTTGGGGTGGCATTGGCCCCGAGGCCGAGTCTAGCTCTCTTCTTAGGTGCCATTACTGAAAATTTGGAACAGAGCACGAGTTAGATGTAAATACTTCCACTTTTCACTTCACCGCACGATATAGAGTAACAAAAAAGAAGGTAATTTCCTAAATGCCCGTGTAACCTCCAACTTATATATGTGGTCGACAACACACCGATAAGAAGGACTCTACTAGACACGGCTCCGAGACATCCTAGGACACTTTAAAGCCTTAGGCTCTGATACCAAGTTTGTCATGCCCCAAAGACCGAGGGGCGTGACCGGCGCTCGACCGGGTAGCCCCCAGCCAAGCGAACCTGGGTGACTTTCCTATTCCACGTGATACCCTGCGTTTCCATCACCCATTAACCAAGTGAAATAGCCATTTATAAATTTAAACAGATTCTTACGAGATTTACATAACATACATAGTTACTTAGCGTGGTTTACAAGTTATACTACCCAAAATACATAAGTACATAACCCACGTTTCCTGTCTACGGAGCCTCTAAATACAACTGAAGAATAATACGGAAATGCCGGCAACAAGGCTCCGGCTATACCTTAAACAAATACCAAAATAAGACTCCGGGAAGAAAAGCGGCATGAGCCACGCAGGGCCTCGAGAGGAAAGGGGCTCACCAATTCAGCTGACAGAAGGTGAAGGAGTACTACTGTTGGTGGGCTGGAGTACCTGTTATGGAACCACCTACAATCATAACACGAATGTAGCGCCCCCGGCAAAAGGGACATCAGTACATTTGAATTGTAATGGTATGAATAAACAAACTTTACCCCAAGTAAAATCAAGAAATACACAGACAACAAACAGTAATAGAATCAACAATCAAATGCACATGAAAGGAACAACCAAAGCCAAGCAACTCCACAATCTCTCATTTTCCCCTTTCAACATTATTTCATCACATCAATGGTTTCACACCTTTCACATATTTCTTTTTATTTCAATAGTAAGTTCGATCACTTTTCCACCCTTATTACCTCGGCCACCCTTATCAACACAACCCACACCTTATTACTTCGTGTTGCGGCGCGCAACCCGATCCCACCGGACAATCATATTTCACACAACAACAACAACAACAATTCACAAAGACTTTTCATAAACATCAATACCAATTCCAACATATACAATAACCCATACATAATTCAAGTCACAATGATAATTGCCCATAACAGGTCACGTATGATATTGCCATAGTTGTTTCAATTGTATAAATTACGATTTCTTTCCATCGTTTGTTCCACATCTCTTACCACGTAACACATTTATACCCACACACACTTGTGTTATTGCCATTTTACTCACACCACAATAATGGAAAACTTAACCAACAACGTTCAAGGCACATTAATCACAAAAATTTGACAAATAGTCCACATAAGTAACACATACCAATTACTCGTACACCAACAAGGTGACTTTACAAGGGTTAAAGTTAGTCATACATACCTGGAGTCGAATTCCCTTTTTAACTTCTACTTTCAATTCACCAACAGCCTAGTACCGTCAATCTAGTTCACAAGTTAGCACATATAACTTAGAATTGAAGTTCACAAACTCAGCCCGAACTTACTTAGGTTTCCAACCCCTCTTTTGCAAATCTTTAGTTCTACCCAATTCCTCTTATAGATTCTAGGTTTTAAAGGACATGCATGTGTATCTCAACTTCCATTTTCAAGATGTAACGCATGAGAGTCCCCCTTTTTGTTTAAATCTGAAAATAATGAAAAAGGGTTGGGGATTTTACCTTCAAAAACGGAGATGAAGACAATTACTTGAAATTCCCCGGCCCGAGTGACTTTGAAAAATCAAATTGATGGAGACAAGACTTTCTCTCTCAAGAATCCTCTCTTCGTTCTCTCTAGTTTTGTTCAGAAAATAGGTTAAAATAAGGGGCTGGGGTGTTTTATTGAAAAAGGGGTCAGGTTTAAAATTTAGAAAATTGGAGCCCGGGTTAGGTATGCGATTGCACTTTGCGATCGCAGAGTGGAAATGCGGTCCGCAGAATGGACCGCAAAAGTGCTCCCAAAATCTGAACACACTGCCTGGGTATGCGGCAGAAATGCGGTCCGCGTACTCGTTCTGCGGTCACATAATGCACTGTAGAACTGCCCCTCACCAAAATCCCAAGGGAAATATGCGACGACTATGCGGTCCGCATATCGGTTATGCGATCGCATATCAGGTTGCATATTTAACCTCCAATTCAACAAACACACTGACTCACTTTGCGGCGATTATACGGTCTGCATACTTGATATGTGACCGCATTCTCGACCGCAGAATCGCATTTTCTGGAAAACAGTATTTCTTGACTTTTTATAGCATAGATTAGTACAAAAGGTCCGAACTACCAGGTTTTGAGTACAAATTTTCACGGGGCCTTACATGCTCTCCAAAAATGTGAGGTAAACTGCGTACCTCGGTCCTAAATGATAGACGCGGGCACACCATGAAGACGAATAATCTCCCGGATATAGATCTCAGTTAACCTCTCAGAAGAATAGGAGACTGCCACAAGAATGAAATGTAGTGACTTAGTCAGCCTATCAATAATAACCCACACTACATTGAACTTCCTTTGAGTCCGTGGGAGTCTAACAATAAAGTCCATAGTGATACGCTCCCACTTTCACTTAGGAAGCTAAATCCTCTGAAATAAACCACAAGGTCTCTGATGCTTGTACTTTACCTACTGACAATTCAAACACCGCACCATATAGGCATCAATATCCTTCTTCATCCTCCTCCACCAATAGTGCTGCCGCAAATCAACTCTCGGAGTCCATCCACATTAGGCACACATACTCGACCCAACAACCTCAAAACCTCATCATCTCTAATGTAACCTGCTTGGCACCTCCGTGCTGCACCATGTTTCTAAGGACACATAAATGAGTATCATCATACTATCGATCTTGGATACGCTCAAATAAAGAAGAACTAGCGATTGTGCAAGCTAACATATGGCTGGGCACAAAAATATCCAACCTCATGAACTGATTGGCCAAAGCCTGAACATCCAAAGCAAGCGGTCTCTCACTGATCGGAATATAAGCAAGACTACCCATACTGGCTGACTTACTACTCAAGGCATCGGCCAAAACATTGGCCTTTCCCGGATGATAGAAGATGGTGATATCATAGTCCTTTAATAGCTCCAACCACCTTCTCTACCTCTAATTTAACACCTTTTTCTTGAATAAATACTGCAGACTCTTGTGATCCGTGAACACCTCACATGACACGCCTTATAGATAGTGCCTCCAAATCTTCAACGCATGAACAATGGCTGCTAACTCCAAATCATAGACTGGCTAATTCTTCTCCTGAATCTTTAACTGACGCGAAGCATAAGCAATGACCCTGCTATCGTGCATCAATACGACACCAAGTCTAATATGAGATGCATCACAATAAATTGTATATGACCCTGAACCTGTAGGCAAAACCAGCACTGGAGCCATAGTCAAAGCTATCTTGAGCTTCTAAAAGCTTGCCTCACACTCGTCCGACCACCTGAACTGGCCCCCTTCTGGGTTAACCTAGTCATCGGGGCTGCAATAGATGAAAACACCTCCACAAACCGATGATAATAGCCTGCCAAACCGAAGAAACTCCGGATCTCTATAGCTGATGCGAGTTTAGGCCAGTTTTTGATTTCCTCTATCTTCTTCGGATCTACCTAAATACCCTTTGCTAATATAACATGACCCAAGAATGCAACCGAACTCAACCAGAACTCACACTTCAAAACATAGCATACAACTGACTATCTCTAAAGGTCTGGAGAATAACTCTTGGGTGCTGCTCGTGCTCCTCCCGGCTGCGGGAATAAATCAAAATATAATCAATAAAGACTATCACGAATGAATCCAAGTAAGGCCTGAACACTCGGTTTATCAAATCCATAAAAGCTACTGGGGCATTGGTCAACCCAAATGACATCACCAAGAACTCTTAATGCCCGTACTGAGTGCGGAAAGCTATCTTAGGGACATTGGATGCCCTAATCCTCAACTGATGCTAGCCAGATCTCAAGTCAATCTTCAAAAATAACTTGGCACCCTGAAGCTGATCAAACAAATGATAAATCCTCGGCAATGGATACTTATTCTTGGCTGTAACCTTGTTCAATTACCAGTAATCTATACACATTTGCATCGATCCGTCCTTATTCTTAATAAACAACATCGGCGCACCCCAAGGCGAGACACTAGATCTAATGAAGCCTTTCTCAAGCAAGTCTTGCAACTACTCCTTTAACTCTTTCAACTCAAGCAGACTATACGATACAGCATGATAGAAATGGGCTGAGTGCCCGAAGCCAAATCAATGTAGAAGTCAATATCCCTGTCGGGTGGCATACCCGACAGGTCTGAAGGAAATACCTTAGGAAACTCATGAACAACAGGCATAGAATCAAGAGAAGGAACCTCAGCACTAGAATCACGAAATATGCCAAATAAGCCAAATACCCCTTCTCGATCATATGCCAAGCCTTAATATATGAGATAACAGTACGGGTAGAATGACCAGGACTCCCTCTCCACTCTAAACGAGGAAAACCCGGCAAAGCTAAGGTCACAGTCTTGGCATGACAGTCCAAGATCACGTGGTAAGGTGATAACCAGTCCATCCCCAATATGACATAAAAAACAACCATGTCCAGAAGTAACAAGTCTACTCGGGTCTCAAGACCTCCAATTACAACTATATAAGAATGATGGACACGATCTACCACAATAGAATCACCCACCGGTGTAGACACATATATAAGAGCACTCAAGGAATCACTAGGCATAACCAGATATGGTGCAAAATAAGATGACACATAGGAGTATGTAGATCCTAGATCAAATAGAACTGAAGAATCTCTACTACAAACCAAAATAGTACCTGTGATAACTGCATCAGAATCCTCAGCCTCGGGTTTGGCTGGAAGAACATAACATCAGGGTTGGGCCCCACCACTCTGATCTATATCTCTAGGATGGCCTGCTGCTGGCTAGCCTCCACCTCTAGCTGCTTGAGCTCCACCTCTAATACCTCTAGCACCTCTACCCCTACCTCTAGCTAGCTGGGCGAGCGGTGGAACACTAGGTGCCTGGACCATGGCACGGGAACCCTAGAGATGAGAACTTCTCGGTGCTCGAGGACAAAATCTAGAAATATGCCTCGTGTCGTCATAAGTAAAGCAAGCCCCTCAATTGTTGGGGCTGATGACCCTGAAAACTCTGAAGTGGCAGTGCATTGATAGGAGCTGGCAGTGCACTGTAGGACTGCTAATCAGAATACTGCATATAAGAACCACTGCCACCTAAAGCACCGTGAGAAACCTAAAGTGATGACTGCAAAGGCCTAGGAGGATGGCCTCTACCATTTGATTCCCTACCTCCAAACGAGGCATCACTGAATTTGCCTGAATGACGAGGCCTCTTGTCAGACCCCTGACCACCTCCTTGTGATAGAACTATCTTAACTCTTCTTTCCACATTGGCCACCTCGTGAAAAGAAATCTCACTCCCCATCTCCTTAGCCATTTGAAGTCGAATAGGCTGAATTAGTCCCTCAATGAACCTCCTCACACACTCTCTCTCTCGGTTGGAAGTATAAGAAGAGAATGACGGGCCAAATCAATAAACCTGGTCTCGTACTGAGTAACAGTCATAGAACCCTACTGAAGACACTCAAACTACATCCGATAGATCTCTCTCTGAGTGATAGGGAGAAACTTCTCCAGAAATAGCTAAGAAAACTGCTCCCAAGTCAAAGCTAGTGACCTAATTGGCCTAGCCAAATATATGCGGCAAAATCAGAGGACTTGATTTCTCGCTATCAAGCCACTTCCGAAGAGTGCCTCGAAACCCTGAGGACGTGAAGCCACGACCGAGTTCCTCCATCGGGGCTCGTCGGGGCCTGACTTGAAGAAGATGGAGGACGAGGCTAGAACAGAAGGGGAAGTTCCCTAGGCACACAACTAAGTTTGACATGGCCGGTCTATCGAGAGCCTACGCTGAAGCGCGCCTAGCCGTCACATCTACATACTTTACAATTAATGCCCATTTACTATAGCCAGGTTCCCCTCCTATATAAAGAGAACCCACACTACCTTGTAAGGGGCTGATGTTACTCCAAATATTTCTCTACAAGATCAATAATATCTCTCTCTTATCTCTAACTCGCTTGCTCTCACTGGATCAAGGCCATTTTAGCATTTATCGCTTTCCTACTTGTTCTTTATTTATCGCTTGGCCTTGGCCATATAGAGCTTTGTTTGATCATAACCTAACTATTATCCCATTCCCGACTATCCCCGATAGCTCGAGCACGCCCTCGATATTGACCCCGAGGTCCCCCATCGACAAGTCCTATACCCGGATAGCAGGCTTCTCCGTTTGATTACTCCCTCATTTTAGCTTGCATTTCATCATTAAACTTCATATTCTTAGCATCATCTGCTCTAACAACTAGCATAAAAATAGATCACATATTTTTAGAATCCCATTTACAAATTTAATTGTTGGTACCATTTTCACGGTAAACAGTTTGGCGACCACCATGAGGCTAAAAATAATAGTACTATTTTCTTGCGGGTTTCATTGCACAAATGCAAGTTACCTTTCACATTTCTTCTTGTCCAAGATCTCTTGATTTTAGGTCAAAATGTCTGGCTCGGCAAACAGGGTTGATAACAACTACCTCAAAAATCACGGCGAAAGCGGTGTGGCTGCTCCAGTCGTTGGGGCAACGCCGCAGAACCCTGATAATGCATATGGGTCGATTCCAGCAGACACAGGTTCACAAGACGCACAGCAGGCCGACGAAGCCTCACGCGCCGACGGGAAAATACAGCGTATCGACGAAAAACCCCGGCTCGGGATGCACAATAAGTTAGTGTTCACAATATTTTTGAATTGTTGCAGGAACGATAGTTGGCTATCGCTCAGTTGAAAAGCTGCCCGGAGAATCCCAGTATAGTAATGCCGGAAACAGCTCCCCCCGCCGAACAAGTGCTCGAAAGATTAAGCAATAACGGGTCTGTTGCCGACCCTGCCATAGTAAAGATGCTCGAGGACCTTACCAAAAGGATCGAATCGGGTGAGAATATAATTGTAGCCAACGATAAAAAGGTCGAGACCTACAACCCTAGGGTCGATCAGATCCCGGGTGCGCCCCGATCCTCAAGGGCTTAGATTTGAAGAATTTCATATAGAGGTTGTTCCCCGAGGAAATGGCCCCGAAGCCCATTCCAAAGAAGTTTAGAATGCCAGAACTCCTTGAGTACAATAGGACCTTAGATCTCGACGACCACATTACCGCTTATACGTGCGCGGGTAAAGGCAACGACCCTCAAGATGATAGGTCCAGGCCCGTCTTATTGAAATGGTTCGGGGAAACACTCTCAAAAGGAACCATGATGTGGCGTTGTGACCTAGCACCCAACCCCACAAACTCGCTCACCGTGCTGACAGGTTCCTCCATAGAGACACGTGCCGATGCCATCGAAGCAGTGACGGGAGAGCCCGACACATACAGGGCCGAACAAAGGAAAAATGAAACACCACGGGAATTCGCACCTCATTCCACGATGGAACGAATGAGATCGCTCCCGGCCTCGGGTGACTGGGCAGCACAGGCATTCACCCAAAGCCTAAACAAACCAAGTCCAACGACTTTGGGGCAGGTCAAACGAAATTTGATCAGATACTTAGCCAAGATCTGGTCGGATGCCCGTGCCAGGCACCAGCCACGAATCAGGGTCGTGGATGACCATTTGGGAGCCTCCCCGGGCTCAATATATCCAAGTAGGCTCCCGGCAAAAAAACTAAGGCAAAAAAGAGGGAGGTACCACCCATGCACCGCGAATAGGAGGAACGCCCCAAGATGTAATCTACCTCACGACGGTCGGGAAATGGCCCGAGGGCAATATCCTCAAGGAATATTTAACAAGGCCAGATTCGACGAGGACGCACAGCCGACAGGGACACCTCGCCCATCAGAGTACAATTTTAGCATTGTTATACCAAACATTGTGTTCTCCATAAGCAAAACCAGGGATGCCAAACGGCTCAGACCTATTTGATCAAATCCCTCTCAAAGGAATCATAACCCAACGCGGGAACTTCATGGCGCGCACGACCATGAGGTCGAAATTAGCCACCATCTCAGGAGGAAAATAGTCGTGCTACTCAATAAAAATCGCCGCCGAGTACTGTCGAGCGATCAAGCTCGAATTCAACATCAAGGAAGGAAGGCAACTAGGAAGAACGAATCAAATGAGCCATGATGTATTACCATGATAGTGAAGGAGCGGCGACACCCTCCAAGGACTCATAAAATGGAAAGTAAGAATGCTCCTTACCAGGAAAAGGCGGCTCCGGGGATATGTTCTGAAGGACACCTTTACATCCAGCAAAAAAGATGCTGAGACTTCGCCTCGGCCTCACACTGACACATTGGTAATCTTCTCCCTCATTTGATATATTTCAAATAAAACATGTATTCATGAATTCAGGTGGTTCGATCAACACGCCAACATTATCGGGCTGAGATTAATATTGCGGCTCAAATCGTCGGGTAAAAACACGACTACCTCTCGAATCTTTAACAAATTCCGGACAATGATCGCTACAGCAAGGAGAAATACCATTCTCTCGGTACCGCACGACTTGCTCATATGGGAACGCCGAGTCTTATACCGTCAAAGGAGGCACAAGGCACGAACGTCTTATTTAGACAGCCACAAGCGCACTGCATAAAGGCAGTGCCTCCCCCACTTCGTCTGAGGGATGAAATTCCACGCAAGGGATGGAATTAAAACTTCGAGCGGAAAGCAATACACGGCAAGAGGAAATTCCTCATCATATGACGCATCGCTGGCATCAATACCTTTACTCTCGAAAGAATCAAAGGGTAAGCGAACCACATCTTCGACGAAGTCCGATTAAACATAGTGGAGGGCTGTGCTAGAATCCACGCTCCGAAATAGCAGGAACCTATCAAACCCCGGAACATCACCTACACACCCGCGGTAAAGAAAAATTACATCCTTCCTTTGTTGTTTTTTAACTAACCTGTATGCAGACATCCGTCCAGGGCATTCAGAAGTGCTTGCTCTGCCCGAGGACCCCAAGGCCATAACAGGACACGTCACACTCTTTCCCTTCAGCCAGACTTCCGCCAGAAAGAGGGTCTCGCCAGCGAGGTGCTTAGCGAAGCAGTTTATCCCTTAAGGAGGACCCGGCAAGATCGTAAGCCTTCCTTTTGCAATTAAACAGCAGAGGACACCCCCCCCCGTCTCTGAAAGCTCCGATCACTTAGAAGGGCCGGGGAACGACAGATCGAGTTTCAATAAGGAATCATGTACTAGACCAAACGGTCCAAGGAGTCGTGCCCGCACGGGCTGAGCTCACAACAACAAAAGAGGAAAGAACATTTGGCCAAGCAATAAAAGAACATCTTTCAGCATCTCATACTCCGAAAGAGGAAATTTCAGTATACTCTCGGCAAGGGTCCCTCCACCAAATGCATCCCGAAGTACTCAAAGACTTGACTCTGACAATTTGGCGCTCGCACGACCCCAAGGTCGGAACTTCGGGCTCATAAATCCCTAGCAAGGTAACTTCGAGCTCACGAATGATGGCCTTCGAGCCCAAGCAAACTCGATGACTCGGAGACTGTCGCCAATCGCCTTACACTGGAAAACTCAAGGCCATAAGACCCCGAATGGGCAGACTCGGTAAAACCAGATCTATTCTACATAGCAACACAAACTGTAAGACCTCAAGAGCCATGACAAAACTGTAAGACCTCAACAGGCATGAACAATTTTGTAAGACCTTTCTACACGTATAAAACTCAAAATCCTGAAGTTTAGGCTATATGTCGCATTTGTAAGAATTCCGAAAGGGTATACCCTCGATGTAGACGCCTAAACTATCACTCGGGATCAAATATGGCTCCGGCCAAACAGATATGACTACGGTGAAAATGGTTGATCCAGCCAAAATAACGCGACTCGGGGATGCCTGACCGACGCTAAACATAATTGTAGGCCATTACTTTGAATATACTTCGGAAAGAACCAGTTAAAATAGGCTTCCCTCAACAGGCAAACGAGCTTCGACCATGTCAGCTCCAAATCACAAGGCTTCGACCTACTAAGCCTATGAGCTAAAAACCTTCCGAGGTGCTCGAACATCGCCGATAACGAGTTGAAATTGATGTTCTTCTCGAACCGATGACGGGTCAAGCAAAATTATTTCAAAAAGACCTTAAAAAGAGGAATATAAAGCCTACAAAATGCCTACGGGCAAAAGTGTAAGAGCCATTATCGCCAGCCAAATAAGCCTCTGGGCCACACACTAAAAGGTCTCAACGACCAAACAGTGTAAGAGTCATTATCTCCAGCTTGAAAATTGACAACTTGAAGATTAAAATGAGCTCGAGTCGTAACCCGATTCGGAGACCGGATCCAAAATAGTTAACTATAAAAGCCTCCGGGCCACATATTAAAAGGTCTCAACGACCATACATCGTAAGAGCCACTGTTGCCAGCTTGAAAATCGAAAAAACTTGAGGGTCAATTGAAGCTCGAGTCGCAACGCAACTCGGAGACTGGACCCAAAATAGAGGAAACAACAAATTACCAAGGGCGAGAAATTAAAACCATCGTCATCCGCCCATGAAGGCATGAAAAAACTTGAGGGCTAATTAAAGTTCGAGTCATAACGAGACTCGGATACTGAACCCAAAATAGTGAAAACAACTAACGCTTGAGGGCGAGAAAAAAAAATGATTATCATCTGCTCACGCAGACACAGGAGACTGGAGGTCTGGTAAGCTCAAGTCAAGGCTGGGCTCAATGGTTGAGCCTAAACAAATGGGCAAACCACAGAGGACCCAATGCCTACTTACGACAAAGGTTACACTTAAAAGCCTCCAGACATGCCTAATTAGCTCCGAACCCACGAGGTTCCTGTCAAACACCGAAACCAGCCTGCTTGGTCAAAGGCAATGTAGAAAGGGATACGAAAGCGATAAATGTTCAAGCTTTTCCTTATTTTATATATGCGAAAGGTGTGCTCTCCATCTACAAACATGTTTTGAAGATATCAAATAAAAAATTGTAAAATGACGGAATCTACGCTTCGCTCCAAAAGGCTACAACCTGCCGGCCCCAGATTCGCTTCCAAGACATTAGCAAGAAGTAAACGAGCATTGCGCTCATCTGGCCTTGCACGAGCCAATTCCCCTGAGAGAACGAAGCCCCTAGCACTGACCTCCTCGAGTACCTCTCTACGGGATATATAAAGAACATATTCTTCGATCCTCTTCTCACTATCGAGGGCCCGCTTCAACTCAGCCTAGGCATCATCAACATCTTTCACACATCGGCATATTTCACATGAATCGCCATCTCCTGATCAACCCTGGCTCGAGTCAACGACGCTTCAGCCCGAGCATCAGTTATCTCAGCCCTTACTTTTGAGAGATTGGTCTCGAGCTTCGCGATCATATCTGCTTGAACTGAAGCATTGTCACGAGCCAAACGGAGTTGGACCTCGAAGGTAGGAACCTTGGCCGAGGCACTTTTCTCCTCTAAAGCTTGAACTTGCACCTGAGCCCTTAGTTAACCGCTAGCATTCCTAACGCGGTCGGCTTAGCCCTTAAGGTATTCTAAAGCCTCCGTTTTTTTCTGTAGCTAAAATGGGAAAAGGGGTTAACCTTTAGGGTCAAAATGAGCGAAGAGCATACTACAAAAGGTTACATACTCCATCAAGTAGCTCTCATAAATCGAGCTCTGGTACGCCTCATATAGACAATGTACCAACTCCACCTCCTTCTCCATGCTAAGGAGCTTAAAGGACTCACCCTCATCCAGAGCTTCCCGAAGCCTGGCCCCTTGATGGAACAGTTCAGATCTGAGCCTATCAAAGGCCTACAAAAGAAAATCTCGATAAATAACGGAAGACGCGAAATACCAGGATAAATGCACTAAAATTCACCATGAAGTAAAGCCGGCGGACTTCCTCGAAGGTGGATCACACTCCTATTGGTCTTGCTTCTTCGGCCTCGGAAGAATCAACATTGGGCAAAGCATATCCACTTGGAGGAACCACCATCTCGGAATCAGACACTCCAGGAACAGCAGGCTCAGGCGATGCCCCCTTCTCGAAGGTACTGGCCTGTTGAGCCCCATTAAAAGCTCCACCACACTGTGGGTACAAATCCCAGTTATCGCCATAGTCCCTCAGCTCGGAGGCCGATGACTACTTCTCTCTTTGGAAGAGCACTGCCTCATCCCAAGGAACTGCCCGGTAACTACAGCGGCAAAGCCGGTAAAAAAGAAAGGGGAAAATGTCATCACAAATATACGAATGCCAAGGCAAAGGCAGCGTGCACGCATACATTGGTATCTGGCTCCCCATCTAATACGGAATACAGTTTGCCACCTATGCTCGTCACAGGTCGAATGGTCACCAACCTCCAGGCCTAGTCGGGAAGATCGAGAACATCATCCGGCATCCATGAAGTTGCTGCAAAAAGGGAGAATCACAATTACTCAACTAATTTTTTGCTATAAGCTAAATTTGAGAAAGCGCTAGACACTCGACTCACGTGCATAATTCCTTCCCTCGGGAAATGGCATAAGCTCCACGGGGATGATGTTAGTCGTCCGGACCAGGACAGACCAACTGGCCCACTCTCGATCCCCATCTCTTTGTCATCGACAACAAAGGGCATGGACGAACAGCACCGCAGGGTTACCAGGCCTTAGTGATGAAAGGGCCGGTACAGCCTGGCGAGGTGAATGAGCGTGAATTCAAGCCCAACCTTCTCTATAAAGGACCTCATCATCGGCACCACTCACCAAAATGACGGATGTATCTGCACCAAAGTAGCCCGATACATCAAGAAAAAATCAAGCACGACCCTATCAGGGGGGCCAAATCTGAAAGGATGTAGGTATACGCTCAAGAATCTATTAGCAGAGTCCATAATGCTCTCATCCGGGGAGAGCACCTGCAGCGTTGTCCCCTCACTCCATCCACAGTATCTCCTCACCATCTCCAGATGTTCCTCTTTTATTGAAGACACAGTCTTCAGAGCGAACTCCCATGGATCCTGAGCGCCGGTAGTGGCACTCCCTGTCACGCCCCAATCTCGAGACACGTGACCTGTGCTCAATCGAGTGAACCCAACTGGCAAGCCTTATCAAGCACTTTCTACCCATCTCAATATGAATAAGAAAGCCATGCTTTTATTTATTTAGACAATAGGAAAGATAGTACATTCAACACAGTTAGTTTATTTTATATCACAACCTTAAACTGTAGTTAAGTTTTCAAGATTCAATACAATTACACTTTAGAGAAGCGAGAGCTAGAATTACAACATAGTTCGTAGACCCATCCAACACCCGTACATAACCCACACATATGTCTACGGAGCCTCTAAGGATGCAAAAGACAAGTATGACAATGCCGGCAACAAGGCCCCAGCTATACCTCAAAAGTGGATATCTATAGCAAAAGATGTACAACATAACCCCCTTGAAGGAGAAAGGGGCTCACCAAGACTTTGAGAGGAGGATGCTCCGCTACGCGCGAGCGGTACTATCCGCTATGAAGCCACCTACATTCATTTAAAAATGTAGCGCCCCCGGCAAAAGGGACGTTAGTACCATGGAATAGTACTAGTATGTATAACTAAACACCATCCAGTTAGAAAGAACAACCATACAAGAGTAAAAGAAATCATAAGGACAACCAAGCTTCAAATAAGCATCACACCAATAATATAAGAGGTTCACATAGTTTTCAAATAATTTTTGAAAGTTTTGGTTGGGGCATTCCTTATCGTTACATCATCATCCACATTACCACTGCTTCCTTGAGCGGAGTCCGATCACGGCCCGATCGGCTAAGCCGTATTACCAATACGTTACTCTTATTTCCTTCTTATTTTTCAGTTTCAATTATCAATGCAATACCACTATGTGTGTATAACATGGCGTCAGATCATGGCCCGATCGGCTAAACCGTCTTACCAAAACGTTACCCTTTTTTCGTTAATTATCTCACTTCAATCTTTGGAATCATATGAATTAGTTTCTCGGCACTTGGGGCCACAATTACCACATTCCATAACTCACATTTTGCATTATTCTAATTTTCAACATTTATCTTGCCATTTAGTATCATAGACACATACAAAAGCAATTTAACTTATAAACATACAGAGAAATTCATCTAGTTCGGCATATTAATCACAATGTACCCTTGACTTGACATTTAGGCATTTAGCACATAGATCATGTTTTTCCACACATCCTCAATTTACAAATAATAACACACTAAACACATGGAGGCTCAATTTCTTTGACATAACAAGTACCACATCAATCGAATTCCGGGCTTACAACATTTGCACGGGCACCATGGAGGCTCAATTTCTAAAAGGAGGGGGCGTTTTAGCCATACATACCTTGTTTAAGCTTTCCTTAAGTTACTACGACGTTCCGGAAAATATAATAATCCCAATATACTTGAGACATAACAAAATTGAACACAAATTAGGAAGCTATTCATGGTTTCAGCTCATTTGAGCATTTTATCAAATACTAGTTGACCATCTTGATTTCAAATCTCTTTTACAAGATTTCCTTCATTCCCCAACCCAAACTTTACTTATTTATGTTCAACAATCTTCCCACAAACCTAATTTGCACATGCATGTATACATAATACTATTACACACATGAATCATACCTCAATAGCCCATCTCACAATCTCTACAACACCAACACAACCCAGGTTAGGCACCTATGGCTTCCAATCACCATCCCATGAGTTCTAACGTATATATCATACATAAATAATCACCATAGAGTAGTTAGAGATGATAGACATACCTCTTGTAGTAAGAATCTTGAGAATCCCCACTTGTAGTGTTCTTGATCAATTTAGGGATTTGAATGGGAATCTATGGATTTTCAAGATCAATCCTTGTTAATATAAGTGTTTAGGAGTAGTAATCAACTCAAAATACTCCAAAAACATTACCTTGGATCATAGGAGGGAAGTATGGGACAGATTCCCCTTGATAGAGCATGCCCTAGCTCAACAAATGACTTAGAGACTCTCCATACCCGGTCTTGGGGTATTTATAGGGCTGCTAGGCACGCGACCGCGGTCAAACCGCGAGCAGGACGCGGTGGCCGCGCTCGGTCCTCACTCGGACGCCGAAACTTTCAGTTTTCCCGCGGACGCGCCTCTGACACAAGTCCGATAAAATGGTCATAACTTTCTATATATACCTCCAAATGACAAACAGTTTGATGCGTTGGAAACTAGACTCAAAAATACTTAATTTGATAGGTTATCTATTGCACAACACCTTATATAAATGTAGATATTCTTGTCCGAAGTGAGGTCTTGTGCATACTCATTTACAACTTTAGTCTATTATGAAATTTTCCAACTTGGCTTAGACTTAGGCTTCTCCTTAGATCCCAAATCACTTATTATATGACTTATATGCTTATTAACATATCCAATTGATGTCCATTATATCATGAATCCTCATTTGCACGCGAGATAAAATAATTAGCCTACCTTGGCACCACAAAATCTTAAATTACTTAACAAAAAATTTTTTGGGGCTTTACATTCTCCCCCGTTTAATATCATTCATCCTCGAATGTGGATAAAGGTTCATTCATTATCCATCATTATGTAACTTCAACTTTTTCACATCATGAAATATATCATTAGCCCGAATTTGGCTAACTCCTTAAATTTCCGAAAATTTCTCCAGAGTTTCCTTTGTAACTAGGCCTATCCACCTGTCAGAGGTCCCCAGATACATATCCTAACAGCATATACATGTTCCATAAATATAACATAATTTGTACAGCACCAACCATGGCCACATAGGCAATATATATAACCAAAATGGAATTGTTTAACATATATCAAATAAAAAAATAAGAGTTCATAGGAACCAAATGCATAAAAGCTAATACATTACTATTCAAACAAATGTGGGTACTTCTTTCTCATTTCTTCCTCGGCTTCCCAAGTGGCTTCCTCAACCTGCTGGTTCTGCCATAACACTTTTACTGAGGCAATTTCCTTATTTCTCAATTTTCGGACTTGCCTATCAAGAATGGAAACTGGAATTTCTTCATAAGATAGTTCCTCATTAACCTCAATAGATTTAATTAGCACAATAGCGGACGGATCTGCCACTACCTTCTTCAACATAGACACATGGAAGACAGAACCATTCGAGCATGTATGCCACCTGACCAATCCTCTAAATGATTATGTACGGTACGACATACCTCAGACTTAATTTCCCTTTCTTCTCGAATTGTATGATGCCCTTCATGGGGGAAACCTTCAAAAATACCCAATCATATTCTTTGAACTCCAAATCTCTGCGATGAATGTACGAATAAGACTTTTGGCGACTCTAAGCAGTTTTCAGCCTCTCCTTAATAATCTTGACTTTCGCCATGGCCTGATGCACGAGGTCCGACCCTATCAATTCTGCTTCTCCAACCTCGAACCACCCAATGAGAGACCTACATCTCCTACCATACAGTTCCTCGAATGGTGCGATCTGGATACTAGCATAAAAGCTATTATTGTAAGTAAATTCTATGATTTGCAAATGGTTATCCCAATGAAATCAAGAGTACAAGCACGCAACATGTCCTCAAGCATCTGAATAGTCTGCTCTGCTTGCCTATCGGTTTGAGGATGGAAAGCTATGCTAAGATTTACCCGTGTGCCCAAGCCCTACTGAAATGTTTTCAAAAAGTTGGCTCTGAACTGAGCCCCTCGATCTGAAATGATTGAGACTGGAGTGCCATGCAGCCTGACTATTTCTTTGATATACAATTGAGCATATCGTTCCATTGTGTCGGTAGATTTAACTGGCAAGAAGTGTGCTGATTTTGTGAGTCGATCCACGATCACGCAAATTGAGTCGAACTTGCGCGGAGTGTGCGACAACCCTACCACAAAATCCATGTTGATCATCTCCCATTTCCACATTGGAATTTCTATGATTTGAGCCAATCCATCAGGTCTTTGATGTTCAGCCTTCACTTGCTGACAGTTCGGACATCTAGCCACAAAGTCCGCCACATCCCTTTTCATGTCATTGTGAGCACGTGATTTTTGCCTCACATGAATTACTCCAAAAAGAATTTCCAAAATTAGATTTTTTTATTAGGAATACTGTGCAATTTGCTTGAGTGTTTGCATATTTTGTGCCTATTTAATTTTATTAATGCATTGAAAATACAAAAATATAGCATCTGCATTTAGAATTTAGTTTTACATTTTTAGTAAATTGTTGTTTTACAAAAATGAAAAATCAAAAAATAATGACATATTTTTTGTCAAATTGTGTGATTTTCTTTTAATTTAGTTTTTTAATTATTCTTGATAATTATCATTTGGTTAATTAGTATTTTTAGATTAATTTTGCTTTTATAACTTAATTTAGGATTTTAATTTTTTGAAAAAATTAATAAATAAAACAAGAAAAGGAGGGAACTAATTTGAAAAGAAAGAGGAAAGAAATGAGAAATCAAAAGTTTGGGCTATTCTTCAAACCCAAATCTACAGGCCAAAAATATTCTTCAACAACCCAACTAAAACCGGTCCAAACCCACCCCAATACCCAACCCATCACCATATTAAACCAAACGACGTCGTTTGGACACGCTTCAATCTGAGCCGTTAAAAATCGTTCATCCAACGGTCTAGAACGCACCCCATCACCCGTATCCGACCCAGACCCATTTTTCAAAGACCGATCCGGTCTCAAAGGTGTTTAAAACGTTGTCGTTCCATTTAGTTAGATGATCCAAGCTGTTGATCTTGTTTGATTGAACGGCCTGGATCCAATTTCACCCCCAGTATATATTTGTCCAAACAGACCCCACCCCCTCAGAATACCCCCCTCCTCTCACTCGTCTCACATCGTCTCTTCAGAGACGAGTAACCCTAGTAGCCGCCACCCTTTTCCACCGCCCTAAACCCGGCGGCGCCGGCTCCAATCCGCCTGAAAACCTCACCCCATGAACATCACAAGCCACTCATACCAAATCCCTGCTCCAGTTCCCTCGAACATCCCTAGAACTGTTCGAATCTCGATTTAAAAGGATGAACCCTAGCAGCCGCCACCATTCACCACAGCCTTCTGATGGCGGCGCCGACTTCAATCCCTCTCAAATTAACACTCTGAAGGCACCTCCCTCTCCTCTTCATCAATCCACGATTCGTTACCCTCGAATTAAACCAGAACTTGTCGAATAATGAATCTATGTTTTAAACCTAAAACTGCAGAGTCAAGATTCGCTGATACTTTAAGCTAATTTTGACTTTATCTGTGTGTTCTTGATAAGAACACACAGTTAAAGTCAAAATCTGGTTTAAAAATTGAAGATTCGAAGGTTTTCTTCAGTTACTAATGACCGGTGAGTCTCTGTCTTGATTCTATGTTTATATTCTATTAATTTTTATTCTGATATTCGTCTTCCTCGTCTCTTTTTCTTTTTTTGGTCAATTTCATTTGAAATTCAATCAGTTCTTTGTATAAATTATTTTTGTTCACTGTTGTTTCTTTAAGACTGGTTTTGTGGATTTGTTCCGTATAATTGGGATATCAGCTTGTTTTAAGACTTTGAAATCGTATCTCGTTTAATCACTTAGTCAGAATAATTAGGATTAGTTTAGTAGTTTGGTATAACTTCTTGTTTAACACCGTATTAACAAGAATTGACTATTATAAGTTTTATGCAAGTGGTCACTAATTGAGAAGCTTCTAATAGTGGTAGGGTAGTAATTGCATTATTGAATTAACTAAAAGCACTAATTTGAGTGGATAATTTAAAATAGAGAAGATAAGTTGTAGTGGAAAAGACACTAATTAAATACCCATTTAAGGGAGCTGAAAATCAGAAGAAGAACACAGAGATAGATACAGAAGAGAGAGGCTGGTACTTAAGAAAATACAAAGAAAAATAACTCTGAAAATACTGGAAAAAAATGGAAATTACTGTTTCATTGATTTCTATTTTCTGGTTTTCAATCTCGAATTGGCTGAAACCATCTTCCATATACTGTTTCATTGAATTATCTGGGGTTAATAGCTGTTTTCTTGGGTTAAAACTGGGTTGTTCCTTCATATTTGTGCTGACTGCTGAGCTTTCATTTCTTTGGTGTTTCCTTTGCTATCATCAGGTACACATTTCGAACCTCAGTGGTTTATGTAATGGATTTGTAGAATAAATGAGAAGCTGTCTTAACGCATAAATTCAGTATTAGGTTGATCTGTGTAAAAAATTTTTTTCGATTCTGCTTGTGATGTATTGTATTAGTCAGTCAAGTTTAGCTCAAAATGTATAAGTTTTCCATTAATGCGTTTAACTTAGAATTGTGGTAGATTGGGAATTGTTTGCTTGAACTCTGTGGTTTAAATTATGCATATTGAATTTGGGGTATGGATTGTTTGGAAGAACTTTACCATGTTGATATTCATAAAAGGTTACTCTTCATTTCTTTAATATTTGGTTCATATATATTGCTAAATATGTTAACGCTATATTTTTAAACATTTTATGGTATAAGAATTTGAGAAGTTCTAGCCGTGTTAACATTTAGTGTTAACGCTCTTAATATCGTTCTTTGTAATTAAAGGTTTGAAAGAAGAATCATTCCAAGAAAATGAGTATTCTAATAAATATAGTCGACAGAGTGTAAATGGCTGAGCTATTCCTGTAAGCCTAAATAACTTCCGAAAATTGTTAATTTGATCATGTATTTAGTCTTAAAGGGAAAGTATAAAAATAGTATATATAAAGGAGATAATACTAGGATAATTTTGTTTGATAGTTTCAAGAATTGGATTAGTTTGTTGATTCCCATTTTTTAGAGTCAAGAATCGGTTCTCTTGATTGTGATAGTTATGTGACTGTATTTTCAAATTAATGTCTTGTTATTACGTTAATTAGTTACAAAAGGTCATGGCTGAATTTTGGCCGAGTTGTTGCTCGCGTTTATATGTTAATTTTAACAAAAAGGTTTCAAGAAGAGTATACTAAATAGGCATAGAATATTTTATGCCAATTAGTGAAAAATAATCATAAGAGAGGAAGTGATGCGGGTTGAGAATTAATTCAAGAGCATTGCAAAAAATAAAAAGAGGGCTAAAAAATTATGAGAGGATGAATCATGAACTAATTTAAGACACTTTGTAATAGAAACAAAAAATATAATAATACACAACCAAATGTCTCGAATCTAAGAGGAAAAATAAATGGAATATCCTGAATACACTAGTATGCTTTAGGTTGGTGTTAACCAGTCAATTTTTTTTTGATTATGTATACGTCTGCGTGACATAATTATGATTTCCCAAGTTAAAATGAAGGTATGCGTTCGCGCAACTTCAACCAAACTTGTCTTAATAAAATAAACAAAGTGTTATTGATTGTGGACACGTACGCGTGGCATGATTTTGACGCGCCAAATGAAAAGAGTATACATATGCGTAACTCAATTCTTTAATTACACATAATTCAAGTGATTTAAAAGTGATAAAAAGATAATTTCACATAGGTTTTAAAAATGAGTAATTAAACAATAAAGCCAAGTATAAATCGCTAAGCGACCGTGCTAGTACCACGGAACCCAGGAACGCCTAACACCTTCTCCCGGGTTAACAGAATTCCTGACTTAGAATTTCTGGGTCGCATACTTCAAAAGGAAAGTTGAAATTTCCTCGATTCGCGATTTAAAAAAAACTGGTGACTTGGGACACCATAATTTATTCCAAGTGGCGACTCTGATAAAAATAAATAAATAATCTCATTTCGAATAATGTCACTTTAATTGGAAAAAACTTCTTTATATCATCTTTCGGGGTGGTAAAAAGGAGGTGTGACAGCTCTGGCGACTCTGTTGGGGACAAGAACCCAGAATTTCTGGTTCAGGGTTCAAGAATTCGAGCTTACAGTAACTGTTATATTTGGCTTTATTATTTTTTCATGTTTGTGCTTAATGTGCGAAATATTGCTTTTTACCGCTTTGATATTATCTGAACTGTATATATAAACTATTACAAAACCCTTCTTCTTTCTGAGTCTTCTGAATTTATGGTGCACACGTGCGCGTGGCCCACCTTTCTGTTAGAGGTCATACAAAATAGAACGAAGTTGGTCCAAGTAACTAGGCCGGGTAGACTTTCGTGCTCCCGGTACGTTACCCCCACTTCGGCTCGAGCTATCCGCTTGGGAAAGCCAAGTCTAGAACAGTATACCCCAGGTTTTACACTTAGAATAACTCAGCTTCATGTCGGATCCCTAGTAGGAACGTTTGTTTGCATCATGTGAATTTGACTTCGGAGACTCAACACAGGGGTTGGGTCTGTCTAGGGCAGGTGTACCCTGAAATGAAAAGAACATCCTGATGCATCTTACTTGTGCATTCATTTGTTTTGGATTTTCATGTTGACCAGCTTATAGGAAAAGTTAGAAAAGGAAAATCAAGGTGAGGACCGAGAAAGAAAATTGGTTGTTTTTCAAAAAAAAAAACAATTTCCAAAATATTTTGAAATTCTTTCGAAATTTTGAAAAAACAAAAAGAGGAAATTTTGTGTTTCTTTTTAAAATATTTTTATTATTACGAACTACGTAAGTTTGATTCTCGCCGGATGTGAGATACGTAGGCAACCCACATCGGGCCCAACTATTTTTTTTAAAAAAAGAAAGAGAAATTGATAATAAATAAATAAAAATGTGGGTACATAAGTCGTTGTGTTGTCATAAGTAAGACGATGCCATTCTTGTCCAAAATATGCCGAACGTCCCCAAAAGGGCGCCAGAAGGCTATTTTTGCAAGAACAACCGCCTTTGGTCGTTTTTTTAAAAACAAATATAAATAAAAAAAAATTGCCGGTTAGCAAACACAGCCTTTAAATCTTCTTTATCGAAGTGTTTGCTTTTTTTATGAATTTTTTTTAGAAATATTAATGATTTTTTCAAAATGAGTCTTGATCTTGGTTTTTAAATTAAATTCACTCACAGGTACAAAAGCGCACTATCTAGAACCCATCATTCAGAGATGTAGATGAGTTTCTATTTCAGCTTCAGATGTGGTGGTATGAGTTAGGAGGAGATGGTCAGAAATGGGTCATTAAGTATTTGGGAGCTCTCACAGATATTATGAAAGTTAAACCACGCGATGATTTGGTTACGACACTAGTGACTTTTTGGGACCCTGTTCACAATGTCTTTCGCTTCTCTGATTTCGAGCTTACTCCCACATTAGAAGAAATAGCTGGATATTCCGGTTTTGACGGAGATTTGAGAAACCAGAATCTTATATTCCCAAAGGCTCCCTCAGTACACCGATTCTTTGGTCTTCTAAATATCAGTAATCAAATCTGAAAAAGCAACGTTGTCGAAGGGTGTTGTTCTTTCAACTTCCTATATTCAAGGTTCGGAAAGCCGGATGGATTTGAAATTCATGAAAAGGGCCTTACTAACAAACAAAACAAGGACACCTGGCAGATTCACCATCGCTTCGCTTTCATGGTGGCTTTTCTGAGAATCATGGTCTTCCCAAACAAAGAGCGGACGATTGATATTCGCACAGCCAGAGTCGTACAAGTCCTCACTACCAAAGAACATCACACTCTTTCCCCGATCATTCTCTCAGACATTTATCGGGCGATGACTTTGTGTAAATCCGGGGCAAAATTCTTCGAAGGGTGCAATATTTTGTTGCAAATATGGTTGACTTAACATCTCCGACATCACCCCAAGTTCATGTAGTATGGTCCGAGCAAGGGCAATTTTATTGAGAGTTATGAAGAAAGAATAAAAGAATATAAATCTCCAGAAGGGGTGGAAGCCTGGATATCCCATTTAAGATCTTTAATGGCAAGTCAAATTGAGTGGACTTTGGGATGGCTCCCGATAAGAGAGGTGATACACATGTCAACCTTAAAGAGTTATTTGTTGTTGTTGGGTTTAAGAAGTGTTCAGCCGTATGCGCCATAGAGAGGTCTAAGACAGCTAGGGAGATACCAAGTGGTGCCTGATGATGAAAATTTGAGTGTGCAAGTGATTGAGCTATACCTCGAAGCCACTCTCCCTGAGGCTTTAATCCAGCGGATTTGGAATGGTTGTCGATACTTGAAAGATGATAATCAAGTTCCAGATCCTGCAAAAGGTGAGATAAATCCGGGTTATGCTAGGTGGTTTGAGAAAAGATCTCGTGTGGATGATGCACCAGAACCTGATCCTAGAAGGCCCATAAAAGACCGCATGTTCAAGCCTTTGATGACAAAATCCAAGAACGGTTGGCTTGGGGTGAAAAGGAAAAGGGGTACAAAGCAACTATTTATGCCTTAGAAGAAAGCCTGAGGAACCTCAATTTGGAGAAAGACTTACAAGCACAAGAAGCAGAAGGTGAAAAGAAGAGTCTGATTAACGAGAATAAAACTCTTCGTGCTAAGTTTCAACAGATGAAGAAAGCCTCTGAAGCGCCAGTGAGAAGTTGGAAAGATCAGAAAATCATTGCCAATCTGATGGAAAAAATGCAAGATTATGACTCCATCTTGACAAAGACTGAAAAGGCGTTAGACAAAGCTAAGGAAAAAATCATACAGTTAAATGAGGAGGCCAAATCTAGTAAGGAATGCCAAGTAATGAGATGTGAAGAAGAAATGGCTCAATTCAAGAGAGATAAGGACCATTGGATGCATTCAGAAGCTCAACTCCATGCGCAATTGGAAGAAATGAGAAGGTACAATAGAGAACATCAGAACACAGATATTGATAGGGAGAGAGCACAGGCAAGACTTGATCAGGCCAGACTTCGGGCTCAATTGGAGTCGGCTTTAGATCGCGAAGGCCACATAAAAGATATAGCCACCACTCGCCAAAAGCAGTTACAAAACCAAGACCAGAATCTCCAGGACTTCAGAGCACAAATCCATGATTTGGCTGTTTACACCTCTCAAAGTTATGTGAACTGCTAAGGGATGGATTATGAGAGGTTTTTAGAGCATGCACCTACTTTTTCCCGTCATCTTGCAATGGAGTTAGAAAGAATGTACCGTACACTAGGAGGTCAGCCGGGTCAAGCCTCACCGTGAGCAGATGTTCCAGTGATTAAAAGCAAAAGATTGTGGAGTGAAGCGTGGTCATAGTTGTTGGAACTTTTCATATAATAGTCATGTTTAGTTTAAGTCCATGTTGAGTCTTTTAAACCATTTTTTTAAAAAGTATTGTCCAAATGTAATGTCATTTCTGTCTTTGTACTGTTTTGTTTGTTAAAATAAATAAAAGTATTAATAATTGTTTCCGCCAGAACTACGCTCGGTCTGATTCATGCAAGGTTATGATACGTAGGCAATCTCCATAGGATTTGACCACAACCAAAGGAAAAGAATAAAATGAAAAAAGGGGAGGGAAATAAAAGATAGGCGTGAGTGACAATAAAAGGGAAAGGTTAGGAAAAGCTGGGATGACACAAGCAACCGAGCAAATACATGGTAAAAATGACTAATTGCCTAGGTGTATTGCATCCCTATGTGTGGCTGTTTATTTGTTAAAACTCTGATCACTAACAAGTTTGGTTGTCATTAATCAGAATTCAAGCAGTTAGTACACCTAAGCATACTGGCAACCCAACCCTACCAAACCAGATCCAAAGGAGAAATAATCATCTCTATCCCAGATGTAAACACCAGTGTCATTGAAGGAGAAGAGATGTAAACACAAGTGTCATTTAACGCCATAAAAGAAGAGATGTACAAATTAAAACAACAAATGGCCGAAATGTATCAGGCTTGGGCTAAAGGACAACTGCCATCCGCCTACCCGGCTAACCCTACCTTCACTCCACCACCGACCCAAACTCAGGATCATCCTGCCACCGATCTATCCCCAAGCTTTCCCATTTACCAATACTACCGGGGCACCACTTCTCATACACCACAATATCCACCCCCTAAACCAATTCCATACCCTCCTCCACCAGTAACTCCTATCTTCGTAGCACCTCCACCAGCTACACTCCACAAATCTCCTAGCGAGCCTATGTTCCAGGCCCAGGACAACCAATACTACCCCGCGAAGCCCACTTTTAAAGCTCCAGAAACCCATTCCTATACTCCTCGCTTTGACCTCCCCATAGAAGCTGATAAACCAGTCAAAAATACCGA
This sequence comes from Nicotiana tabacum, assembly GCF_000715075.1. Lineage (NCBI taxonomy): Eukaryota > Viridiplantae > Streptophyta > Magnoliopsida > Solanales > Solanaceae > Nicotiana > Nicotiana tabacum. The sequence continues at coordinate 60,536,620 of NC_134097.1, forward strand.
ACAGAAGGAGATGTTCAGGAAAGTTAAAATCTTAGAATAATCATTCAGAGACATGCGAGGGTTGGGGGGCAAGTCAGCGTGGCCTACAAGGACCTATGTCTGTTCCCAAATATGCAATTACTAGCAGGTTTCAAGATGCCCAAGTTCGATCTATACAACGGGCACAGCGATCCAGTAGCCCACTTAAGAGGTTTTTGCAGCAAGATGAGGGGAGCTGGAGGAAAAGATGAATTTTTAATGGCTTACTTCAGTCAGAGTTTGAGTGGATCAGCATTGGAATGTTATACCCGCCAATAGCATGGGAGATGGTTCACCTGGGATGATCTGGCGCAAGCATTTGCTTGTCACTTTCAATACAATCTTGAGATCATTCAAGATCGACTGTCCTTGACTAAACTTGAGAAGAAGCACAGTGAAAGCTTTAGAGAATATGGTTTCCGATGGAGGGAGCAAGCAGCAAAAGTAGATCCCCCAATGAAGGAAAGTGAGATGGTAGATTACTTCCTACAGGCTTTGGAACCTACATACTATGGCCATTTGGTCTCAGTTGTGGGAAAGTCATTCAACAAAGTAGTAAAGATGGGGGGCATGGTAGAAGAAGACCTCAAGTTGAATAAAATCATGAGCTATTCGGCTATCAAAGTGACTACTCAGGCTATTCAGGGCGACATAGGAGGGATTGGGAAGAAGAAAAGAGAGGAAGCAGCAGTGGTTGATTCAGGAACTTGGTCCAAATCCATAGGTTCACCTTACCACTACAATCAACCTCGACCCCACCAACAAACGTATCACCACAATCCACCCCAACACTACTATCCCCTACCAGAACCTTATTTTTCCGTCCACCATGCACAAGCATACAACCAACCTCCTGCCCACACTCAATGGCGTGCTCATGTCCTACCAAATACTTATCCGCATCCACGAGCCTACCAAAACACTTCCGGACCCAGTTTCAGGCCTAGAGCCTTCAAGGGTGAAAGGTTGCAGAAAAAAAAACCTTTACTCTGTTGGGAGAATCATACACTAGTCTGTTTTACAGGCTTAAACAGCTAGATATGCTAAGGCCGATATAGTCCAAACTGCCAAATCCTCCTCCAAAGACTCTTGACTATACTGTCAGCTGTGAGTATTGTTCTGGTACTCTGGGTCATGATACAGAAAAGTACTGGCACTTGAAAAGTGCGATAAAGGAGCTTATTATACCAATAGAATTGAAGTTCAAGCTCCCGAAGCACCCAATATCAACAGGAATCCGATGCCAGCCCATCAGGAGGAAAATATGATCGAAATAGTGCATGCGGAGGGAGAACCCAAGAAGCCATCACAGACCGTCATGATGATTCGGTCTAGTGGAGTCAAGACAGATGAATAATCAGCAAATGAGAAGTTGGTGCACAAGCAGAGCAAAAAAAGTGTTGAGCTATCTGTGGCAGTTGAGAAGGGGCCTTTAATCAAAGTTGCAACGAAACTGAAAGGGGTGAAGGTGATTGTACCGAGAGTGGCCAGAAAACCCATCATAATCGTGGAAGGAGCCTGCGCAGATCGGGTTATCATCAAGCCGGTAACCCAGTTACCAATAATCAACAGCAAGGCTATTCCATGGAATTACGAACGGGTAATAGTGATGTACAAAGAGAATGAAGTAAAAGAAGAAATCTTTGAAGTACAGGGTTTGACTCGCTCGGGAAGGTGTTTTGCTCCCGAGGAGTTAAGAAGAGCTAAAAATAATCTAGCACTCGTAAAGAAAGTCGTAACTGAAGAAGAAGCAGAAGAATTCTTGAGGAAGATGAAGCTACAGGACTACTCTATCGTGGAACAATTAAGAAAGACGCCTGCTCAAATTTCCCTATTGTCATTATTGATCCATTCGAATGAGCACCGTTGAGCTTTAATGAAGATCTTGAATGAGGCACACGTTCCTGATAAGATCTCCGTGAATCACTTAGAAAAAATAGCCAACAAAATCTTCGAAGTAAACAGAGTCACATTCTCCGATGATGAATTGCCTGTAAAAGGTACTGAGCACAACAGAGCTCTTTACCTCACATTAAAATGTGAGAACTCTATGGTGACCCGGGTATTGGTCGACAACGGGTCAAGCGCAAACATCTGTCCTCTCTCCATTCTAAGCAAGTTAAAAATAGAAGGTGAGAGGATCTATAATAACAGTATTTGCGTGCAGGGATTTGACGGCAGAGGTAAAGATTCAGTTGGGGACATTGTGCAAGAATTGATGATAGGGCCAGTTGAGTTCACAATGGAGTTTCAGGTGCTGGATATAGTTGTTTCCTATAATTTACTATTGGGTCGACCATGGATCCACGCCGCTAAAGCAGTCCCATCGACAATACACCAGGTAGTCAAATTTGAATGGGATAGACAATAAATAGTTGTGCATGGGGAAGATAGTTTATGTGCTTGCAGCAATGCCATTGTACCAGTCATTGAAGTGGAAGATGACCAGGGACCATAGGTCTACCAGGTTTCTGACACGATGTTGGTAGAGAAAGTTCCGGAGGGGAAATACATTCCAAAAACAAAGATAACCGCCGCATCAGTCATGGTATCCTATGAGATGTTGAAGAATGGTTTTGTACTCGGTAAAGGTTTGGGCTCATCTTTGCAAGGCATCATGCAGCCGGTGTCTCTTCCCGAAAACTTGGGAACATTTGGTTTGGGATTCAAGCCCACTGCCGTAGACATAAGAAAAGCCAGAAACCTAAAACAGAAGGCATGGGTCCTTTCAAAGCCAGTCCCACGTCTTTCCAAATCATTTGTCAACTCCGGTACCAGAAGTCGCCCAGTAACAACAATTCTCAGTTCTATGATTAATCCTAACGAGGAATTAATTGAAAGATTTGAAAAATTATTTGACGGTGTGACCATGGTGGAAAGTGGTGAAGGTCCTAGCAATGCAGAAATTCAATTCGTTGGGCCAGAAACAAAACTTAATAATTGGAAAGCCACTCCTCTCCCCATTCGAAAGGAGTCTTGGTAGTTTATTTTGATTTTCCTTCAGTTTGTCTGGATCATTCCAGGGTTGTAATCTAGATTTTTATCTTTCAGTCTGTGTGAAGTGTGCAAACCTTGTTATCTTCCATCATTCAATGAAATGCAGTTTCCCTTTCTTTATCATTCCTGATAATTTTTCTTTTATTTTTCTTTTCTTTTCTGTATAGTTCTTTTTACGCTGGCTCTAATGATATGGCATGCATAAGGAATCCTCAGCCCAGTCTTAAAAATCAATCTGATTCCGAAATAATAGTTCAAGGAGTAGATTGTGATTACGAATTAGAATACGATGAGGATGAGGCCTTAGAAGAGATTAATAAGGAGTTAATTCACTTCGAACAAAAACCCAAACCCAACCTGAAAGATACAGAAGCCATCAATTTACGAGACACAGATAATATCCGAGAGACTAAAATAAGTGTCCACCTCGAGCCAAAGATCCGGGAAGAGTTAATCAAAGCATTCATCGAATTCAAAGATGTTTTTGCATGGTCATATGACGACATGCCGGGTTTGAGCACTGATTAGTGGTCCACAAATTGCCCATTGATCTAGCGTTTCCTCCCGTCAAGCAAAAGTTGAGGAAATTCAAAACTGATATGAGTGTGAGAATTAAAGAAGAAATAACCAAACAGTTGGATGCAAAGGTCATTCGGGTCACTCGATATCCTGTTTGGTTGGCTAATGTCGTGCCTGTGCCAAAGAAAGACGGCAAGATCAGAGTATGCGTCGATTACCGCAATCTCAACAAAGCAAGTCCGAAGGACAACTTCCCACTACACAATATCCATATTTTGATCTATAATTGTGCCAAGCATGAGATAGGATCTTTTGTGGATTGCTATGCCGGGTATCATCAGATTCTAATGGATGAAGAAGATGCAGAAAAGAAGGCATTCATCACGCCATGGGGAACTTATTGCTACCGGGTAATGCCATTTGGTTTGAAGAACGTCGGGGCAACTACATGAGAGCAATGACTACGATGTTTCATGATATGATACATAAGGAGATTGAGGTATACGTGGATGATGTGATCATAAAGTCAAAGCGTCAAGCCGACCACATTGGGGATTTGAGGAAATTCTTCCTGAGACTTCGCAGGTACAATCTCAAGCTTAACCCTGCCAAGTGCGCGTTTGGTTGTCCATCCGGAAAGCTGTTGGGATTCACAGTCAGCCGGCAAGGCATCGAGTTGGACCTATCAAAGATCAAAGCCATCTAAGAATTGCCACCTCCGAGGAGCAAGACTGAAGTGATGAGTCTGTTAGGGAGGTTGAACTACATCAGCAGGTTTATTGCTCAGCTCACGACAACTTGTGAGCCTATTTTTAAATTGCTGAAGAAGGATGTTGCGGTCAAGTGGACTGATGAGTGTCAAGAAGCATTTGATAAGATAAAAGTATACTTGTCAAACCCACCTGTGTTGGTTCCACCAGAACTAGGGAGACCTTTGATTCTTTACTTGATAGTCTTGGAAAATTCATTTGGCTGTGTACTGGGGCAGCATGACATTACCAGCAGAAAGGAACAAGCTATCAACTATCTTAGCAAGAAGTTCACGGCTTATGAGGTTAAGTACACTCATCTGGAAAGGACATGTTGCGCCCTAACTTGGGTGGCTCAGAAATTGAAACATTATTTGTCATCCTACACTACTTACCTCATTTCGCGCTTGGATCCGTTGAAGTATATCTTTCAAAAGCCTATGCCGACAGGGAGACTTGCGAAGTGGCAGATATTGCTCACAGAGTTTGACATCATCTATGTGACTCGGACTGCGATGAAAGCCCAAGCATTGGCCGATCATTTAGCCGAAAACTCGGTCGATGAAGATTACGAGCCATTGAGAACTTATTTTCCCGATGAAGAAGTGATGCATATCGATGAAACCTGGCTGGAAACCTTTCTTTGATGGGGCTGCCAACATGAAAGGAGTCGGAATAGGAGTTGTGCTTATTTCTAAAATAGGGCATCACTATCCTGTTACGGCTCAGCTTCGATTTTATTGCACCAACAATATGGCTGAGTATGAAGCCTGTATTTTGGGTCTAAGGCTAGCTGCAGACATGGATATCCAGGAAGTCTTGGTCTTGGGAGACTTGGATCTTCTGGTACATCAAATTCAAGGAGAATGGAAAACGCGAGATTTGAAGCTCATACCGTACCGACAATGTTTGCATGATCTTTGTCAACGGTTTCGATCAGTAGAGTTCAGGCATATTCCAAGGGTCCATAATGAGGTCGCCGATGCTTTGGCTACCCTGGCATCAATGTTGCACCATCCAGACAAAGCTTATGTCAATCCTCTGCATATTCAAGTCCGAGATAAGCATGCTTACTGTAACATGATTGTAGAAGAACTTGATGGCGAACCATGGTTCCACGATATCAAGGAGTACATCAGAATGAGGATATATCCAGTGCAAGCCACGGGGTATCAAAAGAGAACAATTCAACAATTGGCAAATGGATTCTTCTTAAGTGGAGGAGTTTTGTATAAGAGAACACCAGACCTTGGATTATTAAGATGCATAGATGCTAGACAAGCTACGCCTGTCATGTCCGAAGTACATTCGAGAGTCTGCGGACCACATATGAGCGGATATGTGTTGGCAAAGAAAATTCTCCGAGCAGGCTATTATTGGCTTACCATGGAGCGGGATTGTATCAATTTTGTGCGCAAATGTCATCAGTGCCAGATACACAGAGATTTGATTCATTCTCCACCATCAGAATTGCACACAATGTCGACACCATGGCCCTTCGTTGCTTGGGGCATGGATTTCAATGGACCAACTGAGCCAGCAGCATCCAACGGGCACAGGTTCATTCTGGTAGCCATTGATTAGTTCACCAAGTGGGTTGAGGCCAAAACTTTCAAATTGGTGACCAAGAAAGCAGTGGTCGATTTTGTTCACTCAAATATCATCTGTCGATTTGGAATCCCAAAGATGATCATCACAGATAATGGTGCTAATCTTAACAGTAACTTGATGGAAGAGGTATGCCAATAGTTTAAGAATACACATCGCAATTCTACCCCATATCGTCCCAAGGAGAATGGAGCAGTCGAGGCAGCTAACAAAAACATAAAGAAGATACTTCGGAAAATGGTAGAAGGTTCGAGGCAATGGCACGAAAAATTACCATTTGCGTTGTTGGGATATCGCACTACTGTTCGTACTTCATTAGGTGCAACTCCTTATTTGTTGGTATATGGCACTGAAACAGTAATACCTACAGAAGTTGAAATCCCTTCCCTTTTGATTGTCGCTGAGGCTAAGATTGATGATTATGAGTGGGTCAAAAACCATTTGGAGCAGTTGATCTTGATTGATGAAAAAAGATTGGCAGTAGTATGTCATGGCCAGTTATATCAAAAGAGAATGGCAAGAGCATACAACAAAAGGGTGCGTCCCTGAAAGTTTTAAGTGGGTCAGCAAGTGCTGAAACGTATCCTTCCACATTAGGTTGAAGCAAAAGGCAAGTTCGCCCCAAATTGGCAAGGGCCATTTATTGTAACCAGAGTATTGTCCAATGGCGCTCTATGTTTAACAGATATCGAAGGAAAATGCATAGACATAGCCATCAATTCCGATGCAGTCAAGAGATATTATGTATGATTTCTTTGTTATAATTGTTAATTGTTTGTACTTGGCATTGTCTTGAAGAATGAAATGACGAAGGCAATTTGTTCCGCTATCTAAACACTCTACCCTTTGTTACCCTTTTTGAGCCGCATTTGTTTCTTTCATACCCCTCTTGTGGAATCATTAACAAAAAGAAAAGGAAAAGAAAGAAAAAGATAAAAGAGAAAAGAAAAGAAGTGAAAAGAGAAAGTATAACAACAAGGAAATTCAAGTGTGAACTACGTTTGACCTGATTCCTGTTAAGGATACATAAGCATCCTCACGGCTCGGTCATAGTAAAATAAAATATCAAAATATCCCCAAGCAAGAAACAGGGGCAGTAATTGTAATAAGAAATGTGATTCCAAGAGTTGTAATTTTAAAACCCATGTTAAATTGTTTTGAGCCTTTAATACCTTTTCTTTATAACCCCATCCAAAACCCCACATTAAGGTCCAAAGAAAGACCTTCCGATCAGTCTTCGAGAGATGCCAAGTTGAGCAAATAAAGGTGATTCATATCAGGATAACACTCTGGTCCAAGTATGAAAAGTAATGAAAATGAGAGTCTTATTGGTGAAAACCCTCATGGGCACCATGAGGCGACGAAAGCTAAGAGAAAGTAAAAATGAGAGAGTCTTGTCGGTGAAAACCTTTAGGGGCACCATGAGGCGACGAAAGCTGAGAGAAAGTAAAAATAAGAGAGTCTTATCGGTGAAAACCTTCGCGGGCACCATAAGGCGACAAGGAATTGAGGAACAAATGAATGAGAGAGGTTTGTCGGTGAAAACCCTTCAGGGAACTGCAAGTCGAACAAGGTCCGTAAGTTGGTGGAAAGTAAAATTAGGTTGTGGAAATCTTGGAGAACAAAGTAAAATAATTGGAAAGGAGATTGGTTAAATAGACTGGGCCGATTAATCCAAAATGCATACCATGATCATTGGTACCAGTGACCCCACTCAGATAAGTTCCTTTTTTCTATCTCCAGCTGTCATCTAAATTTGGATTTTCTTCTTTATTCTTAATTCTCAAAATCATCGCATTTCATTGTTGTTAATTTTTACTCCTCTAAAGCTCTTCCAAGGTTAGCCTTGTTCCAACAAATAAGAAGGAATGTCAAAGTGTACTACCAGATTCAAAATTGCACAAAGCAAAATACGGCTAGGACATGCTGGAGATAGTATGATGAAAAGTGGGACCTAGGGTGTAAGCAAAGGTTAAATCGGTGGAATGGTTCAGTAATGTCATGAGAGATGTATGGTTACGAATAAAAGGGTCAGAAGTGAAAAATAATAGTTGGGGATCCTACAGTTAAGGATCAGTCATGAGGTCAAAATAGTCCTTTCGACCAGTTCAAGGCAGTCTGTTGAAGCAAAGCATGGCAAAGAGAAAACCATCCCCAACAAGAATGCCACAACTAACCACCACGTTTTAAACTGACAAGATTTTCTTTGACTTGAAGCAGGGGCAAAGATGACATTTATTTCAGGAAGCACCCTGTAAGGAAAGCAAGTACCATGCTGGTTTGATCGTATAAATTCTCAGGACCCTCCTGGAAAATGGGACTTAGCTTTAATTCAAAACATTCATGATTACAAGATCTAGCATAAGCTCCACTTCATGAAAATATAAGTTGGTTTGAATTTTTCATTTTTTTTAAGACAAGACTCGATTCGAAACTTCAGGACCCTCCTGGAAAATGGGACCTAGGTTAAACCCTAAAACGATCATAAGTAGTAAATATAGGACAAATGTGCACCAAAAGGAATATAAGTTGGCTTCAAAGTTCGCATAAGAGTTTTCAGGACCCTCCTGGATAATGGGACCTAGTTTGAGATCTCCATTAGATAACATGGTTTAGCATAAGTTCTTGTTGTAGGGTAATATAATTTAGCCGTAGAATTGTCAGTCTTAAGATAAGACTTGATTTAAGAGTTGTCAGGGCCCGCCTGGATAATGGGACGTAGTTTAAAACTGGTTTGGATAACAAGATTTAGCATAAGACATACCCTTCAGTAGATACAATTTAGCTTTGAAATTGTCATTTAGTTAAGAGTTGTCAGGACCCCCTGGATAATAGGACCTAGCTTTCAAATTTTTAGTAATATTTGGTAATATGATTCAGTTTAACACTCACAGATGCGCCTAGCTACCAAACTGGGGCAGAAAATTTTCTTTTGTTTTGTCTATTTTTGTTGATGTCAGGTGCCCATCTAAAGAACAGGGAGAACAATGCGGATGTTAAAGATAAGAGCATGACCAAGTACTAGCACTCAGGAGTCCACCTGGAGAACAAGGAAGAACAGTTGAAGTATCAGTAATCAGGCGTCCACCTGGAGAACAAGGAAGAACAGTTGAAGTATCAGCAATCAGGCGTCCACCTGGAGAACAAGGAAGAACAGTTGAAGTATCATCAATCAGGCGTCCACCTGGAGAACAAGGAATAACAGTTGAAGTATCAGTAATCAGGCGCCCACCTGGAGAACAAGGAACAACAGTTGAAGTATCAGCAATCAGGCGTCCACCTGGAGAACAAGGAAAAGCAGTTGAAGATCCAGTAATCAGGCGTCCACCTAGAGAACAAGGAACAACAAGTCAAGTTTCAGCAATCAGGCACCCACCTGGAGAGCAAGGGAGTACAATTCAAGTTTCAGTTTTTAAGTTCTTACTGATATTTGGTAACATGATTTAGTTTACACTCATATATATGCCCAGCTACCAAACTGGGGTAGGAATTTTTCTTTCCTTTTGTCTATTTTGTTAAATTCAGGAGCCCACCTGGAGAACAAGGGAATACAATTCAAATTTCAAATAGTCAGGAGCCCGTTTGGAAAACGAAAGGAAGAAGCAATTCAAATTTCAAATAATCAGAAGCCTGCCTGGAGAATGGAGGAAAGGAAACAATAGTCAAAGGAAGACATTTAAAAGGTTCAGCAATCAGGTGCCCGCCTGGAGAAGAAGGGAAAGCATTCCAAAAAATACCATTCAAGTCAGCCACAAAGGAACTTCTAAGGAAAATACAAATCAACGAGGCAACATCAGTCACAAGATCAAGTTTGAAAATAAATCTTTGTAAAGCATAGATTATATCTTAGTCTAGCTTCTTCATTTTTGTCATGGTGTAATAAGGAGGTCAGTAGGCAGTATCAGCAGCAACAACAGCAGTAACAGTAAAACCGCAGCTTCATGGTAGTCCCAGCTACCAAAGCTTCCCGAACTACATTGACCTGATTCCTTTATAGCCAAGGATATGTAGGAAACCTTTGAATCATAGGTTCGGTAAAATCTTTCAAAAAATGCTTCCCACGAAGTATTCAAACAGGCAAAAATCGCCCGTATCCACTCACTTTATCTTTGCACAAAAACTCTTCGTGTTTCCGGACAAAGAGGGGCAGCTGTGAGCACGTGAGTTTTGCCTCACATGAATTACTCCAAAAAGAATTTCCAAAATTATATTTTTTTTATTAGGAATTACTGTGCAATTTGCTTGAGTGTTTGCATATTTTGTGCATATTTAATTTTATTAATGCATTGAAAATACAAAAATATAACATCTGCATTTAGAATTTAGTTTTACATTTTTAGTAAATTGTTGTTTTACAAAAATGAAAAATCAAAAAATAATGACATATTTTTTGTCAAATTGTGTGATTTTCTTTTAATTTAGTATTTTAATTATTCGTGATAATTATCATTGGGAGTTAATTAGTATTTTATATTAATTTTGGTTTTATAACTTAATTTAGGATTTTAATTTTTTGAAAAAATTAATAAATAAAACAAGAAAAGGAGGGAACTAATTTGAAAAGAAAGAGGAAAGAAATGAGAAATCAAAAGTTTGGGCTATTCTTCAAACCCAAATCTACAGGCCCAAAATATTCTTCAAAACCCAACTAAAATCGGTCCAAACCCGCCCCAATACCCAGCCCATCACCATACTAAACCAAACGACGTCGTTTGGACATGCTTCAATCTGAGCCGTTAAAAATCGTTCATCCAATGGTCTAGAACGCACCCCATCACCCGTATGCGACCCAGACCCATTTTTCAAAGACCGATTCGGTCTCAAAGGTATTTAAAACGTTGTCGTTCCATTTAGTCAGATGATCCAAGCCGTTGATCTCGGTTGATCGAACGGCCTGGATCCAATTTCACCCCCAGTATATATTTGTCCAAACAGACCCCACCCCCTCAGAATACCCCCCCCCCTTCTCTCACTCATCTCACATCGTGTCTTCAGAGACGAGTAACCCTAGTAGCCGCCACCCTTTTCCACCGCCCTAAACCCGGCGACGCCGACTCCAATCCACCTGAAAACCACACCCCATGAACATCAAAAGCCCCTCATACCAAATCCCTTCTCCAGTTCCCTCGAACATCCCTAGAACTGTTCGAATCTCGATTTAAAGGGATGAACCCTAGCAGCCGCCAACATTCACCACAGCCTTCCGGTGGCGGCGCCGACTCCAATCCCTCCCAAATTAACACCCTGAAGCCGCCTCCCTCTCCCCTTCCTCAATCCACGATTTGTTACCCTCGAATTAAACTAGAACTTGTCGAATAATGAATCTAAGTTTTAAACCTAAAACTACAGAGTGAAGATTCGCTGATACTTTAAGCTAATTTTGACTTTATCTGTGTGTTCTTGATAAAAACACACAGTTAAAGTCAAATTCTGGTTTAAAAGAAGATTCGAAGGTTTTCTTCAGTTACTAATGACCGGTGAGTCTCTGTCTTGATTCTATGTTTATATTTTATTAATTTTTATTCTGATATTCGTCTTCCTCGTCTCTTTTTCTTTTTTTTTTTGGTCAATTTCATTTGAAATTCGATCAGTTCTTTGTATAAATTATTTCTGTTCACTGTTGTTTCTTTAAGACTGGTTTTGTGGATTTGTTTCGTATAATTGGATATCAGCTTGTTTTAAGACTTTGAAATCGTATCTCGTTTAATCACTTAGTCAGAATAATTAGGATTAGTTTAGTAGTTTGGAATAACTTCTTGTTTAACACTGTATTAACAAGAATTGACTATTATAAGTTTTATGCAAGTGGTCACTAATTGAGAAGCTTCTAATAGTGGTAGGGTAGTAATTGCATTATTGAATTAACTAAAAGCACTAATTTGAGAGGATAATTTAAAATGGAGAAGATAAGTTGTAGTGGAAAGGGCACTAATTAAATGCCCATTTAAGGAAGCTGAAAATTAGAAGAAGAACATGGAGATATATACAGAAGAGAGAGGCCGGTACTTAAAAAAATTCAAAGAAAAATAACTCTGAAAATACTGGAAAAAACTGGAAATTACTGTTTCATTGATTTCTATTTTCTGGTTTTCAATCTCGAATTGGCTGAAACCATCTTCCATATACTGTTTCATTGAATTATCTGGGGTTAATAGCTATTTTATTGGGTTATAACTGGGTTGTTCCTTCCTATCTTTGCTGACTGCTGAGCTTTCATTTCTTTGGTGTTTCCTTTGCTATCATCAGGTACACATTTTGAACCTCAGTGGTTTCTGTAATGGATTTGCAGAATAAATGAGAAGTTGTCTTAAAGCATAAATTCAGTATTAGGTTGATCCGTGTAAAATTTTCTTTTCGATTCTGTTTGTGATGTATTGTATTAGTCAGTCAAGTTTAGCTCGAAATGTATAAGTTTTCCATTAATGCGTTTAACTTAGAATTGTGGTAGATTAGGAATTGTTTGCTTGAACTCTGTGGTTTAAATTATGCATATTGAATTTGGGGTATGGATTGTTTGGAAGAACTTTACCATGTTGATCTTCATAAAAGGTTCCTCTTCATTTCTTTAATATTTGGTTCATATATATTGCTAAATATGTTAACGCTATATTTTTAAATAGGCATAGAATATTTTATGCCAATTAGTGAAAAATAATCATAAGAGAGGAAGTGATGCGGGTTGCGAATTAATTCAAGAGCATTGCAAAAAATTAAAAGAGGGCTAAAAAATTATGAGAGGATGAATCAGGAACTAATTTAAGACACTTTGTAGTAGAAACAAAAAATATAATAATATACAACTAAATGTCTCGAATCTAAAAGGAAAAATAAATGGAATATCCTGAATACACTAGTATGCTTTAGGTTGGTGTTAACCAGTCAATTTTATTTTTGATTATGTACACGTCCGCGTGACATAGTTGTGATTTCCCAAGTTAAAATCAAGGTATGCGTTCGCGCAACTTCAACCAAACTTGTCTTAATAAAATAAACAAAGAGTCATTGATTGTGGACACGTACGCGTGACATGATTTTGATGCGCCAAAAGAAAAGGGTATACGTACGCGTAACTCAATTCTTTAATTACGCATAATTCAAGTGATAAAAAGATAATTGCACATAGGTTTTAAAAATGAGTAATTAAACAATAAAGCCAAGTATAAATTGCTAAGCGACCGTGCTAGAACCACGGAACCCGGGAATGCCTAACACCTTCTCCCGAGTTAACAGAATTCCTTACTTAGAATTTCTGGTTCGCAGACTTCAAAAGGAAAGTCGAAATTTCCTCGATTCGGGATTTAAAATAAACCGGTGACTTGGGACACCATAATTTATTCCAAGTGGCGACTCTGATAAAAATAAATAAATAATCCCATTTCGAATAATGTCATTTTAATTGGAAAAAACTCCCTTATATCATCTTTCGGGGTGCTAAAAAGGAGGTGTGACAGTCATTCCACCAATAAACTTCCCTGAGATCATGATACATTTTCATAGAATCTGGGTGCACAGAATACCTGGAAGTGTAAGCTTCTGCCATGATCCTTTCCCGAAGACCGTCAATATCCAGAACATATAGGCGCCTTGGTACCGTAGGGCACCATCATCCATACCAAGGGAAAAATTTTTGTCTTGTGTTTATGAATCCCCTCTTTTAGTTGTGCTAACAATGGATCATTGAATTGCTTCTCTTTCACTTCCGTCACAAGCACTGATTCAGCCCTATTCTGCACAATCACTCCTCCTTCATTAGAGTAGCCAAGCGAACTCCCAAACTAGCCAACTGGTGAACCTCCCTGGCCAACGGCCTCTGATATGCCTCCAAATGAGCCAAGCTCCCCATAGATTTTCGACTAAGAGCATCCGCTACAACAATAGCCTTTCCCAGGTAACAGAGAATATCAATGTCATAGTCCTTGAGTAAATCTAGCCATCTTCTTTGTCTCAGATTCAACTCCTTCTGCTTGAAAATATATTGAAGGCTCTTGTGGTCGATAAATACATCCACAAGAATCCCATACAAATAATGTCGCCAAATCTTTAGTGCAAACACCACTGTTGCAAGCTCTATGTCATGGGTTGGATAGTTCTTTTCATGGTTCTTGAGTTGCCTAAAAGCATAGGCTATAATCTTGTCGTGTTGCATTAACACACACCCAAGCCCGATCCTTGAAGCATCGCAATACACCACAAATCCCTCTGTACCCTCTGACAGGGTTAATACCGGCGATGTAGTCAGTCTTGATTTCAATTATTGGAAATTCCTTTCACAAGCATCAAACAATTGGAATTTAACTACTTTGTGGGTCAATTTAGTCAATGGATAGGCAAGAGTAGAAAACCCCTCCACAAATCTCCTATAGTACCCAGCCAAACCCAAGAAACTGCGAATCTCTGCTGGAGTGGTAGGTCTGTGCCAATTCCTCACTGCTGCAATCTTTTGAGGATAAACCATAATTTCTTCCCTGGAGATGACATGACCCAAGAACGCGATGGATTCAAGCCAGAATTCACATTTTGAAAATTTTGCATACAGTTGATCTTGCTGAAGAGTCTGTAGAACTTCCCTGAGATGGTTATCATGATATTCTTGACTTCGGGAATATACAAGAATATCGTCAATGAATACTATCACAAAGGAGTCTAGAAAAGGCTTGAAGACTCGATTCATAAAATCCATGAAAGCTGCCGGGGCATTTGTTAGCCCAAAAGACATTACCATAAATTCAAAGTGCCTATACCGAGTCCTGAAAGCTGTTTTTGGAATATCCTATTCCCTTATCTTCAATTGATGATACCCAAACCGCAAGTCAATTTTTGAGAAACATGTAGCACCTTGCAATTGATCAAACAAGTGATCTATAATTGGTAGAGGATATTTATTTTTGATTGTGATCTTGTTGAGTTACCGGTAGTCAATACATATCCATACCGACCCATCTTTCTTCCTTACAAACAAGACCGGTGCGCACCATGGTGACACTCTCGGCCGGATGAAACCTTTTTCTAGCAAATCCTCCAATTGTTCCTTTAGCTCTTTCAATTCTGCCGGTGCCATTCTGTATGGTGGAATTGATATAGGCTCTGTGCCTAGCATCACATCGATCCCAAAATCAATCTCCCTGTTTGGAGAAATTCCAGGGAGTTCATCTGGAAAGACATCCGAAAACTCATTCACAACTAGCACGGACTCAAGGCTAGGTGCCTCGGCATTGGTGTCCGCAACCCGAACTAAATGATAGATACAACCCTTCTTGATCATCTTCGCGGCCTTAAGGTATGCAATAAACCGACTTTTAGGCACTACAATATCTCCCTTCCATTCAACAATGGGCTCATGAGGAAATTCAAGCCTTATGGTTCTAGTCCAACAATCAAGTTTGGCAAAGCATGAATAAAGCCAATCCATTCCCATTATTACATCAAAATCGACCATCCCTAATTCAATAAGATCGGCTGTGGTATCCCTACCCCGTACCGTAACAACAAAACCTCTATAAACTCGAGCAGCCGTAATAGACTCACCCACTGGAGTAGACACCGAAAATGGCGCATGAAGTTGATGCGGTACTATCCCAAATTCCATTGCAATAAAAGGAGTAACATAGGACAAGGTGGAACCGGTGTCAATAAGTGCATACACATCATGAGATTGGACAGTCAGAATACCTGTAACAACATCTAGAGAAGCCTTTGCAGTATGGCGACCACTCATAGCATAGAATTGGCTGGGTCCTCCTGAACTCTACGCACCACCCCTAGCTATGCCACGCCATGCGGGTGCTGGGGCACCTCGAGCTGGAGAATGGGCTGAGGATGTAGCAGCTACTGGACTGGATGACTGTGTTGTGCCCCTACGCGCTCCCTGATAGGATGTATGACAATGCCTCTATGTGGCCCCTCATCATGTATCCATAACATATGGGTAACTCTAAGTAGCAAAGCCCTAATTGCATCTTCCCGCATTTGGGGTACGGAAACTTCTACTGCTGCTGGGATCTCTCTCTTGACCGACCCCGCTGATAGGATCTTCTGTTGCCCTGACTGGGCCTAAAACGACTCCACTTCTACAGCTGGCTGGGCCCTGATGGCAGTGCACTGGCTGAAGACTATGCAATAGAACGGCCTAGATCCTTCCCTGAAAGCTGATCTTCCCCACCGAATGACTCACCCATGTTGCCCGTAGACTGGGTCTTTCTGTTACCGTCTCCCTCCATTTTGTTCTTTAATTTACGATTCTCTGTGGCCTGAGCAAATGCCACCATCTTCCCATAATTCATGTCAGAATTGAATGCAGTTGTAGAAGCCTCATTAATAGTTAGAAGATTGAGACCCTGAACAAACCGACGCACCCTAGCCTCCATTATGGGCAACATATGAATAGCATATTTAGACAGGCGAGCAAACTCCATATGGTACTCACACACACTTCTGCTACCCTACTTCAAATTCTCAAACTCTGCTGCATGGGTTGCCCTTGTCTCGACAAGCAGGAAATGATCTATAAAGGCATCAGCAAACTCTCTCCACCTCGCCGGAGGGCTCCCCTCCTCATGGGAATCTTCCCACAACTCAAACCACGAATAGGCTACCCCTTTCAGATGGTAGGCATCCAACTCTACTCCTTCTATCTTAGTTGCACGCATAACCCTGAGGGTCTTGTGTATCTCATCAATAAAATCCTGAGGGTCTTCTTCTGGATTGGCACACATAAATACTAGAGAGTCTAACTGAAGAAATCTGTTCACCCAGGAACTGGTGGAATCCCCTTGCTGGCTAGATGAACTAGGCGCAACATTTGACCTCTGGTCCTGAGAGGCCACTAGCTGGGTCAACATCTGAATAGCTCCCCAAAGATCCCCATCAGAAATACCAGAACCAGAAGCTGGGGTTGGAGGTGGAATAGGAGTATCAATGGGAGGGATAGTAGTACCCTCCGTAGGTGTAGGAACTGGGATAGTCTGCTCTGAAATAGAAAAACTAGGCAGGGTGATAGCACGGCGACTACCCTCACCCGCAGTGTCAAACAATGAATCATCAGCCACTCTTGAGGTGGCATTGGCTTCTTGTCCACTTCTCGCTTTCTTTTTAGGTACCATTTACTGAAAGATAGAACAATGCACTAATTAGAGAGGGAATAGTTTCATAACAAGTTGTACCACACGATCCAGAATATCAAAGAAGAGTGTTATTCCTAAATTCCCACGTAGCCTCCAACTTATAGATGTGGTCGACTACACACCGATAAGAAGGACTCTACTAGGCACGGCTTCGAGACATCCTAGGAAACATCAAAACCTTAGACTCTAATACCAAGTTTGTCACGCCCCAATCTCTGGAGGCGCGACCGACCCTCAATCGAGTGAACCCAACTGATCAATCCTTATCAAACACTTTCTACCCATCTCAATTTGAATAAGAAAGCCATGCTTTCATTAATTTAGACAATAGGAAAGATAGTACATTCAACATGGTTAGTTCATTTTATATCACAACCTTAAATTGTAGTTAAATTTCCAAGAATCCATACAATTACACTTTAGAGAAGCGAGATCTAGAATTACAACATAGTTCGTAGACCCATCCAACACTAGTATATAACCCACACAAATGTCTACGGAGCCTCTAAGGAAGCAAAAGACAAGTATGACAATACCGGAAACAAGGCCCTGGCTATACCTCAAAAGTGGATATCTATAGCAAAGGATGTACAACACAACCCTCTTGAAGGAGAAAGGGGCTTACCAAGACTTTGAGAGGAGGATGCTCCACTATGCGCGATCGGCACTATCCGTTATGGAACCACCTACATTCATTTAAAAAATGTAGCGCCCCTGGCAAAAGGGATGTTAGTACCATGGAATAGTACTTGTATGTATAACTAAACACCATCCAGTTAGAAAGAACAATCATACAAGAGTAAAAGAAATCATAAGGACAACCAAGCTTCAAATAAGCATCACATCAATAATATAAGAGGTTCACATAGTTTTCACATAATTTCTGAAAGTTTTGGTTAGGGCATTCCTTATCGTTGCATCATCATCCACATTACTACCGCTTCCTTGAGCGGAGTCCGATCACGGCCCGATTGGCTAAGCCGTCTTTCCAAGACATTACTCTTATTTCATTCTCACTTTTTAGTTTCAATTATCAATACTATACCACCATGTGTGTATAACATGGCATCCGATCACGGCCCGATCGGCTAAGCCGTCTTACCATGACGTTACCCTTTTCCATTAACCATCTCACTTTAATCATTGGATTCACATGAATTAGTTTCTCGGCACTTGGGGCCACAACTGCCACATTACATAGCTCACATTTCCTATTATTCCAATTTTCAACATTTATCTTGCCTTTTAGGATCATAGGAACATACAAAAGCAATTTAAGTTATAAACATAGAGAGAAATTCATCTAATTCGGTATATTAATCACAATTTAACCTTGACTTGACATTTAGGCATTTAGCACATAGCTCATGTTTTTTCACACATCCTCAATTTACAAATAATAACACACTAAACACATGGATAAGCATACATACATTTTCACAATATCAATTTATTTGACATAACAAGTACCACATCAATCGAATTCCGGGCTTACAACATTTGCACGGGCACCATAGAGGCTCAATTTCTAAAAGGAAGGGGGGGGGGGGGGGGTTTGCCATACATACCTTATTTAAGCTTTCTTTAAGTTACTATGACGTTCCGGAAATTCTAACAATCCCAATCTACTTGAGACATAACAAAATTGAACACAAATTAGGAAGGTATTCATGGTTTCAGCTCATTTGAGCATTTTATCAAATACTAGTTGAGCATCTTGATTTCAAATCTCTTTTACAAGATATCCTTCATTCCCCAACCCAAACTTTACTTATTTATGTTCAACAATCTTCCCACAAACCTAATTTGCACATGCATGTATACATAATACTATTACACACATGAATCATACCTCAATAACCTATCTCACAATCTCTACAACACCAACACAACCTAGGTTAGGCACGTATGGCTTCCAATCACCATCCCATGTGTTCTAACGTATATATCGTACATAAATAATCACCATAGAGTAGTTAGAGATTGTAGACATACCTCTTGTAGTAAGAATCTTGAGAATCCCCACTTGTAGTGTTGTTGATCAATTTAGGGATTTGAATGGGAATCTATGGATTTTCAAGATCAATCATTGTTAATATAAGTGTTTAGGAGTAGTAATCAACTCAAAATACTCCACAAACATTACCTTGGATCATAGGAGGGAAGTATGGGATGGATTCCCCTTGATAGAGCAAACCCTATCTCAAAAAATGACTTAGAGACTCTCCATAACCGGTCTTGGGGCATTTATAGGGCTGATAGGCACGCGACTCTGGTCAAACCGTGCCCGGGACGCGGTGGCCGTGCTTGTACCGCGCTCGGGCCATGCTCGGAGGTAGAAACTTTCAGTTTTTCCGCGGACGTGCGTCTGACACAGGTCCGGTAAAATGGTCTTAACTTTCTGTATACACCTCCAAATGACAAACGGTTTGATGCGTTGGACACTAGACTCAAAGAGATTTAATTTGATAGATTGTAAATAGCACAACACCTTACATAAATTGATATATGCTTGTCCAAAGTGAGGTCTTGTGTGTACTCATTTACAACTCCAGTCTATTATGAATTTTCCAACTTGGATTAGACTTAGGCCTCTCCTTAGACCCAAATCACTTATAATTTGACTTATACGCTTATTAACATATCCAATTGATATCCATTATATCATGAATCCTTATTTCCACGCGAGATAAAATAATTATCCTACCTTGGCACCACGAAATCTTAAATTACTTTAGTAAAATTTTCTAGGGCTTTACACTCCCCACTCCCCACTCCCTGTCCTACCGGCCCCGAAGTAGTTTCCATGACTATGGTAAAATTGACAGACTAAAGCAAGAACGTGCGCCAATGCCTTTTGCGCCTGAAGAAATGAAGAACCCTATGCCAAGGCGTACGGATAGCTATCTAAAATAGTGAGGCTTTTTGAAGAAGCCGAAGCCGCCCCACACATATGCGGGAAACAACGACGATTCACCTATCCGGAGTGAGCCCCGGGGAGCTAACGGCCTCGATACAAATCGATGGGATGATACCTGACCCTAGAGGCATCGGCCGACAAGAAGCCAGGCCTCAAGAAGTCAATCGTATTGTCTCCAGTTTCGATGCAGCATCCGACCTCGAGGATCTCTGCCAAAAATGAAGTCAGGCTTCGGGAAGCTTTCAACGCCATCACTCGACTCAAGGTGGTACCCGATCTCATGTTTTCCTTTTCTAAAAAGAAAAATAAGCACGCGAAGCTCCGATCACGAAGGCTCCAGGAAGGCTCGAGGCAGCGCCTGAGTACACGCAACCTCTTAATAGAAGTTTATCCCCTACGCTTTAAAAAGCTATCTATATCAAGTTCAAAAAAGAGCCTCAGGTACCCAAAGCTGACCTTCGCTCAGGTTAATACTCTTGAAAGCTCTAAAACTCAGCGTACTATCTCTATGCAACTCGGAGGGCCCGATATCCCGAACCTATCGGATCAATACAGGCTTGGTCTGAGGTACGAAGAGGGGCTCGGAAAAGAGCCATGTCAATCAGTAGAGGATCGGAAAGAACACCCGCATCCGAGTTAGATATCAGTGGTCAACAACAAAGGAAAACATTCAAAGACCTCGAAGGGCACAAGAGCATGCAATAATAAGGCAAGAATCGAAAACAGAAGTCAAGGAAGCATGTTCATATTCATAAAAATCCATATACAATGGACATCGAGGGGTCCTTACATACAATTACAAAAGCCTACAAAGGATCTCTACACCAAAAATGATGGAACGAAAGGTGTACATGTGATGAAACCCGAGAGCTCAGTCCATCCTCGAAAATCCATCTCCGGTATTAGCATCTTCGAGCACTGCCCCCTCGAGCACGCATCCTTGAGGACGATTCCTTCGACCCCCGCTTCCACCAGGTTCCTAGCTCAATCCGCTGGGGGTCCCCTCTAGGGGAAAAAGATGAAGAAGAGGAAAAGGAGGGGATGCAATGGAGGTAGAGAAAAGAGACATGAACCCCCAAAGCCAAAGGTTGAAGATTCGCCGGGCCCCAGCCCAAACGACCGATAATGCCACTTTATCCCTTGGGAAAGGAAAAATCCAAGGGATGAAGTGTCGCACCATGCCCAGTTAGGAGAGTGAGCAGTGGTGCATAGTCCGAGTGACTGCCTACGAAAGGGGAAGACCGACTCCCCATCCGACATTGTCTCGAGCCAACGACAACAAAAACAACGAACATAACAGCGACCATAGCAGCAACAAGACAACATGATCATGCTCGTCGAAGGGAAGCTCTTGGAACAAACCACAACACAACCTGCGAGAGCTCTGCCGAACGGCCTTAAGGCCATGAAACCCAAACATGATGTTTAAGGATGGAGGAAGATGATAAGAATAAATGGGCAAATAAGCCAACGGAGGTAATGAGAGAGAAAAAGCCGCGCCATGGCACCCCAATTTATAGGGGGTAACGACACGGTCATAGAGGCTTTGGGAGACTGATCGACGGATGCAATTAATGTGCTCTTGAGGAACCAAATTTACAGCGGTACACTCACCTTGGAGAACAGGAATTGGCAGCATATTAAATGATGTCAAATGCATAAGTCCGCAGGGCATCCCAGTTTCCACAAAAGCTCGCGCCACAGGTTGCATCATTGATGTGACGTCACCATAAGAAACTCGAGGAGTCAGGTGTTAGAATCATTTCCCATCGCTTTGTTTTGGGAAATGCGGAGACTATCTGTATGCGGCGAAATCAGAGGACTTGATTTCTCGCTATCGAATCACTTCAGAAGAATGCCTCGAGACCCCGAGGATATGAAGCCACGACCGAGTTCCCTCCCTCGGGGCTCGTTAGGGCCTAAATCAAAGAAGACGGAGGATGAGGCTAGAACAGAAGGGGAAGTTTTCTAGGCACATGGCTAAGTCTGACAGGGCCGGCCTATCTAGAGCCTACGCCGAAGCATGGCGCCTAGCCGTCACATCTCCATACTTTACAATTAATGCCCATGTACTATAGCCGGGTTCCCCTCCTATATAAAGCGAACCCACACTACCTTGTAAGGGGCTGACGTTTTTTCAACTATTTCTCCACAAGATCAATAATATCTCTCTCTCTTCTCTCTAACTCGCTTGCTCTCACTGGCTCGAGGCCACTTTAGCATTTATCGCTTTCCTACTTGTTCTTTATTTATCGCTTGGCCTTGGCCATATAGAGCTTTGTTTGATCATAACCTAACTGTTATCCCATTCCCGACTAACCCCGATAGCTCAAGCTCAACCCTGATATCGACCCCGAGGTCCCCCATCACCAGTCCTATACCCGGGCAGCAGGCCTCTCGGTTTGATTACTGCCTCGTTTTAGTTTGCATTTCATCATTAAACTTCATATTCTTAGCATCATCTGCTCTAACAACTAGTATTAAAATAGATCACGTATTTTTAGAATCCTATTTAAAAATTTAATTGTTGTTACCTTTTCACGGTAAACACCAAACAATAATCTCTCCACCAAGTCTTGGCAGATCTAGATAAGCGAAAAGTAGCAAAGTCGACTCCATTGGTCTCTACTATCCCCATATTCCTGAGAACTTCATGACAGCTATCCAAATAATCCTGGGGATCCTCAAAAGATGCACCACTTAAAGTGGTAGTGAAGATCTTGGTGAACCTGTCCAATCTCCACAAGGCATCGGCAGATATAGCTGCTCCATCACCGGTCTGAGCTACCACACCCGGTTGAACTGCTCCAACTGGCTGAGCTGCTGGAGTCTGAAACTGGGGAGTTATCTGCTCCAGAGTGTGAGTAGCAGGATTCTGGGCTCCTCCTCCAGCCTGAGAGATGGTTGGTGCTACAAGAAGCAAGCCTGCCTGGGTGACACTCTCCATACGGCCCACTAGACGGACTAGAGCATCCTGGAGTACTGAGGTAGCAATGAACCCCTCTGGGACCTGAGTTGGGCCCACCGGAACTGCCTGGGCCGGAACCTCATCATCAAACTCAACCTGAGGCTCCGTCGTTGGTGCTACTGCTCTGGGCTGAGCTCTACCCCTTCCTCGACCTCTAGCACGGCCTCTTCCTCGCCCTCTGCCCCTCGTGGGAGCTGCTGCTAAGGGCTCGGGCTGCTGATCGGTGGATGAGGTAGCGCGTGTTCTCGCCATCTGCGAAAGAATAGAGTAGAAATTCAATTAGCATTGAGAAACCAAACCGCACGACAAGAATGAATAAATGTGAAGTTTTTTCCTAACTCTGTAGCCTCTGTAGGATAAATACAGACGTCCATGTACCGATCTCTCAGACTCTACTAAGCTTGTACGTGAATTGTGAGACCTATGTAACCTAGAGCTCTGATACCAACTTGTCACCACTCGAATTTCCCACCCTCGGGAGTCGTGATGGCACCTACTCGTGAAAGCTAGGAAAGCTGAATATTACAAAATCATTACCATTTTTATTAAACATGTTAAACAATTTAAAATAATAAGTGATTAAACAGCGAAATAAAATTAAATAATCAAAAATGTGGAAGATAAAAACTTAATAATTCAACCAAACACTACTAAATGATTTGAAGTAAAATACTACCTAGAATTTGGTGTTACAAGCCACAGACTGTCTAAGAATACTACAAATAAGGTCTGAATGGAATACATAAGTCTGTTTCTGAATAAGTAAAAACAGAAGGAGAAAAGATAGAAAGAGACGCCAAGGCCCGCGGACGTCTGCAGGACTACCTTGGGTCACTTAAGTGGACTAAAGACAGCACCCTTACTGCGGTCCAAACGCTCTGGTATCAGTATCTGCACACAGTGCAGAGTGTAGTATCAACACAACCGACCTTATGTGCTGGTAAGTGCCTAGCTTAACCTTGGCGAAGTAGTGACGAGGCTAGGACCAGACTACCAAATAAACCTGTGCAGTTAATCATATAAAGCGGAAATAAAAGCAGATAATTACAACTAAAATTGGGCAGCGGAACACGCTACGGGGAGTAATAGGTAACAACAGAAGAACAGTAGAGAAATGTAAGGAACACCATAAATCAAATACCACCAGAAGATAAGGAAATAAGAAACAAGTACTCATGTAATACCTTTGCAGGCGTGCAACCCGATCCCATTTCATATAGTACCGTTGCAGGCGTGTAACCCACTCCCATTTCATATGATTCCGTTGTAGGCGTGCAACCCGCTCCCTTTTCATACATTACCGTTGCAGGCGTGCAACCCTCTCCTAATTCACATATTACCAGTGCAGTCGTGCAACCCGCTCCCATTTCATTTATCAACACCAATCATAAAAGAATCATGGTAAGGGAGCAATAGCATAATAATAACATTCCGGCAAGGGAAAATGATATTACAACAACATCCCGTCAAGAGAACAATAATATGACAACAACATCCCGGCAAGGGAACAATAATATGACAACAACATCCCGGCAAGGGAAAAATAGTGATAATCCTCATATGAAACACAATAAATCACATCGAAGTCACAACAATTACAATACAAGACTCACGGGCATGCTTGACACCGATGTATAGATACTTGTCACCATGCCTATACGTCGTACTCCACAATTAGCACATAGTAAATAAGACTTAACTCTTAATCCCTCAAGCTAAGGTTAGACCAAACACTTACCTCAAACTTCCACGGCAACTCAAGCCTCAAACACCGTTTTTCCTTTAGAATTCACATCAAAATAATTTGTATCAAGTCCAAATTTATTTAACAACATTAATAAATGCTAAACAATTCATACCCAATGTTTAATTATAGGTTTTCTATCATTTTCCCCAAAAAGTCAAAAATCGACCCCAGGCCCGCTTGGTCTAAACTTGAGGTTCGGACCAAAACCCTGATCACCCATTCACCCACGAGCCCGAATATGTAATTAGTTTCGGATTCCGAACCCAAAACGAGGTCTAAATTCCAATTATTCAAAAAGCCCTAACTCTACCCAAATCCCCAACTTTCTACCCTTAAGAACATGATTTAGGCCTAGAAATCTAATTGGTGTTAATGGAATTTGAAGAAAACGAGTTTAAGAATACATACCTATGGTTTTGTGGTGAAATCCCTCTTAAAATATTGCCCAAGTTCGAGTTTAAGTGAAAGAGTTATGAAAATTTTGAAGAATCTCGTAACTGGTCTATTTTTAAAAGACTAGGCAAGAATAGGTTATGCGTTCGCGACAAAGCCTCTGCATTCGCATAGGCTTCCCCTCCCCTGCCCTTCGTGTTCGCATTACAAGGGATGTGTTCGCATAGAGTTAAAACTACCCAGCCCCCAGACCCATTCCTACTCTATGAGTTTGCAACTAACCTGGTGCGTTCGCGTAGAGTAAATTCCCAAAGCTCCCCGTTTGCACCCAGGTCTATGCGTTCGCACAGTGTTACCCAGCCCCTTCCCCATTTGTGCATTGCGTTCACATCGGTTACCATGCATTCGCATAGAGTAAAGACTCAGGCACCAGATACAGCAGAGAAACACCAGGTTTTCTAAGTCTAACCACTCCGACATATATCCAACACTCACCCGAGCCCTCAGAGCTCCAAACTAATCATGTACACTACATCAAAAACATCCTACGGACTTACTCGTGCGATCAAATTGCCAAAATAACATCTTAAACAACGAATTTAGCATAGACATCTAAGAAAAATCTTAAAACTTTCAAAGTTTCAAACTTCACAAATACGGGTCCAAATCACATCAAACGACCTCTGCTTCTTACCAAATTTTACGGGCACAACTCAAACATCATATTGAACCTGTACCGGGCTCCGGAACAAAAATACGGGCCTGATACCATAATTTTCAAATATAATCAAATTTCCAAAAAATCTTATATTTTCAGTAAAACAATTTCTTTCAAAAATTCATTTCTCGTGCTTGGGACCTCGGAATTCGATTCCGGGCGTATGCCCAAGTCCCATATTTTCTTACGGACCTTCCGGGACCGTCATATCACAGGTCCGGGTCCGTTTACCCAAAATATTGATTGAAGTCAACTTAAATTCAATTTTATAGTCTAAATTAACATTTTCATCATATTTTCACATAAAGGCGTTCCAGGTATACGCCCGGACCGTGCACGCAAATTGAGTTGAGGAAAAAGGACGCTTCTAAGGCCTCGAAACACAGAATTTACTTCTCTCGTTATTTCAAATCGAAGCTTTGAAAAAGGGAGTCTTGGCGTAACTGGTAAAGTTGTTTCCATATAACCTGGTAATCACAAGTTTGAACCATGGAAATAGCTGATTAAAGAAGGAAGAAAATAAGAGAAAAGATCAAAAGTAGATGAAGATGAATAAAAGTACAGTTCTTTGTTCAACAGAGTAGCCTCCTATTTATAGAAAGGCGGCGAATGGATCTGCGGCGCAAGTGGCCGACCAGTGCTGTAGCACATTTGATGTTTTGGGGAAGCGAGCTGACATGACATTATAGCTCACTTCAAGTATCTATGTCATGGGCATGACGTCAA
The DNA here is from genome assembly GCF_000715075.1 of Nicotiana tabacum. Classification (NCBI taxonomy): domain Eukaryota; kingdom Viridiplantae; phylum Streptophyta; class Magnoliopsida; order Solanales; family Solanaceae; genus Nicotiana; species Nicotiana tabacum. The sequence goes on from NC_134097.1 coordinate 60,563,103, forward strand.
CATAAAAGGTTCGAGAAAATTGAGTTTCAAATCGTTTCTTATCATCTTACTCTAAGAAATGCGGGGACTATCCGTATACTGTCGAGATCGAATGCCTTCGATCTATATACTTGAGAGGTCGTCCAAAATCCGAGTCCGCGTAAGACCATGTTCGAGCTCGAAGAACCAGACCCGAGTTTGAAGGCAAAGCATGATTGTGTGCGGTGAAATCCGGGGGACCGATTTCCCCTTGACATAATGCTTCAAAGAGTGACCCCGGAAATACGGGATCTTGGGTTAGTCACTTCCCTCAAAACCTGTCGATGCCCTACCAATAATAACATTGGCTAAAGCCCCGATGAACACAGGAATCCCACCGAGGAATGCACCCGGGGTCGATCAAATCTACTCAAACGGCTCGACGTCAGCCCACATGCGACGTAAGGCTAACAGGCTGTCACATCTCATTCTCTTTTGTCATACTATACATCTTGTACTTATTTTGGGCGTCCCCTTCCTATAAAAGAGGGGTCACCAACATCTTGTAGAGCAACTCCAATCATCCTACCCAAGGGAAATAATATCTTCTCTCTTCCTCTCTTCTCTAATTTGCTTATTCCCTTTGGCTCAAAGCCATTTATCTTCGGTTATTCTTCTTGTTTATCACTTGGTATTGGCTCAAGGCCGTCTCCGTATTCATCGCCTTATAACTTGTCCTTCATTATATAACTTAATATCGGCCGAAAGAGCCTTGTCTAATTATATCTTTAACTGTTATCCCATCCCCGACTATCCCCGATAGTTCGAGATCGATACTAACACCAACCCCGAGGGCACATCGACCATCTCTGCATCCGGGCAACAGCCCCCACCTTCGATTTTGTTACTGCCTCTTTTTACCCCGCATTTCATCGTTAAACTTAGCATTCTTAGCATTAACTGCTCCAACAACTAGCTCGAGAATAAATCACATTTTTAGAATCCCATTTATAAATTTAATTGTTGTTACCATTTTCACGGTAAACAATGATGCATACCGAGGTCGAGTGGGCTCGACCTCGAAATAGTACCGTTATGGATTTGTTCCAGAACCAATTAGATTCCCGCCACATTCCCAAAGTCATGGCGCAAATCCCGGAATATAATTGTATGATTTCCTACTAGGCGGTTAGACAGCTGTTCCAAGAATATTCCTTACTGTAATTAGAAATATTTCTTATTTAGGGCTCCCCTATTATATAAAGGGGACTCCAATCTTTTGTAACATCACATAATCACTGAGAAAAAAATATACTCTCTACCTTTTTGCCTACTATTCATCAGCATTGTCCTTTAGATACATTGTTCATAATTTATTTTTATTACGTAGTTGTTCTTACTGCCCTAAGCAACCTCGAGGTCACTAAGCTCGAAGTCACTGCTGCTAAGTGACGTTGGTTTGATTCACTTCTACCTTTCATTTCTACTTCATATTTCTTGATTATTAATTGGTATTGAACTAAATCACATAACTTTAAAAGCACTAATCAAATTTAATTGTTACTCGTATTTTCGAGGTAAACAGTTCTCACTGTTAATGTGGTACTAGTTTCTCGACACATGCGTTGTACGTGTGTATCGAGTAATGTAGTACACGATTATGTAAAATTATATTAATATTACTAAAATAAAGCTTGAAATAAATAATTTTACTTGAATGTATAAAATACAAGCTTTGGTGAATGGTCAATGTGAATTGTCATATGCTGAAGTCAAAATAATTAGATATCATCAAGATGACTATTGTTCTCGGCACATGCGCTTGATTTGTATGTTGAGTTACGTAGTGCACACTTTTGTAAAATAATATTATTAATATTACATAAACATAGATTTGAGTGAATAATTATTCTTGAAAAAATAAAGTACAACTTTTTGTAAATGATTAATGTGAATTGTCATATGGTAATTTATTTTTCGAGGTTACCATGATTCAATACCATTTGAACCTACAATGATGAGTAGTGTTGAAGTATATTGACGTGATTATTAAACAGTATTGCTTGGATCTTTTCCCTTATTAAGAATCTAACAGCAGTCAATATTATTAATAAATGCAATTTTAATAATAATATAACACAAAAAATAGGATTACCTATTTGTCAATTAATGTTATAGGTCTTATAAGCCTCCTGTCTTGGATTCTTTTATTTTTTATGATCTTTCTAAACTTCTTCAAATTACTACTAATACTTTTATCACCCAATTAGATAAATATTTTTGTAGTTCGTTAATAGAATATTTTGTATGAAGACATAAAAATAAGAGATTAAAGAACATCTACGTAAATATAAGCTTTCAATTCAGTCTTGAAAGCTCAAATATACTTAGTGATAGTTACCCTATACTACTCTCTTATGTTTCCTAATTACCACATAGTATCATTTGACACAACTTCTTGATTCTGTATACACATAGATGAATTGAGTATGCATACTTCTTAATTACCTATCTTCTTAAAAGTAGCAGTAGTTTTTGCTCTAAGTCACGCAATGTAACACTGTTAATTACATAAATTTATTCAATTTCATGATCATTGAAGTGTATTTTAATTTATATAACATTCATGCAACACATTGCATTCCCATAATACCATTGTATTTCTTCCTTTGCAAAATTTAGTGGTGCATATTTAATTAAAATACAATTTCTTGTATGTGTTTCTATACATATAATTTCATTTTTTTTGTAAACATTAATTACGTAGGAGAATTTTCTTTAGCAAACAGGAAATATACATATATATTAAAGGTTAAGGAACATGCAGTACATGACATTCATAGTTAGTGTCGCATAGGACACTTTGGTTACCTAGGCTTGCTAAATTTTTACAAGCATCATAAGATAGGAATTTTCCAAAAACATATTGTTCTAGTAAGTCACTTTCTACTAGACTTTTTACATCATCTTATGGTTCCACAAAAACTTTCTCCTTCATGAGATCAGTAGTTGCCTTCTTTTCCATTTGATGAGTTACCATATTCCCTTGCATGAACTCGTGCTGGATGATTACCTCCTTCTGTTGGTGCATTAACAACCTACATTTGTTGACAATGTTAGCATAAAGTCTATTACCCTGTTGGATTGACAGGATTACCTCCGTCGAGTCTCTTTCAATTTGGAGAGGGAACATTCCCCAAGTATGAGCTGTTTTAAGTCTTGCTAGTAATGCTTTGATCTCAGCATGTAGTGAACCACGTGCATGAGCTTGTTTTGCAAAGCCAACTATCCAGTGTCCCTTGGCATTTCTGATTACTCCACTCATCCAATATTTTTACAATTTTTTGTTGAAGCTTGCATCTATGTTTAGTTTGAACTATCCCTTTGGGGGTCTATGCCATTTAATATTGATGTGGATTTTTGGAGAAGTCAGAATATTATTTTCGGTTAAGAGACGAAATTCAATAGGCCTAGCAATGATATGGTTGATATTGATAGGATTTTTTGTATTATTTTGGTTATTGTTATTCCTGTTTATCCAAATGTGCCAAATAGCAAATGGGAAAAAGAGATTCCAATTAAAAAAATTATTTTTCATTGGGTAGTCAAAGCTTTTTAGTTGGATTAACCAAAGATCACCATGCTCTTTATAGAAGTTTTGTCATCCAATGTTGTCCCAAAAATGTTTACCGGCTTGGCAGCTAAAGAAAATGTGTGTTATGGATTCTTCTATATGACCTTTACATATAGGGCGGTTTGGGTCAATATTTAAACCAATTTTAGCTAGATATTTCCTACAGGGAATCTTGCAAAGTAGGCATTGTCATAGAAATGATTTATTTTTATTTGGGCATGTTAGATCCCAAATTCATTTAAAATCAATTTGCCTGTCCATATTTGATTCCATGATAGTGTAACATGTTTTGCTTGTAAAGAAACCTTTTGTAATTGGAGACCATATTGGGATGTCACAATTTGGTCTTTTGAGAAGGATTTTAACCTTGGAGATGTTATCCTTGATTTCTTTGGAAAAATTGAAGGATATATTGCAAAATCTCCAATTTTTACCATCAAAGATGTCATTTATTTTTAGTGAGTAATCTGTTTTTAATAAAGGGCCTTCTATTATTTTCCTACGACTTTCCAAATTCAGAATGTAATAGGTTTTCCAAATGTTCATGTTTGATTGGTGGTGGGGGTAACCAAATAATACCTTTGGAATAGAAATCTCACCCCTTTTGAATGCTTTTCCAGATGAAAGAACTTTTGCTTGTGGTATAATTATTAGCATAATTACTAATGATTAGGTTTGCCCATGGAGTAGTAGCGTTAGTAAGGATTCTCTAGACTAGGCTAGCAAGATTGCGCAGATTCTTATCTTTTACACTGTCCAAGACCTCCCATGCTTTTAGGTTGACAAATGGTACCATTTGATGAGGTGAATTTTTTTTCTCTCATTGGTAGTTCCCCATATGAAGTCCCTTTGTACTTTGTCAATTTTGTTAAGAATTTTTGTACGAAGTAAGGTGTATTACATATAATGGTTTGGGATTGAGTTTAGACAAGAGAGGGAAAGGGTTGTCCGGCCAGCTATATTGATAAAATTCATTTTCCAAGCCGTTATTTTGGCTCTCATATTGTCAATTATGAATTGGTAATCCTTTGGACTAGGGTATTTGTTTAATATAGGAAAACCTAGACATGTACCAAAGGAGTCACTTCTTTTAATACCCAAACTTTTGGTAACCTCTTTCATGAGAGTTTGGGGACAATTGCTGGAAAAGACAATTTTGAACTTAGAAGTATTGATATATTTCCCCGATAGATTACAAAAAAGATCAATCCTTTCTGGATTGCATAGCACGATTTCATATTGACTTTATCCATAAGGGTGAGATCATCCGCAAAGAAACGGTGGGAAAACTTGGGACTTTTTTTCCTATGGTTAGTGGATCCCAATTTCTAACATCAACTTGATGGTTTATGTTGTTACACCCCAAGTTTTCATACGTGAGTGTACGTCGTAAGTCATTGATGTAAGCTCGTAAATGAGATTATATTTGGAAGCAAATAAAGTAAGTTAATCATGTTACCTTGGAGGTTACAAATATTTAAGATCATGAATAACGAGTACCAAGAGGGTTGGAAATCTTAGAAGCTAAACCAATTGAAGAAAATAAGTTTCGTCAAAAGTCGACAAGTTTGCAATGTTATAACATGTACTTTGGGGTAAGACTAGGGTTCTTAATATGAAAAGGAGGTTATTCTATGAGTTATTTTAGTCGTATGATATTCATTTTCTACATTTTGAAGGCAAGCAAGTTGCGGAACAAGAGTTGGCAAAGGTCATCACAAGTTACATTCATAAATTTGCTGAAATTTAGGTCAAATGTATCTGATAATTTCTCCAAATATACTAGGAATCATGGGGTGTTCTACCTACCAAATTGAATATATACGAGTCTAGTTTCTAACGCATTAAACCGTTCATCTATACGACATCGGAGTAGAGAGATATTCGTACTTTTGCGATACCGCGCAAGCAGCTCCCAATGGGACCCACTTAGGCGGTGGTTGACCTACTTCAATTTATAAACGATTTGGACGCCTATTCTTGCTCATTTTTCAACTAAAATTCGTCTCCAAACTTCTCCTAACCCATCCTATACATATACCACAAGGGTTTGAAGTGATTCCAAAGTGATTACATCATATTTCAATATCAAAACTTAGTTCTAGTGAAGAACAACACCTCTTTGAGGTTGTGTTGTCATTGAGGATTGTTGTGGGCTGTATTTGGATGAAATTCCAAGTTGTTGCTTCCATCTAAGGTGAATATAACAGCCTACTAATTGTGCTTAATCTTGCTCGTATGTTGGTTAAGTTGTTAGGATGATAAACTACAAGATAATACTTGGATTAGCTTAAGTCACTTCTATGGTGTTGTATTGCTATTGAGGGTTGTTGTAAACTGAATATAACTTGGATTTTGACTTGAAGTTACTGTATAAGGTATTTATATTGTTATCTTGCTTGTGCCTAAGGTTATCTTGATGTTGATTAAGTTAAATGGATGGACTAGACATGAACTAGTGAATAAAGTTGCTAATTGAGGATAGTTGAAGTTGTGGATTATTTTCGTTGTTATAAATATATAGTTTAAGGCTGGAATCATTGATTAATGATTTCGTAGTACTAAATCTTAGTACTCCCCCAAAGGGGGGAATATGGCGTGATATGATATTAAGTCGGAGTTAAGCGGTTCAGTTAACTATGGAATGGTAAAGAAAGAATGTGGTAAAAATGAGAAAGGGATGATGTTGCATTTATTCAGTTCCTGCAGATATGTTGCGACTCCAGAACATTATACAAGCATGACACCGGAGAGAGGCAGTAAAAGTTTTTGTCTAGGATGTTATTGATAAATAAGTGTGAATGGACACTTGATACATCAGGAGCTAGAGGCGAGAGATAAGTTAAGACAAAGGATATATCCCAAGAGGGATTATGCAGAATATATATATGAGAATGGACCAACGAGTAATTAGTAGTTGATTCAGGAAGAGCCCAGTTATGGCTAGACAAGAGGTCACAGATAAATTAATAGATCATGCAAGATAAATGTAGTGAACCGCAACATAGTGAATTCAGTCTCGCAGATATGAGATCGCAATCATTTGAAAAATTTCAGATAGGAGCTGAGGCAGTTAAAGGTACTATTTTTAAGGTTTATGAAAATAAGAGAGAGTACCACTAAGGAGACAATAAAAATTTGAGCTTAGAAGTAACCCTATGAGCACAAAGGCATAAATTTATGTAACTAAGGATTATTATAGGCGAGTAAGAATAACGAAAATTACCTTCGGGTGTACGATATATCAAGCTCGCAACTTTACAAGAGCCAGAAGGTCTTCCTAAGTACTACAATGAAAGACTAGTTGAGGAAATAAGGAAGAAGGTTTCCACCTACGCATAGTGAGCTAAAGAGTAAATGATCCTGTAACAACAGTCTCACTACAATATTGTATACACTCCATAAGAAAGTGGCACCTATCATGGCTAATGAATGGTAAAAAAAAAGGCATCAAAGGTGATGTTTGAGATCATATGAGGTATAGGAAATTATAGTATTCGTGGGCAAAATGACAAGCCCAGTATTCATGCAACAAGTGATAGAACGACCAGCAAAAGTAATTGCTTACATTTAAGGACAACTGAGAAGGCACGAAAGGAAATTTATGGTGCTAGCAAGTTGAAGGAAGGTTGCGAGTAGTATAAATAGATCGGTGTAGGTCCTAAGGTAAAGTATTGTAGAGCAACAAGGTTTTAGGTAGATAGGAGTAAGGATATGAAAAGGTGAGTGATAAGGTGACGAGAATATGTATGTCCTTGGGATTAAACACATCAAAACAAGGGAGCTGATGATTTCCATATGTAATAAAAAGCTCGGTATAGCCTGAATGAACACAGAGGAGTTTGAGACTAGGTACATTTAGAAGAGATGGAATGCTGCCCTGGCAGTAGAATAAGGGTGTAATTGTGATAGATAAGAGGATGATGCTTAGGCCTTTGATTGAGTAATAATTTAACGAGAAAGGGATTTCATTAATTGCACGAGATTAGAATACCCCCATAAGATGAATCGCGTTGGGATGAAATGAAATACGGTTATTGGAGTATAGTATTATCCCTAGGTGGATTAGGAAAATCACTTCATATGTTCCCCGATAAGATGTGAGCCCTAGTGACAGTGTATTACGTAAGAGGTTGCAAGTTATCAGTGATAGATTATAGATCAATATTAAGGTGAATAAACAATAGATGGGTACAAGTTCCAAAGTTCGAGATGAGATTTGTTTGTTATTCTTAGCTGAATAATAATGAGGAAGCACTAAAGGACTTAGATTTATACATATAGGATAAGCAGCGAGAGAGTAACCTGGAGTTGGGTAGCAAACCTCGGTAATAATAAACTGAAGTAAGTTTTATGGTATAGTATAACCTATCTAGATGTAGTAAATCCATAAGGATAGATATACAAGGCTACAAAACAAGAGATAGAAATAGTCTTAAGTTCGATAAAGTACCAAGCGAAAGACATCAGTACACCTATAGATGCCTAGAGGGACAACTTGTCATAATTCTGTATATGTTCATAAAGTGAGGCTTAGAAATTGGCTAAAAGATGGAGGAAAAAGAGAATACGACTCGCTAGGCGCTCATACAAGGACACAGTCGTACATACTGCATGACATAAGGTAGCAAATGTTACGATGTTGGAAGAATTCCGACCACATGTCATGGCGTGACAAAGAGGCCTAAAAGGGGGGAATGCCCAAGCGTTTAGATTTATTCACAAAACAGTGGATTAGATGGAAAGATGAACATTAAAGTATTCGTAAGAGCTATAGTTTATGAAATTGATAAGCGCATCAATCAACATTCGAGGACGAATGTTCCAAAGGGGGGAATGATGTTACTTCCCAAGTTTTCATACGTGAGAGTACCTCGTAAGTTATTGATGTAAGCTCAGAAATGAGATTATATTTAGAAGCAAATAAAGTAAGTTAATCATGTTAAATTGGAGGTTACAAATATTTAAGATCATGAATAACGAGTACCAAGAGGGTTGGAAATCTTAGAAGCTAAACCAATTAAAGAAAATAAGTTTCGTCAAAAGTCGACAAGTTTGGAATGTTATAACATGTACTTTGGGGTTAGACTAAGGTTCTTAACATGATAAGGAGGTTATTCTATGAGTTATTTTAGTCGTATGATATTCATTTTCTACATTTTGAAGGCAAGCAAGTTGTGGAACAAGAGTTGGCAAAGGTCATCACAAGTTACATTCATAAATTTGCTGAAATTTAGGTCAAATGTATCTGATAATTTCTCCAAATATACTTGGAATCATGGGGTGTTATACCTACAAAATTGAATATCTACGAGTCTAGTTTCTAACGCATTAAATCGTTCGTCAATACGACATCGGAGTAGAGAGATATTTGTGTTTTCACGAGACCGCGCAAGCAGCTCCCAATGGGACCCACTTAGGCGGTGGTTGACCTACTTCAATTTATAGACGATTTGGACGCCTATTCTTGCTCATTTTTCAACTAAAATTCGTCTCCAAACTTATCCTAACCCTCCTAAACATATACCACAAGGGTTTGAAGTGATTCCAAATTGATTACACCATATTTCAACATCAAAACTTAGTTCTAGTGAAGAACAACACCTCTTTGAGGTTGTGTTGTCATTGAGGATTGTTGTGGGCTGTATTTGGATGAAATTCCAAGTTGTTGCTAACGTCTAAGGTGAATATAACAACCTACTAATTGTGCTTAATCTTGCTCGTATATTGGTTAAGTTGTTAGGATGATAAACTACAAGATAATACTTGGATTAGCTTAAGTCACTTCTATGGTGTTGTATTGCTATTGAGGGTTGTTGTAAACTGAATATAACTTGGATTTTGACTTGAAGTTACTATATAAGGTATGTATATTGTTATCTTGCTTGTGCCTAAGGTTATCTTGATGTTGATTAAGTTAAATGGATGGGCTAGACATGAACTAGTGAATAAAGTTGCTAATTGAGGATAGTTGAAGTTGTGGATTATTTTCGTTGTTATAAATATATAGTTTAAGGCTGGAATCATTGATTAATGACTTCATTATCATGTTAATGATACTTTTATGTTGAAGTAAGAAGTATATAAGGATTGATAAGGGGTATACGGATTCCAATCGAAGCTTGCCGCTCGTCGTAATGTAGTTGTGACTTGTTGTTGTTATATGGTGTCTTTATATTGATAATTATGTATTGATGGATTGCTCTGGTCATTGTTGTTTATGTATGGTATTGGAGGAGGCCCTTGTTACAAGGGAGATGCTGCCAAAATTTACGTAGCCTTTGCTCAGCACTGATTTTAAATCTCCTTATACTATGATAGATTGAGTTGACTTGTTTGAAGAGTTGCTTGGAAGTGATTAAGGACTCAACGGGTTTAAGGTATGTTAAGGCACTTTCTTCTTTCTTTTGGCATGATCTAAAGTGAAATGAATACGCTACTTCATAACGGATCTACTCCTAGCAATTAAGGTTGTCCATGTTGTTCTTTCCTTATAAAATTATTCTAAGCAAGTGTGTATGTTCCTTGAATCCTACTAAGGTTCATATTGAGGGTATGGATGTCCATAGTGTTCTTAAGTCACTCCAAAAGGTTTAGAAGGTGATTCCATGAGTCTAGCATGCATTATATATAGTATCTATTTTACTCTACCGAGCCGCTCTATAGTCGGCCGGGTACGACACCTATTGTGCAACCACTGATCAGTTGGGTTTACCGAGCTCCACGTGGCCGGGTACGATTCTACCGAACCTTATGATGGTCGGGTACGCTTTTACCGAGTCCTCTTTGAGGCCGGGTACGATATGATGATGATGATGCCCACAGAGGCGAATGTTTTAAAAAGTTTATGTATATATATGTATTATGCATTTCATATCAGTAACCCCCAGAGGCACTCTGATGTTACAGGTTGTATCTCCTCTATCTCTCTCTTTACATTACTGTTCTTGTTTATGCTTTCCTGCCTAACATACTCGGTACTTTATTCGTACTGACGTCCCTTTTGCCTGGGGACGCTGAATTTCATGCCCGCAGGTCCCGATTGATAGGTCGACAGTCCTCCTAGTAGGCTATCAGCTCAGCGAAGGTGTTGGTGCACTCCACTTGCTCCGGAGTTGCCTATTTGGTTAGTATGCTTTGGATATGTATTGATTGGTATGGCGGGACCCTGTCCCGACCTTTATGATTTGATGTACTCTTAGAGGCTTGTAGACAGATGTCAGGTGTATGGATAATTGTATGGCCTTGTCGTCCTATGTTTCGAGTTTACTAATGGTCATGTCGGCCTTATAGGCCCGTATGTCACATATATTAGTTTGTATATCATGTTGGGTCTTCATATGTTAAGTATTCCCTTATGTTTTATTCTTGTTATCTCATGACGGGTTTTTTTGGCTCATTTACTCATGATAACATGATAAGAAAGATATGTTACGTTGGTACTCGGTTGAGTAAGGTACCGGGTGCCCGTCGCGGCCCTTCGGTTTGGGTCGTGACATATGTATCTTGACAGCATTTCTAGGCAAAGTATGAAGATATAAGGGGATATAGGATCCCCTTGCCTGATTCCCCGAATTTGTTCAAAAAACATACTAATGGAACCATTAACTATAACAACTATGGAACTAGTTGAGATTCAATTTAAAAAGAGATTTTTAAATTTTTGAGGGAAATTGAACTATGTTAGTGTGTGATGGACAAATGACCATTCTAACTGGTCAAAGCTTTTTCCAGGTCAATTTTAAGGAGCATGTGGCTTTGCTTTCCTTTTAAATTATGTAATTTTGAAACTAGTTCCTGAATGATAATAACATTATCAGAGGCCCTTCTATTATTTAAAAAACTAGCTTGAAAAGGGTTAATAAGTTGTTCAAGGAAAGGTTTGAGTCGATTTGCTAGGATTTTAGTGATTAATTTGTAAATGGTATTGCAAAGGCCAATAGGTCTAAAAATTTTAATGTTATTGGCATTGGAAATTTTTGGAATTAGGCAAAGGTAGGTTCTGTTAAGGTCTTTGGGATCTCTTGATTTCTAAAAATGTTATGACACAAGTTTGTAATGGAGGGTCCTATAATTTTCCGGTATTTTTGAAAAATAAAAGGGTGGAGGCCATCCGGACCCGGCGCTTTGAAAGGTTTAAAGGAGAAAATAGCCCTTTTGCTTTCAATATTTGTCACGACCCGAATTTCCTACCCACGGGAGTCGTGATGACGCCTACTCTATGCAAGCCAAATATTGTAAAACTATTACCTTCCTTTTATTAAACATGTTCAACAATTTAAAATCATAAGTGATTAAACAGCGGAATAAACTAAATAACCAGAAATGCATAAGACGAAAAAATTAATAATTCAACCAAACATTGCTACATAATTTGAAGTACAATACTATCCAGAATTTGGTGGCAGAAGTCACGGACTATCTAAGAATACTACAAATAAGGACTGAATGGAAATACATAAGTCTGCCTCTGAATAAGTAAAAATAGAAAGAGAAAAGATAGGAGGAGACACCAAGACCCGCAGACGTCTGTAAGACCACATCGGGTCGCCTGAATGGACTGAAGACAGCACCCTCACTGCGGTCCAAACGCTCTGGTATCAGTATCTGTACATAGTGCAGATTGTAGTATCAGCACAACCGACCTCATGTGTTGGTATGTGCCTAGCCTAACCTTGACGAAGTAGTGACGATGCTAGGACCAGACTACCAAATAAGTATGTGCAGTTAAATCATATACAACGGAAATAGAAGCAAATAATTACAATTAAAGTTGGGCGGGGGAAACATGCTGCGGGGAGTAACAGATAACAACAGAATAACAGTAGAGAAATGTAAGGAATGCCGTAAATCAATTACTAGCAAAAGATAAGGAAATAAGAAGAACAAGTACACATGTAATACCGTTGCAGGCGTGCAACCCGATCCCATTTCATATAGTACCGTTGCTGGCGTGCAACCCGCTCCCATTTCATATAGTACCATTGCAGGCGTGCAACCCTTCCTATTTCATATATTATCGTTGCAGGCATGCAACCCGCTCACATTTCATGTATTACCATTGCAGGCATGCAACCCGCTCCCATTTCATGTATTACCATTGCAGGTGTGCAACTCGCTCCCATTTTATTTATCAACATCAATCATACAAGAATCCCAGCAAGGGAACGATAATATTACAACAACATCCCGGCAAGGGAACAATAACATCACAACAACACCCCGGCAAGGGAACAACAATATCACAACAACGTCCCGACAAGGGAACAATAATAAAATTCTCATATGAAGCACGAATAAACCACAACAGAGTCATAAAAATTACAATTCAAGACTCATAGACATGCTTGACACCGACGTATAGATACTCCTCACCATGCCTATACGTCGTACTCCACAGTTAACACATAGACAATAAGACACGACTCCTAATCCCTCAAGCTAAGGTTAGACCAAACACTTACCTCAAACTTCTACGACCAACTCAAGCCGCAAACACCGCTTTCCTTTAGAATTCGCCTCCAAATTGCTTGTATCTAGTCAAAAATAATTTAACAACATCAATATATACTAAACAATTCATACCCAACGCTTAATTATAGGTTTTCTATCATTTTCCCCAAAAAGTCAAAAATCGACCACGGGCCCGCTTGGTCAAAACAAGAGGTTCAGACCAAAATCCGATCACCCATTCACCCATGAGCCCGAATATGCAATTAGTTTCGGAATCCGACCCCAAAAAGAGGCCTAAATTTCAATTATTCAAAAAGCTCTAACTCTACCCAAATCCCCAATTACCATGAAGAATCATGATTTAGGCCTAGAAATCTAATGGGTGTTAATGAAAATTGAAGAAATCAAGTCTAAGAACACATACATATGGCTTCGTGGTGAAATCATTCTTCAAAAATCGCCCAAGTTTGAGTTTGAGTGAAAAAGTTATGAACTTTTGAAGAAATCACGTTTTGCTACTGTTTTAAAATAACTGGGCAGGGAACCTATGCGTTCGCACACGATTGGATGCGTTCGCATAGAACAAATAGTGACCTCCAAAATTAACTCTATGTTATCGCGGACCTACCTATGCAATCGCATAGAACAAATGATGACCCCCAGAATTAACTCTATGCTATCGCGGACATACCTATGCGATCGCATAGAATAAAAACCTGGACACCAGCAAACGGCAAAAACACCAGATTTTCTAAGTTCGAATCACCCCGACGCCTATCTGAAACTCACCTGAGCCCTCAGGGCTCTAAACCAAACATACACACAAGTCTAAAAACATCATACGGACTTGCTCGTACGTTCAAATCGCTAAAATAACATTTTAAACAACGAATTTAGTATAGAAATCTAAGAAAAATCTCAAAACATTCAAAGTATCAAATTTTACAACTACGGGTCCGAATCACATCAAACGACTTCCGTTTATTACCAAATTTCACAGACGCATCTTAAATGTCATATTGAACCTGTACTGGGCTTCGGAACCAAAATATGGGCCCGATACCATAAATTTCAAATATAACCAAATTTCCAAAAACTCTTATATTTTCAGTAAAACAATATCTTTCAAAAATTCATTTCTCGGGCTTGGGACCTCGGAATTCGATTCCGGGCATATGCCAAAGTCCCATATTTTCCTATGGATCCTCTGGTACCGTCAAATCACAGGTCCGGGTCCGTTAACCCAAAATATTGACCGAAGTCAACTTAAATTTAATTTTAAAGGACAAATTAATATTTTCATCACATTTCCCGTTCCAGATATGCTCCCGGACTACGCACGCAAATCGAGGTGAGGAAAAAGGAGGCTTGTAAGGCCTCAGAATATAGAATTTACTCGTAAATCAAGTGATGACCCACATAAAAAGGAAGTACCTGAGTCGGGGAAAATATGGGATAACGGCTCCACATATTGGACTCGGACTCCCATGTCGATGCCTCAGCAGACTGACCTCTCCACTGAACACGAATAGAAGGGAAAATCTTCGATCTCAACTGACGAACATGCCGGTCTAGTATATCTACCGGCTCCTCCTCATATGATAAGTACTTGTCCAACTAGACAGTGTTGAAGTCTAACACGTGGGATGGATCGGTGTTAACCGAAACATGGACACATGAAACACTGGATGCACGGCTGATAAACTCGGCGGCAACGCAAGTCTATAAGCCACCTCTCCCACTCGATCAAGAATCTTAAACGGGCTAATGAACTTAGGGCTAAGCTTCCCCTTCTTTCCAAATCTCATCACGCCCTTCATAGGCGACACTCGAAGCAACACCCGCTCGCCAACCATGAATGCCACATCACAAACCTTACAGTCGGCATAACTCTTTTGCCTGGACTGAGCTATACGTAGCCTATCCTGAATGATCCTGGCCTTGTCCAAGGCATCCTGTACTAGATCCGTACCCAACAACCGAGCCTCTCCCGGCTCAAACCATCCAACTGGCGACCAACACCGCCTACCATACAAAGCCTCATAAGGAGCCATCTGGATACTTGACTGGTAACCGTTGTTGTAGGAAAACTCCGCTAAAGGCAAAAACTAATCCTACAAGCCTCCAAAATCAATGACACAAGTTCGGAGCATATCCTCCAAAATCTAAATAGTACACTTGGATTGCCCGTCCATATGAGGATGAAATGCTATGCTCAACTCAACCCGTGTGCCCAACGCTTGCTGAACTGCTCTCCAAAATGCAAGGTAAACTGCGTACCTTGATCAATAATGATAGAAAGAGGTACACCATGAAGATGAACAATCTCCCGGATATAGATCTCAGCTAACCTCTCGGAAGAATAGGAGACTGCCACAAGAATGAAATGTGTTGACTTAGTCAGCCTATCAATAATAACCCACACTACATTGAACTTCCTTTGAGTCCGTGGGAGTCTAACAATAAAGTCCATAGTGATACGCTCCCACTTTCACTTGGGAAGCTAAATCCTCTGAAATAAACCACAAGGTCTCTGATGCTTGTACTTTACCTACTGACAATTCAAACACCGCACCACATAGGCATCAATATCCTTCTTCATCCTCCTCCACCAATAGTGCTGCCGCAAATCCTGATACATTTTAGCAGCGCTCGGATGAATAGAGTAGCGGGAACTATAGGCCTCTTCTAAAATCAACTCTCAGATTCCGTCCATATTAGGCACACAAACTCGACCCTGAAGCCTCAAAAACTCCATCATCTCCTAATGTAACCTGCTTGGCACCACCGTGCTGCACCGTGTCTTTGAGGACACATAAATGAGGCTCATCATACTGTCGATCTCGGATACGCTCCAATAAAGAAGAACGATCAACTGTGCAATCTGATACACGGCTGGGCTCAGAAACATCCAATCTCACGAACTGATTGGCCAAAGCCTAAACATCAAAAGCAAGAAGCCTCGCACTGACCGAAATATACGCACGACTACCCATACTGGCTGACTTCCTACTCAAAGCATCGGCCACCATTTTGGCCTTCCTCGGATGATATAAGATAGTGATATCATAGTCTTTCAATAGCTCCAACCACCTCATCTACCTCAAATTCAACTCCTTCTGCTTGAACAAGTATTACAAACTCTTGTGATCCGTGAACACCTCACATGCCACGCCATACAGATAATGCCTCCAAATCTTCAACGCATGAACAATGGCTGCTAACTCCAAATCATGGACTAGATAGTTCTTCTCATGAATCTTTAACTGACGCGAAGCATAAGCAATGACCTTGCCATTCTACATCAACACTGCACCAAGTCCAATACGAGATGCATCATAATAAGTTGTATATGGCTCTGAACCTGTGGGCAAAACCAACATCGGCGCCGTCGTCAAAGCTGTCGTGAGCTTCTGAAAGCTCGCCTTGCACTCGTTCGACCACCTGAACTGGGAACCCTTCTAGGTCAACCTGGTTATCGGGGAAGCAATAGATGAAAACCCCTCCACAAATTGACGATAATAGCCTGCCAAACCCAAGAAACTCCGAATCTCTGTAGATGATGCGGGTCTAGGCCAGTCCTTGACTGCCTCTATCTTCTTTGGATCTACTTAAATACCCTCTACTGAAACAACATGACCCAAGAAAGCAACTGAGCCCAACCAAAACCCGCACTTTGAAAACTTAGCATAGAACTGGCTACCTCTTAAAGTCTGAAGAACAACTCTCAGATGCTGCTCATGCTCCTCCCGGCTGCGAGAATAAATCAAAATATCATAAATGAAGACTATCACGAATGAATCCAAGTAAGGCCTGAACACTCGGTTCATCAAATCCATAAAAGTTGTTGGGGCATTGGTCAACCTAAATGACATCACCAAGAACTCATAATTCCCGTACCAAGTGTGGAAAGCTGTCTTAGGGACATTAGATGCCCTAATCCTCAACTGATGGTAGCTAGATCTCAAGTCAATCTTTTAAAATACCTTGTCACCTTGAAGCTGATCAAACAAATCATCAATCATCGGCAATGGATACTTATTCTTGATTGTAACATTGTTCAACTACCGGTAATCTATACACATTCGCATCGATCCGTCCTTCTTCTTAACAAACAACATCGGCGTACCCCAAGGCAAGACACTAGGTATAATGAAGCCTTTCTCAAGCAAGTCTTACAACTGCTCCTTCAACTCTTTCAACTCAGGCGGGGCCATACGATACGGCGGGATAGAAATGGGCTGAGTGCCCGGAGCCAAATCAATGCAGAAGTCAATATCCCTGTCGGGTGGCATACCCGGTTGGTCTGAAGGAAATACCTCAGGAAACTCACGAACAACAGGCACAGAATCAATAGAAGGAACCTCGGAACTAGAATCATGAACATATGTCAAATAGGCCAAACACCCCTTTTCGACCATGCGAACAAGTGATGACCCCCAGAATTAACTCTACGTTATCGCGGACCTACCTATGAAATCGCATAGAACAAATGATGACCCCTAGAATTAACTCTATGCTATTGCGAACCTACATATGCGATCGCGTAGAACAAAAATCTGGACAACAGCAAACAGCAAAAACACCAGATTTTCTATGTTCGAATCACCCCGACGCCTATCCGAAACTCACTCGATCCCTCGGGGCTCTAAACCAAACATGCACGCAAGTCTAAAAATATCATACAGACTTGATCGTGTGTTCAAATTGCCAAAATAACATCTTAAACAATGAATTTAGCATAGAAATCTAATAAAAATCTCAAAACTTTCCAAGTATCAAATTTTACAACTACGGGACCGAATCACATCAAACGACTTCCGTTTCTTACAAAATTTCACAAACGCATCTTAAATGTCATATTGAACCTGTACAGGTATCCGGAACCAAAATACGAGTCTGATACCATAAATTTCAAATATAATCAAATTTCCAAAAACTCTTATATTTTCAGTAAAACAATTTCTTTCAAAAATTCATTTCTCGGGCTTGGGACATCGGAATTGGATTCCGGGCATACTCCCAAGTCCCATATTTTCCTACGGATCCTCCAGGACCATTAAATCACAGGTCCGGGTCCGTTTACCAAAAATGTTGACCGAAGCCCACTTAAATTCAATTTTAAAGGCCAAATTAATATTTTCATCACATTTCCACATAAAAGCGTTCTGGATATGTGCCCAGACCATGCACACAAATCGAGGTGAGGAAAACGGAGTCTTCTAAGGCCTTGGAACATAGAATTTACTCGTAAATCAGGTGATGACCTTTTGGATCATCACAATATCTAGCAAAGGATTATCAAGAGAATTAAGGTTGAAAGAATTATGAGAGTTGTTTTTTAGAGGACTAACCAAACTTGCTTTGGGTTGAGAGGTGGTGAAAGTATTAGTAAAATAATTAAGGACATGAGAAATAACTAGATGAGGCTCATTGATCCAATTTCCTTCCTCATCTTGAAAGAAGTTAATTTTATTCCTTTTTTTTCTATTGGAGGCTGAGATGTGGAAGAACTTTGTGTTGGCATCTCCCTCATTAAGCCACATAACCCTAGATCTAAGCTTCCAATAATCTTCTTCAATTTTGAGTAAGTCATTGTATTCACTTTTTAGATTAGTTTCTAGGGTTTGGAGGAAGATACTATAAGGATAATTCTTGGAATTTTGAATTCCTTGAAGACCTGCTAGAAGCTTTCTTTTTTTCCCATTATATCACCAAAAGTTTTTTGTTTCCAAACCTTAACTTTTTCTATGAAATTATGGGTAGCCCTAAAGTAATCTGTAGTAGCCCAATTGTTTTGAACTAATGGTTTGAATTCTGGATGTTTGCACCAGAAAGTTTTAAGTCTAAAGGGTTGCTTGTGGAAAGCATTATTTTTAGGGATCAATTCTACTAGGATAGGGTTATGATCCGAATGGGTCTTAGGAAGGTGGATAATCGAACTTTTTGGAAAGAGATTAATCCATTCCTCATTTCCTAACAATTTATCAAGCCTTTCCATAATGAGACCTTTATTTTTATGTCTATGGTTGGACCAAGTATATTTACAACCTTTAAAACCTAGGTCAATTAAGTTGCAATTGTTGATTTTTTACCAAAGATAATTATCCCTATTGTCATTTATAGACCTGCCACCAAATTTCTCATTAGTGCCCAAAATATCATTAAAATCTCCCCCCAACAACCATGGTCCATTGTAATTTTTACTAATACTTTAAGGATTATCCCACATTATATTTATACTAAGCATATTAGTATTTGCATAAATAGCACTAAAAATCCAATATTTATGTATAGGAGTTACCTCAATAGTTTCATGAATTTCTTAGTCCCTTCAAACAAAGTTTTGAACAATCACAATTTCATGGTTATACAGCACCACTATACCTCATGTTTGGCCTTCCGCTGGCACCTCTATCAGCTCTGTAAACCTAAAATCATTGAGCAACTCCATGTGGTTTCCCATTCTAGTCTATAACAATGCCACCATACAAGGCCTTTGGGTATCTAAAATTTCCCTAAAGTTTCTCCTGAAATTATCATTGTTCCCTCCCCTTATGTTACAAATAATGATGTTTGTAGGTTGATTCATTGAGATATTAAGATTCGAGTTTGCCGGATCCCCATTCTCCCTCACTACCCCTAAGACTTGGTTCCTTCTCAAGGATGGAACTAGGATCATGGCACTGTTGCCCACTGTTGAATCCTGAGGTGGTCTTATGTCCATCGAGCATTTGTATAATGCTAGTGGGTAACTGAGCACGTGCCTCTTCTCTTTCCTCTTTGTGATGTGAAAAACTTTAACTCCATCGAGACTTGAGATTTCTAGTACTCTTTCTAAGAGTAGATTGAGGGGTTCCTCCTCCTTCTCCATTTCTGCTTCTACTGGTTCTGGTTCCTGCACTTGGTGATGGGGTAGAGATGGAGGTTGTTGGTGAGGTGGTGGAACTTGTAGCTCCTGGGCTTGCTGAGGTTGTTCCTATGGCAGGAATATGGGATTAAGATGGGTTAATGTCTCTGGCATGAAGAAAGGCATGTCTAGGAGAGCATTCTGTGGGTAGATTGGGTTGAAGTGTGGTAGTAAGTTCCATTGGTTTCTCATTGCGTGCACTAGCTGGGGGGTTCACTGAGGGTGATAGGGGTTGAAGGATATTGTTGAGCCAAGCCTGGTTGAGGTAGTTGTTCATGGCCAACCTTATACCTTCCGTTACCAGTTGGGCAAGGTACTGAGTGTCATTAAGAATGATGAATGAGTCTTGACCATTTATTTGGACACTGAATAAGCATGCATGGCTCATCAGGCCCATCTCCATCCATGACACAGGTTGGTAGTCCTGTGCTTGTGGTGGTTGAACATAAATTGTTTGTGGGTTCTCTGATTGAGGGGGTAGAGGTGGAAGGTTTTCCATGGAATGGATTCTGTGTTGGCGTAGAATATGAAGGAGTTTGTGTCTCCTCCTTAAAGAAGATGGTATTCTAGGCATAATGGATAGAGATTTGGGTACTTAAAGAGTCTAAGTTAGGCATGGGAGAGGGGCTATTGGAGTTATGGGAGGGATTGGTTGATAGAGTAATAATTGGGGCTGCCTTTTGCATGGCGTTTGAGTCCCCAATGTTAGGTTTGATAGGTTGATATTCCATTGATGTAGTATCCATTGGGTCTCAAGGTTGGAGGGCATTTGTCCATTATTATTTTTTTCATTTGCCATTTGGATGGCATGCTTAGGGGTGGAGAGATTACCAAATCTTAAGGAAAGATTTTGGTTGAGGTTTTGGGTAATCGAAGGTTTTTTACCATTTTGTCGGTTAGTAAGGCTATTTTTTTCCTTTTTATTACGTTTATTAGGAGGGGTAGTTTTGTCAGTTAGATGATTATTTTGCATGGAAATATTTTTAATTTGATTAGTAGTATTATTAGGGGAAGACACGTTTATTTCCAACATGTCAATGTCCTTGTTAGATGACGATATATGTTCAATTGCATGGCAATTATTGGCATTTTCATTTAGAATTTTTTTTCTCCCTTGGTGGTTTCTTCCAAAACCATTGGCTCTTCACTCAGAAGGGAAAAGTTGTTTTTTGTTGTCAAGTTGGTTTGTTCTTCCACCATGATGGCCGTAGTTTTTGAATTGTTCTTATCTAATGAAGAAGTAGCATTCTTATGATCTTTAGATTTATATTGCAAGAATTGTGGATCTAAGTATTTACCAGTGTTGGCATTGAATAATTTGACTGAGATACCTGGGCCATTGGAGTTTTTGATCGGATTTGTATTGGTGTGTTTTTTATTACCTCTTGCACTTTGTTGCCTTCCATTAGTAAAAGACATTGTTTTTCATTCTTCTTGATTTTCCTATGCATTTGATGTTGTTGATTGCTCCATGTTTGGTTCCACATTGTCTTTGGTATTATGTGAAATGTAAGTAGATTGTTTTGCTATGTGTCACAGTCGTACACAATTTTTACAAAGAAAATCTTTTCCTTCATAATGGATTACTTGTTTGTGGTGGCCGACATAGAGAAAGGGTTGGACTGGGATTTCCAACGGAAGCTCCATACACAGTCTTGCATAGTTACCCCTCAAGGTGGTTGATGTACAAATGTCTATTTTTAGTAGACGGCCAATTGCATTTTTAATTTTTTCCAAAATTTTTCCATCGTAAAATTCTGTAGGCAATTGAGGGAGTCTTACCTATACTGTCGAATTAGTCACTTTCTCTCTGGTAGCTACAAAATTTGATTGTCACAAAGTGTGAAGAGCATTGGATTAAAGATGGTTAACATTTCTTTGAAGGTTGGTTTGATCATAGGGTTGTTATGTTTGGGAATATGTTGATCAATGTCTAGGGTTTGGGTGGTATTGTGTTTTGAGATGCATAAGGCTGGGGATCCATTTTGGGAGTATTTTCGAAACTCTGACTTAGCTTCAAGGATACCTATAAATGGTTATTACGTAGGAGACTTGCTTAGATTATAAAGTGTCTGCCAATGAGCTCTATCTCATTTTTTATTAACTTCATTGCATAAGAATCTAAATTTACAAGATTCCAATAAATATTCAAACTATTCGAAAAAATATTTTTTTTCTAAAACCAAACCTAGTTGCACCGGTTCTATCTTCTATAAAATAATATTTTTATTTATCTGTCAATTCAATGTATTATCTTCCTTCCTCAATGCGGTTCTTATAGTACAAATAAGTGCAATAGTTATTTGTTTAAGTATTCAGTGGAAACTTTTCGAGTAATCTTTTCAATTAAACGTGTTTTTTGTTGTTTGATGTAAATGATAAAATACTCTATCCAAAATATTATTATTTAATCGTCCACAAATACCTTTATAGATTTTCTACAATTACTTCTCTCCACTCTTAAGGAAATTTTTTGACACAACTGGTTATTTATTTCTTTGAAATAATTTAATTAGTAAAATATAATCTATAGTCTTTGATAAGTTGTATGCAATCTACAGGTTTTTACAAAATTAAGAAGCCAAAAGTTTATAAATTTATTTGATATATCTATCATTATAAATGAAAAAGAGGTTACCTAAAGTACAACATACAATAAATATTTCAAAAATACATATATACTTAGTAATGAATGATGGATTATTATATGCAGCGGAAGCAATCCCAGTATCAAAATCACATGTAATTTAGACAACTAGCATAAACGGGATTTCACGGGTTACCTCTTGAAGCGTGAACATATCTCTTCTACCACGTGAGCCTTTAGTTCCATAACTTCTCAATGGAATCTCCATCACCCGCACAATCGTGATCCTCGAACGTTCCACGGTCTTCTACTGTGTTAACCAAATAATACCCGAAAATAGCAATTTCGTGTGGGCGAAATTTCTAGGAAAACTTGGCTGAAAATTTCAGCCACCATGTACTCATCCCTCTAGGTGGAAAACCTTATGTATTTATAGCACAAGTATTAAGGGTTAAGACCCTTTTCCAAAACCTGTTAGGTTTTCTTTTCCACCAGAAAAAGGATTCCTTTATTTCCTATTATTTAGGCACAGTAGGGACCACAGAATTTAATTAACAAGGCTTCCAATTATGGAATTAATTTGTAATTTTCGAAATTAATATCCACCATAATTAATTACGAATTATTCCACTAAAAATTCGTAATTACACTCCTTGTTCAATTTCGAAATTCATCTATTAAATCTTATTTAACTCCTCATGTTAAGATTCAGATACGAATCAATTAAATTAAATTACGGACGATTTAATTTATTGATTATTTCCTTTAGACTTTCGCTTAACTTATTTCATGTGTCGGATACAAAATCCACCGGCCGGGTTTACACATGCAAACTTATAAGCTTTTATAAAGGTATATCATCAATCTCTAAACCGAGACATGGATTCCATCAACTAACTATTAGTTCGCCAATGTATATTATTATTATTGTAGCACAAGATTAAATATATTTAATCTTGATTATGGGAATGGTTTAATTCCAACTTCTTGTGCTAGTGCATTTTGTATGTATTGAACGGACCAGGTAGAGATAAGTATTTTATACTGACTTAATAAAATAAACTCTCTAGCCATTAAATGTACTTATACTCTTAATCTTGATATAATTATTATTAGCTGTGTATATTATTATTGTTTTGATTTATTAAAAGGCGAGATTCTTTCGTGGGTCAATATGCCTGGTAAATTGGATAATAATAATATACATTGGCGAAGTAATAGTTAGTTGATGGAATCCATGTCTCGGTTTAGAGATTGATGATATACCTTTATGAAAGCTTATAAGTTTGCATGTGTAAACCCGACCGGTAGATTTTGTATCCGACACATGAAATAAGTTAAGCGAAAGTCTAAAGGAAATAATCAATAAATTAAATCGTCAGTAATTTAATTTAATTTATTCTTATCTGAATCTTAACATGGGGAGTTAAATAAGATTTAATGGATGAATTTCGAAATTGAATAAGGAGTGTAATTACGAATTTTTAGTGGAATAATTCGTAATTAATTATGGTGGATATTAATTTCGAAAATTACAAATTAATTCCATAATTGGAAGCCTTGTTAATTAAATTTTGTGGTCCCTACTGTGCCTAAATAATAGGAAATAAAGGAATCCTTTTTCTGGTGGAAAAGAAAACCTAACAGGTTTTGGAAAAGGGTCTTAACCCTTAAAACTTGTGCTATAAATACATAAGGTTTTCCACCTAGAGGGATGAGTACATGGTGGCTGAAATTTTCAGCCAAGTTTTCCTAAAAATTTCGCCCACACGAAATTGCTATTTTCGGGTATTATTTGGGTAACACAGTAGAAGACCGTGGAACGTTCGAGGATCACGATTGTGCGGGTGATGGAGATTCCATTGAGAAGTTATGGAACTGAAGGCTCACGTGGTAGAAGAGATATGTTCACGCTTCAAGAGGTAACCCGTGAAATCCCGTTTATGCTAGTTGTCTAAATTACATGTGATTTTGATACTGGGATTGCTTCCGCTGCATATAATAATCCATCAATTGGTATCAGAGCTCACTCACATCTAATTAGATAACTAAGTTTTTCATGAAACAAGAATATGGTGTTTATGTGCATTTTTTGAATTACATATATATGTGGTTTTCTGAAAAACTGCACTGCTGTTTTGTGAATTAACTGTGCATAATTTATGGATTATTCTTATAATCATGAGATATATGTTTTCTTATTGATATTTGATTGAGATTATCTGAATGTTTTGGGGTAAACCCTAGAAAAACGCAAAACCTGTTTTTGACCGAATAGCCGGAATTTTCGGAGGTCAGCAAACTTGACGGACTCCAATTGAGCTGAAATTTGGTGGGTCCATCGGAAACGCCGTGGTGAGAAAAACTCACAGCTTTTAGCAGTGAATCATGGTAGTTTTCGGCGTTTTGAGGTCGTTTGGACTGTGTTTTGGACGTTTTTCTATTTTCTGAAACCTAATAATTTTAATTCTTTTTTAATTCAATGGTGTTGGGGATGAATTCCCATGGTCCCCATGATTAAATACTAGTCATATAATAGGTTTATACATTGACTATTAGCAAATAAACGTGTTGTTGTATTAAATTCAATAATAGAGGTGTAAGATTTTATTGACTAGGTCTTACAAGGTATAATTCATATTGTGTAATGATATAATTATTTTGTAAGAAAGTAAAATTCTCTATTTGATATCCTGGATGACTAATGATTGGAGCGTTTGGCATGTTTGTGCATAAAAAATTTCTCAAATTTAAGTTTATATTTTCATGCCCTACGTGATTACTAGTTTGGATTTTCGATGAAGAATTTTGTTCTCTGATTGGAGGTTCTAATTAAGTGAAATATGACGGTATGTTGTATGAGTTTTATAATGTTGGTATGACTTTTAAACTATGGTCTACCATAAAATAATTTTATGAGCTAAATATATATTCACTTGTAAATTGAGAATTTTATGAGTAATAAATAGTTACCACTGAAGTGGTTTGTTTATTTGAACTCATGAAAAATTCTTAGTAAATTTGTACATGTGAAATTATATCTATTCATGGATTGAGCATTATGATTAATAAGTAGGATCCACAAAATGGTCTATTTATTTGAGTCATTGAAATATGTTTAATATACCATGTGAAAATTATCCTTGAGAAATCTACATTAATGGTGGAGGTTCATAACTAGAAAAAGAGTATTTATCTTTGGGTACTAGTGAAACTAACTCCACCCATGAGAAGAGATATTGGGGTTTTCACTGAACGGGAGAAAATATAATATCTCAGGTTCTTATGTATTTAATAAAAGGATAATTTATTGCAAAAGGAGATATTATATATCCTAGAAATAGGAAGAAAATAATATATGCCTTCAGCTCATAGTGTAATTATAAAGAGAATGTAAATCAATATCATATTTATTTTAATTCATGAAACTACTTAAAACGGTTATTCTCCGAGTTTGGTTACAGGCTAGTGGTCATGAATTTGACGGACTCCGATTAACCTGAAACTTGGTGGGTTCATCGAAAACGATCTAGTGAAAAAAAACTCCTTGCTATGCAGTGAATCATGTTGTTTTTTTGGCATTTTGAGGTCGTTTAGATGGGTTTTCAAACAGTTTATTAAATTGAATTTGTTATAAATATGAAAAATTATTCTTTATATATCGGCTATATTTGTGTTAAATCTGAAACATGATGATTTAACTTGATATGATATATAGCAAGAATGCAAATCACATGGATTTAATCCTGACTACGCCAAAAAAAAATAATTTATTCGAATTTGGTCTAGTTTTTGGCGATCATGAATTTCACGATCTCCGAATGACCTGAAATTCGGTAGGATCATTGGAAACGATCATTTAAGAAGAACTCCCTGTTATGCAGTGAATCACATCGTATTTTGACGATTTGGGATCATTTAGGTGAGTTTTTTGGAGGTTTGACGGATTAAATTGTGATTTACATACGAAAAGTCATTATTTCTATCATTTTATATGTCTAATCTGGAACATGATAACACATGTTGATTTGACATGAATTGGTATATGATAAAAAAAATATAGGTCATATTTTAAATTCTTAAAAAAAATGCTTAAAATGATAATTTTCCAAATTTGGTCGCAATTTTTGATTGATATGAAATTTGGTAGATTTATCAGAAATAGTCCAGTCAACAATAATCACCACTATACAGTGTGAAATATTAATTTTAGTATTTTAAGACTGTTTAAATGGGTATTGAGCATTTTTTTTAATATGGAACTTAATCCTCAGAGAAAAGTTCGTGGTTGTGATAAAGTGGTGATGGGAATAAACCCCTATGGTCTTCATTTTTTTTATTTATAGTGAGATAATAAATTTATGCGTTGACATTAGGTCTTCCTCCATATCGGATAAATTTATTATGAACTCACTGGCTATAGTTACTAGTTATTGATAACCAGTATTAACTCTCCATCTGAGCTTAAAGGGTTGAATCAATTTTGTAACTACAATACAATCATGATTAAATGGTGATAGAAATATATTTCTATGGTCTTCCACTATTAATTTCAAGTGAGTAATAAATTTATGTGTTGACTTTAGGTCTTCCTCCATATCGGATAAATTTATTGTAAGATCACTAGGTGAAATACTAGTAATTGATATCGTGTACTTACTCTCTATCTGAGTATACATGTTGGATCAATGAAACTAGAGCTATTAAAAATAATGTTCACTTGACTTAAATTAACAGTATACTCTCCATCTGAGTTGAGTCTGTTTTAATTATTGGAGTGAATAATCTGGCATTGCATATGTATGTTGCATGAGTAGTTCTTTCCCATCGAAATTGCTATTCAAGATGCATGACATATATGTGTAGTGTGTTTTAAAATTTTTGTATTAAAAAGTTATATACAATTGACTGAAAATAATAGTATGCTCTCCATCTGAGTTGGTTCTATTTATTTTTGGATTGTATAATTCTTGCATTATATAATATACTTTGCATGAATAATTCTTTTCCCATCGAAATTTATTATTCCAGATGCATGTATGTATATAAATATTGAATGCAGTCTGAATTTTACTATTCAGTGTTTTGACTTATTATGATCTATTTAATATTTTTATCTCAACTCCACAATGATTTTATGCAATTTGTCGTATTACTTGTTAAAATTTTCTTTTAGTGATAAGGCATTAATTTTAAGGATGCAATATATGTACTTTTATTAGAAGGAATTTAATTCCGGTTTCTGGGCAAAATAAGAGATGGATATTTGTTTTATTTTTCGAATAACTCTTGAGTTATTGAGCTTAATAAACACTTTATCTCTTGTGGTACATGAATGCATGACCTTGTTATTATATATTGATGTCTCTC
Organism: Nicotiana tabacum; assembly: GCF_000715075.1. Lineage (NCBI taxonomy): Eukaryota > Viridiplantae > Streptophyta > Magnoliopsida > Solanales > Solanaceae > Nicotiana > Nicotiana tabacum. The sequence goes on from NC_134097.1 coordinate 60,591,015, forward strand.
CTGAACAGAACAATATTAGTCTACCTCATAAGAGAATATGTTCTTCAAAATTGAGTAAAACTTATCTGTGCACTTTTATCTAAGTCATATTAATCTGGATAGGATTTCAAGTTGGTCAAGTATGGACCTTAAGGTTCATTGAAAGCAGAGGCATTACCAACTTGTGGATCCTGTTTGGAAGGAAATTTGACTAAAAGATGTTTCCCTTTAAAAGGAAATAAAACTAGTGATAAGCTAGAATGAATCCTTTCTGATTTGTATGGTTAAATGAACATACTCGTAAGAGATAGATTTTGAGTATTTTATGACGTTCATAAATGATTACTCAAAATATTAATATATTTATTTGATGCACTGTAAGTCTTAATGAATTAAGTAATTCAAGGTTTTTAAGACTTGAAATAGAGAAGCACCAAAGAAATATATTAAGTTACTACAATTTGATTGTAGTGGCGAGCATCTCTCTAAAGAGTTTTTTAGTTACATATCAGAATAGGGATTACATCTCAATTGACTACACCGTAAACTCCATAATAGAGTCGTGTAATAGAAAGAAGAAATAAGTCTCTTTTGGATATGGATAGACTAATGACGTGTTATTCAGATTTGCCTTATTTATTTTTGGAATATTTCCTGGAAACTTTAAATTACATTCTGAATTTAGTTCCTTCTAAGCTAGTACCTGGGACATCTATAGAACTGTGGACTGAATGTAAGCTTGGTCTGTGGCATGTTCAGATATAGGATTATCCCGCATATGTGCTGAAAGGGAAAGAAGATATGTAAGTTGGAACTAAGGATGGATAGGTGCATGTTTATCGAATATCCAAGAAAACGAATGAAGCTTTATTTTATTGTCCTAAAGAAAATAAGGCAATTGTTAAAACAAATGCATTTTTCTAGATAAGGACTGTTTAATAAAACATGTTCCTAGAAGTAAACTATTTTTACAGGAACTGGGCAAAGAAATAACTAGATGTTCAAGAACATCAAAACCCACACGTCAGAATTGACGTTCCATTGCATTTAAGTAGTGGTAGAACGTTAATAGACATAATATGTCTTTATCGAGTGGGAGTGATGTTTGAACATTGAACACTATAGTAAGAAGTCACTAATATTTCAATGTCGTGAGGTAACGAAGGTAATATTAGTGGTACTTCGTCTTAGTGGGAGAAAGCTAAAGAAAATTATAGTTCGGTGTTCATTCTTGGGATAGTTTCGGTAACAGGATCTCTGAAGAGTTTAATACCAAACTAGATAATTACGACAAAGTACTACTGGACAAATATTGCATCAGATATAACTTGGCAAGATTCTTTAACAAAACCTTATTTGGTGAAGACTTTTAATAGTCATGTAAAAGAATGCCTGAGAAAGTTGTAGATGCATGGTTATGAGTCTAAGTAGGAGATTGTTGGGGCATATACTATTAACCATGCATTTGGATATAGTATATTCTAATAATTATCATGGTTAAAAGTCTAAGTGGGAGATTATTGGGATATATACTATTAACCATGAGTTTGGTTTAGATATAGTATTTATTATGAAATAATTGTTTATTCAGTTTTAATAAAGTTTTAAATAGATCATATAATAGTCTGTGTCCTTTGCTTATATAGTAGATGATTTAGTGTATAGAGTTTAGCTTATACACGGAAGATTAAATCATCGGTTCTTATAAGTATAAAGTTTGAGTTCACAATCTAATGATGGAATTGGACAAACCATCAGGAATGATTGTAGCACAAGATTAAATATAATTAATCTTGATTATGGGAATGGTTTAATTCCAACTTCTTGTGCTAGTACATTTTGTATGTATTGAACGGACCAGGTAGAGATAAGTATTTTATACTGACTTAATAAAATAAACTCTCTAGCCATTAAATGTACTTATACTCTTAATCTTGATATAATTATTATTAGCTGTGTATATTATTATTGTTTTGATTTATTAAAAGGCGAGATTCTTTCGTGGGTCAATATGCCTGGTAAATTGGATAATAATAATATACATTGGCGAAGTAATAGTTAGTTGATGATTAAGAGTATAAGTACATTTAATGGCTAGAGAGTTTATTTTATTAAGTTAGTATAAAATACTTATCTCTACCTGGTCCGTTCAATACATACAAAATGTACTAGCACAAGAAGTTGGAAATAAACCATTCCCATAATCAAGATTAATTATATTTAATCTTGTGCTACAATCATTCCTGATGGTTTGTCCAATTCCATCATTAGATTGTGAACTCAAACTTTATACTTATAAGAACCGATGATTTAATCTTCAGTGTATAAGCTAAACTTTATACACTAAATCATCTACTATATAAGCAAAGGACACATACTATTATATGATCTATTTAAAACTTTATTAAAACTTAATAAACAATTATTTCATAATAAATACTATATCTAAACCAAACTCATGGTTAATAGTATATATCTCAACAATGAACACCATAAATAGCCCCAAATGTTTATGAAGCCGTAAGATATTAGTTTCATGTAATAAGTGGTAAATCCCTCCTATTGCAAGATGCAATTATACAACTTCATCGTCATTAAAGAATATTGAAACATGCATAATATCAACTATCAAGTGATTAATATGAAAAAAGTAGGTTGTCATGAGCAACTGACCCAAACATCTAGAAAAAGTATTGAACAAAGAGTTAAGCGAAGCTTGTTGGAGCAACTTACGCAAATGTATAGAAAATGAATTAAGCAAAGAGTCTAGGACCCGTTTCCTTCCATTTGATATGCTTGTTATCTCTGATCTCTATACTCCATATTCACTATATTATCATGGGTATGCTTATATATCACTGAAATAGGAACCCACCAAAGAAATTCCAAGAAAGCATTAATTTCTCTCTTATTGAACTTGTATACAGGTGAAATCGGGAAGCTCGATTTCGCGATCAATGTGTCTTTCCCTTAACTTCAAAAAGGCCCCGAAGACCCGAGGGCGCAGTTCGAAGTTTCGACCTCGAGGGTTCTTCACACCCGACCTCGATGCAGCGCGAGTCGATGGTTATCATGGATAAGCGGAAATTTCCCTAGGCATGTGGTCCGAACTAACATCACCTACAAGAATAGTACCGGTCAACACAAGACTGCTAGGTAGCTGTGCCAGCTACTTTACTTTGTAATAAATACACATGTACTATGATGTGATTCCCTCCTCCTATATAAAGGGGACCTTTAATATTTTTTTAAGGGATAGATCATTTTCTTAGAACATTGAATATACAAGAACATTCTCTTGGCTCTCTAACACATTCTCTCTTGACCCTATTATTTACATTTATTGTTCTTCAGTTATTGCTCGTTATTGGCCATAAAGATCCGCCATCAAATTTATCATAACTATTGATCCTCCATCGACTACCCTTAGTAGGCCATCCGACTCGACCTCGAGGCCCAGTATACGTAGGCCCGAGACCCCGATTTCCAGCCATTCGGTTCGATTATTGCACTATCTATAAGTACTTGTCTTATCTTCTAATCCTTCACTTAGCATCCATTGTCTAACAACTAGCATAAAAATATATTACATATTTTTAGAACCACAAAAATCAAATCTAATTGTTATTACCATTTTCACGGTAAACAGTTTGGCGCCCACCGTGGGGCTAAAAATAATAGTGATTGTTTTCTTGCTGGTTTACTACATAGCGCAAGTTATCTTTCATACTTTTTCTTGTCCAAGATCTTTGGTTTAAGGTCAAAATGTCTAACCCAGTAAAGCACTTAAAAATAACGACCTTAAGGACTATGGAGAAGACAGTATGGCTATTCCATGTATGGGTGTACCACCACAAAACCTTGATAGTGCACAAGAACCGATTCTCGAGGGTACGACCTCATACAATGCCCAATACGGTAATGCCAGTCCCCAAATTAACGGGAGCACATGCCACGAAATTCAGCGAGAAACTCAGAAAAATCCCACTCAAGAAAAAAGAGAGATTCCTCAGCATGTCGTTCATATGATCATCGGGGGGACCGACATTCCCCAAGAACCCATGATCAAACGGATAAAAATGCCCGCTGCAACAGAAGGGTTAATCCGGGGCCGCATGACCGAAGACACCCTTGCGTTTAGCGAGGAAGATTTCGAGACCTTGACGCAACCACATAACGATGCTCTGGTTATCTCATTTCTTTTAAGTAACATTCAAACTAAACGTGTACTCGTGGATCCAGGTAGCTCGGCCAACGTAATCAGATCAAAGGTAGTAGAACAACTCGGGTCGCTCGACCAGATCGTACTCACCTCTTAGGTCCTCAACGGCTTCAACATGGCCGGCACAGTAACGAAAGGGGAGATCACCCTCCCGGTTGACATGTCCAGTACAGTTCAGAACACCAAAGTCCACATCATTGGTGGTGACATGAGGTACAACGCATTGCTTGGCAGACCATGGATACACAACATGATGGTAATACCATCAACTCTACATCACATGATGAAGTTTCCAGCAAAGGACGATATAAAAACAATATATGGAGAACAACATGCAGCAAAAGAAATGTTTGCGGTCCACTAGGAGGCATCAAATACTATACACTCTACGTCGGAAGAGTCGGGAAGCGTACAAATCCCCGAGGGTGATGAAGAAGATTTCCTTTCTCCCCGAACCTTCGTTGCCCCAAAAGAGTCGGATGCAACGAAGTCGACAATTGAGAAGGTGGAGCAAGCTATTTTGATCGAACATCTCCCAGATCGGAAGGTATACCTGGAAACAGGATTAGCCCCCAAACTCAGGAAAAAACTCATTCAATTTCGTATTGATAACATTGATTATTTTGCTTGGTCCCACTTAGATATGACAGGGATCCTACTGGAAATAACCACCTATCGACTAAGTGTCGACACCAGATTCAAATCGGTGAAGCAAAAAAGAAGACCACAGTCCGAAGTAAAACATGTATTCATCAAGGACAAGGTAATAAAGCTCCTTAAAATAGGGTCTATTGGAGAGGTAATGTATCCCGAACGACTGGCCAATATGGTGGTAGTTCTCAAAAAGGAAAATAATTTAAGAATGTGCGTAGATTATAAAGACTTAAATAAGGCATGCCCCAAGGATTTGTTCCCATTGCCTAACATCGATCGTTTGATCGATGCCACGCCCAACCATGAGACCCTCACTTTTCTCGACGCCTACTTGGGTTATAATCAAATTTAGATGAACCCCAGGGATAGGAAAGACTTTGTTCATCACGAAGTACGATACATACTATTACAATGTAATGCCCTAGGGCTGAAAAATACGGGAGCTACGTACCTGCGCCTAGTTAATAAAATGTTTGAGCATCAAATAGGCATATCCATGGAAGTTTATATTAATGACATACTAGTTAAGTCCCTGTGCGCAGAGGACCATCTGACTCATTTGTAGGAGACATTCAACATCCTCAGAAGCTACAACATGAAGCTCAATCCCGAGAAATGTGCCTCCGGAGTGGTTCGGGAAAATTCTTATGCTTCATGGTGTCAAATAGGGGAATCGAGATCAACCCCGACAAAATCAAGGCCATCGAAGAAATAACGATGATAAATAATGTGAAGGCCATGAAACGGCTAACAGGGCGGATAAGAGCTTTAGGTCGATTCATATCAAGGTCATTAGAAAGGAGTCATCATTTCTTCTCTTTACTCAAAAATAAAAACAACTTCGAATGGACTCTAGAATGCCAATGTGCCTTGGAGGAGTTGAAGCGATATCTGACTAGCCCGCCTTTACTCCACACACCAAAGGAGGATGAAATGTTGTATTTATACCTAACCGTATCCGAGATAGCAGTAAGCGGTGTGCTAGTTTGAGAGAAGCAAGGTACGCAATTCCCTATTTATTATGTAAGTCGGACCCTAGGAGATGCCGAAACCAGGTATCCGCACCTAGAAAAACTAGCTCTTGCATTAATAAGCACATCACAAAAATTGAAACATTATTTTCAATGCCATCGTATTTGTGTTTTAACAACATATCCTCTTCGAAGCATATTGCATAAGCCCGAACTATCGGGCCGATTGGCCAAATAGGCCATCGAACTTGGGGGGTATGATATCGAGTATCAACCTCGAATGGCTATCAACTCCCAAATTCTGGCGGATATTGTGGCCGACTTCTCTCCCTCCCTCGTGCCCGAGGTAGAAAAAGAACTTTTACTAAAAACGGGCACATCTTCCAAGGTGTGGACCCTGTTCACTGACGGCACCTCGAACGTGAGAGGATTCGGGCTCGGTATAGTTCTGAAGCCGCCTATGGGCAGCATAATCAGGAAATCTATAAAAACTGCAAGATTGACTAACAACGAAGCCGAATATGAGGCTATGATTGCTGGTATGGAATTGGCCAAAGGCCTAGGAGCTGAAATCATCTATCGAAGAAGATGACCTACTCCCCGGGACTGTTGTTCAGCTATCCAAATCAGTGGTCGAGGAAGGTCATCCCGAGATCAACTCCACTATCCTTACATGGGATTGGAGAAATAAATATATTGACTATTTGAAAAATGGGAAACTACCCACGGATCCGAAAGAATCAAGGGCCTTGCGAACCAAAGCTGCCTGATTCTCGCTCGACGAAAATGAGACTCTGTACAGAAGAACCTTCGATGGCCCCCTAGCAGTATGTCTGGGGCTGAGAGACACAGATTATGTACTTTGAGAAATCCATGAGGGCACCTGCGGAAACCATTCTGGCACCGATTCCTTAGTCGGAAAGGTGATCAGGGTGGGCTAGTATTGGGACAACATGAAAAAAGACACCAAGGAATTCGTCCGAAAGTGCGACAAATGCTAGAGATTTGCCCCTATGATTCACCAATCCGGTTAACAACTTCATTTGGTCTTATTGTCGTGACCGTTTATGAAATGGGGGATGGACATCGTTGGACATCTACCAACAACACTAGGTAAAACTAGATTTATTTTATTTATGACTGACTATTTCTCAAAATGGGTGGAAGCGCAGGCCTCGAAAAGATAAGAGAAAAAGAAGTCATTAACTTCATTTGGGACCATATTATGTGCCGATTTGGGAATCCCTTCCGAGATAACATGCGATAACGGAAAGCAGTTCATCAGAAGCAAAGTAACACAGTTCCTCAAGGATCACAAAATCAAGAGAATCCTGTCGACACCCTACCACCCATGTGCAAATGGTCAGGCCGAGTATACAAACAAAACCATCATTCAAAACTTAGAAAAGAAGTTGGAAAGCGCTAAGGGAAAGTGGAGAAAAATATTGCCCGAAGTGCTATGGGCATACCGAACAACTCCCAAATCAAGCATAGGAGAAATACCTTTCTCTCTAGTATTTGGTGCCGAGGCTTTGATACCAGTGGAGGTTGGAGAGCCAAGCACCAAATTTCGACACACCACCGAGAGCTCGAACAGCGAGGCCATGACTGCGGCCCTCGAACTATAGGATGAAAAACGAGAAGCTTCACTGGTCCGAATGGCCGCCCAAAAGAAAGGATCGAAAGGTATTATAACAGGAGAACAAATCTCCGACATCTCGGGGTCGGGGACTTAGTCCTAAGGAAAATCACCCCTAACACCCGAAACCCTAATGAAGGAAAGCTAGGCCAAGACTGGGAAGGACCGTACCGCATCCTCGGAGTGATCAGCAAAGGGTCCTACAAGCTCGGTACCATGGAAGGCGAACAACTTCCAAGCAAATGGAACATATCAATGCTCAAACGTTACTACTGCTAAGGTGTCCGATGGAAGGCTTCGAAACACCCCCGGGCTCGAGGACCTTGGGTTCTTAAAAGCGTGCGTTGTACTCTTTTCCTTCCATCGGATTTTGTGCCTATAAGGGATTTACCAGCAAGGTTTTTAACGAGGCAACACCTATATGCTACATGAGGAAAACTCGACTAATATTCAAGTATTCTCTTCAATCAACCTCGAATACTGGGGTCACCCCCCGAGAGGTCACTTTCTCGAATAAGTTAAGATGAGCCAAAAGGGATCTTGATAGGAAAATGATATATCGGGCCAAACGGTGGAATTAACTATGTCCACATAGAATAATCGATCCCTTGACGGAAAAAACATATATACTTGTACCAAGTAACCGATGAATATTTCCCCTCCATCAAATCACTTTACATTTCATAGAAGTAGGCTACTTTTACGAGAAATGGCTCCAGAGCCAAAAGTTTCCCGAACACATGGGGACTGACGAAAAAACTCAAAGCCACATGACCTCCGGGTTGGATGCTGCGAACTTGTAAGCCCTCAATGAGGCACCACCATGTTTACAAAAATAACGGCTCCAGAGCCAAAAAACTATCAACGTCTCGGGGACTATCATCAACTGTCCTCCACTTAAGTAATCAGTAACTTATCTGTAAGACCTCAAGCAAAGGCATGAACCACACTTGTGCCAAGTGACTTATCGGTAAGACCTCAAGAAAGGCATGTTAAAATTTGAAAGACCTTACAAAAGGCATAATCCCGATCTTAAAGTTAAGGCTATATATCCGAACTTATAAGACCCTTAAAAAGGCATACCCTTGATATAGATGCCGAAACTACTTCACTCGAGGATTGAAAGGCTCCAGCCAAACAAAATGACTACGGTCACAAGGCTATATTAGCCAAACTAACGTGACTCGGGGACGCCCGACATTGCTATAAAATCACAGGCCTTTAGTTATTTCGAAAAAACGTTGAAAAGAATCGGTTAATCAGGCTACCCTCGATATAAGCAAAGGAGTTTCGATCATATTAGCCCCAAACAAAAGGTATCGAAACAATTCAGCCATTGAGCGAAACCTCCCGAGGTGCTCATTCATCGCTACACAACGACTCACAATCGAGGTTCTTATCGAGCCGTTGAGGAGTTGGGAAAATGCAATTTTAAAAAGTCCTTAACGAGGGAAAAATAAAGCCTATAAAAGGTCGTACTGACCTAATGCGTAAGAGCCACTACCGCCAGCCCATATGAGGGTCGTACCGACCCAACGCATAAGAGTCACTATCCCCAGCCTAAAATCAAGGGTCGTACCGACTCAACGTGTAAGAGCCACTGTCGCCATCCTAAAATCAAAGGTTGCACCAACCCAACGCGTAAGAGCCTAAGAGCCATGACCGTTTCCTAGACCTAAGGATCGGTAAACCCGCGCCATGGTGCTAACACGGGGACTAGGCCCTAAATATTCGACTTTCGACCATTACGAATCGCTCAGCAATAGTGAAAACCCAAGGGTTTTACCCAAGGTCTAAGATCTCGGACCGATTATAAAAAAACATCGCACATTATTCCCGAAAGGCAAAGGAAAAAAAAGTGATAAAAAACAAAAGGCCTTCTATATATATATTGCTCACAAAGGTACATTTACAAGGCCTTTAAAGGCCCTTACAAGGAAGAAGTCAAACAAAACCCTACTCTATCATCGGATCTACGCCTTCGACGGCTCCATCGGAGGTTGTGTCCCAATGGTTCCGGCTGTTGCACCCCCTTTTTCCTTCGCGGAGTCCGAGTTTCGACATTCATGGGGGAACAACTCATTTCCTTTTGGGAATTGGGTGTTTGAAGAGTCGCCACCTAACGGATTAAGGTACGCTAGGGCACCTACAGTAATTAACTCATGTGACTAGTGTGCATTCCAGAGATTAGGGTAAGGGCACAAAATATTCTTGAAGGCAAGGTGTTAGGCACCCCTCGCGATCCACAACGGTAGGTCCCAACCGAACTTAAACTATGTGAATTAGTCATTTAACAAGTAAGCGGTCCCAGCACATATTTGCAAATAAAGATAGTTTACACAGTCTAAACACATATACAATCAAGAAAGATAAGCGTAAATTAAGGATGTTTGAACAGTACGAGCATACATAAACCAAGGAAGTTTAGGAGGTCTGAGTACGCATATGTTATTTGGGGAAAGGGAAGTCCTAAGTTGATTAGCCTATAGGATCAATTTGTGCAATGCCCAGTAATCCTCCTCAACTACAGGGGCTACTCGTGACATTAGCGCGCAGGTCATCATATTCTTTTACTACCCATTACCCTCCCCTTAGTGGTTATATAAGTGAATTTGATTAACAAACTCTAAGCATGTTGTTACCCGTCCCTTCCTTGTGGTCCCGAAGGAGTTTAGGAACTCTAGACTTAAGAAGTTCTAGACAATCCTTAAGTGTTTAAAAGGTAAAAATCAAGGCGACAACAAATAACACGTAGGACTGTCAAATAGGAAGCAGATAGAAGGCTCATGTTTACCTCCACATATACATAGGCAAATAAGCAGCACGTCTCAAACACAAATTTTTAGGTAATTTCAGAGAAATCCTAGAACGGGGTATCTAGGTGAGCATCAAACACAAAACATGCAACATTGTTTCTTAAAACGAAGTGGCAGAACCTTAATCAGTTTGCCTACTAATTTTAAAAACATGTTAAACCTAAGCAGTTTATAAATAATCAGAGCATAGTTTCTCAATTTTTACAAGGACATTAATCACCTAAGGTTTGCCTAGGTGTGGGGCTATATGCAATCATAGTTATAGGGAACGTTTAAATAGTTTGAAGTTGTTTCAACCTATAGGCATGCTGATCTAAGCGAACAGGTGATTTTATATAGATTGTTGCTGGAACATGATACCTATGTGTGAAACTGTTTTAACCCATTTTACTTGAGTGACATGAAGCAGATGGAGAAGGTTGTTTATTAAGCAGTTTTAATAATCTAGTGACATGATTTCTAAATGACCACAAATTATACAGAATCAGAAATAGAGTTATGATCTACCTCATGTTTCTAGTATGCAAAGCAGCAAATGTGAGTGCTCTAAAACAGGATATCTAATGCACAAATTTAGCATGATTTAATGCAAACAACCACATCAATCCTAATCATGGTATCTAGTGCATCACACGGATGTAAACATGATTTCTACAGCAAGTCATCGTATAGAAAAGCCTAGAAAACATGATTTCTACCCAGTTTTATCCCACAGAATCATATAACTACCATCCCTTTTCACTATTTGCCCCAATATCTATTTACAAAGAATTATTATAGACCAAGATTGCATAAATTACATAAATGAACTATAAATTAGACTATCGGGAGCCTGATGCAGGCCTGAAATTAATCCTGGGAGTACCATGCCTTCAATGGTAGTCTTAAATGCCAAGAACCTCACATCCAATGAATGTCCAGGTGTGTCAGAGTTCCCTAAGGACGTCAAGGATCCTGGGCAGTGCTCACACCAAGACCTTCTCCCAATAGGGACTGGTTATGTGCAGTGTAGAAAGGTCAGCCCTAGTGTACCAGAGTTCAAAGTAATCTCAGTGGATTCCAAGGCAGTACACACACTGGAGGGGCATAACCTAATGATCTAAGAGTGAAGTGAGAGTGCTCGACATAGTTTGAAAGATTAAGTGAAAACAGTATAGAGACGACTCTAGAAGTGAAAAAAGTTTTATGAAATAGAAACTAGTTTGGTATTGAAAAACAGTTTGAGAAGAGTACCAAAACACTTTTGAAAATAGCAAATAATCAATTGGTCATAAAACACCCAGATTCAAAAACACTCAACAAACAGATCTCACACAGGGATAAAGGGATTGGGTGTCACGCCCCGAACCTGGGGAGGCGTGGCTGGCATCCGATGCCGTAGTGGCCCGAGCGGACCACTCTGTAACTCATTCATTCCTTTTTATAACTATCATGGGCCAACATGGCCACAACTCATAATATAAAATTGTAAGTGGAAAACATTGTATCACTGAACCCTTTTTCTTAAAATATGAATATATATGGGCCGTTAAGGCCTCTGACATACTATACAACAGAACCTATGTCTACAAAGCCTCTAGGATCATTTGACATCAAATAGGACAGGGTACCAGCCTACCTATAAGTCTGTTAAAAAAAACTTTGACACGATGACTCATAGACTCGGTTGCACTCCGAAAGAGGTGGTGTCTTACCGATCCTTTGTTGAATGCAAAACTCATCTACTATGAGGGCTCGTCAAAATATTTATCTATACCTACAGGCATGAATGTGGCGTCCCCAGCAAAAGGACGTCAGTAAAAATAATGTACTGAGTATGTAAGGAGGAATTGAAACATAACAGTAAGTCAACATTAAGTAAGGACTTTAAAGTAACATGGAGCAAAGGACTCAACCTGCAAGTCTAGATAGCTCTGTAAATTATGAAATATTTATAATGTCATACACATGTGTATAAATGTCATATGATGCATAGGTCTGTACGTACATAACATCATCAAGCCTCTGAGGGCATCCCATCATATCATCTCGGCCACTGTGGGCAAATCATCAACGTATACTAGCTGATCTGGTGGTGGTGCGTATATAACGCCATAACCTTTCCCATATCCCATATACACATATATACGTGTATATAATGCCATAACATCATTACGCCTCTGAGGGCATTTCATCATATCATCTCGACCACTGTGGGCAAATCATCAACGTATACCAGCTGATCAGGTGGTGGTGCGTATATAACGCCGTAACCTTTTCCATATACCATATACATATAAATACGCGTATATAACGCCATCTGGTCATTGGTTAATCTGCATGTATAAATTCATGAAATGCATATGAAATGCATTAATAAAATCTCTCGGTATGTCATAAGACCATTATATCTCTTATAAATATCATGAAATAAACTTTACCAGCTTACATATTTTTGAAACCCATGAAAAGATGATAGAATAATATGACACATGTATGTTGGTGCAGGAAAAAAAGAGATCTCGAGAACCTCTAGTTTAAAAGAATCCCCAATTTCCCTTAGAAGACAATTAGGGGTCGTTTGGTAGGGTGCATAAGAATAATGCTGAATAGGGTATATTAGTAATGCTGGTATTAGTTATGCTTGCATTAGTTATGCTGGTATTAATTATGCTGACATATTTCTTATCCATCGTTTGGTTTGATTTATTAAAGCATTGTACAATTTCTAAAAGCATTATTTTTTTACAAAAATACCCTCAAAACTAGTCATACTCTAACTTTTTAAAAGAAACAAAAATTGAGAAATATTTTTATATGAAAAAGTTTTAAAAAAATTATTTTATTTGTCTACCTATATTGTAAAATAAAATTAAATATTTATTTATAAAAAAGAAAATATGCTAAGTATTTATTTATTTACTAGGGATATAAATTTATTTCTCACTATTTGGATTATTTTGAACTTGCATTAATATACTAACTAGCATATTTTAATCAAGCATAAATTTTGAAGGACAATTTTGTCTTTAACTAAGCTAATGCATGCATTAAAACTCATTGCATTGCTAATACCATTATTTTCTATGCATTAGTTATGCATAGGATAATACCAAATAGGATGTATAACTAATGCTTGCATAACTAATGCATATGTTCAAAATGTCTACCAAACAATGTATTATTAATACACAAAGTTAATGTATGCATTAGCTTATCTAATACATCCTACCAAACGACCCTTACTCATTACTGGAAAATATAAACCAGGAGTGGAGCAGAATGGGCACAGAGGATTCATGTAGTGTAGCCGATCCAAACTATTTAGACATGAGGCGAAGTCAAGTGACATAAGTTGCACTCTAGATCTTATCAAGCAAAAACTAAGAAGATGTGTCTGCTGAACTACATCTTTACAATCCAACAATGTGGTCAAGTAGAAAATGGCAGAGAAACAAGCTCAAAGTTAACCGTGGAGGAAATTCTAATATTAGTTATATTCTCATACATTTACCTTGCCTTAAAAAAAAAAGCTATATTCCCATACATTACCTTACCTTCTCAAAACCTATATTCCCACAAATTATGGTTGGACGGAGTGAAAAGGACTCACTGGAAGGAAAGTAAAGGATGAGGAAAAAAAAATTAACCTTGCTTGAGGAAAGGAAAACGTGTAGGATATGCAACTCCTCAACTTTTCAAAACCGTCTAAAATTTGGGAATTAGGAAATCAACCTCTTCCACTACAGTTGGAGTCGAACCAAACAAGTGGAGGTTAATGGTAAGTCCTTTATGCAGGAGAAGAAAATGAACAAACGGAAACCTCTTTTTGTTAGTTTAAATACTCAATAGATGTTTCACAATCAATGTAGTTTAAGTAAACCAATATAATAGCATGTTTTCTATGAAGTCGTCCTGGCCACAAGTCTTCTTATAATGTGACACCTTTCCATTCTAAGTCATGAGTCATTTGATTTGAATGGAGGGGTTGCCACCTCATGCTTTTTAATATTTATCCAATATATATCCTCAATTAATTAGGTAATGTCATGTTACCCGATAGTTAACCAATTATCCGCATAATTAAGAATTATTTCAACTTACTTAAAATACTATTCAGACTTTATATAACTTACTATCATGGTCATGTGGTACCATACAAATAAATACATATACTATTATTTTATTAAAACATCCATGTAAAAATACATATATTTTCTCAACTTCTAATTTTCCTAATCTCATATAAAGAGTACAAATTTTTGTATGCTTAATTCTTAAAATGACAATATGTTACAACCCATATTTACGTACCTTAGTTCATGTCGTAAGGTAGTTGACGTAAATCCATGAAGAGATTATCTTTAAGATGATAAGAAGTTAATCCTATTGGTCTTAAATGAAACAAAGGTACATAAGAGTGGTTAACAAGTATTAGAAGTTAAACGAATCAAGGATATTGTCAGCCGTATTTTCGGGTAAACTTAGAGGTTCTTAATATACTTAAGAGGTCGTGTTTTAATGTATTTGAATCATGTAATATCCGTATCATAAGTCTTGAAACTAGGTGACAAGTAGGTGTGTCACCTACATGGTTAAATGATAGCCCAAAAATAGGAAATTTCGGGTTGGCCAAAGAGCCCATTTAAAGGGTTATCTCCTGCAATATAACACTCATTATATATCACAAATAACCAGACCTAAACCCTTGCAAACTTTCTCCCAAAAATTATCCGCAGACCTTAATCGATTTTCCCTCTCTTTCAAGTTCTGATTGGGGTAAAACCTAGAGTTTGAAGAACCAAGGGAAGGGCTGAGTTATCCAACAAGTAAGGTAAGTTTACTGCTCTCTTTAATACATTTTTTCTGCTGTGAATTCATGGTAATTCGTTCTATACATGTAAAAACACACGGGAAGGTGATCAGAAGCCGTGAGTTCGAGTTATTCACGTGTAGCGGACTGTTTTGTGGACTATTTTGTGTGACTGTTGGGCTGCATGTTTTACGATTTTTTTGTGGAGTTTTTGAGGAGGAAGGTTGTGGAGAAACACTATATAGATGTAGGGTTGTGGGCTGGTAGTTCTTCGTAATATTTTTGGGTCGTTTGACACGACTACAGTGGTCGTTGTATGCATAAAGTGATTAGGTTATGGGTGGACTATTTTAGAAGGCTCAATATAATTATTATTGATGTTGTTTGGACTGTTTGGTGATTGTTTGGAATTATGTGAAGTCATATATATAGGGGAGGTGATGTCCGTTTTATCGTAAAATAGGTTGTGGTCGATACATAATAGTTATGACGCTTGAATGATAACGATAGTATCGTTTCTCTTATTGTAGACTAAGGAGTCGTGAAAATTGCATAGCTTGAGATTGGGGTAGTATATATAAGGTATGTGAGGCTATCCCTTTCATTCTTTTGCACGACTGCAATCGTACATAATGTAATGAATGAGCTTCCAAAGATACTCTACTCTTAGAAGCTAGCAGTACTTACATTGCTTCCCCTCTTATGGAACGATTGATGTTAATGTTGCTTCTCTTATTCTTATGTTATTAATATTGTTGGTACTTCCTGATTCTTATAAGGTTCATGGTGAAGAGTTAGTCCTAATAACGTGTACAGAGAATACCGACCTTACGTCACTCCGGAAGGATTATAAAGTGATTCCATGACTCGA
Source organism: Nicotiana tabacum (assembly GCF_000715075.1). NCBI lineage: Eukaryota > Viridiplantae > Streptophyta > Magnoliopsida > Solanales > Solanaceae > Nicotiana > Nicotiana tabacum. The sequence continues at coordinate 60,606,959 of NC_134097.1, forward strand.
GCATGCATTATATATATGTATCTATTTTAATCTACTGAGTCATGCTATAGTAGGCCGGGTACAACACCTATTGTGCAACCACTGGTCAGTTGGGTTTTACCGAGCTCTATGTGGTCGGGTACGATACTACCGAGCCTTATGATGGCTGGGTATATTTTTTACCGAGCCTATTATGGCAGGGTTCGATATGATGATGATGATACCCACATAGGCGTATGTTTTAAAAGTTTATGTATATATACATATGTATCATGTATTTCATGTCAATATCCCTCAGAGGTATGCAGATGTTACAAGTTGTATATTCTCTATCCCTACTTATATTACTATTCGTACTTATGGTTCCCTGCCTTACATACTCAGTACTTTATTCGTATTGACGTCCTTTTATTTGTGAATGTTGCATGTCGTGCTGCAGGTCCTAATAGACAGGCAGGTGCAGCTCCCCCCACCATAATAGGCTATCCAGTTCAGTGGTGATTGGCGAGATCCCTTCTCCAGACTTGTCGTGGTCTTGGTATACATTTTTGTTATAGACATTATGGGTATGTCGGGGCCCTGTTCCGGCTATGTTGCAGTACTTATGTTCTTTTAGAGGCTCATAGACAAGCGTCGACTCATGTATAGTTTGGTATGCCTTGTTGGTTGAATTTTTGTTGTATAGTCTTTCATGGCAGCGTGGTAACTCTATCTTATATATAGTTTCTTGATTGTCTGGTCATCCCATGATATGTATGTTCATGCCATCATATTTTATTGTTGATTGTCCATGATTCATGTCTACCATTTATATTGATCTCTTCAGCCTGAAAAGATAATAAAGAAGGTTAGATAAAATGTACGTTGGTGCCCGGCAAGTATAGCCGGGTGGTAGTCATGGCCCTCTAGTTTGGGTCATGACAAACTTGGTATCAAAGTAAGTTTTTCCTAGGGATTGTCTATGAGCCGTGTCTAGTAGAGTCTCTATTATGGATGTGTAGCATACCACATTTATAATCAGGAGGCTACATGATATCTAGGGTTGTTACCTTATTCCTGAATCTAGATCGTGCGTAGAGTTGAGTTGTAAGTGTTCATCTCTAATATTCACCTTGTTTTCTTTCAGTGATGCCTTTGACTAGGAAGCAAACAATTAGTAGACGGCTTGATACAGCTGCGAGAGAGGGTACCAGTCACGTCCCCCAAGCCAGAGCAGGCCAAAGTGAGGCTCAGAGTGAGATGTCATCTTATACCTCATCTACTCCATCTCCTCCGGAGGAAATTAGGAGGTACCCACTTGTTCCTTCATCTGGCACTGCAGACTAGGATATGAGGAATATGGTGCAGTTGCTGACTAGCTTGATAGCTGCTCAGGCTCAGAGGCAGAATACCAATGTTGTTGATAAACTGGTTAGTACAAGAGTTCATGATTTTATTAATCTAGACCCTCCAGTGTTTACCGGATCAGACCCCAAGGAGGAACTACAGACTTCTATTGATTAGGTTCATCGTACACTGTGGGTACTCTGGTATGATATTTGGGACAGATCCAGGGGTCCAAACGCTCCTCCAGCTGTGTGGAAGGAATTTTCTGAGGCCTTTCTTCGTCACTACTTGCCAGTTGAGATACGACGAGCTAGAGTTGGTAAGTTCTTGAACCTTAGACAAGGTAATATGAGTGCGCGAGAGTACAATATGCAGTTTGATTATTTAGCAAGGTATGTTCCCCATATGGTGGACGAGATGAGTGATAAGGTGCATCTGTTCGTGAACGGGTTGGGACCATATCTGATAAATAAGTGCACGACAACTTCCTTAGTGGATGGCATGGATATTTCTCGTATTCAAGCTTATGCCCTGACCCTAGAGGATCATAAGCACCAGCAGAGGGCAGATAGGGAGCATGATAGGGGCCAGCATAAGAGGGCGAGATTTATAAGGTATTCTGATGACTTCAGAGCTCAGGCCCCAGTCTTCGAGGAGTTCGGCACCTCCTGTAGCTAGTGGTCCTCCATAGTTTCAGAGGCCTCGATATGATCGATTTACCTATTCTGGTCCAGGTCAGAGTTCACGGGCATCAGGCTCGCAACATTACAAGGATACTAGTCAGATGAGACCCCTAACACCACGTTGTGATCAGTGCGGCAAGGCCCACTTTGGACTATTCCATCAAGGTTCTGATGCGTGCTATTCTTGCGGACAGCCTGGCCATATGATGCGGGATTGTCCTAACAGAGGAGGTGGTGGTATGGCTCAGCCGACTGGATCTGTGTCTGGTTCTTCCTCATCAGTTCAACCTCCAGCACAGGGTTCTTCAGCAGTCGACAGGTCGTGGTAGAGGTAGAGGTGTAGTGCCGAGTTCGAGTGGTGCTCAAAATCGAACCTATGCTCTAGTAGGTCGACAGGATCTCGAGTCGTCTCCAGATGTTGTTACAGGTATATTGTTTTTGTTTTCTTATGATGTATATGTTCTAATTGATCCGGGATCTAAATTATCATATGTTACACCCTTTTTGGCTAATAAGTTTGGCGTTGAACCTGAATTGATAAGTAAACCCCTTGTGGTATCTACTCCGATAGGAGATTCTGTGATTGCTAGAAGGGTATATAGCTGTTGCACTGTGATGATTTGTAGTCATCAAACCTCGGCAAAATTATTTGAGTTAGAAATGGTTGATTTTGATGTGATAATGGGAATGGACTGGTTGGCCTCATGCTATGCAAATGTTGACTGTACGAAGATGGTTAGGTTTTAATTTCCTGGTGAACCCATCATTGAATGGAAGGGGAATATTGCTACACCGAAAGGTAGGTTTATTTCCTATCTTAAGGAAAGGAAAATGATCTTAAAAGGTTACATTTATCATCTCATTCTCATTGGGGATACAGAGGCGAAGTTGCCTACTCTACAACCAATCCCTGTGGTGAATGAATTTCCAGATGTTTTCCCAGATGAACTCTCAGGCCTTCCTCCTGAAAGGGAGATTGAGTTTAGCGTTGATGTGTTGCCTGACACTCAACCAATCTCTATCCCTCCATACAAAATGGCCTCGGTAGAGTTGCGAGAGTTGAAGGCGCAGTTGAAGGACTTGCTGGATAAGGGCTTCATTAGGCCTAGCACTTCACCTTGGGGTGCGCCAGTTTTGTTCTTGCGGAGGAAATATGGGTCGTTAAGGATGTGTATCGACTATCGACAGATGATTAAGTTTACTATAAAGATCAAGTATCCACTTCCAAGGTGTGACGACCCGGTCGGTCATCTTAAGAATTAACACCCCGATCCCCTATTAACTATTTTCCCCGAGTTTATTTCTATCATTTTGATTTGCCGAAATGTTCGGTTTTAAGTTTCGTAGAGTTTTAGGACACTTAGTCCCTAAATGAGTGCTTAAGTGTTGGAAAGTTGATCGTAGTCGAACAGTGTGAAGACGACCTCAGAATGGAAATCTGATGGTTTCGATAGCTTTGTTGGGTAATTTTGGGGTTAGGAGCGTGTTCAGATTGTGTTTTGGAGGTCCGTAGCTAATTTAGGCTTGAAATGTCGAAGGTTGAATTTTTGAAGTTTCCGGTTCGATAGCGAGATTTTTATCTGAGGGTCGGAATGGAATTTCGAGAGTTGTTGTAGTTCTGTTGTGTCATTTGGGATGTGTGTGCAAAATTTTAGGTCATTCGGACGTGATTTGCTTGGGTTTTTTATCAAAAGCGAAATTCGGAAGATTTTAGAAACTTATGCTTGAATCCGATGTGTTTTGGTTGTTTTGATGTTGTTTGAGGTGTTTTGAAGATTGGTATAAGTTTGAATAAGGTTTTAGGATATGTTGATGCCTTTGGTTGACGTCCTAGGGGCCTCAGCGTGATTTCGGATGGTTAACGAGAAAATTTAGAAAATGTTGCAGCTGCTATATTTTTTGCTGCTTCTGGTATTTTCACATTAGTAGTTTGGGGACCGCAGATGTGGTACCATATAAGCGGCTAAGGGACCACATAAGTGGATTTTGGCCTTTCCTTCAGGTTCCGCAGATGCGGAAGGGACACTGCAGAAGCAGTGTCACATCTGCAAAAATGTAATCGCAGATGCGGTTTCTAGTATTTAAATGAAAGTCTAGATGCGAAAAAGTTTCCGCAGAAGCGGGACCGCAGATGCGGTCCCGGGGTCGCAAATGCGGAAATCGCTGGGTAGAACATATAAATAGTTGCCTTCGCGAATTTGAGGGATTCTTTCACCATTTTCATCTGGGTTTGAAGCTTTTGAGAGATTTTTGAGGGAAACAAAGGGGAACCGCTTGGAGGTATCATCCTTGACTTCATAACTCATTTTTATGTGATTAAAGACCTAATTAATGGTGAGAAATTTGGGGAAAATGGGTAATTAGGGCTTGAGTTTAAGAGACCTTTAAATGAGGATTTGAGGTATCATTTTGGACTCCAATTTTAGTTTTCTTGTTAGGTATAGACTCGTGAGAGTACGAGGTTTCTGAAAATGTAAATTTCACCCAATTCCGAGACGTGGGCCCGAGGGGCGTTTTGGTCATTTTACATAATTTTACGTATTAGCTTAGAATTTCATTGTAGAATCAGTTACTTGAAGTGTTATTTACATTATACGATTGAATTGAATAGATTTGGGCCATTTGGAGTCGAGTACTCGTGGCAAGAGCGTTGTTTCGGGTTGACTTTGAGCCGGTTCGAGGTAAGTGGCTTGTCTAACCTTGTGTGGGGGACCTTTCCCTTATGATTGGTATATTTGGTAATTGAAAGGCCTTGTATATGAGGTGACGAGTGCGTACTTGTGCTAATTGTTAGAAATTTTGTTTTCTTTAAGTAATTACTAGTATGTTTCCTTTTTTGTTTCTATTTCTTGCATTATTAAGCGTGTTGTTAGCTTAGGAAAGCATGTCTATGTGACTAAATTGCTTTATTTGATTCAACCTACCTGACTTGAATTTTGTGCAGCATGCTAGACTAGAATCACTTATTTCCTTAATATGAAATTTTGTCATTTCTGTATATCTTCCTGCAGTTGCTGTGTATTTATTTTGGGGCTACAGATGTGGGATTCCGGTAGCTCCCCCTTGTTTGTTTACTTTGGGACTACGGGTTATATTTCTGGTAGATTCCCCCGCACATTTACTTTGGGACTACATGTTAGATTCCCGGTAGATTCCCCTGTACAATTATATGGAACTACAGGAATGCACCCGGAAGATTCCCCCAGTACTGGGTATTTACATTGATGTTGATGTTGCTTCTCTTATTCTTAAGTTATCAATTTTGTTGGTACTTCCTGATTCTTATAAGGTTCATGGTGAGTTAGTCCTAATAATGTGTACATAGGATACCGACCTTATGTCACTCCGAAAGGTTTAGAACGTGATTCCTTTAGTCGAGCATGCATTATATATATGTATCTATTTTAATCTATCGAGCCTCGTTATAGTCGCCCGGTACGACACCTATTGTGCAACCACTTATCAGTTGGGTTTTACCGAGCTCCACGTGGCAGGGTACGATACTACCGAACCTTATGATGGTCGGGTACATTTTTTACTGAGCCTATTAAGGTCGGGTACGATATGATGATGATGATGCTCACAGAGGCGTATGTTTTAAAAGTTTATGTATATATACATATGTATCATGCATTTCATGTCAGTAGCCCTCAGAGGTACGCAAATGTTACAAGTTGTATGTTCTCTATCCCTGCTTACATTATTATTCGTACTTATGGTTCCCTACCTTATATACGTAGTACTTTATTCATACTATCATCCTTTTATTTGTGGACGCTGCATGTCGTGCTGCAGGTCTTGATAGACATGCAGGTGCAGCTCCCCCCACCACAGTAAGCTGTCCAATTCAATGGTGATTGGCGAGATCCCTTCTCCAGACTTGTCGTGGTCTTGGTATGCATTTTTGTTATAGACATTATGGGTATGTCAGGGCCCTGTTCCAGCACTTATGATCCTTTAGAGGCTCATAGACGGGTGTCGACTCATGTATAGTTTGGTATGCCTTGTCGGCTGAATTTTTATCATATAGTCTTTCACGGCAGCGTGGTAGCTCGTACCTTATATATAGTTTCTTGATTGTCTGGTCATCCCATGTTATATATGTTCTTGCCATCATATTTTATTGTTGGTTGTCCATGATCCATGTCTGCCATTTATATTGATCTCGTCAGCCCTAAAAGTTAATAAAGAAGGTTAGATAAAATGTACGTTGGTGCTCGGCAAGTATGGTCGGGTGCTAGTCATGGCCCTCTAGTTTGGGTCGTGACACAATATATACATATAATTTTTTTACCTAACTACACCGTGTATTGTTTTCGTGACAGTAACACCCCGTCCTATAAGGTAGCAACTTACGTATATAATTGAGTTAGCATGACTATCTTATCAAAATAATAATGAATTGTTGTAATCTTAATATTATATCAATCACTGATTTTGAGTAAAATAATGGAGGTTAATAGCATCAATCACTTGTTTGAACAAAATTAAACTTGCAAATTGTTTTCTTTTTCTCCAAAACTGAAGAGACATTGATATAATATACAAGTTTAATCCTTTTATTGGATCTGATAAAATCTTAGTTTGCAAAGCACTGTTACTAAAATACATTTTAAATATATAATCAAAGTAATTCAACGTCAACTTTGTGCGTAGATAATAATTTTAAATTTTTTGATAATATTAAAAGGATTACTATCTTAATTTGTTTTTGTCTCGACAACGAATTATTTAACTTAATTTAAGAATATGGAAGTCATTTGGCCATCAATTAAGAATACAGTTACATATGTAAAGGAACTTCAATTAGTTGAAAATATTCTTTTAACGAAACCAAATAAGTTTAATTATGTTACATATAGTCAGTCAAATAAGTTCTAGTTATACTCAGCATAGCGAGTAGTACTGTCACGACCCAAACCGATGGGCCGCGACGGGCACCCGGTACCTTACTTAACTGAGTATCAACGTAATGTATCTTTCTTATTACATAATCATATACACGTGACATATGGGCCTAATAGGCCAAAATAATCATTTATAAACTCAAAACATAGGCCGACAAGGCCGTACAATCTTTCACGTACACGATATATGTCTACAAGCCTCTAAGAGTACATAAATGTCATAAAGGTCGGGACAGTGTCCCGCCATACCAAGCAATACATGTCTAAATCATACTAACCAATCAAGCAAATATGAAGCAAATGGAGCGCATCAACATCGTCCGCTGAGCTGATAGCCTACTTGGAGGGCTCTCGACCTGTCTATGGGGACCTGCGGTCATGAAACGCAGCTTCCCCAGGCAAAAGAGACGTTAGTACGAATGACGTACTGAGTATGTAAGGTACATAAATAAATATATAAGAGACATGGAAGAAATATAGAGTACATGAATCAAAATGTAAGTCTGAATAACTTTATAAATCATGAAATAATTATAGTATCATGCATATGTGTATGAATGTCATGTCGTGCATAGGTACATGTTTCATAACATCACCAGCCTCTAAGGGCATCTGCGACCTGGCCAGTCGTCTCATGAGTTACCTCTCCATTTCCCCTATTTCTGCTTCTTATTGCTTTGTTTATCGGTTCTATATGTGATCGGGTTGGTTGGCTCGGGTTCGGAAAGGTTTTGAGAAGGTTTGAGGCACTTAGTCTCTTTTGAGGAAGCTTAAGTTGGAAAAGTCAGCCGGATGTTCACTTATGTGCTAGAGGGCTCGAATGTGAGTTCTGATGGTTCGGATAGCTTCGGGAGGTGATTTGAGACTTAGAAGCATGATCGGCGTGTGTTTTGGAGGTCCGGAGTAGATTTAGGCTTGAATTGGCAAAATTGGAATTTTGGCGTTTTTCGGTTGATAGGTGAGATTTTGATATAGGGGTCGGAATAGAATTCCTTGCAGTAGTTCCGTTGGGTCATTTCGGATGTGTGTGCAAAATTTTAGGTCATTCAGACGTGGTTTGGTATACTTTTTGATCAAAAGCAAAATTCGAAAGATTTTGGAATCTTAGGCTTGTATTTGATGTGATTTTGGTGTTTTAATATTGTTTTGAGCGTTCTGAAGCTTGGAACGAGTTTGAATAAGGTTATGGGATATGTTTGTGCTTTTGATTTAGGTCCCGGGGGCCTCCGGGTGATTTCGGAAGGTTGACGGAGGGTTTGGAGTTTTTGGTGAAGCTGAAGATTTTCTAGTTCTGTTGTTTCCGCACCTGCGGATTGGGGACCACAGGTGCGATGCCGCAGATGCGAAGAAAGGGGCTGCAGAAGCGGAAAAGGCCAAGGAGAGCTGGAGCCGCAGAAGCGGCTAGGTTATTGCACCTACGATAGCGCAGGTGCGGGTAAAGTGTCGCAGATGCGGAAAATTAGAAGTTTAAGTGATTTTCGTAGAAGCGCACCTGGGACCGCAGATGCGGGTCCGCAGGTGCGAGCTTGTGATAGCATAAGTGGTTTAGCTGGGGCAGAACATATAAATTCATTCTTTCGCGATTTTTGAGCTATTCTACCATTCCTAAGTCGATTTTTGGAGCTTTTTGGGCGATTTGAAAATGGATTTCAAGGCGGTTTCATTGAGGTAAGGATTTTGGACCTAAAACTCATTTCTATGGTATTATTTCATGGATTAGAGCTGTAATTTATGGAATTTAAAGGTTAAAATTGGGGAAACTAGGGCTTGGTATTGGAGACCTAGACTTGAGGATTTGAGGGGCCATTTGTGGTCGGATTTTGGGACTTTTGATATGTATGAACTCGTGGGGAGATAAGGAATATATTGATGTAAATTTTATCAAATTCCGAGATATGGGCCCGGGGGTCGGGTTTTGGTAATTTCGGGATTTATGTTGTGAATTGATTATTTGTGCATGAGCTTCGTTCCCTTAGCGTATTTTGACGTCATGATTGTCATTTTGGATAGATTTGACGCGAGTTGAGGCTGATTCGAGGGGCAATGGCGTCGCGGGCTAGAGCTTGGACTGGATTGAGGTGAGTAATGATTTTAAATATTGTCTTGAGGGTATGAAACCCCTGATTGCACATCGTTGTGCTATATTGAGGTGACGCACATGCTAGATGACGAGCCTGGGGTCGTGCACTATTGGGGATTGTTATTTAGTCTATCCCGAGTAATTGTTTTACCGCGTATTTGATTGGAAATTATTTGTTATCATCATTGTTTTGACTTTATACTTGTACTCAGTCATGCTATATTCTACTATTTTCATAATTCAGCAATGTCTACTCTGCTTTAACACTTAATATGATATTTTAAATGATATTTGGGCTGAGCATCATGTTTTACTATTGCCCGAGTGGCTTGTGAGATTCTGGCTGAGTAAGGCCGAGGGCCTAAGATTTGTACGCCACGAGGTGGCTTGTTGATATGAGGACGAGAGCCTAGTGATGATGCCACGAGATGGCTTGATATTGCGCTTGGGCCGTAAGAGCCCCTCCAGGAGTCTCCACACCCCCAGTGAGCGCGGATACCCATTGTGATGTGAGATATAGCCCGAGGGGCTGGTATTGTTTCATATGTTGCCCGAGGGGCTGATTCTATTCGTTTGTGCCCGGGGGAGATTCTTTAGGTGTTTACCTTTCCTACTTGTCTGACATTTACTTGCTTAATTGTTAAAAAGGCATTTCTAGAAGTTTAAACTGAACTTAAGAGACTTTACATATTTTCACTATTTCATTGCTTTTGCTGGCTTTTACTGCTTCTTTATAGCTTGTTGATGTGCCTTTACGTAATTTCTTATTACTCAATCTGCATTTGTTATTATTACTCACTGAGTTGGAGTACTCATTTTACTCTCTACATCCCATGCATAGATTCAGGCGCATCAGGTCCTGCTTGTCAGGATTGAGAGAGCTTCCACCAGATTCCGGAGATTCACTAGGTAGCTGTCTGAGGATTCGCAGCCCAGTGCTTCTCCCTATATCTTATTTTCTTTTGTTTAGCTATTTAATAGTTATGTCGACTCTTTTCAGACTTGTAGTTTTTATGATAGATGATCATGACTGGTGACACCTCGATGTCGGGCTATGTCTATTCTGCAACTATGTTATTCCACTTTATTTTGGGATCATTATTATGATTAAGACATAATTTGTATTATTTAATTGCTTAAAAATGAATTGAGAAAGTGTAGGTTGGCCTTGTCTTCACTAGAGGCGCCATCACGACCGAGTTCGGGTTTAGGGTCGTGACAACATCCCATCATATCATCTTGGCCACTATGGGCAAAATCATCAACGTATACCAGCTGACCAAGTGGTGGTGCATATATAACGCCATAACCTTTTCCATATCCTATATACATATATATTCATACATATATATGCGTATATAATGTCATTTGGTCACGGGTCAATGTACATGAATGCAATGTATGAAAAGTACGTTAATAAAATCTTTCAAAATGTCATACGATCATTTTGCCTTTGAGTAATATCATTAAGTAAACTCTTTTCAACTTTCATATTTTTTTTCTGATACCCATGAACAAATGATAAAATATTATGACACATGGAAATTCAAGAACATAGATATCTCTAATACTTTTATGAATAGAGTCATTTATGGAATTTGTGCATTTGCATGTTTCGTTCGTATCGTATGGATCATGCCAAAAGAAAGAAGGGATAACCTTAACATACCTGATCAATTCTCTTGACAATCCCTCTAACACAATTTACACATGGATTCTTTGAAATCTTGGATGACTTTGTTCTGCTTCTAATGTTTTGTGAATAATAGACATAAATTGACTTAATCCTAATTATTGAACTTTGAAATTTCAATTGAAATCCTTGGGCTAAGGGTCTGGATGAGAATGCCTTTTGTTTCAAAATTCTTGGGTTCAAGCCAATGAGTTGAATGATTTGGTTCAAGTTCTTGGTTTTCAATGTTCTTAAGACTTAGTCTAGCTTTTTAATTCAAGACTTGCACGTGTAAATAAGGCATCTCATGCCTAATGACTCGTCAAGCCTTTTGTTCCACTTTGGCTTAGATTAATGCCAAGTGGCAGCCTCAAAAAGGATATTTATTCACTTAATTTATTAATTAACTAGGTAATGTCTTGTTACCCGGTAATTAATTAATTACCCGCAAAATTAAGAATTATTCTTACTTACTTAAAATATTACTCACTTTTCACATACCTTATACACCTTACTATTATGGTCATGTGGTACCTTGTATGGTACTAGTCCATAAATACCGAGTATTTTAGCTCGAGCCGTATTTTATCTCAACATGCCAAACTTGGACGAAAATTCATCTTGTTGGACTTGCTACCCCTTTCACCTTTACTAATCACTTGTGAAATAGCATAATTCTTATAATTTCCAAATAATCTTTTACTTGGACTGATGTGAATTACCTTACGACAAATTTAACGTAAAATACTTCCGGGTGCAACATCATCATAACTTAATACTACGAAACGTGACATCACTGTTATGTAATACTATTGGGTGCAACACTGTCGTAACTTAATACTGCGAAGCGTAACATCACCATAATGTAATACTGTTAGGTGCAATACTGTCGTAACCTAATACAGCGAAACATTATCGTAATATATTACTGCAGAGGGTAACATCATCGTAATATATTACTGCAGAGCATAACATTGACGTAATACTGCGGGGCGTAACATTATCCCCCCTTGGAATATTCGTCCTCGAATGTTGACTGATGCACTTATCATTTTCATAACTTATATCTTTCGAATACTTTAGAGCTTTCCTTTCCACCTAGGTGACTATTCTGTGAATGAGTCCAAAGTCCAAGGCATTTCCCCCTTAGGCCTCCTTCTCACACCACAACTTGTAGTCGGAATCCTTCCAATCTCGTAACTGTCGCTACCTTTCATCATGCAGCTTGTACAATTTTGACCTTGTAAGTGTGCCCAATCTTTAGGCTTCATATGTATAGCTTGATAAGATGTCCCTTTGGGCATCTATGAGTATACTGAAGTTCTCCGCTCGGTACTTTGTTGAATTTACGAATTTTTATCTCATCGCATAGGTCCGTTTAGCCATCCGTATGAATTTACTACCATAACTCTTACTTTAATTTATCGTTGCTGAGGTCTGCTACCAAATCCCAGCTTACTCTCATTGCTTATCCCATATGTATAAATTTAAGTCCTTTAATTCTTCCTCATTACTGCTCATCTTTAGAATGACAGCCTAATCTCATCTCATACTTTGTGACTTTTGTCCATTTATTGTTGATTCACCTCAATATGGATCTACAATACACCACTGATAACTTGAAACTTCTTACATAATACTTTTCCCCTAGGGCTTATGTTACATCAAGGAATATTCGAAGTGATTCCCATAATCGTATTTCATAGTGTCTCAATGTGATTCACCTTATGGGGTTATCCTAATTTCGTGCTGCCGGCGAAATCTTTTCTCCTTCTCTTCTCTTTTTTTTCTTCAAATTATTATTCAAATGAAGGCCCAAACGTCATCCTTTATCTGTTACAATTATACCCTCATTTTATTACCAGGTCTGTATTTCATTCCTTCTAATTGTTATTAATCTTAGACTCCTTTGAGTTCATTCAGGCTATACTGAACTTTAAAAAACTTAGAGAAACCATTATCTCTCTTGTTTCCATGGACTTAATCCTGAGGACTTATCCATTCTCGTGACCTTTTCATTTGCCTTTCCTCACCCTTACTCATGTTTCCTTAAAACTTTGTCGCTCTGCCATACATTAGCTTGCAACCTATACATATCCATTTATACTACCCGCAACTTTCCTTCAACTTGCTTGCACCATAGATTTTCTTATGTTATTCTGGAACGTCAAGCGAGACATCACATCATCTCTAACGTTTCTCTATTTTCTTAACTAGATCTCTCAGTACTTAGAAACCATAGGCTGGAAGACATGCCGCCGACAATGCCGCTATCATTCCCGGTTATTGGATCCCCGTGCTTATAGCCTTCTATCCGAAGTATGGACTATTCATGATCTTCTGCCTTTGAGTATCTCGTACGTTGTTCACATTTACCTTACTTACCTTAAAATCTCGCATCGTATCTTCTATCTCTTTCCTAACCTCCCTTCCACCTAGGTGTAATTCACGTCCATAACTTGAAGCTCTATTATAATGCTCGCACCTTTGGTATATACACAATCCGGTGGGAGTTTCATATTGACTTCTTATGAAACCGGTACCCTTCTAACTGACTTTATCGTAGAGCCCTTATAGAACATAGTTTTTGTGCTATCTCTCTTGCACCTCTAATATTAAGAGTGATTCTACTATGTTCTCAATCATGATTCATATAACTTCTAGGTCCAATAATCAGATTCCTGATTTACTTTGTTCATGTAACTCTTTAGTTTCCTTCTTCTTCTGATCGGCCTTTATGCTGGCTTAAATTATCTTCCAATTTGCGGATCATGGTATTAGTTATTACTTTAGCCCTCCATGGACGCTATGGAATATCCATGATACAATCTTCAAACAATTCATTCCTTTGTCTATGATCTAGGCTCAATTCTTTCTTTTAACTTATACCAAAATCTTTTACGGCTATATGATTGTCAACAAATATGATGCCTGGATAATGTTCCAAAATCTTGAGTGTATCCATAACGTACTAACTCTAGATCATTGATCGAATAATTCTTTCATTCCATCTTAACTTTCTTTCAACATAAGCTATTACTTTTCCTGGTTTTTCTGCCCCCTTGTTGCATCCATACTTAGCTTATCTTAATGCCCACACTTGCCAGAGTTTTCTTACAACTCATATGATCTCGAATATTACTTTTAATTTTTACTTCACGTTCATTAGACACGGTAGGTGCCACTTTCCTTTGGAATGCTTATAATGTTGTTGCGAGATTGTTGTTACACGACCATTTCCTCTTTAGGTCGTTGTACTTAGGTTGAAGCCTTCTTTCTTATCTCCTCAGCTAGTCTTTCATTGTAGTACTTAGAGAGAACCCATGACCGTCGTAAAGCTGTGAGCTTATTACGGACCTTTTGATGTCCTTCCTTTCATATAATCATTATTAGTTGCTTACTTCCATGCCCTTGTGCTTGTATGATTGCTTCTGAACTGATATTTTGACTACCTTCCCTGTGGCACTTTATTTTATCCCCGTAACACTCATACGGTACCTTTAACTACCCCGACTCTTGTTTGAATATATCTCAAGTATTATAATGATATTCTTCGAGGCTGAATTCTCCATGTTGGGTTCTACTATGTTTATCTGACACGATCTAATGACACATTTGTAACTTCCTGTTTAGCCATAATTGGGATCTTTCTGACCAATTACTAATTACTCGTTGGCCCATTCTCATATCAATATTCCTCGTAATCTTTCTTGGCTTATTTCATTTGTCTTAACTTACATCTCGCACTTGCTCCTTATTTATTAATAACAGCTCGGGCAGGAACCTTTACTTCCTCTCCTTGACATCGTGCTTGCCCAATATTCTTGAATCGTAGCATATCTGTAAGATTTGGATTCCTCTTTCATTTACTGCATTCTTCCTTTACCATTCCATAGTCACTAGAACCACTTAATTCTGACTTAATGCCACATCACTCCATATTCCCCCCTTTAGGGGTGTACTGAAAGTTGAAGCTACGAGGATCTACCTATAGATGTTTTACCACTTCATCTTTTGCGTTGTTTCTCAACATCAATGATCCTTACTCGCCTTGTGGCAATCCTTCTGTACCAAGGAGGACAAATTCCCTTACTTGCGAGGGTGACACTTAATGTAACTGGTACATACAGTCCCTTAAGCTTAACTTTGCTAACATTGATTGCTTTAGGGAAGCGTCTTCCTAAACGACCATTCTCTGAATTTCTCATGAATCTTCTTCTGTTGTCCGTCCTATTATTGCCGGAACGCGATATGAAATTCTCATGATGTTGACTATTTTCAAATCACTCAGTCCCTAATTCATATTTAGTTTATCATTTTTACCAGCTCATACTGATTATTATTCTGGGGTTTAATTCTTCCTTCTGGTTATCACGTTAGAGTCACGAACTTATTCCGTCAGATGAGGATATGACTTTATGGCATATACTCTTTTGTTATCCTAAGGCCTATCACCTTTCGTCTCTTCATTCACTTGACTAGACTCTGCAATACGATTATTTCTTCTTCTTTTTTTTTCCTACCATCGTTATCCATGTATCACACCTTATCCATAATACTTCGTTATCTCTCTTCTCATTACTCTGCTAATATTTCTGCATATCCCTTTTCTTGTGAAAACTTCAACACGACATTCTTTCGCTTTTAGCTCTCCTTGCTTCATTCCTTGTCTCTTCGGGTTGCTCAACACCCTCGCTCTACTAAAGACGAGAGTCATACTAAGGTAATATTTATCTCTTCCAGGCTTTTAGTGCCTATTATCTGAATTTTTTTTATCATGCTAGTATTCACATCTAATAGTAACATTCTAAAGTGCACCATATGGGTGTCTCACAAGGAGATGTATTAGCACATTTACAATATCCTTTGGCAATGTCAACTAATACAAGCAATACATTCACCAATTTGGGTTACCCTAACCCCAGTCGGATCTTGATATCCCGTCCTTCTCTTAACTATACTTGTTAGCCCCCACAAGGCATAACTAAAATAGGTGTGACTAGTTGTACATACCTCTATTACTGTTGACTATAACTCAAAAACCTTTTGTTTCCCTACCTGAATTATAAACACTGTTAACCTTCATTAACTGGGCGCCTCGTACCCTTCTTCATTTTGCTTCTTTTGCTTTGTGAAACTTGTATGTATCTTCTTAATCTCTCGTTGTCTTTCACCATAAATATGGATAGGCATTCTTTCCTTAAGGCTTCTTATCAGGGAGATTACACCTTTCAATACACCCATGATTTGATAAAGACCTCACATTTACCTATCATAAGCAAAATGCAAAATCGAGTTCCTCTAAATTAACAATTCCACAGTTATATCTCTTATCGATCGTCTTTCTAAATGTAGGCATCGTCTTATTACGGATAGAAGTTCGGGACTTGATTTCTTATAAGTGAGCTCTACCATACGATCTAGAGTAGGAAGAAAGCATGACAATCCTAAATGTCATGTAGCCTCCTGCTTATAAGTGTGGTGTACTACACGCCCATAAACAAGACTCTACTAGACACGACTTGTAGACTCCTTCGGACAGAACCGCTCTGATACCACTTTTGTCATGACCCAAACCAATGGGCCGCGATGGGCACCCGATACCTTACTCAACCCAGTACCAACATAACGTATCGTTCTTATTACTTCATCATATACACGTGACATATGGCTCTAATAGGCCAAAATAATCATTTATAAACTCAAAACATAGGCCGACAAGGTCGTACAATCTTTCACGTACATGACATATGTCTACAAGCCTCGAAGAGTACATAAATATTATAAAGGTCGGGACAGAGTCCCGCCATACCAAGCAATACACTTCTAAATCATACTAACCAACCAAGCAACTCCAAAGCAAATAGAGTGCATCAACATCTTTCGCTGAGCTGATAGCCTACTTGGAGGGCTCTCGACCTGTCTATCAGGACCTGCGGGCATGAAATACAGTGTCCCCAGGCAAAAGGGATGTCAATACGAATGATGTATTGAGTATGTAAGGTACATAAATAAATAGATAAGAGATATGGAAGAACTATAGAGTACATGACTCAACCTTTAAGTCTGAATAACTTTGTAAATCATGAAATAATTATAGTATCATGCATAAGCATATGAATGTCATGTCTTTCATAGGTACATGTTTCATAACATCATCAGCATCTAAGGGTATCCAATCATATCATCTTGGCCACTATGGGCAAAATCATCAACGTATACTAGTTGATCAGGTGGTGGTGCGTATATAACGCCATAACCTTTCCCATATCCCATATCCCATATACATATATATACATACATATATACGCGTATAGAATGCCATCTGGTCATGGGTCAATGTACATGAATGCAATGCATGAAAAGTACATTATTAAAATCTTTCAGAATGTCATAAGACCATTTTGCATTTGAGTAACATCGGTCAATGTACATGAATGTAATGCATGAAAAGTATGTTAATAAAATCTTTCGGAATGTCATAAGACCATTTTGCCTTTGAGTAATATCATAAATTACACTCTTTTCAACTTTCATATTTTTTTTCTGAGACCCATGAACAGATGATAAAATATTATGACACCTGAAAATTCAAGAACATAGATATCTCTAATACTTCTATAAATAGAGTCATTTATGGAATTTGTGCATTTGCATGTTTCGTTCGTATCGTTTGCATCATGCCAAAAGAAAGATGGGATAGTCTTAACATACCTATTTCTTAAATTATTTGAACGAATCTGCTTCTGCGAAATTTACACTTGGATTCCTTGAAATCTCGGATGACTTTGTTCTGCTTCTAATGTTTTGTGTATTATAGACAGAAATGGACTTAATCCTAATTGTTGAACTTTAAAATTTCAATTGAAATCCTTGGGGGTAAGATTTTGGATGAGAATGCCTTTTGTTTCAAGATTTTTGGCTTCAAGCCAAAGACTTGAATGATTTGGTTCAAGTTCTTGGTTTTCAATGTTCTTAAGACTTAGCCTAGCTTTTTAATTCAAAACTTGCACGTGTAAATAAGGAATCTCATGCCTAATGACTCATTAAGCCTTTTGTTGCCAGTTTCGCTTAGATTAATGCCAAGTGGCGGCCCCAAAAAGGATATTTATCCACTTAATTTATTAATTAACTAGGTAATGTCTCGTTACCCGGTAATTAATCAATTACCCGCAAAATTGAGAATTATTCCCACTTACATAAAATATTACTCACTTTTCACATACCTTATACACCTTACTATTATGGTCATGTGGTACCTTGTATGATACTAGTCCATAAATACCGAGTATTTTAGCTCGAGCCGTATTTTATCTCAACATGCCAAACTTGGACGAAAATTCATTTCTTTGACTTGCTCCCCCTTTCATCTTTAGTAATCACTTGTGAAATAGCATAATTCTTATAATTTCCAAATAATCTTTTACTTGGACTGATGTCAATTACCTTACGACAAATTTAACGTACAATACTTCAAGGTGCAACATTGTTGTAACTTAATATTGCAAACATGACATCATCGTAATGTAATACTGTTGGGTGCAACACTGTCGTAACTTAATACGGTGAAGTGTAACATCACCGTAATGTAATACTGTTGGGTGCAATACTGTCGTAACTTAATACTGCGAAACATCATTGTAATATATTACTACAGAGGGTAACATCATCGTAATATATTACTGCAGAGCATAACATCGACGTAATATTGTGAGGCGTAACAAGTACATTGTTTGGTAATAAAAAGAGTCAATCTCCTCACTAAAATCAGCATAATTTGCACCTTGATTGTTTGTAAATTTGTTTCTTCTTATAAATATAGTTTTTTTATTCGAGATAAAATATGAAATTGGAATATGTATATTTTAGGAATTCATGAACTAAAACAACTGAAATGACAAAGATGTCATCATCGATTCAGATTCATCCGTCTTAAAATAACGTCTAAAAAAATATCCTTATATTGTTGTATATAATTTAGAATATACTCGAAATTAGTAATAAGTACAAATATACAAAATTATACTTATAAAACTTTTACTAAAATGTTTCACATAAAAGAAAATACCACATTAACATAATATCTAACGGTATCAAGGTTGTTAAACTTACGGGGTGTAACATCGGGGGCACATAGAATTCACATTAAGAAAATACATGATAGGGCTCAGGGAGGCATATAGACAACAAAATGCATAGAACACTTAGGAGCTTATAGAATAAATAGGTTAGTCATGAAGGTAGGTAATAGAGCCATGTTAAAAGCAAAGAAGCACTGGACAGAATCAGACACACAACTAGAGTCAGTCGAATGCCTTAAAAGATTAGGTAACTAACATGATTTCCTCAATGAAAGAGAATAGACAAGGGTGAATAGACATACTGGACAAACATCAAATAGACAACTATAGATTGTACATGCCAATTACATATTGAACAAAGCAGGATTAGACATGCTAAGCAAGGCAGTAAACAGGAACAGGAATTGAATTCATAAATAATGAGCTAATACTGTAATGAAACACATAGAGTTTAGGTTTCAAAATTTAACTGAGGCATACCAGTTGGAGAAAAGAGTGCAAAATATAAACCAGGTGTAGTTCTATCACGACCCAAAAACTGACCCAGTCGTGATGGCGCCTATCGTGAAACTAGGCTAGCCAACACAACTCCTGAATCAACCACTATTAAATAAAAGTTATTTTTATATTATTTGTTAATCAATAATCTCATGATGTAAGTTTAAATGAATAGTGCGGAATAAATATACAAGCCCGGCATCGGGGCGTCACTAGTCATGAGCATCTACTACAATTGTCTAACACCATAAAGACCAACATGGCCAGGAAAAAACACAAGAATACATTAAGGAAGAATAAGGAGGGAGAAAAGCAGGCATGCGATCACTAGGTAGCTACCTTGCTAACCCCGATGAACCTACCACCAAGCTCAGAAATACCTGAATCTACACACAAGGTGCAGGGAGTAATGTGAGTATTCCAACTCAATAAGTAATAAAAGTAAATGAAGATTGAGTAGTAAGAAATCACGTAAACCATGTCATAGCACCACAGTGGTTACCGCATGTTTCCAAAACAGGATACAAATCAAATCATTTCGTTAAATTTCCAACTTCAGTAAAATCCTTTAGGAAATATCTTTCTAACATTTTCAATAGAGGTTTAATGAAATATATATATATAAGTGATGAAAATCATAATCGGCCCCACGGCCAAAACATAATTCGTATACAGCCCCTCGGGCAAACAGAAATTCATAACCATCTCGTAACTTAAAAAATCTCAGTGGAAGTAACAAAGCCAAATCAGTGACTAAATTCCGAACACCTTTTAAAAACTTCAGTTGTTTAAAAATATTTGTTTAACATTTTCAATAGAAGCTCGGTCTAAAGATGAGTGAAAGCAATAATTAAATGAACATATTCAATAGAAACTCACTTTAAGAAGGAGTGAAACCAGTAAGTTCATAAACAGGCCCCTCAAGCAAAGCATCACTCATATACATGTATATATAGCCCCTCGAGCAAGCCTCTCAGTCACTCATGACTGAACTCGACCCAATATCGCCACAGCATGCAGCCCGATCCATATATCACTACGACGTGTAGCCCGATCCATATATCGCTGCGGCGTGCAGCTCGATCCATATATCTATTTATATCCTCACAATCGGGCCCTCAGCCTCACTCAGTCATCACTCTCTCCAGTCTCACTCATGGGCTCAAAATGTCATGAAACTAGCCCGACAACAATGATATGATGCATCAACTACAACAACTGAGACTGAGATACGATATTAATGCATGAATATGAGGCCCTCGGTCTATCTCAGTCATTAACCTCACAATCAGACCCTTAGTCTATCTCAGCCATCAACCTCACAAGCCACTCGGACTATTAGTAAAACAGGGCGTTCAGCTCAAAATATCATTTATAGTATCAAAATTTAGTAAATAAGGCTGAGTTAAGAAATTAATAAAACACAGCATGATTGAGTATAATTATTAAGTTGAAATTGTGAGGAACAGTAGTTAAAAAGCCACATAAGGATCCAAAACAGTTGGCACAAGGCCCAAATATGGGATCTCGCCCGAAACATAGCAATATATTTTAAAACACAATGATATCAAACAAGTTTCAATCAAATATACGACTTAGCAGTCATACGGGACAGACTAAGTCACAATCCCCAACGGTGCACGACTCCACGCTCGTCATCTAGTGTGTGTGTCACCTCAAAGTAGCACAACGATGTGAAATCCGGGGTTTCATACCCTCAGGACAACATTTACAATCATTACTTACCTCAATTCGGTCCAAACTCTAGCCTGTGATGCCTTTGCCTCTCGAATAAATCTCCAAATGCTCAGAATCTAACCAAAATCAGTTCCACATCATTAATGCACGCTAAAGGAACAAAGCCCAAGCGAAAATAATCGAATTAACTCAAAAATTCTGAAATTGCCCAAACTCGACCCCGGGCCCACATCTTGGAATCCGACAAAAATCACATCAATAGATTCCTCATCCTCCCACGAGTTTATACATATTAAGAACATCAAAATCGGACCTCAAATGTCCCCTCAAATCCCCAATTCAACTCTCCAATTTTTCTTCCAATTTTTATTCCAAATTCCCAAATTAAATGATAAAAATTAAGACAAAATCATGGTATTTAATAAAATTTGGGTGAAGAATACTTACCCCAATCAATCCTCTGAAAATACCCTCCAAAGTCGTCTTCTCCCGAGCTCCATAGCTCCAAAAATACAAAAATGGCTGAAATCCTCAAAATAGAATACTTTATAAAGCTGCTCAGGCTTCCTCTTTCTCGAACGTGGGACAACCATCGCGTCAGCGATGAAGAAAAATATCGGCTCCCAAAAGTGCCCTACATGTTCGTGGCACAAGCCTCGCAAACGCGATACCAACTGGAGACATAACTACGTGAACGCAACATCCAAAGCGCGAACGCGAAGAACACAACATCAATACATCGCGAATGCGACACCCAAAGTGCGAACGCGAATAACAGAATTTACCGCCTCATAGAACACCCTTCGCGAATGCGAGTCCCTGACAGCGGATGCGAAGAACAAGCCGTCTGCTATAAAATACCAGCAAAACCTAGAACTCCTTAAGTCCAAAAAATGACCTGTCGAGCATCAAAAACACACCCGAGGCCATCGGGACCTCAACCAAACATGCCAACATATGTCATAACATTATTCAAACTTGTACCAACCTTTGGAATGCTCAAAACAACATCAAAACACCAAATTGACATCGGATTCAAGCCTAAGAATTCCAAAAACTCCCAAATTTTGCTTTCGATCAAAACGTCTATCAGACCTCGTCCGAATGACCTGAAATTTTTCACACACGCCACAAATGACACAACGAACATACTCAAACTTCGAGAATTCCATTCCGACCCCTATATCAAAATCTCACCTATCAATTGAAAAATGACAAAATTTCAATCTCGCCAATTCAAGCATAAACCTTATACGGACCTCCAAAATACATTCTTATCATGCTCCTAAGTCCCAAATCACCTGGATTTAACCAAATCATAGAAATTTCAATCCGAGATCATATACTAACAAGTCAAAACTTGGTCAACATTTCATATTTTAAGGCTTCAAGCTGAGAATTGTTCTTCCAAATCTATTCTGATTATCCTGAAAACCAAAACTGATGATTTACATAAGTCATAATACATCATACGGGGCTAGTCATTCCCTTACCATTTTTAAACTCTTAACTACCCCAAACCCTAATTATTTTCATTTGTAGCCACCTTTTAAATCCCCCTTCTCCTAATTCTCGCTCAAGCTCCTCTCAAACCCTAGCGGCCTCCCTCAGCTTCCACCCAAAAACTACCGAAATCAATGGCTTCCAAGGCCATTGAAGGCCTGTATCTACCTCATTTGGCTTCCACATACCTGATTATCATGTTTTCAAGGCTAGATCCTGGAAAGATTTGGTATAGACCTTGGTCGATCGCAGTTCTTATGGCTGTCTCCAGTCATCTTTGACTTTGCTCTGGCCAGCCATGGTTATTCGAGCCTGAATCTCGACTTTTCCGGCTTAGATCGATGGTTTCCAAGCCTTTCTCACCATCTGGGTTTCTTTTGAAAACCTAACCTTCGAGGTTCCTCCGATTTCTTTTAGATCTGTTTTAGATCTGTGTTTACTCTAAACTCCTAAACGTTTTCTCAAGGTTTCATTCCAAAACTTTACCTTCGAAACTTCTTTTATCTTTTTCAATTTAGGGTTTCATTAAGTCATTTCAAAGCTTTCTCTAATTTTCAACATGTTCTGCTATGTTTCCTTATGTCGTTCTTCTACTGGAGTTTGCATGTTAAAAGTCTTAGTCTCTTTTGAGGTTTCTAAATCTATTTTGTTAAGTATCTGTCTGATTTACTTGTTTTTCATCTCTAGAACTCGATTGATGATGAAACCCTAAAGTTTTGGATTCATTCGAGTCCTGAGACTACTTGCTATGTGATTTATTTGTTAGTCATGCTCTGAACTCGACTGGTTTCAAAACCTTGATTTCTTTGGACCTATTCGAGTTTCTGAAGTTGCTTCATCTATTGCTTAACTGAATTTCGAAATCTTTTGTTTCAGCCTCTGTTTCTTTATGTGATTTTGACTTCTTGCTACCATTGAAACTCTGCTATAAGATCTTTTCATTTGACCCCTTTGCATGCTATTTGATACTCTCTTTTCTCTATTACTGAGTTACTAAGATTGACCTATGTGACTACCATGTTTCGATAGTCCACTACTTACTGTCTTTATGATTGCATGATACTTCTCTTTGTCCTAAATTCAGCCTTGCGTGCCTAATACTTATGCACTCTTTTATATGCTGAATTTCCCTCTGAAATGACCTTCAATTTTGGACTGATTTCAAACCTCCTTGTGTAATTTTTATTGCATTCATGTGTTAAGTGATTTACTCTTTCCTTGCTTCGTCTTACTGATTTCCCTGTTTCTTGGGTTGATTTGAAAACTTTCCTTAGACTTTCAATTCTCCTATTCCTGACTTGGATTATTCGTTTATTCATGGGAACCCCTGTTATTCTCCCCAAATCAGTAATTTCTAATCCCTGACCCCTTGATTTACTATGTGCTGATTGTCTCCATATTCTGCAACTTTACTTTGTTTTCTTACCTTATTTGGTTAACCGAGTATTTCAAACATTCTTCCCTTAATTAAACTCCTACGTATTTACCCCTAATTGTCTACTCTACACAAGATTCCAACTTGATTTCTTTCCTTAAATTTTCTCTGTCCATTACCGTTTAAGTTTAACTCCTTAATTAAAGGAAGTTCTTATACTGATTGATTTTAATTAGTACCTAGTTCCATAATTACTTCTAAATTATGGTTTTTGCCTTATTTTCTACCTATTTTCAAACTATAAATACCCTGCTCTTTCATTAACATAACACACGAACACTCTTAGCTTCTGAACTTATACTCATACTCAAAATATTCTCTCTTGCTACTTGTATTGTGGCCTGTTTTCAAGTCCCGCTACCTTCTTTTACTATATTCTGCTTCTCTGAATTGGTATGTTCTGATTACGATTCCAGCATCACAACGATGTGTTTACTTAATACTTTTACATTTTTGTCTGTCTATTACTGGTGTTCAGTTCTGTACTAATTTTAGCATGCTATAATTTCCTTCTGCCTGTTCTGAATTTATTATGAATCCTAATGTAAAATCAGTAATATTAGGTGTTATCACCTTCAGAACCTATGACCAATTTATTTAACTTTGTACGCTCTGCATATTTTTTAATAATCTTAGTCCCTCACTGAATAAGTATGAATGTACAATAATTCATTTCGAGTTTTACTGTCTTATCACCTTCTAAATTTAGTAGATACCATGCCTATAGGATCCTCGTCTAAACACTTAGGCAAGCCTTAGAGTAATAATTGTAAACTGAATCTGCTTCTATTAATTATTATAACATGCAGGAATGCCTGATTCAGACTTCTTATTTGAGTTATGTAATAAACTGAAACTGTCTCAACAATCTCCTCTCCCTCGTCTTTAATACTTTAAAATCAGACATAAACAGTATGTGCAAGTCATGCTAATTATATTCTTTCTTTGTTTAAGGAGGTATATCTGAGCCTCTGTTTGTTTAATGCTTTTCCTCAAAATGTGCAATATGTGTTTTGTATGCCGCCTTAGAGTTTTTACCCTTTTGAAACTTCAAATAAGCCTAATATCCCTCCCTTTTTAGGATTAGTAGTCCTAAGTGCCTCCGGGACCGATAGGAATGGGACGGGTAATAGCATGCAATATGTAATCGAGACCAATCCACGCGTTAAATACCTTAACGGGGCGGGAAGGGTAGATATGGATATGATGACCACGCGATAATGTCACGTATAGCCCCTCATTGAAGAGTGATTACTAGACATTGTGTGGGGTGATCCATGTTTTTTATAAACCTAGGACCCCTCCCCTCCCTTTATTCTTTATTTCTTTTCTTTTAGCATTTCAACTCCTTCTTTTAAAAAATCAGCTCTTCTAATTGTTCTTTCGAACTTCGTTTACTTTCAAACCATTATATATTGAAATCCCTTCTTATTTGAGCCTTATTTGCTTATATGTTAATTGCACTCCAAATTCACAACAATTGTCTGGCCGGGAACCACACTGGTGGATTTTGAGGGGTGCCTAACACCTTCCCCTTGGAATAATTTTAAGCCATTACCCTATCTCTGGTTGTTCAAATCAAACCCTTTGGTGTCCTAATGCACCCTAATCATTAGGTGACGAATCTTCCAATTCAAACCCAATTCCCAAAAAGAATGAGTTGTCCTTCCAAATGTCATAAACCCGGACTCCGCGAGGAAAAAGGGTGTGCGACAGCATGGCGACTCTGCTGGGGAACTTTAGGTTTTTACCATTTCAGACTATTGTTGTGAATTTATATGCAATTATTTGTTTATTTCTTTTAAGCTTTTAATTTCCTTTTCAATTGCCAAACTAACTCGTCTTTTTGTTTCTTTCCTTTACTGTTTTCCTTTACTACTGCTTTAAATTATGAAATTGTTGTATTTACTGCTTTCTTAAACGTGTAAATACGTGACAACATGCCTTTAATTGTTGCATAATCATTTTCAACATCATATTCCACTCGTGCCAAAACAAATCCTATAGCAACGCTTAAAATGAGTGGTTGCTATTCCGATATTATTACCCCCTAAATCTGAAAAAGGCGTATTTGTGGTAAAACCAGTCGATCAACGGTGTAGTCAACGGTTCTATGCCTTTCCCTCTTTGAGTTGTCCGCTCAAGGGTACCAGTCTAAAACCCCATAGAAACCTTACTCTGTTTAAACTGTGCATGTATCATGGTCAAACCTAGCCGAGTCAGTTATGTTGTCCGCATAATGACTCTTTAAGATAAGCCTTGTCACAAGTCCACCGGGTTTCCCTGAACCCAAACGGACATCACCACGTTCTATGCATTTGTTTAGAGAACTAAATGATTTATGCCGATTGTTGATATTAAATAGTCGAGTTTGGTGGGGGTAAGGGACTAACTTTTTTGTCTTGTAGAAATTTGAGGCACGAAGTCCCCAGATTCGGCATGGTCACCAGCATGCACCCAAAATTGCTAAGCTGGTGGGAGGATCTTCATTCCAGTGATCAGACTCTTGTCCGGAAATATCTAGGAAATCTACCTTCCCTTCTGGAAATCCAACCCAACAACAAGATCATAGAAGCTGCTACTCTATTCTGGGATTGTGAGAGGTCTGTGTTCCGCTTCGGGGATATTGAAATGACCCTCTTGCTAGAAGAAATAGGAGGATTGGCTGGTATACCATGGGAAACTTCAGGTTTGTTAATGCTTGAAAATCGCAAGGGCAGGGGTTTCCTCAAAATGATGGGTCTAAAGAAGAATCCAGACATGAAATGTTTGAAACAATCCTACATCCCTTTTGATTATTTGTACGAGAGGTACGGTCACAGCAAGTCGTATCATACCTATCCTGACGAATTTGCCCTCACATCATTAGGGCATATTCACCGAAGGATCTTTGTCTTCATGTTTTGCTTCCTGGGATGATGGTTTTTCCGATGAAGAAAGCAAGGATCCATACCAGGCTGGCTATGGTAACTAAAACTCTGATGGAGGTCATTGGTGGGCAACCATTCAGTATTGTTCCTGTGATCATTGCGGAAATATATCGAGCCTTGGAAAAGTGTCAACGAGGAGCCAAACACTTTGAGGGCTGCAATTTGCTTCTTCAGTTCTGGCTCATGGAGCATCTTCAAAGAGGTGAATACCGATAAGAGATCCAACAAAGAGACTGGGATGATCACATCGCTTTCCATCATCCGAAGCGAATGAATTACATGCCCGACATGTTCGCCCAGCCAGAAGACGCCAAGGGATGGGTAGAGCTATTTGAAAATCTAACTGAGGATCAGGTACAATGGATGATCGAGTGGTTCCCTACCAAGGAATTCATTGCCCGGTCCAGGGATGCACCATTTCTGATACTGATCGGTCTGAGAGGAACATACCTTTATGTCCCTCTCCGGGTTGTGAGGCAAGCTGGTAGGAAGCAGGTTATACCAAGGGTTGACAAGATGAGTCATTTTCGAGCTGACTTTCAGGCTGATGATAGTCCTTATAAGTGCCAAGCTCAACATATGTGGCACTGCAAGATCATCATGGGGATAAATACTATTGAGCCAGACAGATACCACACTGGTTGCGCTCCCTACTATTCAGGCTGGTTGGAAGATAATCATGATAGTCTAGGCTAGCCAGGGTTTGCTAGGGGTCACAGGATCATAGATGAGAGGGCCGAGGCACAAGTTAAATACAATCAACTGCGCAAGAGGATCCAGGAATGTGAAAGTGAGCACCGTGAGATACAAGAAGCCAACCAAAAGCTAATTGAGGAGTGGAAAGACATGGCTGCCAGTGCCTATAAGCGACTAGGATACTTGGAGCGAGGCATAGTGGACCTAGAAAGAAAGTTTCTCAAGAGGGTCGAGGACTGCCAAAATGCTGAAGGAAACGAAGGCGGACATCTAGCCCGAGCCTACCTATTGCTGGGATTTCGCGAGCTGGGAAAGCTATTCGATGGAGCCAAGGATGCCGAGTCTGGGGAAGGTCCTTCTGGGACCAAATAGATAGGAGTTTTTCTCTTGCTTTAAGAAATGTAATAAGGCCAATGGCCATTAGTGACTTTACTTCCTGTTATTTAGTGTCGATTTGGGATCCGTCTATTTTTAATCAATGAAATGAGGCATTTAGTATTCTAAGTTCTCCAAATTAATTTATCGCTAGGCCTACCTCGGGCACAAAGAGGTTCCACAAATTAGGACACGATTTACATTTTCGCACTGTGTGTTTAAATATCGCAATGCTTTTTATAAACCTCACTAACTTGGTAACTTTTGTTTTATTCTTTGTTTTTGTTTTTATTATTCCCCTCCCCAAAGGTTAGTTAGTGCACTCTAGCAACATCATCCTATTCCATGAGATCCAGGGGCCCTCCACCCACTTCTCCTCTTAGTCCTGTCAAAAACAAGAACAAAGGCAAAATGGAAGATTTGAACAACGTCAGAAGGGAGAATGCAAATGAACAGGTAGAGGCCACCAATGGTCATGCTACTCAGGTTTCCAAAGAAAAATCATCCCAAATCGAACAAAAGCTGCTGAAGTTCCAAGAAGAACTTGATCAGGTTCGGAATCTGGCAAATCTGTCATTTTCCCTCACCACTCCAGATGTCAATTTCCCAAAAGCTCAGAACCCCACACCTCCACATAATATCTCGAAGCCACAAAACCATCCCGCTCCTCACCACCACTACAACACCTGCCATACTTCCAACAATACTCCACTGCTCATCCCAGAATCCCAAAACTCCACAAATGACCACTTCCACACCCATCATAACACCCCCATCTACGTGGAGACCATGCCACACTCCACCCAACCCACCTCAAGTGCACTTGAGTATGATGATAAAGACTCGCTCATCAGGAACCTGGTTGAGGAACTTAAGAAATTGACTAGCCGGATTCAAGGCATTGAAGGAAGCAAAGGAATTAAGGGGCTGAACTATGAGGATCTTTGCATACAGCCCGATGTCGAATTGCCCGAGGGGTACAAACCTCCTAAGTTCGAGATGTTTGATGGTACAGGGGATCCAAGAGTACATTTGAGAACATACTGTGACAAGCTAGTTGGAGTAAGGAAAGACGAGAGAATCCGCATGAAGCTTTTCATGAGGAGTCTGAAAGGAGGTGCTCTATCTTGGTACATTAGCCAAGATACGAAGAAGTGGTCAAGTTGGGTAGGCATGGCGTCCGACTTTATGGATAGGTTCAAGTTCAACACGGAGAAGTCATCAGATGTGTTCTACATTCAGAATCTAAAGAAGAACCCTACAGAAACGTTTTGCAAGTATGCTACTCGCTGGAGGTCCGAAGCTGCTAAGGTTAGACCTGCCTTAGAAGAGGAACAGATGAACAAATTCTTTGTCTGGGCTCAGGACCCGTGGTTTTATGAAAGGCTGATGATGATTGAGAGCCACAAATTTTTCGATATTATCAAGCTGGGCGAAAGGATTGAAGTGGGCATCAAAAGTGGTATGGTTATGAACTTTGAGGCCTTGCAAGCTACAGTCTAGTGGTGTGTCCAAGAAAAGGGTCGTAGGAGCCGTAATGGTGGCATAGAGAACCAAATCTCTCATCAAATACCAAACCTATCCAATGCCTCCACCCATATATCAGCCTACTTCACCCAGATATTCCCAACCCGCACATGTTTATCAAGCCTACAATGCTCAACCATCCCACTATTAATCACCTCTTACACGCTAAAACTTCCCTAGACCTCAACCAAATTTTGACCACAGACCTCCTAAATAGTATACAGCCTTTGCTGAACCCATTGACTAATTATACAAGAGACTCAAGGGTGCGGGTTATGTCACCCCTATCCCTGCTATAACTCTTGAGAACCCTTCTCAGTGGGTTAATCCAATCAAATCCTGTACATACCATTCCGGCATGAAAGGACACACCATCGACAAATTTCATTCTCTGAAAGACAAGATCCAGACTCTGATTGACAACAAAATTATGTGGCAAAGGAACCCGCTCCGAATGTCCTCAACAACCCTCTTCCAGACCATAAGGGTGGAGGCATTCACATGATTGAAATAGAGGATGATTGGGATCCCGAGGGGTCTATCTGGTTGATCGCAGAAGGTAATGACCCAAAGAAGCCAATAGTTACTCTTAATCCGATCGTGGTCCAAATCCAACCCTCGGGGAACACTGAGGTAAATATGTTCGTGCCACATGAGTTTGAAACAACACCATCTGCAAAGACACCAGCGCCAATTGAGGTCGAATTCGTGTCTCTAGCGAATGCACCTATGCCATTCGAAGTTGTAGTTTTTCCACCCAAGGCCCATGCTCCATTCGGAGCAAAGATAGCCACGCCAATCCCAGTGGCGATGTTGACCTTGACACCATTCCGTACAAAGGCTATACCATAGGACTATACAGCTAAGGCAAGGAGGAAAGGCAAGGTTAGGTTCGAGGAAACTATTGTCGCATAGGGTATGACAAGAACTGGTAGGATCTATACCCTGGAACACCTAGCTGAGTCAAGCAAGCAGGCCTCCAATCGATCGCCCATCATTGAGACGGGTCTATACAATCTTCGGAGAAAGATACAGGCCAAGGAATACTCGGTCATTGACTAGTTGAACTAAACACCGACGCAGATCTCCATACTTGCTTTGCTACAAAATTCTGAGGCACACAAGAATGCTCTGTTGAAGGTGCTGAGTGAAGCATACGTGCCAAGCAATATCACTGGAGGGGAAATGGCCAACATGGTCGGACAGGAATTGGAAAGTCACAAAATTACCTTTCATGAAGATGAACTACCACTTGAAGGGTTGGGACACAACAAAGCACTACACATCAATGTGCAATGCAAGGACGCTTCATCACCAAGATCCTGATCGACGGGGGTTCCACTCTCAACATTTGTCCACTGGTAACACTCAAGAAGTTGTATAAGGGACTACACGAGATAAAGGATGGATCCATAAACGTGTATGCTTTCGACGGTTCCCAAAGGTCCACTATTGGGGAAATTAGTCTGTGTTTACAAATGGGGCCAACTTGGTTCGATGTTGATTTCCAAGTGATAGACGTGCCAGCATCTTACAATTTGCTGCTAGAAAGGCCATGGATTCATGCTACCGGAGCCGTAGCATCAAAACTGCATCAGGCAGTAAAATTCGAATAGAATCACCAGGAAGTGATCATTCACGGCGACGGTAGCAATCCTATATACAGTCACCAGACCATTCCATCAATTGAGGGGAGAAAGAAGCTAAGAGGAGAGACTTACCATCACATCGAACGGGTAAATGCTATTGACAAAGACAAATGGTGGGATGACAAGATCGAGAGCATACTAAATTGGAGTGGGTATGAACCTGGCAAAGGACTTGGCAAGAACCTCCAAGGAATCACTAAGCCCATAAAACTCAAGAAGCACAGCACCACTTTTGGTCTAGGATATGAGTACACCTGGGAGGAATTCAACAATTGGTCACCACCAATGGCGTAGTACTTATTATCCGCTAGAGTAGCCAGTACCACATTTGGAGCAGACTTTCCAAACATCCGATGTTATCTATGGGTCAGAAGAAGAATAAGCACTCGCAGTAGTGCAGAATTTGTTCTTAGAAGATAATGATATGGATTGTTGTGTCATTCCCAAGGAGAAGGGGGAGGAAGGCCCTTCCATACGGGCTGTAAGTAGAGGAGCACGCCTCAATAACTGGACCATCAGAACAGCTAGGGCTCGACTAGCCTCGAGGTAGCAAGGCTAAAACAAGCACTGTTTTGATTTACCAAAAGATTTTTATTTTTCGTATGTTTTCAATTCCTGCAATAAGATCTCCAATGTTCAAAACAATTATTATGCAATTTATCAAAGCATTTTGACTTTTCTTATGAATCAACACTTATTACTATCATTTTATTTTATTACTTTACTTATACAGCATTACTATTACTTATCTTGATGAACCGATGACTGTGACATGCAACGAGACAATGCAACAAACGGACATAGATTCAGAGGAAGATGACGTACCAGAAGAGATTGTTAAGGAAGTTGAGAATTTTCAAAACAGACCTAAGTCCAACCTGGACGAAACAGAAGTGGTTAACTTGGGAGATATAGAAAATGTCAAAGAAACACGAATCAGCATCCACTTATCGCCATCAGAAAAGAAGGAGTACACAGAATTTCTAAGGGAATATGAGGATATATTCGCCTAGTATATGATGACATGACTGGTTTGAGTACGTCTATTATAGCTCACAAATTGCCAACTGATCCAACATGTCCACGGGTAAAGCAAAAGCTCAAAAAGTTCAAGCCTGACATGAGTCTGAAAATCAAGGAAGAAGTCACTAAGCAGGTCAAAGCTAAAGTTCTTAGGGTAGTAGAATACCCGACATGGTTAGCCAACATTGTGCCAGTACCAAAGAAGGACGGGAAGGTCAGAGTCTATGTCGACTACCGGGATCTCAACCAGGCCAGTCTGAAAGATAATTTCCATTTGCCAAACATACACATCCTGATCGACAATTGCGCCAAGCATGAGTTGCAATCATTTGCAGACTGTTTCGCTGGTTATCATCAGATCTGGATGGATGAAGAAGATGCTGAGAAAATGGCTTTCATTATGCCGTGGGGAATGCATTGCTACAAGATGATGTTGTTCGGGTTAAAGAATGCAGGGGCCACCTACATGAGGGCCATGACTACCATTTTCCACGATATGATACACAAGGAAATAGAGGTGTATGTAGATGATGTTATCATCAAGTCCAAGAAGGCCACTGATCACATGGAAGGTTTGAGGAAGTTCTTCAATAGACTAAGAAGGTACAACCTAAAACTAAATCCTGTGCATTTGGGTTCTAGATGGAAAATTGCTTGGGTTCATTGTGAGTCGCCGAGGGATAGAATTGGATCCATCAAAAGTCAAAGCTATTCAAGAATTGCCACCGCCAAAGTTCAAGAAGGATGTGATTAGTTTCTTAGGGAGACTCAACTACATCAGCCAGTTCATAGCACAATCTACAGTTATCTGTAAGCCAATCTTTAAGATGTTAAAGAAGGACGTTGCTACCAAATAGAATGATGACTGCCAAAAAACTTTCGACAGAATTAAGGAATACCTGTCAACACCACCAGTCTTAGTCCGGCCTGAGCTAGGTAGACCCTTATTACTCTACCTTGCAGTATTGGATGGAGCTTTTGGTTGCGTTCTGGGGTAGCATCATGAAACAAGCAGGAAGGAGCAGGCTATTTATTACCTCAGTAAGAAGTTCACCCCATACGAGGCCTGGTATTCTCTGTTAGAGCGCACCTGTTGTGCTTTGACTTGGGTAGCCCAGAAGCTGAGGCACTACTTTTATGCCTATACCACATACCTTACATCAAGGATGGATCCCTTGAAGTACATCTTTCAGAAGCCCTTGCCCACTGGAAAGCTAGCCAAGTGGAAAATCCTGTTGAGTGAATTTTACATTGTCTACGTAATCAGAAGGCAATCAAGGGGAAAGCGCTAGCAGATTTCCTTGATGAAAGTCCCGTTGATGGAGAATATGAACCCTTGAAAACGTATTTTCTTGACGAAAAGGTATCATTCATAGGAGAAGATATTGCAGAATCCTACGACGGTTGGAGAATATTCTTCGATGGAGTAGCAAATTTCAAAGGAATTGGAATAGGAGCAGTCCTTGTATCGAAAACCGATCAACATTACCCGGTATCTGCTAAAATCAGATTCTTGTGCACCAACAACATGGCCGAGTACGAAGCTTGCATATTAGGGCTCAAGATAGCCATCGACATGAACATTCAATAATTGTTAGCGATTGGAGATTCAGACTTGCTTATACATCAGGTACGAGAAGAATGGGCAACCATGAACTCCAAGATACTCTCGTATCTGCATCATGTACAGTAATTGAGAAAGAGGTTTATAAAGACGGAATTCCAACATGTTCATAGAGTCCAGAACGAGTTCACCGATGCATTGGCTACCTTATCATCTAAGATACAACATCCAGACAAAAACTTCATTGATCCCATTCCAGTAAGCATCTATGATCAGCCAGCTTATTGTGCCCATGTTGAAGAAGAAGCAGACGAAAAGCCTTGATTTCATTATATCAAGGAATATTTGGCAAAAGGAGAATACCTAGAACTTGCAAATCCTACTCAGAAACGCACACTTTAGAGGTTGTCCAATAATTTCTTTCATAGCGGAGGAATCCTCTATAGGAGGATTCCTGATTTTGGATTGTTAAGTGTGTCGACGCAAAGGAAGCATCCAAACTACTAGAGGAAATTCATGCTGGGACTTGCGGTCCACGTATGAACGGTTTTGTCTTAGCAAAGAAGATACTCCGGGCCGGTTACTTTTGGATGACTATGGAGACGGACTACATCCAGTATGTCCGAAATGCCACCGCTGCTAGATACATGCAGACATGATAAAGGTACCCCCAAACAAACTCAATGCAACAAGCTCACTGTGGTCGTTCGTCGCTTGGGGAATGGACGTTATTGGACCAATCGAACCTACTGCTTCCAAAGGGCATAGGTTTATACTAGTAGCAATCGACTATTTCACCAAATGGGTTGAAGCAGCATCCTACAAAGCGGTAACTAAGAAAGTCGTGGCAGACTTTGTCCGCGACTGCATCATTTGTCAATTCGGGATTCCAGAATCAATTATTATCGATAATGGCTCCAATCTCAACAGTGACTTGTTGAAAGCTATGTGTGAAACTTTCAAGATCAAACACAAGAATTATGCATCCTACAGACCTCAGATGAACGGGACCGTAGAAGCCTCCAATAAGAACATCAAGAAGATACTAAGGAAAATGATAGAGAAGCGTAAGTAGTGGAACGAGAATCTATCATTTGCGTTATTGGGGTATCGCACCACAGTCCGCACATCAACTGGGGCAACACCCTATATGCTGGTTTATGGCACAGAAGTCGTCATTCCCGCCGAAGTGGAAATTCCTTCCTTAAGAATCATATAGGAAGCAGAGCTCGACGACACAGAATGAGTGAAGAGTCTCTACGAGAAGCTGGCTCTTATAGATGGGAAAAGAATGAATGCAGTCTACCATGGTCAACTTTATCAGAACAGAATGTCCAAAGCCTTCAACAAAAGAGTCAAGCCGAGACAGTTCATACCGGGGCAGCTGGTGTTAAAGAAAATCTTTCCACACCAAGATGAAGGCAAGGGGAAATTCTCTCTCAACTGGAAAGGTCCGTACATGGTTCACTGGGTCCTAATAAGAGGAGCCCTCATACTAGCAGAAATGGATGGAGAAGTCTAGCCAAAGCCAATCAATTCAGATGCAGTCAAGGCATTACTATGTGTAGTCTTTATGCTTCTTATGTAATTGAACTACACCTGACCTGATTCTCCTTTAAGAGGGGATACGTAGGCAGGGTTTGGCCATAATTCAGTAAAATTTTCATTTCCCCCGCAATTGGAAACTGGGGCAGAATTTTGAGGAGGACCCTCAAAATTCCGAAGTTGATTTCAACCAATCATCACAAGCAACAGTCACAAACATCAACCCATTAAACTGGGGCAGAATTTTGAGGAGGACCCTCAAAATTCCATAACAAGAGAGGTTGCAATGTCCTGAACCATGTCACAATCGTCAATTCATCTAAAGAAAACTATTTTTTTAATTATGTATTTATGTTATATTTTACCAAGTCATGCGTATTTATTATCGAAATTGCCTTGTTTAGCAATGCTACCCCAATGATACATACAGTATCACCAGATCAAAGCCAAGCAGGCGGGGAAACGAACTAACCCACCCTTTACAAAACTCACGATTTTTCTTTGGATACAGGCACTTGAGTTGCAAAATCATCAAATATACTATAAACTCACGAGACAAACATTGTTCAGGAATACAACTCTCAGAACTGTTGCACTTACTCACAGTTGCTATCTGCACACAACAGTGTCGCCAGCAGTCACAATATCGAAATCTACTATTAGCTAAGAAAACGCTATTACCATTTGCCCTTTTATTTCTTGCATAAGGCTATCATTCTACCTTCCGAGACTAAGCTCTGTCTCCATCTGCATTTCTGCATTACATAAGGCTATCATTCTGCCTTCCGAGACTAAACTCTATCTCCATCTGCATTTCTGCATTGTATAAGGCTACCATTCTACCTTCAGAGATTGTGCTCTGTCTCCATCTGCATTTCTGCATTACATAAGGCTACCATTCTGCCTTTCGAGGTTAAGCTCTACCTCCATCTGCATCTGCATGGCTAAAAGATCGCCACATCTACATTTTCATGGCTGAAAGATCACCGACTATTTACATTTGCATGGCTAAAAGATCGCCGACTTACTTACATTTGCATGGCTGAAAGATTGTCGACTTACTTGACATGCATGGCTAAAAGATCACCGACTACTTACACTTGCATGGCTGAAAGATCACCGCCTTATTTACACTTGCATGGCTCAAAGATCGCCGCCTTATTTACACTTGCATGGCTGAAAAATCGCCTCCTTACTTACATTTGCAAGGCTGAAAGAACACCGACTTACTTACACTTGCATGGCTGAAAGATCGCCAACTACTTACACTTGCATGGCTGAAAGACCGCCACCTTACTTACACTTGCATGGCTGAAAGGTTGCCACCTTATTTACACTTGCATGGCTGAAAGATCGCCGCCTTATTTACACTTGCATGGCTGAAAGATCGCCGCCTTATTTACACCTGCATGGCTGAAAGATCGTCGCCTTATTTACGTTTGCATGGTTGAATGATCGCCGACTAATGCATTTAATAGGCTGAAAGATCGCCACCTACTGCATCTCATGGGCTGAAAGATCGCCAAATTGTCTAAAGGCGTCATTGTTCGGAGGCACCATTTTCATAGCCCGAGAACACCATGCCATGGCTTGAGGACCCCTTTTAATTTTTTGCATATCATTATTAAAAGGCATCATGGTTCAGAGGCTTCATTCTCATAGCCCGAGAACATCATTTCATGACCTGCGAATCCTTTAGTATACACTTCATGGCCCAGGACATCATGGTCTGAGGACATCATCCTAACCGTCCAAAGACAACATTCATGGTCCGACGGGAAATTGCATCATGTTTAAATTTACGCACAATATATGCTTGTGTTAGTTATTTGCAGGTGAACCGGTGAGCAATAGCCATCTCGGCAGAAGCGATCCTGCTCCAGTTCTCCCATCCCCATTAGATTTCAACCATTCACCCTGTCCTAAATACCGCGTCCATTCTTGAAAGTCTCTAATGGCATACTCCGTCGACGAATCCTGAACTACATATGGCCTGATTCCTATAAAATCAAGGATATGTAGGTAGCTCAGAAACTAGATCACGGCCTAAGTCTCCTCGAACCATTTTGTTCGGTCAAAATTGGCCATCATATCTTTACCCGACAACTCTTCCATCCTTCCCGGGTAAAGAGGGGCAGCTGTTGATACCCAATTTTTACACTGTATAATTTTAATATACAAACTACTTTCAAAATAGAATGTATATGCATATATAAGTATGTCCCAATGTTTCATTATTTTTCCTTAATTTTTTAAAGATTTTTAAATCAATTTATTGCCCTATTTTCTCAAGAAAAACCCAATAATTATTCCCAAAATTATCATTTTGGTAATTCATTTATCGCATTCTTGTACTAATACTAAAATATAGATAAAATAATTTTTGCATATTTTTATAAATTTATTCAGTATTTTTAAAGTTGAATTGCATATAATTGCAATATTATCCTCTTTTTAGATTTAATTACGTTTATGTTTATAAAATTAACTCCAGTATTTTTAATTTGATACTTATATATTATTAATCATTTTAGTGCTTTTAATTTATTTCCAAAAATTATTTTACTATTTTTACAAAATAAATAAGGGAAAATGGCTATTTAAATGCTAACCCCGTTTATTTCAATTTTAGCCTTATTTGAACCTCCAATTTGAACCCAATATGAGACCCAATTACCCTGACCCAAACCCCGTTCAAACCGACCCAAACCCGTTTCCCACCTACCCTCTCTAACCTTAACCGTTGATCTCCCAAATCAATGGTCCCTGTTTCTCTTACCATTTTTAAACTCCGAACTACCCCAAACCCTAATCATTTTTCATCTGTAGCCGCCTTTGAATTCCCCCTTCTCCTAATTCTCTCTTAAGCTCCTCTCAAACCCTAGCCGCCTCCTTCAGCTTCCACCCTAAAACCACCGAAATCAATGGCTTCCAATGCCATTAAAGGCCTATATCTACCTCCTTTGTCTTCCACATGCCCGATTATCATGTTTTCAAGGCTAGATCCTGGAAAGATTTGGTCCAGACCTTGGTCGATCCCAGTTCCTGAGGTTGTCTTCTGTCATCTTTGACTTTGCTCCGGCCACCCATGGTTATTCGAGTTTGACTCTCGACTTCTCTAGCTTGGATCGATGGTTTCCAAGCATTTCTCACCATCTGGGTTTCTTCTGAAACCCTAACCTTCGAGGTTCCTCCGATTTCTTTTAGATCTATTTTAGATCTGTGTTTACTCTAAACTTCTAAATATTTTCTTAAGGTTTCTTTCCAAAACATTACCTTCAAAACCCTTTTATCTTTTTCAATTTAGGGTTTCATTAAGTCATTTCAAAGCTTTCTCTGATTTTTAACATGTTATGCTGTGTTTCCTTATGTTGTTCTTCTATTGGAGTTTGCATGTTAAAAGTCTTAGTCTCTTTTGAGGTTTCTAAATCTATTTTTTTAAGTATCTATCCGATTTACTTGCTTTTCATCTCTAGAACTCGATTGATGATGAAAACCCTAAAGTTTTGGGTTCATTCTAGTCCTGACACTACTTGCTATGTGATTTATTTGTTAGTCATGCTCTGAACTCGACTGGTTTCAAAACCCTGATTTCTTTGGACCTATTCGAGTTTCTGAAGTTGCTTCATCTGTTGCTTAACTGAATTTCGAAATCTTTTATTTCAGCCTCTATTTCTTTATGTGATTTTGACTTCTTGCTACCATTGAAACTCTACTATAAGATCTTTTCATTTGACCCCTTTGCATGCTATTTGATACTCTCTCTTTTCTCTATTTCCGAGTTACTAAGATTGACCTATGTGACTACCATATTTCGATAGTCCACTACTTACTGACTTTGTGATTGCATGATGCTTCTCTTTGTCCTAAATTCAGCCTTGTATGCCTAATACTTATGCACTCTTTTATATGCTGAATTTCCCTCTAAAATGACCTTCAATTTTGGACTAATTTCAAACTTCCTTGTGTAATTTTGATTGCATTCATGTGTTAAGTGATTGACTCTTTCCTTGCTTCGCCTTACTGATTTCCTTGTTTCTTGGGTTGATTTGAAAACTTTCCTTAGACTTTCAATTCTCATATTTCAGACTTGGTTTATTCGTTTATTCATGGGAACCTCTGTTATTCTCCCCAAATCAGTAAATTCAAATCCCTGACTCCTTGATTTACTATGTGTTGATTGTCTCCATATTCTGCAACTTTACTTTGTTTTCTTACCTTATTTGGTTAACCGAGTATTTCAAAGATTCTTCCCTTAATTAAACCCCTATGTATATACCCCTAATTGTCTACTCTGCACAATATGCCTACTTGATTTTTTTCCTTAAATGTTTTATGACCATTACCGTTTAAGTTTAACTCCTTAATTAAAGGAAGTTTTTATACTGATTGATTTTAATTAGTACCTAGTTCCATAATTACTGCTAAATTATGATTCTTGCCTTATTTTCCACCTATTTTCAAACTATAAATACCCTGCTCTTTCATTAACACAAGACACACGAACACTCTTAGCTTCTGAACTCGCACTCATACTCAAAATATTCTCTCTTGCTACTTGTATTGTGGCCTGTTTTCAAGTCCAGCTACCTGCTTGTACTATATTCTGCTTCTCTGAACTGGTATGTTCTAATTAAGATTCCAGTATCACAACAATGTGTTTACTTAATACTTTTACCTTCTTGCCTGTCTATTGTTGGTGTTCAGTTCTGTACTTATTTTAGAATGCTATAATTGCCTTCTGCCTGTTCTGAATTTATTATGAATCCTAAACCCCCACCCCAATGTAGTCAATTCTATGGTTTGTTTGAGGCATAACAGTACTGAATATTACTGCCCATGAATCAAGCTTGATCCCCTGGGATC
Source organism: Nicotiana tabacum (assembly GCF_000715075.1). Lineage (NCBI taxonomy): Eukaryota > Viridiplantae > Streptophyta > Magnoliopsida > Solanales > Solanaceae > Nicotiana > Nicotiana tabacum. The sequence continues at coordinate 60,646,996 of NC_134097.1, forward strand.
CTAACCTCTATGTTTCTTTGGTATTTTGTGTTCCGGTACGCTTATAGGCATGCCATCATCTTCTATTGATGTGCATGCCCACAAGCTTACCCTTTCCTAAGCATAGGCTCTTTGCAACTTCCCAACCCCCTTGAACCCCTTTTGTATGAAACTATCAACTTGTTTGTGGTTGTTTCCCTCTCCTTTATTCCCTCAGAACTCTGTTTCTTCACTTGCACTCTTTTTTAGACTTAAGTTCTACCCCCCTCTTGTGAGCCTTGCCTTGGGACCCTCTAAGCTCCCTCTGAACTTGGACACTTAAGGGCTTTCACTTCCACACTGCACTTGGCCCCATTCTGGTGATACAATTTGGGTGTGAGCGCTGTCCGGAGTCTCATTGAGGCTCTTAGGGAACTCTGACACACTCAAATTGGAGAAAGGCTTTGGATCAATGGTCTTTGAGTTGGTATATCTCATAACTCGGAGAGGAAGTCAAGAATCAAGCTTTCCCTGGTTGTAATTTTCTTTGTACTTTTTCTGATGTAATTTTATTCATTCTTATTTGTAATAAGTTGTAATAAACACTTGGGACTGGCTAGTGAAAAGGGTAGGATATTTATGCATGTCAAGGGTAGAAATCATGCCTATAGGGTGTTCTAATTCTTCATATTCAATTACATATATGAATCATGCCTTTAGGACTGTTCTAATTGTGCATATTCAATTACCTACAGAAATCATGCCTATATGGTGTTCTAATTCTGCATATTCAATTACATACAGAAATCATGCCTATAGGACTGTTTTGATTTTGCATATTCAGCTACATGTAGAAATCATGCCTATAAGGTTTAAAACTCAACATTCCACATTTAGATACCATGTCTATATGACTTACGCATATAGATACTCTGTCTACAAGGTCTTCTGCATTTCGACACCACATCTATAAGAGTTTAAAATCAGCAATGCATAGAAAGCATGCATGTAGGAGCTTCTAAATGAATCTGATTCGCTTCACTCAATGTTAGCTGTAAAATCAGTAATATTAGGTGCTATCACCTTCAGAACCTGTGACCAATTTATTTAACTTTGTACGCTCTGCATCTTTTTAATAATCTGAGTCCCTCGCTGAATAAGTATACATGTAGAATAATTCATTTCGAGTTTTACTGTCTTATCACCTTCTGAATTCTGTAGATACCATGCCTATCAGATCCTCGTCTAAACACTTAGGCAAGCCTTAGAGTAATAATTGTAAATTGAATCTGCTTCTATTAATTATTACAACCAACAGGCATGCCTGATTCGAACTTCTTATCTTAGTTATGTAATAAACTGAAACTGTCTCAATAGTCTTCTCTCCCTCGTCTTTAATACTTTAAAATCAGACCTAAACAGTATGTGAAAGTCATGCTAATTATATGCTTTATTTTTTAAGAAGGTATATCTGAGCCTCTGTTTGTTTAACGCTTTTCCCCAAAATGTGCAATATGTGTTTTGTATGTTGCCTTAGAGTTTTTACCTTTTGAAACTTCAAATAAGCCTAATATCTCTCCCTTTTTAGGATTAGTAGTCCTAAGTGCCTCCGGGACCGATAGGAATGGGATGGGTAATAGCATGCAATAAGTAATCTAGACCAATCCGCGCTTTAAATACATTAATGGGGTGGGAAGGGTACATATGGATATGATGACCACGCGATAATGTCACGTGTAGCCCCTCGTTGAGGAGTGATTACCGGATATTGTGTGGGGTGATCCATATTTTTTATAAACCTAGGAACCCCCCCCCCTCCCTTTATTCTTTATTTCTTTTCTTTTAGCATTCCAACTCCTTCTTTTAAAAAATCAGCTCTTCTAATTGTTCTTTCAAACTTCGTTTTCTTTCAAACCATTATGTATTAAAATCCCCTCTTATTTGAGTCTTATTTGCTTATATGTTAATTGCACCCAAATTTTACAACAATTGTCTGGCCGGGAACCACACTAGTAGATTCTGAGGGGTGCCTAACACCTTCCCCTTAGAATAATTTTAAGCCCTTACCCTATCTCTGGTTGTTCAAATCAAACCCTTTGGTGTCCTAATGCACCCTAATCATTAGGTGGCAACTCTTCAAATTCAAACCCAATTCCCAAAAGGAATGAGTTGTCCTTCCAAATGTCATAAACCTAGGCTCTACGAGGAAAAAGGGGGCACGACACCGTATCTCATATGGGTCCGATAACATAATGTAACTGAAATTTCACAATCCAACCTAGCCCATAAACCTTAGAACCAAATTTTCACTTCTGAAATCATGTATAAGGTCAGAACCTCACATCTATACTCTAAATAAGTCCAAACAAGTTGTATCAACCATATCCATACCCCAGATGCAATTACATGATATACCACATAACTCAGACACTCGTAGCGATAACTTCTAATCACAGCAATTGCCCAAAACAACCGAATAACGATAATAAACCTCTTATCAAATAAAGCCCAATGATGAATGAAACATGCAGAAAGTCATAACCATTCCTCGGATCAACTATTTATGAAGCCACTTCTCCTTTGGCGAAGACCATAGCAAATTTCTAAGCCGAACATCGATATTATCCTTCCAACATGTTGAAATCGAATCCGTTAGTATCCATTAAAGGTCCAATCACCTCATCTCATCCAACATGACTACTTTGGTGACATGACAAATTAATAAAATCTAAAGCCACAACCCGTGCAATCCATGCACCAATAATTAACAGTCCGAATGTACTCAAATCATGGGAAGTGAATCAAATAAGAGAGTTGTACTGCAAGCTCACCAGTACCACCACAACATAATGCTAAGAACCCATCACACATCGTAGAACCAGAACATACGAACCTAGCCCGAAGGATCATAGCTCGACATAACTTTGCCGCAATGCACGACCCTATCCAAACACTGGTTCACATGAGACACCTCAAATCAACATGCTCAAAATCATCAACCAAGCGTAATTTGATGCCTAGCACCCAAAAGTGAATCACCATAACCATGGAGAAGCAAATGACACAATACCATATCAATCAGAAAGAACATACCCAATGCTCAACAAATCAGGCAACTCCTAATTACCCGTCTCGCTCAAATTCCGCTATAAATCTCAAATGGAATCGCACCATATGCGCATATAACCCACAAATCACAACTCCTCGTAAAATAGAAGAGTAACTCATAGGTCACTCCAGAACATGGATAAGCTCAACAAGAACTCAATGGCACATCTCTCAACAATAACGGTTTGGAGTCAAAAATTCCGACTCGGTGCAGAACACACATCCATGTTGGGCCTACCAATGAACCACACATCAACTCCGGTCACCCACAACAGATAAATAACCCTCCAATGGTTCACAATATTTGAATCATAGCACATACTTTCATCTGACTAGCTTACCCACATCTTTACAGTCCATAACCGCAAAATAACCTGTTTATGAGAACTCCCAGTCTCCAAATCCATAAAGCACACGAAACACCATATCTGATCCCAACTCCACCGCCCGAATATCTAACACATCCCTACTACTCGATTATCCCAGGAGGGGTACTTCTATAAATTCTTCTATTCCACTAAGCAAACCTTGAATATCAGCAGTCGATCAGACAAGATAGTGCTACAATACCAATAAAGCATCCATAACTCAAACACATCGCCCTTTTCAAAATGTATACCCTCATCAAGCACACCAATTAGTGATCTCATTTATCTAGTCATCTGAAGTTGTCCATGCTGCCTCAGAATTTATGACCTTTCTTTAAAAACTGAATTGCGACCTTACACATTCAAATCTCAACCCCATACAACATACTGCATATACCATACTATCCTATGATAAATATGAGAACTTCATAATCCACTCCGAGCTACAAGCAACTACGTACTCAGCCATCCAAGAATTTTTCCATTTGGTCCCATTTAGGAGAAAATCATTATACATCTCATGCTCATCATACCAGTAGAAAATATACATCTCTAACCGTGGTAGAAACCATCTAGAACTCTCCGAATTCCATTTGCACAAGACCAAACCGTCAGAACTAAATTCCTCTAACTTAACCCAGCTACGCATGCCATCAAAACCTAAGAGCATTGCCAGAAAACACCTATAGAAACCCAGTGCATCATAAGCACCCAAGAACCGATCATATTTGTTACCTTGCCGATCCAACCTACTACCAAGCTATTTTAGTTCTCTGAGTTCCTTCCTAATTACCTTCAAATTGATACGTTTCCTTGCTAGTACACCACTATACTTAACTAAAACTTGCCCCACGAACTTTAGCTAAACAAAATCACATCGCCCTAAGGCTCATAGGCACTCGCATTCCTTTAAAGCACCCCCCAAAAGTACCACAACCGAGATACCCGCTCTGAGAAGACTTTCTGTGAATCTAAAGTCATTACCTTCACCTTCCTAATACTTATGTGTAGAATCCATATTAATATAGGAATACCACGAGTCTTGACACCCTCCAATGCAAACCTCGGTTTCTCGCCAAATATACAACCTGAAAATCTCCAATTATTACATGTGAAAATCTTGAACCCATTAGACCCATCCTCGAGAGTCATCCACTCTACTTAAACTGCAATTAGACCGATCAAACGGACCGGATGACCTGTGCTCCAATAGCACTCCAACACCGCAGAATGTAACCTCACCTTAATAGAACCAAGCAACTCCCTGTTCTATGCACCACAGATCTTTTACCAATAACAACTTAAGTCATTCTGTGATTCTTACACACCCATAAAGCATGACATAACCTTTATTGAAATTTCCTTTACTCGAGCCATCCTCCGGCCTTAACCTCCATAAGCCATAATTGATTCACCCGTACGCCTCAAACTGGAACTATCATAGCACATAACCGTGCAATCAACTAATCAATAGCAAACTCCTCCACTTGGTCCAAAGCCATAGATCAAAGCACACAATAACTCATAACGCATATACTCTATTACTTCCATAATACCATAGTGAGATTAAACTCAATCCTGCATAAGCACGTGAAACACAGACCATCTAGCACCTTAAATCTTTTGCAAATCTCGCATTCACCCTCGTAATAGTCAACCCACTCTCTTAAGCAACCCAAATTCAAATGGCAACACATATCTTTCATTAGTACAGAGATCTTCCACTAAATGACATAAAGGATCATGCAAACTTCAGAACAATCCGCAAGAGATAACCCACCTACTTCGCCTCAAACTTACATCTCTTTATACCCTTCCACCGGCATAAACATTATGCAGTCACTTAATCTTCCTGAGTTTGAACTCATATCACAACGTGAGATTTACTTCACTTCCCAACTAGGCAACATGAAAAGGTCCTTCAACACGCCCACAACTCGGGCTAAACATCAAATTATGATGGAAACCAAACATCGGATAGTTCTTACTACCCCCAAGCAGATCCTTCTTGTCTCGTTCAAATCATATGCACATATCTCGTAGTCACATCATACTCATCATGTATCTATCATGTTATCACTCCCACCAATAGGGACACTATCGTACATACAAATCCAAAATCACGTGCTCACACAATCAACACCTCAGTGCTCAAGCTATAGGCAAAACCCGGCCTCAAGTCCTCCAGACTGGCCCAATATCAACACATAGCGATCACACCTTGCCCCTCGATCAGGGAATCACAAGCCATCGATGCATATCTGATACTGAGCGCTCATGCGCGCATATGAACACATGGAAGGAATTTCAAGAGTTACATTTCAAGCTGAATCAAGGACGCAGGACAAGAATTCAAGAATGTGAAGTTTTTCCTAAAGGTTCTGCATCCTCCCGAAGAAAAGTATAGACGTTTCTGTACCGATCCGCGAGACTCTACTAAACCTGCTCATGACTCGTGAGACCTATGTAACCTAGGCTCTGATACCAACTTGTCACGACCCAAAAACTGACCCGATCGTGATGCCGCCTATCGTGAAACTAGGCTAGCCGACACAACTCCCAAATCAACCATTATTCAATAAAAGTTATTTTTATACCATTTATTAATCAATAATCTCATGATGTAACTTTATATGAATAGTGCGGAATAAATACACAAGCCCGATATCAAGGTATCACTAGTCATGAGCATCTACTACAACTGTCTAACAACATAAAGACCAACATGGACAGGAAAAAACACAAGAATACATTAACAACGAATAAGGAGGGAGAAAAGCAGGGCTGCGATCGCCAGGCAACTACCTTGCTAACTACGATGAACCTGCCACCGAGCTCAGAAATACCTGAATCTGCACACAAGGTGCAGGGAGTAATGTGAGTACCCCAACTCAGTGAGTAATAAAAGTAAATGAAGACTGAGTAGTAATAAATCACGTAAACCACATCATAGAACCACAGTAGTTATCGCATGTTTCTAAAACAGGATACAAATCAAATCATTTCGTTAAATTTCCAATTTCAGTAGAATCCTTTAAAAATATCTTTCTAACCTTTTCAATAGAGGTTTAATGAAATATATATATAAGTTATGAAAATCATAATCGGCCCCTCGGCCAAAACATAATTCATATACAACCCCTCGATCAAACAGAAATTCATAACCATCTCGTAACTTAAAAATCTCAGTGGAAGTAACAAAGCCAAATCAGTGACTAAATTTCGAACACCTTGTAAAAACATCAGTTTAAAGGAAAGTTGTTTAAAAACATTTGTTAAACATTTTCAATAGAGGCTTGGTCTAAAGATGAGTGAAAACAGTAATAAATCAAAATATTCAATAGAAACTCACTTTAAGGAGGAGTGAAACCAGTAAGTTCATAAACAGGCCCCTCAGGCAAAGCATCACTCGTATACATGTATATATAGCCCCTCGGGAAAGCCTCTCAGTCACTCATAACTGAACTCGTATCAATCAGCGCTCACACTAAGCACTTACGCTCAATAGGTACCATATAATAATCGTTGCGGCGTGCAGCCCGATCCATATATCTAGTTAACTGCGCTCACTGGGGTGTGCAGACTTCAGAGGGGCTTACAGCCTATATATAAGTATCGTTGCTGCGTGCAGCCCGATCCATAAATATATATATTATTGTGGCGTGCAGCCCGATCCATAAATATATAATCCTCACAACCAAGCCCTCGACATACATATATATATATATATATATATATATATATATATATATATATATATATATATATATATACATACATACATATATATATATATATATTGTTGCGGCGTGTAGCCCGATCCATAAATATATAATCCTCACAACCAGGCCCTCGACCTCTCTCAGTCATTAACCTCACCATCAGACCCTCGATCTATCTCGACCATCAACCTCACAAGTCACTCGGACTATCAGTAAAACAGGGCGTTCAGCTCAAAATATCATTTATAGTATCAAAATTTATTAAATAATGCTGAGATAAGAAATTAAACACAGCATGACTGAGTACAATTATTAAGTCAAAACAGTAAGGAATGGTAGTTAAAAAGCCCCACAAGGGTCCAAAATAGTTAGCACGAGGCCAAAATATGCCATCCCGCCCAAAACATAGCAATACTTTTCGAAACACAATGATATCAAACAGTTTTCAATCAAATACGCGACTTAACAGCCGTACAGGACAGACCAACTCACAATCCCCAATGGTGTACGACTCCACGCTTGTCATCTGGCATGTGCGTCGCCTCAAAATAGCACAACGATGTGAAATCCGGGGTTTCATACCCTCAGGACATCATATACAATCATTACTTACCTCAATCCGGTCCAAACTTTAGCCCATGATGCCTTTGCCTCTCGAATCAGTCTCCAAATGCTCTGTATCTAACCAAAATCAGTCCCATATCATTAATACACGCTAAAGTTTCAAAGCCCAAGCAAAAATAATCGAATTAACTCAAAAATCCCGAAATTGGCCAAACCCGACCCCCGGGCCCACGTCTCGGAATCCGATAAAATTAAATCAATAGAATCCTCATCCTCCCATGGGTCTATACATATCAAGAACATCAAAATCGGACCTCAAATGGCCCCTCAAATCCCCAATACAACTCTCCATTTTTTCTTCCAATTTTCATTCCAAATTCCCAAATCAAATTATAAATATTAAGACAAAATCATGGTATTTAACCAAATTTGGGTGAAGAATACTTACCCCAATAAATCGTCTAAAAATCCCCTCCAAAATCATATTCTCCCGAGCTCCATAGCTCCAAAAATGCCAAAAATGGCCAAAATCCTCGAAATAGAGTACTTTATAAAGCTGCTCAGGCTTCCTCTTTCGCGAACGCGGGACAACAATCGCGTCCGCGATGAAGAAAAATATCGGCTCCCAAAAGTGCTCTACGCGTTCACGGCACAAGCCTCGCGAACACGATACCTACTGGAGATATAACTACGCGAACGCGACATCCAAAGCGCGAACGCGAAGAACACAGCACCAATACATCGCGAACGCAACACCCAAAGCGCGAACGTGAAGAACAGAATTCACTTCCTCAGAGAACACCCTTCTCGAATGCGAGTCCCTGACCGCGGACGCGAAGAACAAGCCGTCTACTGAAAAATACCAGCAAAACCAGCAACTCCTTAAGTCTAAAAAATGACCTGTCGAGCATCCGAAACTCTGCCGAGGCCCTCGGGACCTCAACCAAACATGCGAACATATCCCATAACATTATTCAAACTTTTACCAACCTTCGGAATGCTCAAAACAACATCAAAACACCAAATTGACATCGGATTCTAGCCTAAGAATTCCAAAAACTCCCAAATTTCGCTTTCGATCAAAAAGTCTATCAAACCTCGTTCGAATGACCTAAAATTTTGTAGACGCGTCACAAATGACACAATGGACCTACTCAAACTTTCGGAATTCCATTTCGACCCCTATATCAAAATCTCACATATTAACCGGAAAATGCCAAAATTCCAATTTCTACAATTCAAGCATCAACCTTCCGCAGACCTCCAAAATACATTTTGATCATGCTCGTAAGTCCCAAATCACCTAACAGAGCTAACCAAATCTTAAAAATTCCAATCCGATATCATACACTAACAAGTCAAATCTTGGTCAACCTTTCAAATTTTAAGGCTTCAAGCTGAGAATTGTTCTTCCAAATATATTCTGATTATTCTGTAAACCAAAACCGATGATTTACATAAGTCATAATACATCATACGGGGCTAGTCATGCCTGAGAACTGGTGAGCAAAAATGCAAGAGCTCAAAATGACCGGTCGGGTCGTTACAAGTTCCAATATCTAGCCTTGGCTTTCAGTCGGCTAGATAAAGAGTTATCACAAGTAGCAGAGAAAGAAAAGAGAGTTTGAGTGTGAGTGTGTGTTCTTTGAACTTGTGTTCGTGTGTTAAGAAGTGAAATAGGGGATTTTATATAGTAGTACAAGAGTAGAGCAAATAAAGTAAATGAATCAATAGTCAGCAATTAAGGGATCATAGAATCAATCACACAAAGAGGTTCAGCACAGTATTCCCCTTAATTAAGGGCAATTAGCCAACGATAATGACAGGAACTAATTAAGACAATAGGTTCAAATCAGACTAAATAAAGGAGTAAAGAATCAGAGGTCTAATTAAGGAAAGGAGTTCAAATCAAACCAAACAAAGAACTTCAGAATAAAATAATCAGGGGTTTAATTAAGGGAAGAATCATGTAAAGGAATCAGTAAATATACAGCAATCAAATAAGGAAAGAAAAACTAATTAGGGTCGTAATCATAGAAACAGGAAGGACTCATGCATACAGATTCTTAACATCAAATCAATCAACCAGATTAACAACAATGCTGGAAGGAATATATCGATTCCCATAAATAGAATAGACTAAGTAAAACTTTATAAACATAAAAAGTTAGATGGAAAATTGATTCAAAAACACTAATAGAGATTAATTAGGGTAAAAATCACAAAGCAATGAATTTGACTAAGGGAAATCGCGTAAGTCAAAAATACAGAGTGAATCAACACAAGTGGTAACATTGAAAAACTCAGAATCGAAGCAAAAAAATCAGAAAGTTAGAGTTTTCACATAAATCGACTAGGGTCTAAGCAATCTTTGCATAAATCAGTCAAGAACACTAAGGATAATCGATTAAACATTTAAAAATCAGAAAGGCCTTTGAGAAAATGACTTGTCATGAACCCTAGTTTAGGAAAAATCGGGAAATCAGTTGAAACCGGAAAGTTTTCAAGGAAAACATGTAAGAGTTGCTCGATTTGTCTCAGATCTACACAGATATGAGAAGATCGGGGACAATAAATTAGGTTTTTTTAGAAAGCATAACAGAGGCGAGAACATAGACCTAGAAAATCATGGATTCTTAGCAAAATAAGAGAGGTTTCTTACTCATGGTCGAGCAAACGGCCTGAAACGGGCAAAGAAATCAAAAGGTGCAAACCAGACCGCCTAGGTCCCTTGAAATCTCCTCAAGGATCTACGAAACTAATGGACCATAGCAAGTAGGAGGCCAGCAGAGGCTTGAGACAACGAAGAAACATCATCGAATGGTAGTGTGAGCCGGTGACGGCACCTGAGGATTAGGGTTCAGATAGAGAGCATTTGAGAGAGAAAGGAAAGGGTGACAACGGGGGAAAGGGTGAGAATGAAAGGTTTTCGAGGGGGTTATTAGGTTAATTATGGTAGGGGTAATCTGGACCGTTGATCAAAATGATCAACGGCCAGGATTGGCCAGGGTATTAGGTCGGGCAGGCTAAGGTTTTGGGCTCAAAGGGTTTGGGCCAAATTATAAGGGGTCTTGTGCTGGTATTTTAGGTTAAAATTGAAAACAAAAAGGGGCTATTTATTAAATACCCAAATAATTTAATAAAATTAATTTGTGAAATAATTAAATAATTATAAAAAATGACTTTTATGCATAGAAATATTTTAAAATAATTATTTAGTATTTTAAAAATATAATGGACTAATTTCTAGTAAATAATGCAATAATGTATGCATGGGCTACAATTGCTAAGTTATTGCAATTGTAACCAAAAAGTGCAAATCTGGCCATTTATAAAATAATTTGGACTTAATAGGACAATAAATGGTAATATTAAATCAAGAAATATTTTAAAATCATTTGAAATGCAATTTTGTAATTATTTATATGAATAAAATACTGAGATAAATTAATTTTAAAATGTAAAAATTATGGAAAAATACCAATTGATGCTAATGCATAGTTTTAAAGGTATATACGTATTTGAAAATATTGAAGAAAAAAATTGGGTATCAACGGTTGCCCATTTTTACCCGGAAAGGATGTAAGAGTTGTCGGGTGAAGATATGATGGCCAATTTTGACCGAGCGAGATGATTTGATAGATTTAGGCCGCACTCTTGTTTCCGAGCTACCTACATATCCCTGATTTTATGAGAATCAGGCCATGTGTTGTTTTGGATCCACCGGTGAACGAAGCCGATGGAGTTGTTGTAGGAATGGTAGCCAATTTCGGCAACGACTCTTTGATGAAGGGTGATGTCGGATGGAGTTATGATTATGGGTCTAGAGTGTTTTGGATGTAGTATAGGACAGATAGCTGGATATCACGAGTTAAGATGGGTAGCTGATGAGAATTAGTTATGAATGGTGAAGTGAAAATGGTATAAGCGGAAATCGGAGCGAATGGTTGCTCCTATTTGAAAACGGTTACCTCCGAGATCACGTGCAAACTCAAAATACAATGTATGCAAGTAAGTAGATTACTGCAAAAATTTAAACGTGATGAAAATTCCCTTTGGACCATGAAATATTGTCTTTGGATGGTGCGGATGACGTCTTTAGACCATGATGTCCTGGGCCATGAATTGTGAGATAAGAGATTCGCAGGCCATGAAATGATGTTCAAGGGCCATGAAAATGGTGCCTCCGAACCATGACGCCTTTGAGTAATGATATGCAAATTCGATAGATCCTCAGGCCATGGCATTGTGTCTCCAGGCTATGAGTATGATGCCTTTAGACAATGACGCCTTTGGACAAGTTGGCAAATTTCAGGCCATGAGATGTAATAATATGATGCTAAAACTAACAAGCCAAGGCTTAGTCTTGTGAGGTTGAGGGCAGAGCTTAGCCTGAAAGAGGAGCAAATAGATAGTGCTGGAATAGAGAAACATTTATGCAAGGAGGGACAATGCTTAGTCCCATGAGAAGGTAGTGCTTAGCCTTATGCAAATATGGAGGCAGGGCTTAGCCTCATGCAAATATGGAGACAGAGCTTAGTCTCCTGCAAGATGCGGGATAGGGCTTAGTCCCATGCAGATGGAAGGCAGAGCTTAGCCTTATGCAAATATGGAGGCAGGGATTAGCCTCATGCAAGGTTTGGGAAAGAGATTAGTCCCACGCAAATGGAAGGCAATGCTTGGCCTTATGCAAATATGGAGGCAGGTCTTAGCCTCATGCAAGATAGAGACATAGCTTAGTCTCATGCATTATGCAGGATAGGGCTTAATCCCATGCAAATGGAAGGTAGAACTTAGCCTTATGCAAATATGGAGGTAGGGCTTAGCCTCATGCACGATTAGGGACAAGGCTTAGTCACATGCAAATGAAAGGCAGAGCTTAGACTTATGCAGATATGGAGGTAGGGCTTAGCCTCATCCAAGATTTGGGACATGGATTAGTCCCACGCAAAGAGAATGCAGTGCTGCAAATATGGAGGCAGGGCTTAGCCTCATGCAAATGGAGACAGAGCTTAGTCTCATGCAAAGAGCAGGCAGTGCTTAGCCTTATGCAAATATGGAGGGAGGTCTTAGCCTCATGCAAAGAGAAGGTAGTGCTAAGCCTTATGCAAATATAGAGGCAGGGCTTAGCCTCATGCAGATAGAGACAGATCTTAGTCTCATGCAAAGAGAAGGCAGTGCTTCGCCTTATGCAAATATGGAGGCAGGGCTGAGCCTCAGGCAAAATAGAGAGAGAGCTTAGTCTCATGCAGGATACGGGACAAGGCTTAGTCCTATGCAAATGGAAGGCAGAGCTTAGCCTTATGCAGATATAGAGGCAGGCTTAGCCTCATGCAAGGTTCAGGACAGGGCTTAGTCCCATGCAAAAAACGAATAACAAATAAGAGTAGAATGTTTCTTAGCTGGAGATACGTTCAGTGTCTGGTGGCCCGTTTGATAGTGATTTTGCTTTGTGTATATATATTTGCGAATGCTACTGCTATGTCAGATGTCCCTGCGCTCAAAGAAAAATTGTAAGTTTCGTAAGGGGAGGTTGGTTTGTGCCTTTATCTGCGGGCCTTGCTTCTCCGTTCTGGCTAACTTGTTTGAGTTTCCCTGGGTAACACCTGGCTGTTACGGAAATAAAGTTTTTGAAAATATGCAATTATTGATAAAAATAGAGTTATTTTAGAAACATGGTGAAATATCAAATAATTTTAGATGAACTAGTGACTGTAACACATTTCAAAGACATCGCAGCTTTCTCGTGTTAGAATTTTGAGGGTCGTCCTCAAAATTCTACCCCAGATTGGTAGATGATCCTTCAGCCATTTGCGAGCAATGAACTCGTTGAACCTTCTTCATAATTTTGAGAACCCTTCTCAAAATTCTGCCCCAGTTTCTTAACCAATTTCTGATTTTCTGGTATGCAATGGCGTTGGCTGGACTTGCTCCGGAATTTTGAGGGGGAGCCCTCCTCAAAATTTTGCCCCAGTTTCTTATTCTGGGGGAAATGGAAATTTTATTATGATATGACCGAACCCATAGGGTTGCCTACGTATCCCCTCTTAAATGGGAAACAGGTCAAGCGTAGTTCAATTATATCATATGAATGCAAAACATCTAAGCATAGTATCTTTTGACTACGTCTGAATTGATTGGTTTTAGCCAAACTTTTCCGTCCATTTCTACAAGTTTGAGTGCTCCTCCTGTTATCACCTTGTGAACCATGTAGGGACCTTTCCAGTTGGGAGAGAATTTCCCTTTGGCTTCATCTTGATGTGGGAAGATCTTCTTCAGCACCAGCTGTCCTGGTGCAAACTGTCTTAGTTTGACCCTTTTGTTGAAAGCCCTGGACATTCTGTTCTGATAAAGTTGACTGTGATATACTGCATTCATTCTTTTTCCATCTATAAGGGCCATTGTTCATAGTGGCTCCTTATCCATTATGCATCACTGAGTTCAGCTTCCTGTATGATTCTTAAAGAAGGAATCTCTACCTCCACTGGGATAACAGCTCCGGTACCATAAACTAGTAAGAAAGGAGTTGACCCAGTTGATGTGTGGACTATAGTGCGGTATCCCAACAAAGCAAAGGGTAGTTTCTCGTGCCATTGTTTGTGGTTTCTACCATTTTCCTTAGTATCTTCTTGATGTTTTTGTTGGAGGCTTCTACGGCTCTATTCATTTAAGGTATGTATGTTGTGGAGTTCTTGTTCTTGATTTTGAAAGTTTCACACATGGCTTTCATCAGATCTCTATTGAGATTGGTGGCATTATCAGTGATGATTGATTTTGGAACTCCAAACCGACAAATAATTTGGTCACGGACAAAATCTGCCATGACTTTCTTAGTTACTGCCTTGTAAGATGCAGCATCTACCCATTTTGTGACGTTGTCGATGGCTACTAGAATAAACCTATGCTCGTTTGAAGTAGTGGGCTCGATTGGACCGATGACATCCATTCCCCAAGTGGCGAATGACCGAGGTGAGCTTGTTGCATTGAGCTCATTTGGCGGTACTTTTATCATATCGGCATGCACTTGACATTGGTAGCATTTGCGGACATACTGGACGCAATCTGTCTCCATAGTCATCCAAAAGTAACTGGCCCTAAGTATCCTCTTGGCCAAGGTGAAACCCTTCATATGCGGGCCGCAGGTCCCAGCATGTATCTCCTCGAGTAGCTTAGAAGCCTCTTTTGCGTCGACACATCTTAGCAATCCCAAATCAGGAGTTCTTCTATACAAGTTCCCTCCGCTGTGGAAGAAGTGATTGGACAATCTTTGTAGTGTGCGTTGTTTAGTATTATTCGCATACTCCGGGTATTCTCCTTTCACCAAATACTCCTTGATGTTATGGAACCAAGGTTTTCCATCTGTCTCTTCCTCGACATGAGCATAGTAAGCTAGTTGATTATGGGTTCTCACTGGGATGGGATCAATGAA
The DNA here is from genome assembly GCF_000715075.1 of Nicotiana tabacum. Lineage (NCBI taxonomy): Eukaryota > Viridiplantae > Streptophyta > Magnoliopsida > Solanales > Solanaceae > Nicotiana > Nicotiana tabacum. The sequence continues at coordinate 60,662,145 of NC_134097.1, forward strand.
ATTCTTATCTGGATGTTGTATCATGGATGACAAGGTAGCCAAAGCATCAGCAAACTCATTCTGAATTCTGGGAAAATGCCAAAACTCTGTCTTCGTGAACCTTTTTCTCAACTCCTGCACATGGTGCAGATAGAGTAGTATCTTAGAATTCTTGGTGGCCCACTCTCCTTGTAACTGGTGCACGAGCAAATTTGAATCACCAATTACCAGTAGCTCCTGAATATTCATGTAGATTGCCATGTTGAGCCCCAGTATGCAGGCTTTATACTCTGTCATGTTGTTGGTGCATGGAAATCTGAGTTTAGTAGACACCGAAAAATGCTGGCCAGTTTCTGATACCAGAACTGCTCCAATGCCCACTCCTTTGAAATTTGCAGCTCCATCAAAGAACATCCTCCAACCGTCGTATGCTTCAGTAATGTCTTCTCCCACGAACGACACTTCTTCATTAGGAAAATACATTTTCAAGGGTTCGTATTCTCCTCCTACATGATTTTCAGCAAGATGGTCTGCGAATGCTTGTTCTTTGACCGCCTTTTGAGTTACATAGACGATATCGAATTCACTTAACAGTATCTTCCACTTGGCTAACTTCCCAATCGGTATGGGTTTTTGAAATATGTACTTCACAGGATCCATCCTGTATATAAGGTATGTAGTGTAGGCACAGAAGTAATGCCTCAATTTCTGAGCCGTCTAGGTCAAAGCGCAGCAAGTGCGTTCTAGCAGAGAGTATCGTGCTTCATAAGGTGTGAATTTCTTACTCAAGTAGTATATTGCTGTCTCTTTTCACCTCGTCTCGTCATGTTGTCCCAAAGCACATCTGAAATCCCCATCTAATATAGATAGATAGAGTAGCAAAGGTCATCCAGATTCCGGTGGGACCATGGCTGGTGGTGTGGAAAGGTACCCGTTGATTTTATCGAAAGCCTTATGACAATCTTCGATCCAACTTGTTCCGACATCTTTCCTCAACATCTTGAAAATGGGTTCACATATAACTGTGGACTGTGCTATGAAGCGACTGATATAGTTGAGCTATCCTAGAAAGCTCATCACATCCTTTTTGCTCCTAGGCGGCGGTAACCCCTGAATAGCCTTAACTTTAGACGGGTCCAACTCGATCCCTCGACAACTGACAATGAATCCTAGTAACTTTCCTGCGGGAACCCCGAATGCACACTTTGCGGGGTTCAGTTTTAAGTTGTACCTCCTCAACCTATCAAAAAACTTTCTCAAGTCCACTATGTTATTTGCGGCCCTCTTGGATTCGATAATGACGTCGTCCACATACACATCTATTTCTTTGTGTATCATATCATGGAAGACGGTTGTCATGGCTCTCATGTAAGTAGCCCCAGCATTCTTTAGACCAAATGGCATCATCTTATAGCAGTATACGCCCATAGTGTAATAAAAGTTGTTTTCTCTACATCTTCTTCATCCATCCAGATCTGGTGATAACCCGCGAAGTAATCTACAAAATATTGGAGTTCATTCTTGGGGCAATTGTCGATCAGGATGTGTATATTTGGCAGTGAAAAGTCGTCCTTGGGACTTGCTCTGTTTAAGTCTCGATAGTCAACACATACTCTGACTTTCCCATTTTTCTTCGAAACTGGTACAATGTTGGCTAACCAGGTTGGGTATTCAACTACCTTAAGGACTTTGGCTTTGATCTGCTTAGTGACTTCCTCCTTAATTTTCATGATCATATCTGTTTTGAATTTTCTGAGTTTTTGCTTCACCGACGGACACATGGGATTGGTAGGCAACTTGTGAGCCACTATGGACGTGCTCAAATCGATCATGTCATCATATGACCATGCAAAGATATCCTCATTCTCCTTCAATAAACAAATTTACTCCTCCTTCTCTATCGGTGATAAGTGAATGCTGATGTGAGTTTTCTTGACGGTTTTGGCGTCTCCTAAATTTACTGCTTTGGTTCGTCCAGGTTGGACTTAGGCTTATTCTCAAAGTTCTCAACCTCCCTAGCAATCTCCTCAGGTATTTCATCTTCTTCATCTGAGTCACTATCCTTATATTGCGTTGCCTCATTACAAGTCACAGTTACTGGTTTATCAAGAAAAGAAATAATAACGCTGTAGAAAAAAGTGTGAAAGGTAATAATGAATGATAAATAGCAATGCATTGATTAGAACTTAAAACATCCAAAACAAGTACATCTCGATGAATCGAGCGTTTATTTGAAACAAGTAAGTCTTTAAAAAATGAAATTACTGAAAATCTTGGATGCCTAGCATGGGTATGGAAATAAAATTAAGTTGATTGACAAGCTACCCAAGGACTCGACGGGCCCCGGCTGGTGTGGAAGTCCAGTTCCTAAGTACAACTCCCTTCTCCACAGTCTGAATATTGAGGCCTTTTTCCTCCTCCTCCTCAATTATCGCACTGCAATCCATGTCTTTGTCATCTAGGAACAGATTCTTTAGCCCAGCTAATGCTTCTTCTTCTTCTGCAGTCCCCCATACTGTATCAGCTTGGTGAAAAGTCTAACCCAGATATGGCACTAGTTTCTCGAGAGGGTAATAAGGTCCACGCCATAGAGGCAACCAGTCATCATACTCTTGCCATGTATATTGGTATCCGAGCCCGAAGGTAGTACCATGACGTTTCAGCTGTATCGGTTTGGTAATACCATGGAGATTCTTCCCAAGCCCTTTGTCGGGTTCATACCCAGACCATGCTAGTATGATTTCTATCTTGTTACTCCACGATTTGTCTTTATCAATGGCATTTACACGTTCGATGTGATGATAAGTTTCCCCTCTTAACCTTCTTCTGTTCCCGATAACCGGGATGGTTTGATTGGAGTAGATAGGGTTACTCCCGTCTTCGTGAATGATCACCTCCTAATGGTTCCATTCAAACTTCATGGCCTGGTGTAGTGTGGAAGCCACAGCCCCAGCGGTATGTATCCAAGGTCGGCCCAACAGAAGATTGTATGAATCTGATATGTCAACCACTTGGAACTCGACGTCGAACCAAGTTGGCCCTATTTGCAGACAAAGATTAATCTCCCTAATTGTGGCCCTTTGAGACCCATCAAAGGCTTTCACATTCATGCTTTCTGCCCGTATTTCATGGAAACCTTTGCCCAATCTTTTCAGAGTATCCCATAGACAAATATTGAGGCTCGAACCTCCATCGATCAGAACTCTGGCAATAAATTTGTCTTCAAATTGTACCGTGATAAGCAATGCTTGGTTATGATTCAACCTTTCAAGCGGTAGTTCATCCTCGTGGAAGATTATGTTATGACTATCCAGCACCTTCCCTACCATGTTGGCCATCTCTTCGCAGGTGATATTGTTGGATATGTAGGCTTCACTTAACACCTTCATCAAAGCATTCTTGTGCGCCTCTGAATTTTGCAATAGCAACAGGATGGAGATCTGGTTGGGGGTTTTGTTCAAACGATCAATGATGGAGTATTTCCTCGCCTGTACTTTCCTCCAAATGTCATCTGGCCCTATTTTAATAAAAGGCTGCTTGGTAGTGGCACCTTACTTGGTCCTCCCAAGTGTTCAGGTGTATAGACCCTTCAGGTTCTGGTCATTCCGTGTGCAGCATCAGACTCTTCCATCTTTGCATTTCCTTTTCTCCTAGCTTTGGCAACATAATCCCAGGGTATTGCTTTTGAATCGAAAGAATGTGTGGTTCATACCGTCACTGTGAAAGGTGTGGCCACTTCTACTTCAAATGGAACATGGGTGGCTGCAGGTGGAGCTAACTCTACCTCAAATGGGACCGATGCGGCTACCTCAACCTCAACTGGTGACTGCGTCTGTACTACAATATGAGTAAGTGTGACTATAGTTTTAAAATCATCGCCTTCTCGAATAAGCCCGATTGAGCCTTCAAGATCCCATTCTTCATCTATCTCTATTACATGTATTCCACCGCCCCTATGATCCGGGAGAGGATTATTGTGGACATTGGGCGCAGCTTCTTTTTCCTGTATGACCTTGTTGTCAATCAGTGTCTGGATTTTATCTTTCAATGTTCGGCACTCATCAATGGTGTGCCACTTCATACCGGAATGGTATGCACAGACTTTGTTTGGGTTGACCTATTGGGACAGGTTCTCCACTACCATAGTAGGAATAGGAGTGACATAACCAGCGGCCTTCAACCTTTCATATAGCTGGTCGATGGGTTTAGCAATAGTAGTGTATTGTCTGAGTGGTTTGCAGTCAAAATTGGGTCGTGGTCTTGGATAATTTTGGTAAGTTGATGGTGAATGGAAATGAGATGGTTGGGAATTATAGGTGTGATAAACAGTGGCTAGTTGGGGATATCTGGAAGATGAGGGTTGATATGTAGGTAGAGGTGTTTGGTATGTGGGTGGAGATGCTTGGTATATGAGTGGATATTTTAGGCCCTGAGCCACCGTTACTGCCCCGACGTCTTTCTTTTTTGATATGCCTCCTGATTTTAGTGCTTTGTTTGTGGTCTATAGTGCCTCAAAGTTTGTCACAATCCCACTCTTGATGCCTTCTTCAATCCTTTCATCAAGTTTGATGATATCAGAGAATTTATGGTTTTCAATAACCATCAATCTTTCATAGTATTGCGGATCATGTGCTCTAACGAAGAACTTGTTCATTTGTTCTTCATCCAATGCTGGCCTGACCTTGGCCACTTCCAACCTTCATCGAGTAGCATACTCTCGGAAAGTCTCGGTGGGCTTCTTCTTGATGTTTTGAATGTAGAAAACATCCGGTGCATTTTTTGTGTTGAACCTGAAGGTCCATGAAATCAGATGCCATACTCACCTAGTTGGACTATTTTTAGGATCCTGGCTGATGTACCAGGATAAAGCATCTCTCGTAAGACTCCTCATGAAAAGCTTCATCCAGATCTTTTCATCCCTTCTGTCCCCGACAAGTTTGTCACAATAGGTCCTTAGATAAACCCTAGGATCGCCTGTACCGTCAAACATCTCAAACTTGGGAGGTTTGTAACCCTCTGGCAGTTCTACATCCAGCTATATGCATAGGTCTTCATAATTCAAACCCTCTATCCCTTTGCCTCCTTCGATTCTCTGAACCCGACTTGTCAATTTCTTGAGTTCCTTAGCCATGTTCTTGATGAGCAGGTCCTTCTCAGTAGATTTTGGTGTATAAGAGGTTGGTTGAGTAGAGTGAGGTATGGTTGCCACATATATAGGGTTGTTTTGGTGAGTGCCAGGAACTTGGGTGTAGTGGTGGTCATTGGTTAAGTTTTGAGGATCGGGAATGGTTTGTGGTGTGTTTTGGGGAGTGTGATAAGTAGCGGTTGGTGGGTACTAGATTGGTTGATGGTGATGTTGTGGCGGAGTTGGTATCGGTAAGGGATTGAGATTTTGAGGTGGGTTGCATATTGATGCGGTGTATGAGGGTTTTGTGGATGCTGGTTTGGTGTGTTTTGGGGAGGCGCTAGGTTTTTGGTATTTTGTTGGTTGATATCGAGGACATTCATGGTGAGGGATAGGTTTGCTAAGTTGTGGACCTGCTCAAGCTCTCCCTGTAACTCTAGTATCTTTTCTTCCAACCTCAAAACTAAATCATTTGGCGCCGGAGTACTCTGACCATTTGAAGTTTCCACATTCTCAGTATTTTCCTTTCGAATACCACTTAAGTCGTCTATTTTACCCTTCTCTTTGCTTCTTGTATTACTTGGAGAAGGAGGAGGTAGAGGGCCTCTAGATCTGGTGTGATATGCTGATAATGTCAGTATGTGCGAACCAACCTTAGGGGATGGGAATAAAGAATAAAGAAAAATAAAAGGTAAAAAAGTCAGTGCGGATTCCAAAATATTTGTAGTATTTAAACACATATTGCGGGAATGTAAATTCACGTCCTAATTTGGGAGCCTCGTTGTTCCCGAGGTAGGCCTAGCGACAAATATATTTGGAGAAATTCAGTGCCAATAATTGCCTCATTTCATTAAGGCAAAAATAAACAACCCAAAACGACACTAAATAAGATAATGTTGCTAATGGCACTTGGCCTTATTACATTTTAAAAAAAAGGTAAGTAAATTGTCACGACCCAAACTGAAGGGCCGCGATGGGCACTCGGTACCTTACTCAATCGAGTACAAACATAGCATATCTTTTCACATCATACTATTATAAATAATTGAGCCGGAGAGGCTGCCATGAAATAGGTAGAATACAACAAGTAATGTCAACTTATACATAAGACATATAGGCCTCTAAGACTAAAATAACCACTTGAACACTAAACATAGGCCGACAAGGCCATACGATCTTTTATGTACATGACATCTGTCTACAAGCCTCTAAGAACACATAATTTTCATAAAGGTCGGGATAGAGTCCTGTCATACCAAACAATACATATCTAACTCAAACTAACCAAACAAGCAACTCCGAAGCAAATGGAGCGCACCAACATTATCCGCTGAGCTGATAGCCCACTTGGAGGGCTTTCGACCTGTCTGTCGGGACCTGCGGGCATGAAACGCAATGTCCCCAGGTAAAAAGGGACATCAGTATGAATAATGTACTCAGTATGTAAGGCACATAAATAAATACATAACAGACATGGAGGAAATATAGAGTAAATGACTCCACTTGTAAGTCTGGATAACTTTGTAAATCATGAAATAATCACAATATCATGCATATTCGTATGAATGTCATGTCGTGCATAGGTACATGTTTCATAACATCATTAGCCTTTGAGGGCGTCCCATCATATCATCTCGGCCACTGTGGGCAAAATCATAAACGTATACCAGCTGATCACGTGGTGGTGCGCATATAACGCCATAACCTTTCCCATATACATATATATATATATCCATACATATATATATATATATATGCATATATAACGCTATCTGGTCATGGGTCAATGTATATGAATGCAATGCATGAAAAGTGCGTTAATAAAATCTTTCGGAATGCCATAAGACTATTTATCCTTTGAGCAATATCATAAAGTAATTCTTTTCAACTTTCATATTTTTCTGAGACCCGTGAACAGATGATAGAATATTATGACACATGGAAATTCAAGAACATGGATATCTCTAATACCTCAATGAATAGAGTCATTTATAGAATTTGTGTATTTGTTCGTTTCGTTTGTGTCATATAGATCATGTCATAAGAAAGAAGGGATAGCCTTAACATACCTGGAGTAGGGAAAATCCGTATGAAGTTCTTGGAAAAAGGTTGCACCGTACTCCGTTAGAATAGCACAAATTTTACGTTGCTAGAGTTCTAATAATTCTCGTTGGTTTGGTTGAAGAATCATGTTGCTTAGTGTAATATTTGGAATCTGATTCAAGTGTTTAAAATGAAAAGTCGAAAACTCCTAAGAATGGCCAACGTTTCCTCCACTTCTAATTGTAGTGTTTGAGAATGAGATTTGTTGAAAGCTTATATGAATTCACTTTTGATGGTAGAGTCTTTGGTATGGAAATGTTAAAATCTTATTGTAGTATCTTAAGAATGAATTTGTTGAAATTCAGCAAAATGACTAATGTCCCCACTTGTCATTGTAGTATCTTTGTATGGAAATTCTTTGAATTAAAATGCCTTGTATTTGGCATATTAGGTTGCCACCTAATAAGAATGACTAAGAGTCATTATTTTAGGATGTGGCTTTCTGCCACGTGGGGGTGGGGGGAAATTTAATCTTTATCCACTTATTAGGTAATTAGGTAATGTCTCGTTACCCGGTAATTAATTAATTGCCCGCATAATTAAACATTTTCTCAACTTACTTAAAATACTACTCTCTTTTAACATACCTTGTACACCTTATGGTCATATAGTACCTTCTATGGCACTAGTCCATAAATACCGAGTATTTTAGCTCGGGCCATATTTTACCCCAAAATGCCAAACTTTGACGAAAATTCATTTTCTTTGACTTGCTTCCCCTTTTCCCTTAACGAATTTACTCATCACTTGTGAAATAGCACAATCCTTATAATCTCCAAATAAACTTTTACTTGGATTGATGTCAATTACCTTACGACAAATTCAATGTACAATACTACATGGTGCAACATCGTCGTAACTTAATATTGCAAAGCGTAATATCACCGTAATGTAATACTGCAGGGTGAAACATTGTCGTAACTTAATACTGTGAAGTGTAATATCATCGTAATGTAATACTGCAAGGTGTAACATCATCTTAATATAATATTGTAGGACGTAACATCATCATAATGTTGTGGGGTGTAATATCATTCCCCCTTTGGAACATTCGTCCTCGAATGTTGACTGATGCTCTTATCATTTTCATAACTTATAGCTCTTGTGAATACCTTAATACTCTCCTTGCCATTTAAGCAGTTGCTCTGTGAATAAATCCAAAGTCTAGAGTATTCCCCCCTTTAGTCTTTTTCCTCATATCATGACTTGTGGTCGAAATCTTTCTAATCTCGCAGCTTCTGCTACCTCCTGTCACATGCAGCCTGTATGAACCTGGCTTTGTAAGTGCGCTTATGCGATTCATTTTTTCATTTTTCCTTTTAGCTTTTAGTCAATCTCGAGGCCTTACTTTATAAACATATACAAGGCTTAATATGATTCCTCTCTGGGCATCTATAGGTGTACTGAAGTTCTTTGCTCGATACTTTGTAGAATTTGCGAATATGGCCATATCTTATTTCATAAATCCGGTCATCCATTCATATGTCTTTACTATACCTACATGGGTCATGCTATACCATAATTTTTTTACTTCAATTTATCATTATTGAGGTATGCTTACCAAACTCCCAGTTACTTTTGTTGCCTATCCTATAGGTATAAATTTCAGTTCTTTAATGCTCCTTCATTACCGTTCGTCTTAAGAAAGATGGCGTAATCTCATGTCATACTTTGTAACTTGTATCTGTCCATTGTTAATTTACCTCAATGTTGATCTACAATCCTCCACTTGAAGATTTGAAACTTCTTACGTAATACATTGCCGCTAGGGCTTACGTTGCATTGAGGAATATTTGAAGTGATTTCCATAATCGTATTTCATAGTGTCTCAATGTAATTCACCTTATGAGGGGTATCCTAATCTCGTGCCATCAGTGAAATCCTTTTCTCCTTCTCTTTTTTTTTCAAAATCATTATTCAAACGAAGTTCCTTTTTCCTTTATCTACCACAATTACACCCTCATTTCTTTCAAATGATATTAGTCTTAGACTCCTTTGAGTTCATTCAGGCTATACTGAGCCTTCTATGACTTATAGAAAACATTAGATCGCTTGTTTTCATGGGTTTAATCCTTAGGACTTATCCATTCTCGTCACCTTCTCACTCGCCCTTTCGTATCCTTACTCTTGCCTTCCTAAAACCTTGTCGCTTTGCCATACTTAAGCTCGCGACCTACCCATATTTATTTATATTACTCGCAACCTTCCTTCAACTTGCTTGTATCATAGGTTTCCTTATGTCACTCTGGAACATCAAGCGAGATATCACATCATCTCTAACTCTTCTTTACTGTCTTAATTAGCCTCCTCAATACCTAGAAACCATAGGCTATGATATATGCCACTGACGATGTCGCTATCATTCCTGGATATTGAATCCTCGCACTTCTAGCCTTCTATCCGAAGTATGGACTATTCACAACTTTTTGCATTTGAGTATCTCGTACGCTGTTCACCTTTACTTTACTTACTTAAAATCTCGCATCATATCTTCTATATCCTTCACAACCTCCCTTCCACATAGGTATGATTCAGACCACAACCTGAAGTTCTATTATAATACTGCAATCCCGTAGGAGCTTCATACTGACTTCTTCAGAGGCTGTTACTTTTTTTAACTAGCATTATCATAGAGCCATTATAGACCTCTAATTTTAAGGGAGATCCTGCAATGTTCTTGATCATAATGTTTCTATTTTTCTGGGTCCAATAATCAAACTCTTGATTTACTTGGGTGATGTAACTCTTTAGTTTCCTCCTTCTTCTAATCGGCATTTACGTCGGCTTAAGCTATCTTCCGATATGTGGTTCCTGGTTTTAGTTATTCTGTTTAGCCTTTCATGGGCGCTGAGGAATATGCATGATACAATCCTTTAATAATTTAATCCTTCGTTTATTACCTGGGCTCAATTCTTTCTTTTAACGTATACCAGAATTTTCTACGGCTGTATATGCTGCATGTATAAAACTTTGAACCCTTAAATGTGTTCATAACGTAACCAACTCTGGATCATTGATGGAATAATTTATTTCGTTCCATCTTAGCTTTCTTTCAACGTAAGCTCTTACTTTTTTCTGGTTTTTCTGCCCCCTTGTTGCATCCATACTTAGCTTATCTTAGTGCCCACACATGCCATGTTATGAGATTGTTGTTACACGACTATTTTCTCTTTAGGTCGTTGCGCTTAAGTTGAAGCCTTCTTCCTTATTTCCTCAGCTAGTCTTTCATTGTAGTACTTAGGGAGAACCCTTGACCCTCATAAAGATGAGCTTATTACGGACCTTTTAATGTCGTTTCTTGCCTATAATTATTCGTAGTTGCTTACCACCATGCCCTTGTTCTTGTAGGGTTGCTTCTGAATGGATATTTTGACTACCTTCCTAGTGGTACTTTCTTTTATCCCCGTAACACTCATACGGTACCTTTAACTACCTCGACTCCTATTTGAATATATCTCAAGTATTATAATGACACAACTGCGAGGCTGAATTCTCCATGTTGGGGTTTACTATATTTATCTTGCATGATCTCCTTATTTATCTGTAACTTCTTGTTTAGTCATGACTAGACTCTTCTTGAATCAACTACTAACTACTCGTCGACCCATTCTCATATTCATATTCCGTGTAATCTCTCTTAAGTTATTTATTTTGTCTAACTTACCTTTTGCACTGGCTCCTTATTTATCAATAACCTTTCGGACAAGAACCCTTACTTCCTTTTTTTTGGCTTCGTGCTTACATAACGTTGTGGAATCATAGCATATATGTAACATCTAGGTAGGTGCAGTCTCATCCCTTTCTCATTTTTATTGCATTCTTCCTTTATCATTCCATACTCCTCCTTTAGACTTGGAGATATGACGGTCTGCCTATAGATGTTTTTCCTCTTCATCTTTGGTGTCCTTTCACATTAACAATGACCCTTACTCGCCTTGTGGTAATACTTCTGTACCAAGGATAACAAAATTCCTCGCTCGCGATGGTGACACTTAGTGTAACTTGCACATACAGTCTTTAAGATTAACTTTACTCATATTGCTTGCTTTAGGGAAGCGTCTCCCTAAATGACCATTCTCTGAATTCATCATAGATCTTCTTCTGTTGTCCATTCTACTATTGCCAGAATGCAATCTGAAATTCTCATGATGCTGACTATCATCAAATTACTCAGTTCCTTATTCATGTTTAATTTATCTTTTTCACCAATTTATACAGATTTCTATTACTCTAGGGTTTAACTTTTTCTTCTGGTAATAACGTTAGCATTGCGAACTTATTTCTCGAAATGAGGATATGACTTTAGGGACTATACTCCTTTGTTCTCTCAAAGCATGTCACCCCGCGTCCCTTCCTCCATCTGACTATAGACTTTGTAATACTATCATTTTTTTCCTACCGTTGTCATCCATGTATCACACCTTATTCATAATGCTTCCTTATCTCTCTTCTTATTTCCCTGCTAATATTTTTGCCTATCACTTTCTTTTGAAAACTTCAACATGACATTCTTTTGGTTTTAGCTCCCCTTGCTTCATCCATTGGCTCTTCGGGTTGCCAAGCATTCTCGTTCTACTAGGGACGGGAGCCATACTAAGGTAATATTTATCCCTTTAAGGCTTCCAGTGCCTATTTTTGTAGTACTCATATCTAGCTGTACTATTTTAGAGTGCACCATCTAGGTGTCTCATAAAGAGATCTATTACCACAAATAATTCAACTGACAAATAATTTTGGGTTACTCTAACCCCAGTCGGATCCTGATATCCCATTCTCTTCTAATACTAGTTCTGTTAACCCCCATAGGGCATATCTGGAATGGGTGTGACCAATTTTACATACCTTTGTTACTACTATTGAAGGTAACTCAAAATGCTTATATCTCTCTGCTTGAGTTGAAAATACCGATAATCTTCATTAACTGGGTACCTCGTATCCTTTTTCACCTTGCTCCTTTTATTTGTTGAAACTTGTATTTATATTCTTAATCTCCCATTGTCTTTCACGATAAAGATGGATAGACATTCTTTCCTTAAGGCTTCTTATCAGGAAGCTTACACCTTTCAGTACACCCATGATCTTCTAAAGACCTCATATTTACTTATCGTAGGCATCATACAAAAATCTAATTCCTCTGACTCAGCTCTTCCACAACTCTCTCTCTTTCCAACCTTCTTTCCGGACGTAGTTATCATTTTATTACGAATAAAATAGAATTTTGGAATTTGAATTCTTATAAGTGAGCTCTACCATACGATCTAGAGTAATAAGAAAGAGTAACAATCCTAAATGTCCTATAGCCTCCTGCTTATAAGTGTGGTGCATGACGCACCCATAAACAAGACTATGCTAGACACGGCTTGTAGACTTCCTAGGACAGAACTGCTCTAATACCACATTTGTCATGACCCAAACTGATGGGCTGCGACGGGCACCCGGTACCTTACTCAACCGAATATCAATATAATGTACCTTTTCATGTCATACTATCATAAATAACTGAGTCGGAAAGGTTGCCATGAAATAGGTAGAATACAATAGGTAATGCCAACTTATACATAAGACAGATAGGCCTCTAAGACCAAAATAACCACTTGAACACTAAACATAGGCTGACAAGGCCATACATTCTTTTACGTACATGACATCAATCTACAACCCTCTAAGAATACATAATTTTCATAAAGGCTGGGACAGAGTCCCGCCATACCAAACAATACATATATAACTCATACTAACCAAACAAGCAACTTCGAAGCAAATGGAGCACACCAACATCTTCCGTTGAGCTGATAGCCTACTTGGAGGGATCTCGACCTATCTATCGGGACCTGCGGGCATGAATCACAACATCCCCAGGCAACAAGGGACGTCAGTACGAATAATGTATTGAGTATATAAGGAACATAAATAAGTACATAACAGACATAGTAGAAATATAGAGTAAATGACTCCACCTGTAAGTCTGGATAACTTTGTAAATCATGAAATAATTACAGTGTCATACATATGCATATGAATGTCATGTCATGCGTAGGTACATGTTTCATAACATCATCAGCCTCTGAGGCCGTCCCATCATATCATCTCAACCGTTATGGGCAAAATCATCAATGTATACCAGTTGATCAGGTGGTGGTGCGTATATAATGACATAACCTTTCCCATATCCCATATACATACATATATATATATATATATGCATATATAACGCTATCTGGTCATGGGTCAATGTACATGAATTCAATGCATGAAAAGTGCGTTAATTAAATCTTTCGGAATGCCATAAGACTATTTATCCTTTGAGCAATATCATAAAGTAAACTCTTTTCAATTTTCATATTTTTTTGAGACCCGTGAACAAATGATAGAATAGTATGACACATGGAAATTCAACAACATAGATATCTCTAATACTTCTATGAATAGATTCATTCATGGAATTTGTGCATTTGTACATTTCATTTATGTCGTATAGATCATGTCATAAGAAAGAAGGGATAGCCTTAGCATACTTGGAGTAGGAAAAATCCGTATGATGTTCTTGGAAAAAGGTTGCACCGTACTCCGTTAGAATCGCAAAGTTTTTACGTTGCCAAATTGCCAATAATTCTCGTTGGTTTGGTTGAAGAATCACGTTGCTTAGTGTAATATTTGGAATCTGATTCAAGTGTTTGAAAATAAAAATTTGAAAACTCCTAAGAATGGCCAACGTTATGTCCACTTCTAATTGTAGTGTTTGAGAATGAGATTTGTTGAAAGCTTATATGAATTCAGTTTTGATGGTAGAGTCTTTGGTATGGAAATGTTAAAATCTTATTGTAGTATCTTGAGAATGAATTTGTTGAAATTTACCAGAATGACTAATGTCCCCACTTGTCATTGTAGTATCTTTGTATGGAAATTCTTTGAATTAAAATGCCTTTCATTTGGCATATTAGGTTGCCACTTAATAAGAATGACTAAGAGTCATTCTTTTAGGATATGGCTTGTTGTCACGTGGGGATGGGGTATCCACTTATTAGTTAATTAGGTATTGTCCCGTTACCTGGTAATTAATCAATTACCCGCATAATTAAACATTATCTCAACTTACTTAAAATACTACTCTATTTTAACATACCTTGTACACCTTATGGTCATGTAGTACCTTGTTTGGCACTAGACCATAAATACCGAGTATTTTAGCTCGGGCCATATTTTTACCCCAAAATGCCAAACTTTGACGAAAATTCATTTTCTTTGACTTGCTCCCCCTTTCACCTTCACGAATTTACTCATCACTTGTGAAATACCATAATCCTTATAATCTCCAAATAATCTTTTACTTGGAATGATGTCAATTACCTTACGACGAACTCAACGTACAATACTACAGGGTGCAACATCGCCGTAACTTAATACTACTCAAGCATAACATCGGCGTAATGTAATACTGCAGGGTGCAACATTGTCATAACTTAATACCGCAAAGTGTAACATCATTATAATATAATACTGCAAGGCGTAACATCATCGTAATGTTGCGGGTGTAACATAAATCTAATCTACTTGGTCCCAGAAGGACCCTCTCTAGACCAGATGTTGTTGTCGATCAACTCTCCCAGCTCGCGCAGGTTCAGCAATTAGAATTCCCTTGCCAAATGCCCTCATTCGTTTCCTACAACGTTCTGGAAGTCGGTGACTCTCTTTCTTATCTTTCCCTCCAATTCCATCAAACTATTCTCCAAATATTCCACCCTTTCGCTGGATTTAACAGCCCTCTCCTTCCACTCATTAATCATTTCCATATCGGCCTTATGCTGTGCCATATGCTCAGCTTCAGACTCTTGAACTCTTTTGTGCAACTTGTTATACTTCACCTCTGCTTCGGTAAACTCATATATGACCTTGTTTCTTGGACCAACTCTTGGATCGTAGATTCCTGATAGATTATCATCCAACAATGAGGGGTAAAAGTATGAATGGCCCGCATGATATCGGTCTGGCTCAATGGTATCCTTCTCCACAATAATCTTCAAAGTCCACATATGTTGTGCTTCATTCTTATATGGGATGGCGTCACCCTGGAAATCAGTTATGAAGTGACTAATTTTAGCGGCCCATGGTATGACCTGTCTCTTGCCTGCCTGTCTCATAACCCTAAGGGGAGCATAAGGGTATATCCCTCTTAACCCAATCAACATCAAATGTGGGACATCTCTAGATCTAATGATGAACTCGTCGGTGGGGAACCACTCGAACATCCACTAAGCCTGGTCCTCAGTCAACTTGTTGAAGAACTGCACCTATCCTATAGCATCCTTAGGTTGAGCAAACATGTCTGAAATGTAAGTCATTCTCTTAGGGTGGTGGAAGGCTATGTGGTCATTCCACGACCTTTGTGGAAACTCTTGGCAGTATTCACCCTTTTGGATATGTTCTAACAGCCAAACTTGTAATAGCAAATTGCAACACTCAAAGAATTTGGACCCCTTCTAACAGCGTTCCAAGGCCCGGTACATATCTGCAACGATCATAAGGACAATAGTATATGTCTGTACCTCGATCCCCTCCATCAAAGTTTTGGCCACCATATCCAGCCTGGTATGGATTATATCCCCTTGGATTGTGAAAACCAGCATGCCCAAGAAACACACAATGAACACGAAGACCCTACGATGAACCCAACCCAAGGAGGTGATTGAGAACTCATCATCAAAAATACGGTAAGAGCTACTGTGATTGTATCTTTCATAGAGGAAGTCAAAAGGTATGTAGGAGTTTTTCAGGTACTCCAAATCATCATTTTTCTTCAGCCCCATCATCTTAAAGAACCCTCTAGCTGTGCAATTTTCAGGTGTTAACAGACCAGGGCTATCCCAAGGCAACCTAGCAAATCTTTCTATTTCTTCTAGGAGGGGAGTCATTTCTATATCCCCAAAATGGAACACAGCCATTTCCTTATCCCAAAGCAGAGTGGCGGCCTCGATCAACATTTTGTTTGGTTAAAAATCCAACAGTGAAGGCAAATTCCCTAAGAATCTTTTCAAATGATTTTGGTCACTTGAGGGAAGATCCCTCCACCAATCTAGCAAAAGTGGAGGTACGCTACCGACCATACCGAATTTAGGGACTTCGTGCCTCATTTTCTGTAAAGCAAAAGATGGTTAAGCCTTTTCCCCCTCCAAGTTCGTCTATTTATACAATAATGATTAGCACATTGGCACTTATTTCTCCAAAATTAATGCACACAATCGTGGTTGCATCCATTGGGATTATGGAAAATTTGATGGACTTTTGGACGAGGCTTGTCTTAAAAGGTTATTATGCGGACAACATATTAACCCGGTTAGGTTTGACCATGATGCATGCACAATTAATCAGAGTAAGGTTGCTATAAAGGTCTAGACTGGGACCCTCAAGCGGACAACTTGAAGGGGAAAGGCAAGGAACCGTCGTACCACCATTGATCGACTAGTTTTACCGCAAATACACCTTTCTGCATTTAAAAGGGTGATATATGGAAAAAGCGCAAACACTCATCAAGTGTTGCTATAGTATTGATTACGCACGAGTGGAATATGATGTTGAGCATGATTTATGCGACAATAAATAGCATGTTGTCACGTATTTCCAAGTTAAAAATGATAAATGCGGTATTGAAATAATTGAAAGACAGTTAAGAAAGAAAACAAGGAGACAAGTTAGTTTCAGGAAATAAAGCAAAATCATAAATGCTTTAAAATAAGCAGTTAAATCCAAATAAAGGGGAAGGGTGCACGGGATAAGGAATGCTTAAGACTAATTCACAAAAAATAAGTTCGTTATGGTAAGAGCCTAAAAATATCCCCAGCAGAGTCGCCATGCTGGCGTGCCCCCTTTTTCTTCGCGGAATCCGGGTTTCAACATTCATGGGGGAACAACTCGTTTCTTTTTGGGAATTGGGTGTTTGAAGGGTCGCCACCTAACAGATTAAGGTGTGTTAGGGCACCTAGAGTAATTAACTCATGTAACTAGCTTGCATTACCAGAGATTAGGGTAAGGGCTCGAAATAACCTTGAGGGGAAGGTGTTAGGCACCCCTCGCGGTCCACAATGGTAGATCCTGGCCGGACTTAAACTATGTGAATTAGTCATTTAACAAGTAAGCGGTCTCAGCACATATTTGCAAATAATGATAGCTTACACAGTCTAAACACATATACAATCAAGAAAGATAAGCATAAATTAAGGAGGTTTGAACAGTTCGAGCATACATAAATCAAGGAAGTTTAGGAGGTCTGAGTACGCATATGTGATTTGGGGAAAGGGAAGTCCTAAGTTAATTATCCTATAGGATCAATCTGTGCAATGCCCGGTAATCCTCCTCAACTAGAGGGGCTACACGTGACATTAGCGCGCAGGTCATCATATCCTTTTACTACCCATTACCCTCCCCTTAGTGGTTATATAAGCGAATTTGATTAACGAACTCTAAGCGTGTTGTTACTCGTCCCTTCCTTGTGGTCCCGGAGGAATTTAGAACCTCTAAACTTAGGCAGTTCTAGACAATCCTAAGGTGTTTAAAAGACAAAAATCTAGGCAACAACAAATAACACGTAGGACTTTCAAATAGGAAGCAGATGAAGGCTCATGTTTACCTCCACATATACATAGGCAAATAAGCAGCACATCTCAAACACAGATTTTTAGGTAATTTCAGAGAAATCC
Organism: Nicotiana tabacum; assembly: GCF_000715075.1. Classification (NCBI taxonomy): domain Eukaryota; kingdom Viridiplantae; phylum Streptophyta; class Magnoliopsida; order Solanales; family Solanaceae; genus Nicotiana; species Nicotiana tabacum. The sequence goes on from NC_134097.1 coordinate 60,680,043, forward strand.
TAGAATGGGGTATCTAGGTGAGCATCAAACACATAACATGCAACATTGTTTCTTAAAACGAAGTGGCAAAACCTTAATCAGTTTGCCTACTGATTTTAAAAACATGTTAAACCTGAGCAGTGTAAAAATAATCAGAGCATAGTTTCTCAATTTTTACAAGGACATTAATCACCTAAGTTTGCCTAGGCGTGGGGCTATATGCAATCATAGTTATAGGGGACATTTAAATAGTTTGAAGTTGTTTCAACCTATAGGCATGTTGATCTAAGTGAACAGGTGATTTTATATAGATTGCTGCTGGAACATGATACCAATGTGTGAAACTGTTTTAACCTATTTTACTTGAGCGACATGAAGCAAATGCATGTATAGTCCTAAAAATAGGATCTCTAATACACATGGGGAAGGTTGCTTATTAAGCAGTTTCAATAATCTAGTGACAGAATTTCTAAGTGATCACGAATTATACAGAATCAGAAATAGAGTTATGATCTACCTCGTGTTTCTAGTATACAAAGCAGTAAACGTGAGTGCTCTAAAACAGGATATCTAATGTACAGATTTAGCATGATTTAATACGAAAAACCATATCAATCTTAAGCATGGTATCTAGTGTATTACACGGATCTAAACATGATTTCTACAGCAAGTCATCGTATAGCAAAGCCTATAAAACATGATTTCTACCCAGTTTTATCCCACAGAATCATATAGCTACCCTCCCTTTTCACTATTTGCCCCAATATCTATTTACAAAGAATTATTATAGACCAAGATTGCATAAATTACATAAATGAACTATAAATTAGACTATCGGGAGCCTGATGCAGGCCAAAAATAATCCTGGGAGTACCAGGCCTTCAATGGTAGTCTCAAATGCCAAGAACCTCATAGCCAATGAATGTCCAGGTGTGTTAGAGTTCCTTAAGGACCTCAAGGATCCCGAGCAGTGCTCACACTAAGACCTTCTCATAATAGGGACTGGTTATGTGCAGTGTAGAAAGGCCAGCCCTAGTGTGCCAGAGTTCAAAAGAATCTCGGGGGATTCCAAGGCAGTACACACACTGGAAAGGCAGAACCTAATGATCTAAGAGTGAAGTGAGAGTGCTCAACATAGTTTGAAAGATTTAGTGAAAACAGTGTAGAGACGACTCTAGGAGTGAAAAAGGTTTTCTGAAATAGAAACTAGTTTGATAGTGAAAAATAGTTTGAGAAGAGTGCCAAAACACTTTTGAAAATAGCAAACAATCAATTGGTCATAAAACACCCAGATTCAGAAACACTCAACAAACAGATCTCACACCGGGATAAGGGGATTGGGGACACATAGAATTCACATTAAGAGAACACATGACAGGGCTCAGGGAGGCATATAGACAACAAAATCCATAGAAAACTTAGGAGCTTATAGAATTAATAGGTTAGTCATGATGGTAGGTAATAGGGCCATGTTGAAAGCAAAGAAGCACTGGACAGAAACAGACACACAACTAGAGTCTGTCGAATCCTTAAAAGATTAGGTAACTAACATGATTTCCTCGGTGAAGGAAAATAGACAAGGGTGAATAGACATGCTGGACAAACATCAAATGGACAACTATAGTTTGTACATGCTAATTACATATTGAACAAAGCAGGATTAGACATGTTAAGCAAGGCAGTAAACAGGAACAGGAATTGAATTCATAACTAATGAGCTAGTACTATAATGAAACACATAGAGTTTAGGTTTCAAAATTTAACTAAGACATACTAGTCAAGAAAAGAGTGTAGAATATAAATCATGTGTAGTTCCAATATCTAGCCTTGGCTTTCGGCCGGCTAGATCAAAAGTTATCACAAGTAGCAGAGAAATAAAAGAGAGTTTGAGTGTGAGTGTGTGTTCTTTGAACTTGTGTTCGTGTGTTAAGAAGTGAAATAGGGGAGTTTATATAGTAGTTCGAGAGTAGAGAAAATAAGGTAAAGGAATCAATAGTCAGCAATTAAGGTATCACAGAATCAGTCACACAAAGAGGTTCAGCACAGTCTTCCCCTTAATTAAGGGCAATTAGCCAACGGTAATGACAGGAACTAATTAAGGCAAGAGGTTCAAATCAGACTAAATAAAGGAGTAAAGAATCAGAGGTCTAATTAAGGAAAGGATTTCAAATCAAACCAAATAAAGAACTTCAGAATAAAATAATCAGGGGTTTAATTAAAGGAAGAATCATGTAAAGGAATCAGTAAATATACAACAATCAAATAAGGCAAGAACAACTAATTAGGGTCGTAATCATTGAAACAGGAAGGACTCATGCATACAGATTCTTAACAGCAAATCAATCAACCAGATTAACAACAATGCTAGAAAGAATATATCGATTCCTATAAATAGAATAGACTAAGTAAAACTTTATAAACATAAAAAGTTAGACGGAAAATTGATTCAAAATACTAATAGAGATTAATTAGGGTAAAAATCAAAAAGCAATGAATTTGACTAAGGAAAATTGCGTAAGTCAAAAATACAAAGTGAATCAACACAACTGGTAACATTGAAAAACTCAGAATCGAAGCAAAAAAATCAGAAAGTTAGAGTTTTCACATAAATCGACAAGGGTCTAAGCAACCTTTGCATAAATCAGTCAAGAACACTAAGGATAATTGATTAAACGTTTAAAAATCAGAAAGGCCTTTGAGAAAATGACTTGTCATGAACCCTAGTTTAGGAAAAATCGGGAAATCAGTTGAAACCGGAAAATTTTCAAGGAAAACATCTAAGAGTTGCTCGATTTGTCTCAGATTTGAGAAGATCGGGGACAATAAATTAGGTTTTTTTAGAAAGCATAACAAAGACGAGAACATAGACCTAGAAAATCATGGATTCATAGCAAAATATGAGAGGTTTCTTACTCATGGTCGAGCAAACGGCCTAAAACAGGCAAAGAAATCAAAAGGTGCAAACCAGACCGCCTAGGTCCCTTGAAATCTCCTCAAGGATCTACGAAACTAATGGACCATAGCAAGTAGGAGCCATTAGAGGCTTGAGACAACGAAGAAACATCATCGAATGGTAGTGTGAGCCGGTGACAGTGCCTGAGGATTAGGGTTCAGATAGAGAGCATTTGAGAGAGAAAGGAAAGGGTGACGGCGGGGGAAAGGGTGAGAATGAAAGGTTTTCGGGGGGCGTTATTAGGTTAATTATGGTAGGGGGTAATCTGGACCGTTGATCAAAATGATCAATGCCAGGATTGGCCAGGTATTGGGTCGGGCAGGTTAAGGTTTTGGGCTCAAAGGGTTTGGGCCAAATTATAAGTGGTCTTGGGCTAGTATTCTAGGATAAAATTGAAAATAAAAAGGGGCTATTTATTAAATACCCAAACAGTTGAATAAAATTAATTTGTGAAATAATTAACTTATTATAAAAAATGATTTTTATGCATAGAAATGTTTTAAAATAATTATTTAGTATTTTAAAAATACAATGGACCAATTTCTGGTAAAATAATGCAATAATGTATGCATGGGCGTTATTGCAATTGTAACCAAAAAGTGCCAATTTGGCCATTTATGAAATAATTCGGACTTAATAGGACCATAAATGGTAATATTAAATCAAGAAATGTTTTAAAATCATCTGTAATGCAATTTTGTAATTATTTATATGAATAAAATACTGAGATAAATTAATTTAAAAATATAAAAATTATGAAAAAATACCAATTGATGCTAATGCATAGTTTTAAAGGTATATATGCATTTCAAAATATTGAAGGAAAAAATTGGATATCTACACCGGCCAAGGCCCCAAGACCTTCAACGGCCTCTTTCCCTGTGGGGATTTTGCCTTCATTCTCATCATCTCCTAAGCCATTGCTCGACACACCTCCAAAAGCAAACAGGGCAGCAGCCTTCTTCTCTAGGGTCTTCACCCTCACGACCTCGGCAGATAGATCAATGCCCCCCGCGTGTATATCATCGAGTCCGCCTCCGAGATTCTAACCGAGCATGCTCCATGGCTCGAGTTAATTTCAGTTCGACCCCCTCAGGCATGCTCTCGACTTGAGCACTTATTACAACGGCATCCTTTTTGTGCAAGGATATAAGCGCCTCGGCTTCAGTTTTGATCCCGGATAGCGCAGCAACTAACTTAGTATGGAGACCTCTATACTTATCACTATCCTCCCTCGCATCATGAAGCTGGTGCCCGACTAAGGCCATTTTTCCCTGGAGGGTATCCCTCTCAGAAGTTATCTCCCTCACGTGCTGTTTGAGTACGAGGATTTCGGAGTCTCTGACTCGGAGCTCCTCCCACAGTAGGGCATCTTTCTTCTCAAACTGCACAAATCAGATCAAAGGTGTCAAAACGCTGAGATCTAGCAAACATTTAGACAAAAGCAAACGAAAACTAGGTAACCTGTTCAACAAGATAAGTCTTCTCACGCTCATGATGAGTCACCTCAGCTTGAAACCGGGAGAAGGTCTAATTATAAAGCGCCCTGGCCTGGAGCCATGAAAGAGACAAGTTAGAAAGAGGAAGGTCAGGACGACGGGCAAAATTTACAAAAACTACCTGCTCACAAAGCTTGTTCATCTCACTGAAAATGAGTGAAGCATCGAGCTCGGGGATTTTCTTGGGTGCGGCTAAAGGTCTTTCAAACATATCTCTACCTCTGAGGTCACCCCCACATCGAAAGGTTCTTTATTCTGGGCATCTTGCATTTCCTTAGGAGGTAAGGTCGTTCCCATAGGAGAATCACTCACGTCAATAACACCAACGGGATCAATCGGGGTCGTCTCTTGTCTGTGAAGGGCTTCAGAACCGGGTTCCTTCGAACTGCCTACCAAATGTGCTCAGCTCGAGGAATATTTTGGCCATCAGCTGGCTCAGGAACATTACCCAATACCTCCTCAGTGGCATCATCAGCCCGAGGTTGGACAACAACGGTACCAAGCTCCGACTTGGGAGCCACCTGCGGTATAAGGGTCGATCGGTTTTTCCCCTCCCTCGGATGCTATTGAGAAATCATTTTTCCCTCCCCGCTACTTCCGGAGTTAAGGCTGCTGGGTCAGCCTTAGGTTCTTCCCCTTTGGTCTTCTTGGATTCCAAAGGCTCAATCAACGATTCCCTTTGTCTTTTCTTCCCTTCATCGGGTTTCGAGGTATCCGCTTCACCAAGTGGTGTTTCCCTCATCAAGGGGACCTCCCCCAGACCTGCACAAATGCAAAATGTAAACACAGGGAGTGAGGACGCTATCAACAGCAGTTCTATTAAAAGGTACAACTACAGCAGGAGTAAAAGCTCACTGTGGTCCTTGGCTTCCCATCGAGCTTGGGATGGATCATGCCACACACGCTCAGCGTATAGGCAAATTGAATCCAGCCGGTCGACCCAGCCCAAGAGGTCCTTAACCGCGCTAGGGTAAACTGCAACGGCTGGATCAGTAGAGGAAGTTAGTGCATAGGGAGATGTATCTAAAAAGGATCAAGGGAACTTTGAATAATGTATCTACTTACGTTCCATGTTCCACTTTTTGGGGAATGACATCCTGTCCACCGGAATCAGGTCTGAAGTCCTAACTCGGAAAAAATGGCTCATCCACCCTCCGTTCCCAACGTCATCGGTACAAGCAAAAAAGGCCCTCGAAGCTCGATAGTGAAGCTTAATCAGGCCCCCACAGAAGAGTCAGGGACTATACATCCTGACCAGGTGATGTAAGGTGAAGGGCATCTCCTCAATCATGTTCACATAATACCTGATCATGTAAACAATGCGCCAGAATGAAGGGTGAATTTGGCCGAGGATCACTCGATACCGTTTGCAGAAGTCGAGAATCACGGGGTCTATCAGAGGCAAGGATGTCCCCACCGGCCCAAAGGTAAATGGGTAAGTATACACACTGAGAAATTCGGCCTTGTATGTCGTTATATCCTCCTCTCGAGAAGGGATCTCCATAAGTACCGCGTCCCTTCAGCGGCAGTCAGCCATCACTCTTTCGACGTCTGTTATTGAGCTAATATATTGAGATGCAGGCTCGCGTCATCCCAGTTTCAAAGAAGGTTTTTTGATCTTGAAATCGGGAGTCGTTGCAAGGACCCTGGAATGCATTCCCCAACGCGAGGAGGCACTGCTGCTTTGCCTTTAGACGAAAGCAAGGAAGAGGAGGCTACATTTTTCTGAGGGACAGAGGTGGAAGTTTTCGCCATTCTCAAAAGATTTCAAAGAGGAAAAGAAAATTGCGTTTCAAAAAGAGAACAAAATGGAAAGGTAGAAAGAACTCTTTTGAGGGTTTGGTGGTGTAGTAAACAATAAAGAGTAAGAGAATAAGTATTTACAAAGGCCTAACACGCACGATGGAGCAGGCCAAAGGACAGCCAACTGCTATAATCAATTCGAAAGCTTTTAAGGGCTGTGTGTATGCTACCTTTTGGCACCTCATTTTGTCGTACCAATCGTTTGGCAGGGCGTAACTACCGTCGTGATGGAAGTATCGAAGAGGCAGGAGTTCTAGATCATTTCTTATCATTTTACTCTAAGAAACGTGGGGACTATCTGTATACGGGTGAAATCGGGAAGCCCGATTTCACGATCACTATGTCTTTCCCTTAGCTTCAAAAAGGCCTCGAAGACCCGGGGGCGCAGTTCGAAGTTTTGACCTCGAGGGTTCTTCACACCCAACCTCGATGCAGCGCGAGTCGATGGTTATCATGGATAAGCGGAAAGTTCCCTAAGCATGTGGTCCGAAATGACATCACCTACAAGAATAGTACCAGTCTGCACCAGACTGCTAGGTAGTTGTGCCAACTATTTTACTTTGTAATAAATACACACGTACTATGATGGAATTCCCTCCTCCTATATAAAGGGGAACTTTACTGTTTTTTGAAGGGAGAGATTATTTTCTTACAACATTGAATATACAAGAACATTCTCTTGGCTCTCTAACACACTCTCTCTTGACCCTATTATTTACATTTATTGCTTGCGTTTATTATGTTCTATTTATTGTTCTTCGTATGTTGCTCGTTATTGGCCATAAAGAGCTGCCATCAAATTTACCATAACGGTTGATCCTCCATCGACTGCCCTTAGTCGGGCATCCGACTCGACCTCGAGGCCCAGTATATGTAGGCCCGAGACCCCGATTTCCCGCCATTCGGTTCAATTATTGCACTATCTACAAGTTCTTGTCTTATCTTCTAATCCTTCACTTAGCATCCATTGCCTAACAACTAGCATAAAAATAGATCACATATTTTTAGAATCACAAAATCAAATCTAATTATTATTACTATTTTCACGGTAAACAGAACTAACATCCTTGATCACTGTTCCCAAATAAAGAAGGTTGCATGATATATGCCTTCTTCATTAACTCTTGACGTTGAATTGAAATGACTTACTACGAAAAGATGCAAGCAACAAGAATAACTTTAATTTAGTAACTAATCTGATACACCCTTTCAAATAAAAATTACACCCCTTCGAATTAAAACGTATACCCCTTCAAATGAATTTAGTTTTAATTATTTCTTTTTAATAAGTAGATATTTAGGTTATTTAGAAGGACAATCTGATAATTTAACTTTTAGCTTTTGAGGTTCCCACTTTTATAATAGTATAGATAGATAGATATAGATATAGATGATGATTTTTATTTGGTAAGTGGTATAGCTATAAAACAAGCACTGCCTGCCAATTTTTGTATAGAATACTGACGACCGACTACCGACCAAAGTCGGTCGGTTTGTTCATAAGAAATTTTCAGGATTGTTAAATACTGACAAAGATCGGCCAGTTATTTGAAAAAATAAAATCGACAAACCTAATATGATTATACTCTAACCAGAAATCATACCAATCATAATTGCAAAGAAATTAATGTTAATGCCACGACTTAGCCAATTATTAAGAAATGCACACCTACTTTAACGTTATGTGGTCCACTAATGTTCAGAATTAACTTCTGAAGATGGAAAAGAGACGCTGCATGATGCACTAATGATGTCAATAAAAATTTGTCATTCATGTTTGGTAAAACATTAGGAAGATAGCATATATAACCTGCGCTGTACTGCATCAAAACTAGTACCTATTATGACAGGCCAGATATATTGATTGGATTCCAGTTACTAATATATATGTGTAAATATGTATATATTGTGTATGTTTATGTAAAGGAAAAGCTAACCTAATAATTGGGATCTGTTTATTGTGGCCAATCTGGTAACAAAATGTCAAAAAAGGTAACATGGACGTCACCTTCATTTCTTTAATGATGGAAAGCATGCTCACCCTGTGGCCACAACCAAACAGCTTTTCGACTCTTGTTTTTCTCTTTTTCTTTTTGCAGTCTGAAATTTTTAATACCTGCAGGTTCGTAATAGACATGACTTTAAAAAATGGACTAATCACACCCATAGGCCGTAAGTTTAGGTTAATTTCTGTGATTAATCAGCACAAAAAGTTTCCAAGACTATAAAATAACTAGAGATGACTCATGCATAGTGAACTTGATTCTTTTGTTCTCTCTTTTGCCTCTGGCTTGAAATTTTTGGTTTTGCCTTTGTATCTAATTTAAAGATGATGAATGGTATCGAATTTGTCCTTCTTGTCTTCAGCATGTTCCTTATTGGACATAGTATTAAGACACTTGAATTTACCATTGCTTCCAGTGGCCATGGTAGGAGAAAAGCTGCAGTAGCACAAGCACCTGCTCCATCAAAGGGACAGAACCAATTAGTTTTTGCTGATCAAAGACTTGCTGTTGTGTACCCCATCATCCAGAAATTCAAGAATATCATCACTTCTGACCCTTTAGGTGTCACAAAATCTTGGGTTGGTCCAAACATATGCAATTATACTGGTTTCTACTGTGATACTCCCCCAGACGACAAATCTGCAATTGCTGTTGCTTCCATTGATTTCAATGGTTTCCAACTAAGCGCCCCGAATCTCGACGGATTCCTTGATCAGCTCCCTGACATAGCACTCTTTCATGCCAATTCCAACAACTTTAGTGGTACTCTTTCTGCAAATATTGCCAATCTTCCATATCTGTATGAACTTGACATCAGTAACAACCAATTCTCTGGACCATTTCCACCAGCCATATTGGGCATGAATAGCCTGTCTTTCTTGGACATAAGATTCAACTCTTTCACTGGATCAGTGCCACCTCAGTTATTCACAAAGGACCAGCTTGATGCACTCTTCATCAACAACAACAATTTCATGCAGAAATTTCCTGATAACTTAGGCAGCAGCAGCCATGTTCTTTATCTTACCTTAGCCAACAACAGATTCTTCGGTCCAATCCCGCGTAGTATTTCCAAAATCCTTGCGAGTTTGAGTGAAATTTTGCTACTTAACAACTTGTTAAGTGGATGTCTTCCATATGAACTTGGACTCTTGAATGAAGCAGTTGTCTTTGATGCCGGAAACAATAGGCTTACAGGTCCACTTCCATTCTCATTAGGGTGCTTGGAGAATATGGAGGTCTTGAACTTTGCAGGAAATCAGTTGTATGGGATGGTACCAGAGGTGATCTGTTCACTGGGGAATTTGGCCAATTTGTCATTGTCTCATAACTTTTTTATAGGAGTCGGGCCGATTTGCCTAAGTTTGATCAAGGAAGGCGTAGTTGATGTGAGGAAAAACTGCATTCCTGGATTGCCATCTCAAAGATCCACTGCTGAATGTGTAGCATTTTTTGCTCAGCCAAGGTACTGTCCCTACATGGAGACATATTCTTATATTCCCTGTTTCCTTCCCAGCTTCAAATCTTCTCATGATCATAAACATCCATAATCACAATCTCGGGTTGGAGCCTGGAAATGAAGAACTTCTTGGTAATAAGCCTTTATCCCTTGAGACTACTCGGCGTAAATCTGGATTATTCGGCCAGTATTGTGCTTCGGATACCAGATGGTTAAACTGAGAAAAATCATAAACTTCGTCTTTTTATTCGTAAACTTGTAATTATATTTAGCAAGTATGCACAACTAAATATGTGTACGTTCACCAGTAATAATGCAATGACATCTCTGAAGTTTTTCTATAACTTCTATTATGGATCTCATGCTATGATCCGCATTACAGCAAGTGATTCTATTTCTGATTAATGTGACTGCTACTTTTTAACTGACTTGCTAGGAGTTTTGGGGATTTGGACTGGGGGAGGATGCAGGGAAAGAAAGGAAAATGGTCGATACTCTCTCATCTTTAAGTATTTGAAAACAGGTTTACCTTATTTATCTTTGGTATCAATGTAAATGTATTTTTAGTAGTGTCGGATATATGACATGTTTTATAGGTTCAATTAAACAGCTATGTTTTTCAGCTCGAACTATATATACATGTGAAGAAAAAATTAAAATACATGCATATAATAAGATCATACTAATTCTGGATCAACTAATTCTAAATCCTGGATTATCCTCTGCATTTAGCACCCCCAGCGTATTGACTCTATATACATAGAATACTAATCGTATCCTATTTGACTCTAAAATTCTTATGAAAGATGACCTTGCAAGCAGTACACTAGATGACTATCTATGCACTAAAAATAGTAAATGTTGACCTCGTAAATAATTCATATAGCATAGTTCCAGCAGTATCCAATATTTTCAGAAAATATTTGGTTGGCTTAAATATTATAGAAATATTTTTCTCGTGAACTCGGAAATGACTTCCCTACCAAAAGAATAGAAAATATTTTTCTTCATACCAAACACACCCTGTGTGTGAAGAATTGTCTGATGATGTCCATCTCATTGAAGAAGTATTAGGCATGTGCCTAATAAGAGTTTTCTTTGGTTTGGTAGCCAACCTTGTTGACTTGGTTTGGTTGGTAGCCAACCTTGTTGAATTTCTTTGGTTTGGTAGCCAACTTTGTTGAATTGTGAAAAATGTGTGTAAATTGTCAAATATTGTAGGCTTTAGAGGGTGAAGCTTTGGCTATAAAAGGAGAGCTTCAACTCTCATTTCTTCACACCAACAAAGAGAGAAAGAAAGAGTGAGGTTTCACAGACAAGGTATAAGAAAATAGTCTGTGAGGAAAATAGAGAGTGAGCGATATTGTAGTGAGGTGGGAATATCAAAAGAGGGTTATTTCTTTTGAGTGTTGTAGTGGTCTTTGGAGTATTTACCTCCGACCTACAAAGTGTAAAATTCCTTACTATAGTGATATCAGTTGCTCCTCTCGGGGTCGTGGTTTTTTTTTCCCTTATTCAGAAGGGTTTTCCACGTAAAAATCTTGGTGTCATTGTTACTCTTTTATTCTTGTTAATTACCGTATCTCGGTGCTACATTATTATTCCGCTTTATTACCGTGAATATTATTTTGGTAAGGGGTTTATTCCCAACAACTGGTATCAGAGCACAGGTTCTGCTCGTTCACTGAAATACTATTCACTGTCGGTAGTACTATACTTGGTGAAAAATAAAAATGTCCGGAGTAAAGTACGAGGTAGCAAAATTCAATGGAGATAACGGTTTCTCAACATGGCAAAGAAGGATGAGAGATCTGCTCATCCAACAAGGATTACACAAGGTTCTAGATGTTGATTCCAAAAAGCCTGATACCATGAAAGCTGAGGATTGGGCTGACTTGGATGAAAGAGCTGCTAGTGCAATCAGGTTGCACTTATCAGATGATGTGGTAAATAACATCATTGATGAAGACACTGCACGTGGAATTTGGACAAGGTTGGAAAGCCTATACATGTCCAAAACGCTGACAAATAAATTGTACCTGAAGAAGCAGTTATACGCCCTACACATGAGTGAAGGTACGAATTTTTTGTCACATTTAAATGTGTTTAACGGACTAATCACACAGCTTGCCAACCTCGGAGTGAAAATCGAGGAAGAAGATAAAGCCATCTTGCTATTGAACTCGTTGCCATCTTCGTACGATAATTTGGCAACAACCATCCTGCACGGTAAGACTACTATTGAGTTGAAAGATGTCACATCGGCTCTTCTACTCAATGAGAAGATGAGAAAGAAGCCTGAAAATCAAGGACAGACTCTCATCACAGAAGGTAGAGGCAGGAGTTATCAAAGGAGTTCGAACAACTATGGTAGATCCGGAGCTCGTGGGAAGTCAAAGAACCGATCCAAATCAAGAGTCAGAAATTGCTACAACTGTAATCAACCAGGTCACTTCAAAAGAGATTGCCCAAATCCAAGGAAGGGCAAAGGTGAAACCAGTGGCCAGAAGAATGACGACAACACAGCCGCCATGGTGCAAAATAATGATAATGTTGTCCTCTTTATAAATGAGGAAGAGGAATGCATGCACCTGTCAGGTCCAGAGTCGGAATGGGTGGTTGACACAGCGGCATCTCACCATGCCACACCGGTAAGAGATCTTTTTTGCAGATATGTAGCAGGTGATTTCGGCACAGTGAAAATGGGTAACACAAGTTACTCAAAGATTGCGGGGATTGGTGACATTTGTATCAAGACAAATGTCGGATGCACATTGGTTCTAAAGGATGTGCGGCATGTACCTGATTTGCGGATGAACTTGATCTCGGGAATTGCTTTAGACCGAGATGGATACGAGAGTTATTTTGCAAATCAAAAGTGGAGACTCACTAAGGGATCATTGGTGATTGCAAAGGGAGTTGCTCGTGGCACGTTGTACAGGACAAATGCAGAAATATGCCAAGGTGAATTGAACGCGGCACAAGATGAGATTTCTGTAGATTTATGGCACAAAAGAATGGGTCATATGAGCGAGAATGGATTGCAGATTCTTGCCAAGAAATCACTCATTTCTTATGCCAAAGGTACAACTGTAAAACCTTGTGACTACTGTTTATTTGGTAAGCAGCATAGAGTCTCATTTCAGACATCGTCTGAAAGAAAATTGAATATACTTGATTTAGTATATTCTGATGTTTGCGGCCCAATGGAAATTGAATCAATGGGCGGTAACAAATATTTTGTTACTTTTATTGATGATGCTTCACGAAAATTATGGGTTTATATTTTGAAAACCAAAGATCAGGTGTTTCAAGTTTTCCAGAAGTTTCATGCTCTAGTAGAAAGGGAGACGGGTCGAAAGCTAAAGCGTCTCCGAAGTGACAATGGAGGTGAGTACACTTCAAGGGAATTTGAAGAGTATTGTTCAAGTCATGGGATCAGACATGAAAAGACAGTTCCTGGAACCCCACAGCACAATGGCGTAGCCGAGAGGATGAACCGCACCATTGTGGAGAAGGTGAGAAGCATGCTCAGAATGGCTAAACTGCCTAAGTCATTCTGGGGTGAAGCAGTTCAGACAGCCTGTTACCTGATCAATAGGAGTCCATCAGTTCTGTTGGCGTTTGAAATCCCAGAGAGAGTCTGGACCAACAAGGAGGTGTCCTACACGCATCTGAAGGTGTTCGGTTGCAGAGCTTTTGCACATGTACCAAAAGAGCAGAGAACAAAGCTGGATGATAAATCTATTCCCTGCATATTTATCGGATATGGAGATGAAGAGTTCGGGTACAGACTGTGGGATCCTGTAAAGAAGAAGGTCATCAGAAGTAGAGATGTAGTCTTCCGAGAAAGTGAAGTTAGAACTGCTGCTGATATGTCAGAAAAGGCGAAGAATGGTATAATTCCTAACTTTGTTACTATTCCTTCTACTTCTAACAATCCCACAAGTGCAGAAAGTACGACCGACGAGGTTGCCGAGCAGGGGGAGCAACCTGGTGAGGTTATTGAGCAGGGGGAGCAACTTGATGAAGGTGTCGAGGAAGTGGAGCACCCCACTCAGGGAGAAGAACAACATCAACCTCTGAGGAGATCAGAGAGGCCAAGGGTAGAGTCACGCAGGTACCCTTCCACAGAGTATGTCTTCATCAGTGATGAGGGGGAGCCAGAAAGTCTTAAGGAGGTGTTGTCCCATCCAGAAAAGAACCAGTGGATGAAAGCTATGCAAGAAGAGATGGAATCTCTCCAGAAAAATGGCACATACAAGCTGGTTGAACTTCCAAAGGGTAAAAGACCACTCAAATGTAAATGGGTCTTTAAACTCAAGAAAGATGGAGATGGCAAGCTGGTCGGATACAAAGCTCGATTGGTGGTTAAAGGCTTCGAACAGAAGAAAGGTATTGATTTTGACGAAATTTTCTCCCCCGTTGTTAAAATGACTTCTATTCGAACAATTTTGAGCTTAGCAGCTAGCCTAGATCTTGAAGTGGAGCAGTTGGATGTGAAAACTGCATTTCTTCATGGAGATTTGGAAGAGGAGATTTATATGGAGCAACCAGAAGGATTTGAAGTAGCTGGAAAGAAACACATGGTGTGCAAATTGAATAAGAGTCTTTATGGATTGAAGCAGGCACCAAGGCAGTGGTACATGAAGTTTGATTCATTCATGAAAAGTCAAACATACCTAAAGACCTATTCTGATCCATGTGTATACTTCAAAAGATTTTCTGAGAATAACTTTATTATATTGTTGTTGTATGTGGATGACATGCTAATTGTAGGAAAAGACAAGGGGTTGATAGAAAAGTTGAAAGGAGATCTGTCCAAGTCATTTGATATGAAGGACTTGGGCCCAGCACAACAAATTCTAGGGATGAAGATAGTTCGAGAGAGAACAAGTAGAAAGTTGTGGCTATCTCAGGAGAAGTACATTGAACGTGTACTAGAACGCTTCAACATGAAGAATGCTAAGCCAGTCAGCACACCTCTTGCTGGTCATCTAAAGTTGAGTAAAAAGATGTGTCCTACAACAGTGGAAGAGAAAGGGAACATGGCTAAAGTTCCTTATTCTTCAGCAGTCGGAAGCTTGATGTATGCAATGGTATGTACTAGACCTGATATTGCTCACGCAGTTGGTGTTGTCAGCAGGTTTCTTGAAAATCCTGGAAAGGAACATTGGGAAGCAGTCAAGTGGATACTCAGGTACCTGAGAGGTACCACGGGAGATTGTTTGTGCTTTGGAGGATCTGATCCAATCTTGAAGGGCTATACAGATGCTGATATGGCAGGTGACATTGACAACAGAAAATCCAGTACTGGATATTTGTTTACATTTTCAGGGGGAGCTATATCATGGCAGTCTAAGTTGCAAAAGTGCGTTGCACTTTCAACAACTGAAGCAGAGTACATTGCTGCTACAGAAACTGGCAAGGAGATGATATGGCTCAAGCGATTCCTTCAAGAGCTTGGATTGCATCAGAAGGAGTATGTCGTCTATTGTGACAGTCAAAGTGCAATAGACCTTAGCAAGAAATCTATGTACCATGCAAGGACCAAACACATTGATGTGAGATATCATTGGATTCGAGAAATGGTAGATGATGAATCTCTAAAAGTCTTGAAGATTTCTACAAATGAGAATCCCGCAGATATGCTGACCAAGGTGGTACCAAGGAACAAGTTCGAGCTATGCAAAGAACTTGTCGGCATGCATTCAAACTAGAAGACAGTGCTACCTCCTCTGGATGAATGAGACTGGAGGGGGAGATTGATGATGTCCATCTCATTGAAGAAGTATTAGGCATGTGCCTAATAAGAGTTTTCTTTGGTTTGGTAGCCAACCTTGTTGACTTGGTTTGGTTGGTAGCCAACCTTGTTGAATTTCTTTGGTTTGGTAGCCAACTTTGTTGAATTGTGAAAAATGTGTGTAAATTGTCAAATATTGTAGGCTTTAGAGGGTGAAGCTTTGGCTATAAAAGGAGAGCTTCAACTCTCATTTCTTCACACCAACAAAGAGAGAAAGAAAGAGTGAGGTTTCACAGACAAGGTATAAGAAAATAGTCTGTGAGGAAAATAGAGAGTGAGCGATATTGTAGTGAGGTGGGAATATCAAAAGAGGGTTATTTCTTTTGAGTGTTGTAGTGGTCTTTGGAGTATTTACCTCCGACCTACAAAGTGTAAAATTCCTTACTATAGTGATATCAGTTGCTCCTCTCGGGGTCGTGGTTTTTTTTTCCCTTATTCAGAAGGGTTTTCCACGTAAAAATCTTGGTGTCATTGTTACTCTTTTATTCTTGTTAATTACCGTATCTCGGTGCTACATTATTATTCCGCTTTATTACCGTGAATATTATTTTGGTAAGGGGTTTATTCCCAACATTGTCCGTGTGTGCAGGGGTAGAACCAGCTGATGGTTCTTACGTTTTATCAGTTCCAACTATTTCGAGACTTCTTTTCACATTTCTAATGAGAGTTCTGGAAACTACACAATAAAGTTTAGTCCTTAACTAAATTAATCATTCCCATAGGCGAGTGCAAGCATGTCGATTGTGGTCCAGGTCTGAACAACCCATCATAAACAATAACTTACCAATACATTGTACTAATTAGCTAAAAAAACCTTGTCATACTATCACTGTATCTTGGTTTTCAAAGGTTTGAAAAGGCTAGTGGAGTGCAGCTGATAACTAGTGGATATATATATATATATGAAAATGTTTAGTTTTCAAAGGTTTGAAAAGGCTAGGAGGTTGACACTTTTTGGATATGATTCCCCAATTCTACTTTTCCGCTCCTAGCCAATAAAAATGTTTAGTTTTTGGTCTGCGCCAAGCGTGCAAGAAGAAAAGAAAATACACTAATACATGTTGGATAGTTCGTAATATGAAAATGGTTGCATGTCTACTCTCAAGACGTTCTAACCCTTAGGAATTATATTAATCTATAAATAAGAATGTGATGACCCACGTGTTAGACTTCATCACTGTTCAGCTGGACAAGGACTTGCCCTATGAGGAGAAGCCGATAGCTATTTTAGACCGGCAGGTTCGTCAGTTGAGATCGAAAAGTTTTCCTTCTGTTCGTGTTCAGTGGAGAGGTCAGCCTGTTGAGGCAGCGACCTGGGAGTCCGAGTTCGACATGCGGAGCCGATATCCCCATATTTTCTCTGACTTAGGTACTTTTCTTATGTCCGTTCGAGGACAAACGGCTGTTTTAGAGATGGAGAATTTGATGACCCAAAAGGTCATCACTTGTTTTAAAAGTAAATTCAGTATTCCGAGGCCTTAAAAACTTCTTTTTGTCTCACCTCGATTTGCGTGCGCAGTCCGGACACGTTTCCAAAAGGTTTTTATGTGGAAACTAAGTAAAATATGAAAATTGGCTTTTAAAATTGAATAAAGTTGACTTTGGTCAACATTCTTAGTAAACAGACCCGGACCCGTGATCCGATGGTCTCGTAGGGTTCGTAGTAAAATTTGGGACTTGGGCATATCCACGGAATCGAATTCCGAGGTCCCAAGCCGGAGAAATGAATTTTTGAAAGAAATTATTTTCTGGAAAATATAAAGGTTGTTAGATGTGAATTGATGCATTTTCTTGATGTTATCGAGCTTGTATCTTGGTTCCAGAGCCCGGTACATGTTTGAAATAATAATTAAGTTGAATCTGTAAAATTTGGTAAAGATCGGAATTGGTTTGGTATAAAACGGACCTATAGTTGAGAAAATAGTAATTTTGATATTCTTGAGTGATTTCATGAATTTGAGGTGTAATTCATATTTGTTGATGTTATTTTGATGATTTGATCGCACGAGCAAGTTCGTATGATGTTTTTGGACTTGCGTGCATGTTTGGTTTGGAGCCCCGAGAGCTCGGGTGAGTTTTGGATAGGCCACAGAGTGAAGTTGGACTTAGGGAAATGGTTGTTGCAGGTTCAACTGTGTTGCAGGCTCTGATCTAGCAATTGCGAGGTCAGGCTTCGCAATTGTGAGGGCTTAACTGCATTTGCGAAGAAAGTC
Organism: Nicotiana tabacum; assembly: GCF_000715075.1. NCBI lineage: Eukaryota > Viridiplantae > Streptophyta > Magnoliopsida > Solanales > Solanaceae > Nicotiana > Nicotiana tabacum. The sequence continues at coordinate 60,697,758 of NC_134097.1, forward strand.
TTGTCTGCCAGTGTTCGCAATTGCGAACCACCCTTCGCAAATGCGAAGTCATCAAAAAATGCCCAGTATCGCAATTGCGAGATTAGCAGAAAATGCCCAAGTTCGCAAATGCGAGGCCTTGTTCGCATTTGCGAGCTTCACAATTGCGACATCTGCGACCAGTTAATTGGGACTTAGACGCATTTTTCTTTATTTTTCAAACTCCCTCAAACCCTAAGCTCTCTTGGGCGAATTTTTAAAGAAATGTTCTTCTCCAAATCGATTGTAAGTCATTTCTAACTCATTTTCTTTAATCTATAACATCTTTTCACATGATTTCAACTCAAAATCAAGGTTTTCATCGGGAAAATAGGTGTTTTGGGTAGAACTTAGGATTTTCAAATTTTGGGGATTTGGACCTCGATTTGGGGTTCGATTTCAAAATATATTATATATTTGAGTTCGTGGGTGAATGGGTAGTCGGGTTTTGGTTTGAACCTTGGGTATTGACCATGTAGGCCCAGGGTCAATTTTTAACTTTTTGGGGAAATCTTTAGAAAAACTATTTCCATGCATTAGAATTGATTCATTTAGCATTTACTGATATCGTTAAGTAAATTGTGTCTAGATACAAGTGAATTAGTCGTGGAAACAAGAGGTAACCAGTAGTTGAGGCTTGAATTGTGTTCGTGGCATTGAGGTAAGTGTTTGGTCTAGCCTTAGCTTGAGGGATTAGGAGTTGAGTCTTATTTGTTATGTGTTAATTATTGAGTACGACGTATAGGCATGGCGACGAGTATCTATATGTCGGTGTAAATCATGCTCGCGAGTCTTATACTATGATTAATGTGACTCTGTTTCGTATTTTTCATGCTTTATATGACGGTTTCTAAGGCTTGTGGAAGTATTATTGGTAATTGAACACTGTTGAGCATTGGGTCAAGTTGAGAATTGAGTTGTGAAGTAAATGTGGAAAAGAGAAGAGGTTTATGATATTGTCTCCCTTGCCGGGATGTTATTGCTTTTGATATTATCTCCCTTGCCGGGATATTATTACTCATGATATTGTTTCATTTGCCATGACATTGTTGTTATGTTATTGTTCCCTTGCCGGGATTTTATTGTGATATTATTGATTCACTTGCCCAAATTGTTTTGTGATTGTTGCCTGGGTAAGGAAGAGTGTAAAGCACGAAAGGTGATGTCGTGCATGATTTTGAGAGTGTAAAGGCACGAAGGGCGATGTCGTGCCGCACAATGTACAATGACGTGCCATGATATGAGTGATAATGCGCCGATTTTATTGATTCGTATGGTGAGGACGAGAGTAAAAGCACGAAGGGTGATGTCGTGCGCTTGTCTTTGATTTCCTGATTCTTGTTGAAAATTGAGTTATGGTGTTCACATTTATCTATTGGCTTTCTATTGTTACTTGATATTCCCCCGCAGCATGTTTCCCCCTCTTATCTTTAATTGTAAATATCTGCCTTTATTTTCCCGTTGTATATGATTTAACTGCACAGGATTATTTGGTAGTCTTGTCCTAGCCTCGTCACTACTTCGCCGAGGTTAGGCTAGGCACTTACCAGCACATGGAGTCGGTTGTGCTGATACTACACTCTGCAATGTGTGCAGATCCTGGTGCTGCAGCTTTTGACCGCAGTGAGGTTGCTGCCTTCAGTCCATCGGGAGACCAGAGGTAGTCCTACAGGCACCCGCAAGCCTTGGCGTCTCCTTCTATCTTTCCATACTGTTTTTTATGTATTTCAGAAACAGTTTTGTATTTATCTTTCGAACCTCTATTTGTAGTATTCTTAGACAGTCTGTGAAATTGTGACACCAGTTCTGGGTAGTTTTTGTTTATGGATTGGTTTTATTTCAAATTGTTACATTCCATTCTATGTTTTATTATTTCAGCTATTTATATAATGTTAATTCACAATTGTTAAAGGATTAAAAATAAAAAAGGTAAAATATCTGGAATGATTGGCTTGCCTAGGTTTCACTAGTAGGCGTCATCACAACACCCGAGGATGGAAAATCCGGATCGTGACAAAGAACATCGTTAGTATTTCCCGAAAAATAGAATAAGAATAGGCAATGAACACAGTAATTACTTCTGGAAACTTTGATGATGGGCTTGTTGCATATCCAAATATAATTGTCCATTATAATCAATTTTTTGAGAAAATGTGATCTACTCATCTACATGCTTCAAAGAAAGTGTTCAACGGTACAGTTGAATTTGTTGTGTGGTTTATAGACAAGCAAACTGATTTGATCCAAAATAATAAATAAATTAAATAAAAATATAAGACTTAGCATTGGAAACGAAACAAATAGAAGGCAAGCTGGTTACGGGAGCAAGGCTTCCGAGGACAGTGATAAGAACAATATAAGACAGAAAATAAAGTACTGTATTATTTAGCTTGAGAATAATGTATAACATAAGTTCGTTCAGAGATTTCATGTGTTACAATGGTTGTTGAGTTCCTATTTATAGCTATACCTAGGGAACAAGATCCTAGGATCAAGCTCCTTTTAAATGACAGTAATGGGGGCTATTGATGAATATGTAACGGCAAGCCAAGAATACCAAAATTCTCTACAACGGCTACATATTTAATACGGAGGAATATTCTTCAATAAATGTCATCCGATGACAAAACATTCATTTACTTCCTTTGACTGTTTCCCCCTACTTTCCGGTGGCACATCCTTGTGTCATCTAGAAGTAGGTGAAGATTCTTTTCTTGGTAAAAAATTTTCTGAACCCTTCTGAAAAGTTTCTGATGCTTGATAAGATGCACGTCTCCTCGCATTTAATAACCCGAACACTTGTTACCCCATGATTTAGCAATATTTTCGTCAGTTCTCGAGGTAATCATGGCTACGATTTTAATCGCCTATTTCTTTACTTATATGTCTCATTCTTCCTCTTTCACTCCTAACAAGTTCATAAGCTTTCTTAACTTCTTTGCACTTAACTCCCTTTTGCTATCATCTCTCTTTATTCTTCTTCAAAAACTTTATCATCTCCTTACTATTATGGCTTCTTCAAAAAAATTTAAGAACTCTAGTCTTCTGTTTGGTGGGGGCTCAAAGAGAAGCAAAGATAAAGAGGTTGATATCGATGTTGATCCTCCCACGGTGAGCACCATCATACCCAAAAATCTGAACACTGCCAAATATTTCGAAGAGAATTTCCCACTTCAAACTCTCGAACTTGGGTTGTTAGTAAATATCCTTCTTCTATTCGCTCTTCCAGTATTCCTGCTGTGAAAGAGGACTGTAACTGTCATTCTCTAAATGTTATTGCTCCCGATTTTGTGGAGCGGGTAACCTTCACTAAGAAGGGTTTCACATACGTTTATACATACTCCTTCACTTTGGGCCCATTCTTATTGAGCGGGGGATTTGACCCCGTGATATTGGGATTCTGCCACCATTATCAAGGCTACTTAGCACAAGTAGGTCCCTTTTTATGGCAAACGATGGCTAATTTGCAGCGTTGGAAATGATGGAGCCCCTCACCCTGGCATATATGATGAACCTCTACTTCCCCAAAATCTTTCGTGGGGGAGTAATAAACTTCAGCAAGCATGGCTATCACGCCCCTTTTTCTAGCGAAATCGGATTTTGACACGTGACAACTCTTTTAAAGGAAAGGTGTTAAAAGAGAGAGTCGCCACCTAACGGGTTTGAGGTGCGTTAGGGCACCTATTTGCAAATAACTCATGTTTAACCGACGTACACTCGGGGATGAGATTATCTTGAAGTTAACGTATTTACGCTATTTATAACAAGCAATAAGTAAGTGTCAAGAATGATAAAGGGTACACGAATTAAAGAAAACGAGTTTCGTTGAAGGTTGCTGATTTGGGATAAAATACTGGTCAAGTGATAATACCCGATAATTATGGACTAGTATCATGCAAGGCACCATATGACCACGGTAGTATGATGTATAAAGTTTATTACAAATAAATAGAATTTTAAGTAATTTGATATATTTTTTAAATATGCGAATAATTGGTTAATTACCGGGTAACGAGACATTACTTAATTAACTAACAAATGGATAAAGATTAATAATTACCCCAAAAGAAACGTGGCAGCCAACCACTTTCCAAACAATGATCATGGTCATATTGGAGTAGGTGGCTACCTAAGGGTTAATTAAAATTTAATAAGTAAAGATCTATTAAGTGTTTTGTTCCATTCATTTGGACAAAGAGCCTAACGTCCCTAAATCCAAAAAAAAGCAAGAAACATTTATTATTTCCTAATTCAAATACTACAAGAACAGAAGCTAAGTTCCATCACATCTTGCGGTTCAAAATTCAATCCACGAAGGTTTCCAACGAGAATTATTAGAATCGTACAACGTAAAATTTTGCGGTTCTAAAAGAGTATGGTGCAATCTTCGCCAAGAATATTATATAAAGTTTTTCCTACTCCAAGTATGTTAAGGTCATCCCTTCTTTTTTTGGCATGATCCAAATTATACAGAAGAAACGAGCAAACGCACAATTTTCATAAACGACTCTATTCATAGAAATACTAGGGGTCTCTGTGTTCTTGATTCCCCATGTGATATATTATTATATTTTTTGTTCATGAATCTCAGAATAATACGCAGTTGAAAAAGTTTATCCGGGAGAAATATTGAGATTACTACTTAAACCTTCTTTGTTTTTATCTATACCACTAAAATATTTGTTAATATCATTTGAACAGTGGTTTTTTTTAATCTCAAACACTTGCAATTGTTTGATTTTTGTTTCTTAAATAAAGTATAACATTGTACGGTAACTTAACTGAGATGTAGATTTTCAAACAGAACAAGTAATAATTCCTTCATTATACCAAAAAGTTCTTGGAAAGATTTTATTCACATATTTTCATGCATTGCATTCATATGCATGTACATTGACTCATGACCGGACGGCATTATATGCACATATTTATATGTATATATGTATGTATATTGGGTATGAAAAAAAGTTTACGGTGTTATATACTCACCTCCACCTGATCAGTTGGTATATATTGATGAAGTTGCCCATAATGGCTGAGATGATATGATGGGATGCCTTAGTGGCTTGATGATGTTGTGTACACCTATACCCATGCATGACACGACATTTATATGCACGTGCATGACATTATAAATATTTTAGAATTTACAAAGTTATTCAGATTTATAGATGGATTTCTTTATTCCATGTTTCATCTATGCCTTTTACATACAGATTTTCATGTCATACATACTCAGTATATTTTTCGTACTGACACCCTATTTCACGAGGGCCTGCGTTTCAGGCCCGCAGGTGCAGGTAGGCAAGCTAACGGTGTCCTTTCTTAGGATCCTTGATCAGCGAGAGTTGGCATGCTCCACTTGATTCCGAGCTACTTTTGATTTTGGTACGATATGTTTGTGTATATATAAGGGTATGACGTGGCTCAGTCCTGTCTTTGTACAGTTATATTTCGATTAGAGGTCTGTAGACAATATTTCTAGTTGGATAGTATGTGGCCTTGCTGGTTTCCAATTTTGAGGTGTATAGTTGTCTATAGCAACTTTATCGGCTCGCCCTATGTATATTGTACGTATATGTACATATGCCTTTTGGGCAGGTTTCCTTCATGTATATTATTCTCGTAATTCAGCAGATGTTATTCAGGTTTATATCTTAGACATATGCTTAGGGGTGTCAGACGGGTAAGACTCGTGCACCCGTCGCGGCCCATCGGTTTAGGTCGTGACTATAATAGGCAGTCAAAAGCATGTGAAAATAGACATGAGAGCAGACAAGATTATTTATGTCTTATAGTCATGTTATTGAAACACATCAAAGAAGATCATGTTGAACACGTTAAATACGTGGATCCTATAGGCAGTATTTCTACCCTTTCATGCAAACATTAGAATAGAACCATTTTCCCAATTTTACTAATACCCCAATTGTTATAACAGAATTATTACAGGCCCAATCAATGAAATAAATTACAAAGTTATAAAATAACTATAGTAGGGATTAGATAGGCCCAAAGTATACCCGGCCAGGCCATGCCTTTAATTTCATGTCCACATAGTTTCACAACAGCCTAGGAAATAATCTTCAGAGCCAAAACCCAATAGCCATCAAAGATTCAGGAAACAACCATGTACAAAAGCTCATTGTCTCATTCAGCAAGTAGAAAGGGTCAAAGTTGAGCAATGAATAAAAATGGCAAAGAACCTTGGACCCTACTGCGACAAAGTTCCCAAGGGCTTTAAGAACCCAGGGCAGTGCTCACACTAGGGAGGTTAATAGAGGAGATTCAGGGATAGTGTAGGTTTCAGTACTGGGGGGGATGATCAAAGACCCAAATCCTAGTGTGTCAGAGTTCACAAGTGCCTCAAATGGACCTCGAGCAGTGCTAACACTAGGGAGGTCAGTAGCAAGAGCCTTGATAGCCTTGATAGCCTTGGCTTTCAGCTGGCTAAGAATAAGGAGTTCAGAATAGCATAAGTGAAAATGAGGAAGAATGGACAATAGCTAAGGAAGAGAAGTGGTGAACACACTTATAACCTAAAGCAGACATAGCCATTGAGAGCAACTAATCAAACAAACCAGTAGGTTTAGCAGGATCTCAACACATGGGAAAACACCACATAGATAGCCACATATTGAAAGAGTTGAGGAAAGAAACAAATTTGCAGGATTAGCAGTCATGACACTAAACCAATTGAGGCTTAAGAGGTTCATATTAAGCTAAACATGTATCCTAGGGTCATGCTAATCAATATTTGGGCATGATGGGGAACATATTTTGTGATAAACACTGGAAGAAACAGGGTATCAAATGAACAAAGGGCAGACTCGAAAGCATATTAGCATAGATGCAGGATCATAGTCGATAGCAAATAGTTTTAATACAAATTGAAACACATTGTATATGCAGAACAAACATTGCAAGGACTTAGAACTGTGTAAGATAGCAAACTCATACCAAATATCATATATGTGTATTCTGGGATTGTCATAATAGACTAAACAACTAGAGAAGATCTAGATCATGTCACAAAATGGTTCAAGCAGGGCATGAAAAAATAGGTTGAGGTAACTGTAAAGATCTCAATCAGTTACTAATGGGGTATGGGGTTCAAGTGAGCATGTTGAGTGACAAAATAGCAAGTGAACATGTCATAATTAACACAGACATTCTAGCATTCACTATAGGGGTTAAAGACAAAATAAATAGGCATGAATCAGGGAAACATCTAGACCATGTACTCAGATTACCCAAGTTAGGCTTAGACAAACACAAAACTAGTAGAATTAGGAAGAATGTCAGATGCTAACGGACTTAGAACAAAGTAGAATTAACAAACTCATTCATAAAAGTAATCCAGAAAAACAAATTAAGATAGGAATTTCACAGGTGAGAACAAGCAAATCAAGAACACATAAGGATGAAACTGCAAGAGTCAAGTAACTTACCAGTTAAACGAACAACAAACAAAAGCAAAAGATCCACAAAAGTCCAGAAGAGTTAGAACAGTAGATTCTATGTGGCCTTGGCTTTAAGCCGGCCACCACAAAATAAAGAGCAAGATAATAAGGAATTCACGGAGCAAAACCTCAAGTTTTTAGTAGGATTATCTCGATTCTGGTCTGTTCCAAAAGGGAATGGGGGAGGGGTTTATATATTAGTAGAAATTAAACACTCAAAAAAGGAAAATCATCAATCAAACACAAGAAAGGAAAGAACATCACATGCAATCGGAAATCAGTAAGGAAAAGAGAAAAATTCTCAAACCCTAATTTTTTAGGAAAAGTGAATATCAACATAATATTCACGAAAATAGCAACATAGGACGAATATAGACATGATAACACTTAAAATCAAAGATTTGAACCAATTTTGTTTCAATCTAAAGAGATCTAAAAATCTTAGTTTTAGGGTAAGTAAGAATCAACAGAAATACATACAGATTCGCACCCATAATAGAACAAAGGATGAACATAAATAGAATAGCAGAAAGGTCAACGATTTGAACCGATTTTGGTTCGATCTTTAAGAGATCTGCTTGTCATTTTTAGGCAAGCAATGTAGAGGTGTAACCAGTACCAAGAGGAGGCCTTGTATGGCAATTAGTAGCAGTTAAATCCCATATCTGTTGGGATTAGGAGAAGGATTTGAGTGGAAGACGGCTAGGGTTTAATTGAAGAAGAAGAGGGATGAGAGCATATGAGGGCGGCGGGTTGGATGAAATGGCTAGGGTTTGGGGGGTTTGGTTAGTTAAAAAGGGGAGAAAGAATGTGGTTCGTTTATCTTGAAAGATCAACGACTGGATTTAAAAAATGAACGGGGCGAGTTAAAATAAAACGGTTACTAATCAGGTTGTAGGATTGGATTAATTTATTTGGGCTGGGAGTTATTTGGGCTAGGGTATTAAGTGTTGGGTAGTTTTAGGTTTCGAATTTGGTTTTAAAAAATGGGCTATTATTTAAATACACGAAATTTAATAAAATAATTTATAAAAATGCTTTAATAAATAGATAAAAATGTTGTTTGTGCAATAAAATAATTAACAACAATAAATTAGAATTATAAAAATATAGAAGTCTATTTTGACACAAATAATATAGATAAAAAGCAATTATATAGGAATATAGGCTATTATTGCAAAATTAGGTAATTAGCCTAAAAATGCAAATGTAATTATAATAAATGAAATAAAATATTTAAAAATATAAATGATGAGTTTGGAAGATTAAATCATCATAAAAATAATTTGAAGGATAATTATTAGTTATTTATACAATAAAATGCAGAAAGAAATTGATTTAAAACCTTTAGAAATTATGAAAAATTATGTAAAATGCTTGTATATGTTTATAAACTAAATGATGATGAAAATATACTATTTTGCAAGTATATATATACAATTAAAAATATGAGAAAAAAATTGGGTATCAACAGCTGCCCCTCTTTACCCGAGAATGATGAAAGAATTATTGGGCAAAGAAATGATGACCGATTTTGACCGAATGGGATGATTTTAAAAAATAGAGGCTGAACTCCGGTTTCTGAGTTGCCTACATATCCCTGATTTTACAGGAATCAGGTCATGTGTAGTTCTTGATCCAACCGTGAACGAAACCAATGGAGTTGTTATAGAAATGGTTGTACGTTTCGGAAAAGGTTCTTTTGGGAAGTATAGTATCGGATGGATTTATGCGAAGTTATGATTGTGAATCTGAAACGTAGCGGATGTGTTATAATGCAAGTATCTGAATAGCTATAGAGTAAGAAGTGGGAATTGATGATGGTCAGTTACGTTTAAAACATTTGCAGAATGTGAACACTATGAATAAAAACCTGAGCGAAGATTGCTCCTGTTTGAAGAACGGTTACTTCCTGGGTTACCTGTAAAACTTAAAACACGATGCATACAAATATATATGGGTTATTGCAAGAATTTAAACATGATTGCGATAATTTAAACATGATGCAAATTCCCTTTGGACCATGAAAGCTATCTTTGGACGATGGGGATAATGTCCTTAGAATTGCGTGATAAGGGATTCGCAAGACATGAAATGATGTTCTCGGGCCATGAAAATGGTGCCTCTGAACTATGACGCATTTGAATAATGATGTGCAATATTGAGATATCCTCAGGCCATGGCATGGTGTCTTCCAGCTATGAGGATGATGCCTTCGGACTATGACGCCTTTGGGCAGAATGGCGATGTTTCAGCCCATGAGATGCAAAGACATGATATGGGATATATGAGAAGCTAAACAAGACAGAGCTTAGTCTTGCATTGGGGTAGATCTTAGCTCCAGGAAGGCGAAATAATGCTAGATTTCAAGTAGCATAGCATTCGGTATTAGGCAAGGAAATGCAGAGCTTAGCCTTATTCAGTTAGGGAGGCAATGCTTAGCCTCATGCAAAGTAGGAGACAGGGCTTAGTCTCATGCAGGGAAAGGCAATGCTTAGCCTTATGCAATTAAGGAGGCAGGGCTTAGCCTCATGCAAAATGGGAGACAGTGCTTAGTCTCATGCAAGAAAGGGAGACAGTGCTTAGTCTCATGCAGGGGAAGGCAGTGCTTAGCCTTATGCAAGAAAGGGAGACAATTCTTAGTCTCATGTAGGGAAAGGCAGTGCTTAGCCTTATGCAATTGCGGAGGCAGGGCTTAGCATTTGAGGAGGAAGACCAGGAAAAAACTTCATTTATCACCAAGTATAAAACATATTGTTATAATGTAATGCCCTTCAGGCTAAAAAATGTAGGAGCTACGTACCAACGCTAGTAAATAAAATGCTTGAAGAACAAATAGGTAAATCAATGGAAGTTTATCGATGACATGCTAGTTAAGTCCCTGCGACCCCGAGAAATGTGCTTTCGGGGTTGGTTCGGGCAAATTCCTGGGCTTCATGGTGTCGAATCGGGGAATCGGGATCAACCCCGATAAAATCAAGGCTATCGAAGGCATCACCATTGTGGACAGTGTAAAAGTTGTGCAGAGGCTAACTGGACGGATAGATGCTTTAGGCTGTTTCATCTCGAGGTCGTCGGATCGAAACCATAGATTTTTCTCTCTACTCAAAAAGAAGAACGATTTCGCCTAGACCCCAGAATGCCAACAGGCATTAGAGGCATTAAAGCTTTACCTATCGAGCCCGCCATCGCTTTACACTCCAAAGGCAGATGAGAAACTTTACTTGTACTTGGTAGTATCGAAAATCGCGGCAAGTGGTATCTTGGTTCAAGAAGAGCAAGGTACGGAATTTCCCATTTATTATGTATGTCGAACCTTAGGTGAAGAAAAAACTAGATATCCACACTTAGAGAAATTTGCACTTGCACAGATAAGCGCTTCTAGAAAGTTAAAACCATACTTTCAATGTCACCCCATATGCGTGTTAACCACTTACCCATTTCGTAATATTTTGCACAAGCCCAAACTGTCGGGCCGGTTGGCCAAATGGTCCATCGAACTCAGTGGTTATGATATTGAGTATCTACCCCGAACGGCCATCAAGTCTCAAATTCTAGCGGACTTCGTGGTCGATTTCACGCCAACCCTCGTACCCGAAGTTGAAAAGGAACTCTTGTTAAAATCGGGCACATCATCGGGGGTATGGACCCTTTTCACAGACGGTGCTTCGAATGTGAAGGGGTCCGGGCTAGGCATCATTTTGAAGCCGCCCACGGGTAGCACTATTAGGCAATCTATCAAAAATTCTAGGTTGACTAACAATGAGGTTGAGTACGAGGACATGATTGCAGGTCTCGAGCTAGCTAAAATCTTGGGAGCAGAAGTCATTGAATCCAAGTATGACTCTTTACTGGTGGTGAACCAAGTAAACAAAACCTTCGAAATCCGAGAAGATAAAATGCAAAAGGTATTTGGATAAGCTACAGGTAATTTTGCACCGTTTCAAGGAATGGAATTTACAGCTGTACCTCAATAACAAAACAGTAAGGCTAATTCTTGCAAATTAGGTGTCATCGGTCGAGGAAGACGAGATCAGCTCGGGGACTGTCATCCAACTCTCGAGATCTGTGATCGACGAAGGCCATGCCAAGATAAACTCTACAAGCTTAACCTAGGATTGGAGGAATAAATATATTGAATACTTGAAGAACGGAAAGCTCCCATCGAACCCTAAAGAGCCGAGGGCCCTACGAACCAAAGTTTCTCAGTTCACATTGGCTGAAGATGGAACATTATATAGAAGGATATTCGATGGACCATTGGCAGTATGTTTAGGACTAGGAGAAACCAATTATGTTTTACGAGAGGTCCATGAAGGCACTTGTGGTAACCACTCTGGCGCCGAATCATTGATTCACAAAATAGTTAGAGCAGGATACTACTGGGATAGCATGGAAATAGACACTAAGGAGTTTGTTCGAAAATGCGATAAATGTCAAAGATTTGCACCAATGATCAATCAGCTCGGAGAAAAACTTCATTGAGGCCTATCCTCATAGCCATTCATGAAATGGGGGTTGGATATCGTCGGCCCTCTAATATCGGCCCCAAGTAAAGCTAAGTTCATTTTATTTATGATTGACTATTTTTCTAAATGGGTTGAAGCACAAGCGTTCGAGAAAGTGAGAGAGAAAGAGGTTATAGACTTCATCTGGGATCACATCGTATGTCGATTTGGGATACCCACCGAAATAGTGTGACAATGGAAATAATGTATCGGCAGCAAAGTAACAAAATTCCTCGAAGACCACAAAATAAAAAGGATATTATCAACGTTGTATCACCCTAGTGGGAACAGACAGGCCGAATCAACGAGACTATCATTCAAAACTTAAAGAAAATGTTGAACGACACTAAGGGAAAGTGGAGAGAAATTCTACCCAAAGTCCTTTGGGCATATCGAACAACATCAAAGTCTAGTACAGGGGCAACCCCGTTCTCCCTAGTATATGGCTCTGAGGCCTTGATTCCAGTCAAAGTCGGGGAACACAACGCCAGATTTTGACATACAATGGAAGAATCAAATCACGAGACTATGAATACTAACCTCAAACTATTGGATGAAAAACGAGAAGTTGCACTCGTTCGGATGGCTACGAAAAACCAAAGAATCGAGAGATATTATAATAGAAGAACCAACATTTGCCACTTAAGAATTGGGGACTTAGTTCTGAGGAAAGTCACCCTAAATACTTGAGACCCAAACGAAGGGAAACTAGGCCCGAATTAGCAGGGACCATATCGAGTCCTCGGTGTCATCTGAAAGGAATCTTACAAACTTGGCACAATGGAGGGCGAACAATTGTCAAACAACTGGAATATGTCACTCCTCAAACAATATTATTACTAAGGTATGACTTTCTCCCTTTACATTTGTATTTGATACTAACTTATTGCATGTGTTCGATCGAAGATGTCAAAAAACTCTTCAACACGAGGACCTTAGGTTTTAAAGCACGTGTTGCACTCTTTTTCCCTTAGATCAGGTTTTATCCCAAATGGGTTTTTCTGGCGAGGTTTTTAACGAGGCAACAATTATGTACTACCTGAGGAAAATTCAACAGTATCCAAGGCTTCTCTACAATCAACCTGGAATACTGGGGGCATTACCCTCGGATGTTATATCTTCGAGGAAAGTACATCATGTCAAAGGGTCTCGATAGGGAAACTTTGTAATGGGCCAAACGGTCGAATGAACCGTGTCCATATAGATTAGGCTCGCCTGATGGCAAAACATGTATGCATGTATACATTATTCCAAGAAGAATTCTTTCTATATCAAACATCTTTTATCTCAAAAAAAATTTTCTACTATACGAGCTCCATACTTATGATTTTGTGAGAAATGGCTCAAGGGCCAAGCGCAAATATGCCTCGAACACTTGAGGACTATCATCGACAATTGACATATTCGAGTTATCTAAACTCGAATTCATAAGACCTCAAAGAGGCACCCCTCGATCTATAGGCCAAGGCCATCATTCTCGGGGACTAACACTTGTTATTGGGGAATAAGACCAAGAGGCATACCCAAAGGCTACGACCAAATTAATGTGGCTCGGGGACTCATCATTATTCGACACAAACCCTAAAGGGCCTATTCTTCAAGTTCAAACCTTGTTCGAACTCGACTGTGGTGACTTTGAGGAAGCCACCCAAAACTAAAATCTCGAACGCACCGTTCAAAGCATAAGATTGTGCTAAAGTTTTACAAGGCAAAAAACGTGTTTGTAGATAAAAATTGAGAAGGCATTAAAAAGGTAAAAATTTCTTTATATATATGGGCAAAAATATGTACAAGGGATCGACAGGGGTCTTACGAAAGAAAAAAAGGAAAAATAAAATCCTAACTATGCCCGGGGCTGGTTTCTCCCTCCGGGGCAGCCTCTCCTTCGGGCCCCTCATTGTTATCAGACCCACCTTAGCTGCCTTCATCATCATCGAAGGAGATAAGCAACCTGGCATCAGCTTCAAGCGCCTTAGCTTGAGCTATCTCTTTGGAGAGGTCAAAACTTCGAGCATGGATTACCTCGAAGGTCTCCCTTTGGGATTGACACTTCGCCAAGTCATAGCTCTATCTCTCTAGATCAGAAGCCTCCCTTAGTTACATTGAGCAGCCTTGGCATCGGCCAGGTACACGTCTATGGACTTGTCAGTTATGATCTTCGTCTTCTCGACCTTCACCTTGGCCTCAGCAAGCTCGGCTTCAAGCTCCTCGATCCTTTTGGCCTAGGCTGAGCTTTTCTCTTTAATGCCCCAAAGTTGGACCTCGACCGATGACAGTTTGGCAAAGGTAGCCTATTTATCCACATCAAGGTAGTCCATATTCTCCTTCCACTGATCACAATCAACTTTGATTTGATCGAATTCCACTCGGAGCAGCTCGATCCTTTCCAAATTTTGATGCAACTGAGATATTGAAGTATTAGCCTCCACAGTTGGATTGAGACCGTATTCTTTCAAAAGGATAGTTACCTGCTCATCTAGCTCGACCTCTTCCTTACGAGCCTGGTCCAAGTCTGCTCGGAGGTCCATAATCTCCTCTTCTTTCTGCACATAGAGGCGTTTGAGGGCGTCTCTCTCCTCCATAAGCGTTTTGAGATCGGCCTCACACCGGTTCAACTTGGATTGGGATTTGGTCAATGTTTCCCGATGAAGCATTAAAGCCTATGGATAAAGGAAAGAAATCAGGCAGAAAGAAATAAAAGCAAACGTAATAATGGGGGTTGAAGTTTACCTGGTTTAGGAGACGCTGGGCCTCATCAAAAATGACAATTGCATCTAGGTCGAAAACATCATCGACCCCAGCAAGGCAGCCATGGAATATGTCTTCCCTATCATGGGGCATTCCCACATCGGGGGTCTCTATAGATCGAGCCTCCTGAAATTGCTATTCAGAAAATTTAGGGCCGGGCGGTGAATCATCAGTATTGTTTGCCCTAAGCAAGTCATTTGGGCACTCTCTCCCTTCTGAAGAGCCCTAGAACTGGACCCTTCGGGCACACTCACCGGTTTCATCATGATAGGAAATATCTTCGGCCCCCGATGACTCAAGGACTTTGCTCGGAGAACCTTCCGAAATCTCATCTGTTTGAGAGTGAGTCTTCTCGACCATCATCGGCCTAGTTGCTTTTGAAGCTTCGAAGCTCCCCCTCTTTCGAGGTACCAGCTCACAATCGGCATCCTCTCCCTCCTCTTCTTCATCTCATAGCTTTTGGGCTACGTCGGCAGATAGAGCGGCAGAGTCGTCCTTTGACTTACGAGCCTTACTCTTCTTAGGCTTCAGGGTATCAGAAGGTAAGGTCCTTCCCTTTTCTTATCCTTAAACGGTTTGGGAGCCACCTCTTCCTCAGGCGGGGCCAGCCTTATTTCAGCAACACCCTCGTTACCTGCATTAAAAGGAGTCAAATATAAGTAAAAAGAAATGTTTCACAAAAAGGCATTGAAAGCATACATGATAAGCTTACCGTGATTCTTGGCCTCCCATTTTCCCCTATCCAAGTCACACTAGCAGCGTTCAGCATGGGAGGAAGTCAAGGCCAACTTCTGAACCCAATCTTCGAGGTCAGGGACCGCGTGAGGCATCTAGGCAACCACTGCATAACAGATGAAAGCATTACATAAAGCAAACAAATGAATTTCAAAGACTAATGGGTAATACGTTACTCACGATCGGGGTTCCACTTCTCAGGGAACGGCAGTTTCTTCTTCTGGGATGAGGTCGCAGGTCCTTACCCGCATGAACCGACTCATCCAACCCCAGTCCGTGTCCTCATCGATGCTAGCAAAAAAGAATTCATTGATCGGTGTTGGAGCTTGATTAATCCTCAAAAAAGTCAAGGTCGATACAACTGTATGAGGTGGCTGAGAGTGAATTCCATCACCTTGGCCTTGCTAGAAAAGAAGTAGAGCATGATCATTATAGGCCAGAATGAGGGATGAACCTGGTCGAAGGTAACCTGGTACATCTTGCAAAAGTCAACGATAACGGGGTCAAGAGGATCTAATGTGAAGGGGTAAGTTTAGACACTTAGAAACCCCTCCATGTGAGTGGTAATACTCTCTTCGGGAGTGGGGATATGTACCACGACCTCGGCCCCCCAGTTACAATCTATCTTCACAGCCTTGATATTGCCCACCTTTATCGAGTAGATGTATCTCGACACATGTTCACATCGGCCAGGGACCAATGGAGGATTCTCGACTTTGAAGTTGGATTTTAGAACACAAGGGCCAGGAACGTACTCATGAGGGAGTGGTTCCACCGGCCGGCCGGGAAGAAGAGGAGGAAGTTTTCTCCTTTTGCGGAAAGAGATTAAAATTAGTATTTTTGGTACTAATTAAGTTGACTCAGTGGGTGGTGAAAGAGAAGAGATAGAGAGAGTAAGGGACTTAGAAAATTTGATGAGAGGAAAAAGTAAAATTTGATTCAACCAAAAGACCTGAATTTATAGATTCACAGTGACGGTTTGGTAGTGCTAGTGGTCGATCTTCACTGGCAAGCATTAATGGTTTGGGAAACTATACCGACGGGACGTTTTGGTCACCTCGATCGCTTACGTCATGGGGATGATGTCATTATCATGGTCTCTAGAAAATCGAGGCTCAAGTCGTTTCTTATCATTTTACTCTAAGAAATGATGGGACTATCTATATACGACGGAAATCGGGGCTACTCAATTTCATTCTTTGGTCGAGATAGGAACTTCACATCAAAGAGCTACGACATTGAGTCATCCTGAGGTCAGCCTCGATGACATATAGAAAGAGACAGACTTTGTATGACATCGACATGGCTTGATAACAGAAAAAGCGAGATATCCGCGATTGGTCGAGAATTGTGGTATGAATCTGGAACGGATCGATCTGCAGCAGTTAATTAGATGTTGATACGATTTCCTACTACAATTAGAAGTGTACCTTATTTAGGACTCCCTTATTATATAAAGAGAGATCCCATTCATTTGTAAGGATCATTGTTCACCAATAATAATACACACATCCACCGCTCTTTTTTCTTGCTTAGCCTTCATTACTGTTCGTCATTGTTGTTTCATTTCTTTACTGTTATTACTATTGCTCCATCTCGAGATCATCTGGAATCGAGGTCGAGATTCCACTTGCATACTGGTTTGATCTATCCAATATCCTAATTTATCTATTTAATTCTTTTTTTATCAATTGGTATTGAATTGAATCACATATCCTTAAAACCACAATATAAGTTTAATTGTTACTCAAATTGTAGGGTAAACAAACTATGTTGACATTGCTGAGATTCTGAGTTCTGGTGTGTTTGCATATGCGAACGTTTGGCCGTAGATGCGGCATGGGATGCCCTAATGCAAGATTTTGTCCTGGTAAAGGAAGTCCGCATATGCGGCATTGTAGCGCAGATGCGCTTACGCATGAGCGATAAGTTTTCACAAAAGCAAACTCATATTTGCTAAGGGAGGGTTCGCAGAAGCATATGGTCGGACGATTAGTGAATTCCACATCTGTGATGGATATTTCGCAGATGCAGAGCCGCAGACACGACATTTTGGACCACAATTGCGGAAACGCTGGGCGGACTCTATATTTTGAAGAGTTTGGTCATTTTCATTATTTGGAATCGTGGAGCTCGACTAGAGCCAATTTTTGGAGAGGATTTTACCACAATTAAAGGGTAAATAATCTTTACTTGGTTTTGGTATTAGATATTAATTATCCATTGATTATTACACCTAGTTTATGTGAATTAAAGGTGAAATTTGGGGATTTTTAAGTATGGTTTTGGGGAGTGAAAATTGATGATTTGGCGTTGAGTTTGGGTAACACACATATATTTGGAATCGTATCGGAATGGGTGTTCGGTATTTGTATGTTTTGACAGGTTTTGAGGTGTGGGCCTGGAGGTTGACTTTTCATATTTGATTTAAGATCATAGATTTATTGTTTGGGCTTATTTCCCGTGGTTTTAATTGATGATATTAAGTTCTTTTGCCTAGATTCGAGAAGTTTGGAGGTCGATTCATATGGGAAGGGCTTTTAGAAGTATTGATTCATGTGTTTTGAGGTACGTAACATAACTAAATTTGTTTGAGGGTAATTATCCCCGCGAACTATGATACTTGAGAGGTTTTAGGGGTGACGCACATGCTAGGTGATGGGCATGTGTGCATACACGGGGATATTCATGATCCCGGTAGACTTTAGGCTACTATGAGACTATTTTGCTTTCATGCCTCGTTATATCCATGTTTTCTCTACTTGAATGATAATTTGAGCTATGATTTATGTTAGAAATTATGCTTAATTGTTTGAGACATGATAGAATTATTCTTGTTGTTTTGAGTTGTTTGCCTTGATTGCAGTCGTATTCTCAGTCATAATTCTTCAGTTGTATGTTATATGTCAGTCTCTTTACATTATTTATATGTCATATCACATGTTGTTGATGCCTTCTACATGTGGTACTGTTTTGGATGAGTTCTATGAGATGTGTTCCATTGATACTTGAGTGGTTGATGGTTGTGATAGGCCATAGAGTCGTATTATGATTTATAGTAGATCAGGTTGCATGCCGCAATTGATTGATATTTGGATCGGGTTACAAACCGCAATGGTTATATTGATTATTGATTGTGTTTGGGCTAGGATCAGCCCCTACAGTGTCTGGTAATACAGTGAGCCAGACACAAAGTTATATACGTGCTTTGGTGAGGGTCATCTGTTCCAGGCACCCGTATAATGTTGAGTCTAGTTATGTGTGTGATGGTGAGGGACACTTGTTCCAAGCACCATGAGAGTGCTCAGAGCGAGTGTACTTTATGGTTTTATAGTGATGTAATTAACTTGGCATGTATATTTGACATGTATGTATAGAGATGTATTTTTCTCATGCTGGCTGGTTCACAACTACGGAAAATTAGACATGTTTTCCAAGTACAACAGTCAAGCCCAATCTTTCACCGAAATTTCTAAAATGTGAGTTTATCAAGGAAACTATGATTTTCCAAACTTTGAACAACAGATAAGACATTTCTTTTAATATGAACATTATATCTTTTGAGTTATTTACATTTATGGCCTTCATTATATTATGAATTATTATTGATTATTGGTGTTGGACAAGCCTTTCTTCCGAGCTCGCCACTACTTTCAGTCTTAGGTTAGGTTTATTACTTATTGAGTATATGATTTTAATTGTACTCACACTACACTCTACACTTTATGTGCAGACCCAGGTATTTCTAGGCGTGGTGATTGCTAGAGTTCACATCGGTATAGCTTGTGGAGACTACGAAGTAGCTGATATCGCAAACTTTGACTTTTATTTATTTCTGTGATCACTGTTCCTATCATTCTGACAGTTTGTATTGAGGATTTTGCCATGTATTTTGAGATTCTATAGTGCTCATGTACTTGTTGACACCAGATCATTGGGATGGTTGTAGTTGCGATGTTATTGCTATTTTTTTGCTATTTTTATTAATCCATTGTTGAAATTATCAAACTTCTATTAATTGAGTTTATTGTTATTGTGAAATGGTTGGCTTGCCTAGCAAGCAGTGTTAGCAGCATCATGGCTCAGGTGGGAATTTAGGTCGTGATAGTCGCATTTGCAACATAGGAAGGTTGTGCGTTGCTTCGCTTTTGCGAAGCTTGGATTCACTTTTGCGATCTGGAGGGCCATCTCAAATGCGAAGGAAATGTCGCATTTGTGATAACTATGTGGTTGAGACACTAATTGCATTTGTGATAACTATGTGGTTGAGACACTAATTGCATTTGTGATAACTATGTGGTTGAGACACTAATTGCATTTGCGATCAATGGTTCACTTTTGCGATGGTTGTAATTGTGAACAAGAGTTTGTAATTAAGACATCTGTAGCTGAGTAAAGGCTAGGAATTTTGGGACTTAGCTCATTTTATAGCATTTTTGAACCCTAAACTCCATAGTGGCAATATTTTAAGAGCAATATCTTCCCAAATTCATTGGTATGCAGCTTTAGCTTGTTTTCAATCAATTTTAACTACCTTTTCCATGAATTTTATCATCAAATCTATGAATTTCAAAGTAGAAATTGGGGGTTTTAGGTAGAATTCAGGGATTTTATAAAATATAGATTTAGACCTCAAATTAAGGTCATATTTCAAAATAAATCACATATCCGATGTCCACAGATGGGGCATGATGCAAAGGCTTTTTTCAGAAATGCGACAAGTGTCAGTGCCATGCACAATTGGTGCACCAACCGGTGAAACTCTTCCATTTGATATTGTCCCCATGGTCATTCATGAGGGATAGATATAGTTGGTTCACTGCCACCGGTTCCTGAAAAGGTAATAGTCTTTTTAATTTTAACCGATTACTTCACTAAATGGATTGAAGCAGGTCCTTACCAAAAGATCAGTGAGCGCAAAGTGATCGACTTCCTATGGGAACACATAATTTTCAGTTCAGAATACCGAAGGAGATTGCCTGGGATAACAGACCATAATTCATAGGCTCCAAAGTCACAAATTTCTTGAAGACCTAGCAATCAAAAGAATTACATCTTCACCATACCATCCGAGCGCTAATGGGCAGGCAATATCGACCAATAAAGTGATTATTTTAAATCTCAAAAAGACGTTAGAAGCAGATAAAGGCAAGTAGCATGAAGAGTTATCAGGCGCGGTATGGGCGTACCAGACAATTACAAAATCAAGCACGGGAGAGACACATTTCTCTCTTGTATACGGTGTAGAAGCTCTAATCCTGGTAGAAGTAGGAGAACCAACCTTATGGTTCTCCTGAACATATAAAGAAGCAAATAATGTGACATTGCTGGTAAAGCTGGAACTGCTCGATGAACGCATGGATTTGGCACACATGAGGATGGTGGCTCAGAAGAAAAGGATGGAAAGATACTATAACCGGAGGGCCAATCTCCGCTACTTTAAAGTAAGAGACTTTGTTTTGAGGAAAGTGACTCAGAACACTCGGGAAATCAATGTTGGGAAACTGGGTCTGACATGGAAAGGCCCCTACCAGGTTTCAGCTGTCACCGGTAAGGGATCATACGAGATGGAGAATCACGATGGATTCAAATTGCCTTGCAACTAGAATGTGACTCATCTCAAAAGGTATTAGTGCTGATGGATCCTGCCTATACTGAAGTATGTACTGCACTCTTTTTCCCTTCGAGCAGTTTTTGTCCCAATAGGGTTTTTCTGGCAAGGTTTTTAACGAGACAGCAATGGAATGCATACTACGAAGAGAGCGTCATCGACAAAGATAAGACCTTTAAATAAAAAGCAATTGAGATCATAAACCACTATGGGATGGTTAGATAGTCTTTGGATCGATGGGAAATTCATAATGGGAAACAAAACTAGCCATCGAATCAAAGGCTATCTAACCATCCACAAGTGTTAACAGCATGGCAAGATATCTAGTGTTCCAATTCGCATACTTCGCATTCAAACACTAGGGGGATAATATAGGATACGGCATTAACGATGCCACAAAAATCGGGACTACGAGACCCGGGAACAACAATGTCTTCATCGGGACCGAGGACTACATGGCCAGCCACGTAGAAATAAGTTGTACGAGTTAGTCACATGTATTGGCAATTTCTTTTCTATAGCAATCAAATGCTTATGTACTTTTAAAGATGGAAGGAACAAAATAAAATCTTGTATATCTTGTTTCTTGTCCAAGCGATGAGTTAATTTTATCATTTGAAAGTTAACAGAAAACTTCAAAACTTGTGCCGAAATAAACATGAGACGTCCTCTTCAAGAGCATTGTAAACCTAAAGAGGCCCTCTCTTATGAAATCCTCATAGTAAATGACTGGTTCCGGAAGAGTTTATGCCCGAAAAATAAAGTTACCGGAGGAAAATACACCCGAAGCCTTATCTAATTTGATGCAAAAAGAATAAACTTTCCGCAATATTTGAGCAAAAGTCTTCTTTATTTATCAACATGCCAAACGGCATAAGTACAAAAGTACAAAGGGAAAACAGAAAAAGAAAAAAGGAAAAATCTAAACATTGTAGCCAATAAAACTCGGAGGGAGAGAGGCATCTATGCCCCCCCCCCTCGGGAGAAGTGGGTGGATCAGCCGCTGGTTAAGGACCTAGGCCTTCATCATCATTCTCTTCAAGTTCCTTATTGGTTCCCGAATACTCAGAACCGGTACTCGGAAAGTCAGTTGCGTTAGTCTTAGCCAGGAGACGTTCTCGAGCGGTTAACTCCAATGATTGGGCCTTGGCGATTTCATCATAAATATCAACGATGCCCGCTTTGGCTTCCTTCAAGGTTTTCCTCCTCATATAATACATAGCGTACGTTGTTTCAAAGATGAAGGAGTCCCCTTGGTGATGGAGTTTTTCTTAAGTCTTTCAACCTCGGCCAAAAAATTGTCCCTCTCGGATCTCGTGGCAATGAGGCTAGAATCAAGATCACAGATTATGGAAAAGTAAAGCCGATTTTGATACATGATTTTCTTGAATATTTCCTCCATTTGGGCCCGCCTCTCTTCGGTAGCATTAGCCTCCTCATTTTTGGAGCTCAAGGCTGCCTCCAAATTATTCACTCGTTCAATAGAGGAAGACTCGCGCTCGGCAGCAGCAAGAACAACATCCTGAAGCTCAACCCACCTAGCCTTAGCATCATGAAGTTGTGCATGTAGCTAACTGGCTTCTTGGTTGTGGGCTTTCACTTCCTGTTCACTCTGCTGCAACCACGCCTCAGGCTCGGCCATTTCAGCAGCCTTTGCCTCCAGCACTGGGAGGCGTGCAGCAAGTTGATTCCTTTCGGCCAACAGTTGATCTCGTTCGGACATAAGTCTCTCTTTATCAAGGATCAATCTCTGAAGGCCCTTATAAGCAAAGAAGTTGGCCTGCAAAACATATATCAAAGTTAGAAACCCTGTTATAATAGATAACTAAAGAATAAGCATTAAGAGAACAAGTACGGTACCGCTGCCTCAATGTGCACGGTGTTATTCAACATACACTCCCCTGAAAGGGAGTGCATCTTCTTCTTATCTTTCTCTGAATCCAGCGGCTTCAGGTCGTTTGCGAGCTCCACCTTCTTGGACAGCATATGGCACCCCTTTAAAACCAAGAGAGTGACACTCCTCCTCCCTCGAGGATCTGGAAGGGGGTGAGTAATTATGCCCCAAATTCTCGTGGTCTGGGGACTGGGAAGGAGAAGCACCCTCCTCTAGGGCGTCTGTGGCCGGCAGAAGAAATGCAACAGATGTTGATGGCGAAGGTGCAGCTAGTGTAGAGGGACGTGAAGTTGTTGGTATTATAGGATATAGCGGGAGTTGGCATTATCTACCAGATCCATCTCACCCCACAGTGTTTGGGCATGTTTATTGGCCGGTTCTAAATGCTCTCCCGGTTGAGCATTCTGTTGAGCTGATAGAGATCGTTGTCTCTGTTGAAGGGAAGCCTCTTCATCACTACCTTTCCTATCATCTTCAATGACCACTGCGACCACGGCTGGCTCAGTTGTGGCCTTCTTTATTTTCTTCTTTTTATCCCCAGGCGAGGAAGAAATTCGCATTTTTGGTCTCTTGTTCTCTGGCTGGGGACTCCGAGAGGAAGTGCTCCTACCGGAAGCAGACCTGAGGGCACCACTTCGAGCGAGGGTACTTTGTAACAATCTTGCAGCCTCTATGAGATGGGCTAAAACCTCGACCTCAAGGTAGGTGATAGAGCCCAGCAAGAGCCCCGAGTCAAACAAAAAGATACGGTTAGAAAGTTTACTTATGTATATATAGAGGCAGAAAGTAGAATGACTCAGTTTACCGTGGTTCTTGGTCTTCCACCCATATTTGGGGGCTATCTCCTTCCATTGATGGGTTTCTGTCATTGTAATATATCATTGGTCTAGGCCTTCAACCCTTGGTTGTGTCCACCGAGTAGCTGAAATAACGAAGACAAAAGGGTTAACAATGATGAGAAGTGGCCTTTCTGCGAAGGAAAGAGATTAAGAAAACTTAAGTGAACGACTCCATGATTCAGGAAAGGGCAGAGTTGTGGCCGGGATGATATCCCTAGTAACAACGATGACAAACCGCTCCATCCACCCACGATCATTGTCATCATCAACGCTAGTAAGTAGGACGTGGTGACCACATTTACTGAAATTTATTACTCGCCCATGAAAGATTTTAGGGGAATAGCGATTCATCATGTGTGCAAGGGTTAGGGTTTTTCATAGTCTCAGCAAAAAACCGGTGTAGGAAAGCAACCATTCGCCACACAGAAGGGCTAATTTGTGCCAAGTAGACCTGGTACCGACGGTATAACTCCAAGATCATGGGGTCATGACCCCCGCTCAAAGAAAACGGCCCAAGGTGAAGGGGTACGTATAAAAATACGTAAAACCTCATTTGGTAAAGGTGACCCGCTCTATCAGGTCAGGAGAAATGATGTTAAGATTTGCGCAATTACAGTCCTCCTTTATAGTAGGAATACTAAAAGGGCAAATAGAGGAAGGATGCCTGCTAACATCCCAAGTCCGTGGATGCACAGAGGGTAACTTCTCTTGGAAGTCATTAACGGTGCTCAAGTATTTGGGTATGATGGTACTTACCGTTGGAGGATCGGCATCGACATCAACCTCGTTATCTTTCTTCTCTTCGGGCCTCCGCCGAAGAGAAAACCAGAGTTCTCAAGGGACTTAGTAAAAGAAGTCATAATAGTAAGAAGATGATGGAGTTTTTTTGAAGAAAATCGGAAAGAGACGAAAGCAGAAGAAGGTTAAATGCAAAGAAGGTAAGAAACTTATGAAAATTTTGGAAGTAAAAGAGGTAAGATGATGAGTATAAGTATATATATATACTGCAAAGATCATGGTCATGAGTACCTCGAGAACCGGCGAAAATATTGCTAAACCGTGTGGCAACACGTGTTCGGGGTATTAAATGCGAGAAGACGTGCGTCCTTTCAAGCATCAGAAACTATTCAAAGGGTTTTCAGAAGATTTCCTACCAAGAAAGGGATCTTTACCAACTTTTCGATGACACAAAGATATGCCACCAGAAAGCAGGAGGAGTATTTGTGTAGGGTAAAATTGGTTTACATAAAATGATCAAATGGCAACATAACATGTGGACCCGATGACAGGTAGAAAGTAAATTGCATAGTAACCAGCACCGGAAAAAACGTGTGCAATTGACATCGGGCTAGCCCCGAAGGGAATATGATCAACGTGAGTAGAATCAAATGCTTGCCATCAGATAGCATTCAATGAAGAATATTCTCTGGCATTAAATGGGCAGCAGTTGTAGAGAATATTTACATTCATGGCGTGCCGTTCAATATTCATCAATGGCCCTCTTTATTGTCATTTAAGAGGGGCTTGTTCCTAGGATCTTGTTTCCCTATAATAGACTCAACAGTCATTGTAAGACACAAAATTCTTGGCAAAACTTATGATACATTCTATTCTCAAAGCTAAATCAAGTAACTTTACTTACCTTTTATATTATTCTCATTTATGTCCCTAGAGGCACTACTCTCGGAGCCAAGCTTGTTGTTTCCTTTGATTTTAATCGCTAAGTCTTATTTCTAATCTAGTGCATTTATCATTTTTGAATTAAATCAGTTCGTTTGTCTATAAACCACGTAACAAATTTACCTGTACCGTTTTACACAGTAAACAAAAATGCATTCAATTCTCCGCCGAATGTTGTGCCCCCATTTGCTGTTTGAGATGTCATCTAATATAATTGATGCGTAACCAATGTTAGCTTGTGAATTTGTATGTTTTTGTTTCTGAAAGATACATAATGAATGAGTAATAGTTCAACAAATATTATGTGCAAATATAATCACTTGTAACAGTCTTAACCTTTACACTGTAATATTGTTTAAACTTTAAACTCAAACCAAATTTCCAAGAAATTAATCACTTGTTGATGGTAAGCTGTCCAAAACTCTAGACTATATGAACCAGTAGCGTACAGAGAGAGAGAGAGAGAGAGTAGAACAAATTCGCTCTCCTAAAACGGCAAGTATTCTTGAACCAGCTGTACATCATACCAAATGCTATTACCTAAAACACCTAAGGATAAAATGAAAAAGTGGACCATAAGAAACTAAGTTTTCTGCTTTAAAGAATTCTCTTGTTCAAAACTGTAAACAAATTCAACATTGTACTACATAAGATATACTACATTTACATAAATTTGTCAAAAATAATACAAAAACTCAAAGGAAGTCTGCACATGCTCCTCAAGAATATCTTTCAAGATGAATGCATTTGCCAAAAAGTATACACAGACTGGCGATATGTTGTGTAACTGAAATTCTGCCAGCAACTTACTCATATCCACCTTCTAAATATTGTTTTGGGATCACTCACGCGCGTTTATGTAGCCTCAACATGTATTCACAAGATACCGCTGATGAATAATGACCGATCTTTAAAATTCAAGATCAGATATAAGTCCTCGGAAAATCCACATCATGTAACACCTAAAACAAAATGCTCCCTACTGCCACTTGAACTGCACCCTGCAAATAGAATCCCCTATTGTAGATGCCAATAATTATGACAAAGAAAGGGATTCAAGATAATACAGTAAAATGATAAGAATCTATTGAAGTATATTGATATCTATGAGCAGGCAATTTGACCCTTCTATAGCAGATTCAAGGACTTTGTTGCCTCTTAAATTTTCACTTGGTCAAGAATTTCCAGAATTTTATTGCTACTTTTGAACTTTTAAAAAAAAATTCATTATTTGTTAGTATTCATTTAATACTATCTGGTTCTTATCATGCAAAAGGGTGGCTGGAAGGTCAGACACTTTAAGTTAAGATATTTCTTAATCAATTGCTATTAATATCATGGTATCAATTTCGCTAAGTCACTCGAACATGTATTCATATGTTAAAATTATCTTAGCAAAGACAGTATCACTATCTTAAGAGCCCAGAGGATATGCAGAATGAAATTTACCCTATAATTTTAACTCAAAATAGATTAACATTACCTGCACTTATTTCCATTCCCTTTCTGTACGATGTGTTGGGGATCGAGAGAGATAAGAGCGGAATATATAGTTTGCACACGGAAGTTAGTGACTTGGCAGAGCCCGCTTACGATGACGTGCCCTCATCATTGTTTCATTGTCGTGCCTAATCCATTCCGAAAGTCTCCAGGGTTTTTGCCACTTCCATTTGAACTGTAATATCCATTGATGATGACTTCTCTTGCATCTCCATAGCTTCCCACCTTGTCCTGCAGCTTTCGGTTTTTTCATTGACAACTGGCCGAGTGGCACCATCTGCAGTCATCAAAGAGTGCACTATCAGCCATGCGTGATGCTAGTGCTAAGTGATTAAAGGAACTGCCAAAGAAGAAAAGGAGATCGCGGGAGAAACCTTTCGTGTTTGATCGATAAAGGTTGCTGCCTCTCTGAACGAAGCACTAGCAATTCCAGCCGAATATTTGAGCTGCTTTTGTGCCCGAACAGGGACTGGAGACAAGAGACCTCTTGTGTCATCCACAAAGTGTTTGTCAGGATAAGCCTGCTTCGTATTTCAACATTTCAGTTAAAGGAAAGAACAATACTTCAAGTGTTCACCAGAAGAAAAAGAAATAAAAAGCAAAACCAGAATAAATGCATTTGGATTTTTTCTAACAGCTTTATTTACTCAAATGGCAGTTTCAGTAACCAGATAATACATAGGAAAGGTTGAGAAGTTTTATGGTGTGCCTCACACAACTAATGTTAGCTGTGTGAGGCCTCTTTTTTTCTCACAAATTTGTGGACCCATATTTTACACTTTTGGGTCACAAAATTGTGAGACAAAAAAGAGGCCTCACATCACTAGTGTCGGTCGTGTGAGGCACAAAAAAAAATTCGGAAAGGTTTCATTTAGGGGCGGATCTATATGGGAGGGGGTGGGTTCATATGAACCCATGCTCCCCTCCCTAGATTATGTATAGCACTTGTATTTTTCTGATTTTCTTCTTAAATAAGCATGTGTGAACCCATGCTCAAGTGAGCACTTTGGCTCAGTGGTAAAATGAGTGCGACCTCGCCCCCAAGGTCAATGGTTCGATCCCTACTTGCTCCCTTAGACTTTTTATTTAAAAATATTTCTGTTTTCTTATTGTTTCCTCTTCTTTCTTGGTTATGGCCTTAAGTTATTCTTTAAAAAGAAATCTTTCACTAAAATGTTTCATGAAATGTGTTTACATTTTGTCAAGAAATAAAGTACTAGAAAAAGAAATAAAATTAATCTTAATCTCCCACTATAATCAAAACTTATAATGCAATTCATAAATCTATATGGATATAGAAGTACATAAAAAGATCCACGTAATAGGATGGACGAAGAATTTTTTGATAATTTTTAGCTTGCTATATATAACTTAAGATATTTAAAACTGTAAGTAATGATACTATAATTGATAGTTGTTGAATGAAAACTCGTCGAGGACATAAATAATACTAATAATATTAATTAGAGTTTGCCCGTCAACTTGGGTTATCGTAAAAAATTATATTGTCAAATCATATATCTATCTAAAGATAGTGGTGCACCCATGCTCTTAAAATTCTGGATACGCCTCTGGTTTCATTTGGACAAATAATTGAAAATAGTAATATATTTGATTAAGATCCTTGCATGTTTTCTCTAAAAGAGGTCGAAAACTAAAAGCATGAGGCAGGGAAAAAAATGGAAATGCAAGAAAGTAAATCCTACCGAAGCTGATGAAGCTAATGATATTGTAACGGGTTTCTCTCTCACTTTCAGATCCTTTTCGACTTCCTTTCTCCTAATTTCACTCTGTCGCAGTACACCTATTAGTTCTCTCATTTGTTCTTTCATTTCCTTGATCTCAAGCTCCTTTTCCCAATGTTGGCACCTGCATAAAGCAAAAGTGAGAGTTAAAACAAATAAATTCACACAGGCTGTGACAAAAGCAAAAGTAAATGACATATTCTTTTCTACAGAGGAGGTCAAGTCTCCGAAGCCTTCTATACCTTAAACAATCATCACAAATATAATATTGATATGGTCAGCTGGTGTATATTATGCATTAATTTCCTAAGGAGACCTTCTCAGTGTGTAACTTTTTTCTCTATTTCACGAGCGTTCTTGACTATCATGACATGCAAAACAGGGATTTCAAACCATCACAACAGAAAAGATTGGATGTGGTGTTCAATGTAAAGAAATGGCTTTTAACCTCACAGAAATCCAGTCTCATGACCATTGTCCTCCCTTGCTCACCTACATGCAAATCCTTTTGGACTGACAACTCTTAGTATTTGTCCTTAGTAGTAAACTTTGTTAGAGATAGCTATGTAATTGTCCCACATTGGAATAGGAGTAGTATCCCCTTTGTATAGAGTAGCTATAAATAGCACCTCTTGTATTGCATCACATACAATATCAATATATCATATTTTCTCCCGTGCCTTCTCACATGGTATCAGAGCTATCGTGAGAGATTTATCGCTGTGCATAAATTCCAGCGATTCCGGGAAGTAAAATCAGTCACCGGAACCCTTTTTTTTCCGGCGACTATCAAAGTTGTTTTGCGCCTGCTTTGTCTCGGTCAGTGTTGTGCACAAAATCCAACACTACCACAAGAGTAGTCACTATCCGGCGACCAAATCTCAGTGAAAATCTCCGGCGGTACTGTAGCTGTCCAAAGAAAATTTTTCGACGAAGTTCCAACATTGTGTGGGCCACCTTCCGGCCATTTTTTGGCGACGACTCTTCAGGACAGATTGTTTCCCTTGCAATTCCGAGCCTACCCATCCAGGTTACACCAAATTCCGACCACTTTTTTATTTTTCCGGCGTGAATAGTGATTTCAAAAAAAAGGTGGACTTCCGGCCATTTTTTTAAAAAGTTCCTTCAGAACAGTTTGGTCTTCTGGTAATTCCGATCCTACCCCTACTGTTTTTATTTCATTCCGACCACTTTGAATATTTTCCGGCTGCAACAGTAACTTTCCAACTGCTACAGTAGGTTACTATTCTGGTTCAGTGTTCCTTACTCTATTTTCAGTGGATTACAGTTGATTATTTCTCTTATTTGGTAATAATTTACAAGATGTCTTTGGGAATTGATGTTTTTGGGTCTAAAAGCATGAGTTCTGGAAACTCTAATGTTATGATTACCTCGGAACCTTTAATGGGAGGTTCAAACTACTTAGCTTGGGCTTCATCTGTCGAGTTGTGGTGTAAAGGTCAAGGTGTGCAAGATCATCTGATTAAACAGTCTAGCGAAGGAGATGAAAAGGCGATAGCGCTTTGGGCAAAAATTGATGCTCAATTATGTAGCATCTTGTGGCGTTCTATTGATTCTAAGTTGATGCATTGGCCTCATTCCAGACATGTTATTTGGTTTGGGCAAAGACACGTACGTTATACACTAATGATATATCTCGCTTCTATGATGTGATATCACGGATGACAAACTTAAAGAAGCAAGAATTAGATATGTCTACTTACTTGGGTCAGGTACAGGCAGTCATGGAGGAATTTGAGACATTGATGCCAGTTTCTGCTAGTGTGTCAAAACAACAAGAGCAGCGACAGAAAATGTTTCTAGTTCTTACACTCGCTGGACTTCCTCATGATCTTGATTCAGTACGAGACCAGATTTTGGCGAGTCCGACTGTCCCTACAGTTGATGAATTATTCTCTCGATTACTTCGCCTTGCTGCAGCACCAAGTCACCCAGTGATTTCATCACAGATACTTGATTCCTCTGTTCTTGCATCTCAGACAGTGGATGTTCGGGCATCTCAAGCTATGGAGAATAGACGAGGAGGCGGTCGTTTTGGGAGATCTAGACCCAAGTGTTCTTATTGTCACAAACTTGGACACACTCGCGAAATGTGTTATTCCTTAAATGGCCGTCCACCCAAAAATGTCTACGTTGCTCAGAGCGAGACTACAGGTAACCAGGGCTTTTCTGTATCTAAAGAAGAATATAATGAGCTCCTTCAGTATCGAGCAAGTAGGCAAACATCTCCACAAGTAGCCTCAGTTGCCCAGACTGACACTCCTATTGCTGGTAATTCTTTTGCTTGTGTTTCCCAGTCTAGTACTCTTGGACCATGGGTCATGGACTCAGGCGCTTCTGATCATATCTCTGGTAATAAATCACTTTTGTCGAATATTGTATATTCACAGTCTCTTCCTACTGTTACTTTAGCCAATGGATGTCAAACTAAGGCACAAGGAGTTGGACAAGCCAACCCATTGTCTTCTATCACCCTAGATTCCGTTCTTTATGTTCCTGGTTGTCCTTTTAGTCTTGCATCTGTTAGTCGTTTGACTCGTGCCCTCAATTGTGGTATATATTTTATTGATGATTCTTTTATTATGCAGGACCGCAGTACGGGACGGACAATTGGTACAGGTCGTGAATCAGAAGGTCTTTACTACCTTAACTCGCTCAGTCCTTCCACAACATGTCTAGTTACAGATCCTCCAGATCTAATCCACAGACGTTTAGGACATCCGAGTTTATCCAAACTTCAAAAGATGGTGCCTAGTTTATCCAGTTTGTCTAGATTAGATTGTGAGTCGTGTCAGCTTGGGAAACATACCCGAGCTTCCTTTACGCGTAGTGTTGAGAGTCATGCAGAGTCTGTTTTCTCCTTGGTTCATTCTGATATATGGGGTCCTAGTAGAGTCAGTTCAACCTTGGGATTTCGTTATTTTGTTAGCTTTATTGATGATTACTCAAGATGTACTTGGCTTTTCTTAATGAAAGATCGTTCTGAGTTATTCTCTATATTCCAGAGTTTTTGTGCTGAAATCAAAAACCAATTTAGTGTCTCTATCCGCATTGATAATGCCTTAGAATATGTATCTTCTCAGTTTCAGCAGTTTATGTCTTCTCATGGAATTATTCATCAGACATCTTGTCCTTATACCCCTCAGCAAAATGGGGTTGCAGAAAGAAAGAATAGGCACCTTATTGAGACTGCTCGCACACTTCTAATTGAGTCTCGTATTCCGCTGCGTTTTTTGGGCGATGCAGTTCTCACAGCTTGTTATTTGATTAATAGGATGCCTTCATCTCCCATCAAGGGTCAGATTCCACATTCAATATTGTTTCCCAAGTCAGCCTTATACCCTCTTCCACCTCGGGTTTTTGGGAGCACATGTTTTGTTCATAACTTAGCCCCGGGGAAAGATAAGTTAGCTCCTCGTGCTCTCAAGTGTGTCTTCCTTGGTTATTCTCGTGTTCAGAAGGGATATCGTTGTTATTCACCTGATCTTCATAGGTACCTTATGTCAGCTGACGTCACATTTTTCGAGTCTAAACCTTTCTTCACAACTGATGTCACTTCTGCTGACCACCATGACATATTTGAGGTCTTACCTATACCGACTTTTGAGGAGTTTAGTAATCCTCCTCCACCTTCAACCACAGAGGTTTCACCCATACCAACTTTTGAGGAGTCCAGTATTATCCCTCCTAGTTCCCCAGCCACAGGAACACCACTCTTGACTTATCATCGTCGTTCGCGCCCTACATCAGGCCCATCTGGTTCTCGTCCTGCACCTGACACGGCTCCTACTGCGGATCCTGCTCCTAGTACACCGATTGCACTTCGAAAAGGTATACGGACCACACTAAACCCTAATCCTCATTATGTTGGTTTGAGTTATCATCGTCTGTCATCTCCCCATTATGCTTTTATATCTTCATTGTCCTCGGTTTCCATCCCTAAGTCTACAAGTGAAGCATTGTCTCATCCAGGATGGCGACAGGCTATGAGTGACGAGATGTCTGCTTTACATACAAGTGGTACATGGGAGCTTGTTCCTCTTCCTTCAGGTAAATCTACCGTTGGTTGTCGTTGGGTTTATGCAGTCAAAGTTGGTCCCGATGGCCAGATTGATCGACTTAAGGCACGTCTTGTTGCCAAAGGATACACTCAAATATTTGGGCTAGATTACAGTGATACCTTCTCTCCAGTGGCTAAAGTGGCATCAGTTCGCCTTTTTCTATCCATGGCTGCAGTTCGTCATTGGCCCCTCTATCAGTTGGACATTAAGAATGTCTTTCTTCATGGTGATCTTGAGGATGAGGTTTATATGGAGCAACCACCTGGTTTTATTGCTCAGGGGGAATCTCGTGGCCTTGTATGTCGCTTGCGTAGGTCACTTTATGGTCTAAAGCAGTCTCCTCGAGCCTGGTTTGGTAAGCTCAGCACGGTTATCCAGGAGTTTGGCATGACTCGTAGTGAAGCTGATCACTCTGTGTTTTATTGCCACTCTGCTTCAAGTCTATGTATTTATCTGGTAGTCTATGTTGATGATATTGTTATTACGGGCAATGATTAGGATGGTATTACTAATTTGAAGCAGCATCTCTTCCAGCACTTTCAAACTAAGGATCTAGGCAGATTGAAGTACTTTCTAGGTATTGAGGTTGCTCAATCTAGCTCAGGTATTGTTATTTCTCAAAGGAAATATGTGTTAGACATTCTTGAGGAAACAAGGATGACCGGTTTGCAGACCTGTTGACACGCTGATGGATCCGAATTCTAAACTTCTGCCTGGACAGGGGGAGCCGCTTAGCGATCTTGCAAGCTATAGGCGGCTGGTTGGTAAATTAAATTATCTCACAGTGACTAGACCCGACATTTCTTATCCTGTGAGTGTTGTAAGTCAGTTTATGAATTCTCCCTGTGATAGTCATTGGGATGCAGTTGTCCGCATTATCCGGTATATAAAATCAGCTCCAGGTAAAGGATTATTGTTTGAGGATCGAGGTCATGAGCAGATCGTTGGGTACTCGGATGCTGATTGGGCAGGATCACCTTCTGATAGACGTTCTACGTCTCGATATTGTGTTTTAGTAGGAGGAAATTTGGTGTCCTGGAAAAGTAAGAAACAGAATGTAGTTGCTCGGTCTAGTGCAGAAGCAGAATACCAAGCAATGGCTATGGCAACATGTGAACTAGTAGGGACCAAACAATTGCTCAAGGAGTTGAAATTTGGTGAAATCAGTCGGATGGAACTTGTGTGCGATAATCAAGCTGCACTTCATATTGCATCAAATACGGTGTTTCATGAGAGAACTAAACACATTGAGATTGATTGTCACTTCGTCAGAGAAAAGATACTCTCAGGAGATATTACTACGAAGTTTGTGAGATCGAATGATCAACTTGCAGATATTTTCACCAAGTCCCTCGCTAGTCCTCGCATTGATTATATATGTAACAAGCTCGGTACATATGATTTATATGCTCCGGCTTGAGGGGGAGTGTTAGAGATAGCTATGTAATTGTCCCACATTGGAATAGGAGTAGTATCCCCTTTGTATAGAGTAGTTATAAATAGCACCTCTTGTATTGCATCACATACAATATCAATATATCATATTTTCTCCCGTGCCTTCTCACAACTTCAAATCTACTTCAAAGCACAGTATTAGATCTCCTGGTAGTGCTTCAGATAACTTTACTTCACTAATCTTTCAATTTCGGTTTTGCCATTTCCTCCTATCTCTACTTCTTATGAAGCTTCAGCCCATAGAATTCGTAATGTTTGAGACAATGGAATACGCGCACTATAAGATAGGTTGTTAATCCAATGGAGAGAAGTGATAAAGAGATAAATAGAAGAAAGCTCAAAAATGCATCAGGAAAATACCTTGCATCCGCAAGAGAACTGAACATATATTGGAGTAAATTTTTCGCATCCCCCATTGAACGTAGCTGGTTCCAACGTCCACGGTTGCTGAAGGCACGGTCTCGTTCTTCTGCTTCCGAAAGTTGTGAAGACATGGCAACTAGAGAGTTGGATGAAATGCTAAGCATATTCCCAAGAGAAGCAATTCTTGCCATTCTTGCATTAGGTGACATTGACCATGCCCTGAACAGATGACAGTGAATAGGATAATCCAGGTGACATGCAAGGTACATTTGTCCAGTAGTGCTGAATCCATTATCAGCTGAAGAGAAGGATGAGTTTAGTATACGTACCTAGAAAGACCCTTTTTTCCCTTAGGAGAGATCAGTCCTTTTGAAGCAAATTCATTAACTTGTCTCAAAACAGCTAGCTCTTCTTCCAATGCAGCTCGTCTGGAATAGAGAGAAAGCAATGAATAAACATAAAACTGGGGAAAAGATTATAATATAACTATAAACAGAAAACAAGTAGATTAACGAAAACCAAATATAATTACTTACACTTGACTTTGCTTTTCATACTCATGCCGAACCTCGTGAACATTCACCATAATCTCAAGCTCGTGATCAAGCCAACGTTGCAATGATTTCTCATAACTCTGAATGTAATAAGAACTTCTCTAAATGATTTGATCAAATAGATCAAGAAAAAAATTCATTAAAGCAGAAAAGAGAACAGAGATTATTACCTGTCCATTTGTTCCATTTTCTTTGCCAGTCGCTGCATTTAAATAGATTATTAAGTTTTCTTTTTCTCGATAAATTCATCGTTAGTAAGTAGAATAAGTTATACTTGTAAAATAAAGCTTTCTAGAAAATGGGACCTATTCAGTGAGCCAAGTGTTTGATACTTTATAATCTTCATAGGAACACAGACACCAGTAACTTACAACAAAGACATCCTATTAAAGCTTAAGTGCAGACCTGAGTTTTCACGAGCTGAAGATTTACGTGCTTCTAGCAACTCCTTCAATCTCTTGGTTGACGTTGCAGCCTCCTCTGTCTTTCGTTGGAGAACCTGATGTAAATTCAAGAACTCATTAACACATGTATTGACTCTGATCGTTGTCTAACTTACATTTGTTGATAGGGTGCGTATTTCAGTACAGTTGAGAGAATCAGAATTTACTGCTACGAGCTAGATTGAAGCTGCTTCCATGGTGGAAGTGAGCTTGATAAGTAATGGAGAATGCATAAGTTGCTTACAGAGTGTTACAGAATGTACATAGACACAAATTGATATAGTATACATAGCACAATCATAGGTAGAGATATTTAGGGATTTTCTGATTTTGTTTCCTTAGATAGAATTACTGGTAAACCTACAAATAGCTCTCATTCTTGGAATAATACTATAAGGAGATTGCTCCACTGCCTTTGTATTTAACATGGTATCAGAGCCGAGCTTGTAGCTCGCCGGAATTTGTCCGCTGCCTAGCCGGAGATTGTCTGCCGCCTTGCAGGAATTTGTTCACTGCCACGCCAAAATTTCTGCCAACTTTTGAAGTAACAATCACAGCCTATCTAGGGGGAATCGCCTCCCTCCGATCTGAAGAAACCCACCGGATTCTAAGCTCTTGAAGTTCACGCGCTACTGATAACTTTCTGGCAGAATTTCGTCGGCAAGCACGTGGAGTCAAATTTTCTGTCCAGCTGATTTCGTTGGTTAAACCTGGTTAGACCATTCCTTTCTGTTTCCTTTCTTTGACTAGTTCTCTGATTTGGTAAGTGCAGTTGTTTGGAGAGTTTCCTTTTGGATCAGACAACTTCTCTGATTTGTTGGAACATTTTTTTGGGTCTGATTAGTATCAGGAGACATACTCTTGAGTCTAAAGGTTTCAAGTTGAGCAGGACGAAGACGGAATACCTCGAGTGCAAATTTGGAGTTGAGCCGACGGAAGCGGGAGTTGAAGTGAGGCTTGACTCTCAAGTCATTCCCAAGAGGGGTAGTTTCAAGTACCTTGGATCGGTTATCCAGGGGATCGGGGAGATTGACGAGGATGTCACACATCGTATAGGGGTAGGGTGGATGAAGTGGAGGTTAGCGTCGGGAGTCTTGTGTGACAAGAAAGTGTCACCGTTACTAAAAGGTAAGTTTTATAGAGCAGTGGTTAGGCCTGCCATGTTATATGAAACTGAATGTTGGCCGGTAAAGAACTCACACATCCAGAAGATGAAAGTAGCAGAGATGAGGATGTTGAGGTGGATGTGCGGGCATACAAGAATGGATAAGATTAGGAATGAAGATATTCGAGAGAAGGTGGGTGTGGCCCCCATGGAGGACAAGATGCGGGAAGCAAGACTCAGATGGTTCGGGCACATTCAGAGGAGGAGCACTGATGCACCGGTGAGGAGGTGTGAGCGACTGGCTGTAGTGGGCACGCGGAGAGGTAGAGGACGACCTAAGAAGTATTGGGGAGAGGTGATCAGACAGGACATGGCGCGACTTAGGATTACTGAGGACATGGCCCTTGACAGGGAATTATGGAGGTCGAGTATTAAGGTTGTAGGTTAGGGGAGAGTTGTGAATATTTCTACAGCACAATAGAGTGAGACTAGCCAGTTAGGAGTTGGACTAAGAATGTCATTGGTCGTCTATTGATGCAGGGCTTTACCTGCTAGTTTTACTATACCAGCCATCTTTTTCGTATTTCGTATTCTGTATGTCATATCTATTGTATTGCTGTTATTTTATTATGCATTTTTATGGTACTAATATATCGGCTTCTGTTGCTTTTGAGCCGATGGTCTCCTGGAAACAGCCTCTCTACCCTTCGGGGTAGGGGTAAGGTCTGCGTACATATTACCCTCCCCAGACCCCACTTGTGGGATTATACTGGGTTATTGTTGTTGTTGTTGTATTAGTATCTGAGTAATTGACAGGTTGTATTCGGGTGTGATTCCTTCTTTTTTTTTGTCAAATGGGTTCTCTGTTTCAAGTGTTGTTGGAACTCATATTGGGGTCTCAAATCTGTTAAGAAGCACTTATTTGTGTGGGGTTTGTTGCTTTCTTTAATTGTTTTGATATTAACTGTACTATTAGTAGAAGAAAATTATGACTGAAACTACAGCGCCGAGTCAGTTTTCTGATAAATTAGTTCAAGTTTCAATGGATGAGTATGCTAAATTCTCATCCATTGAAACCACAACATCGAAACTACAGATTTTGTACGGTGTCCCTATTGAGGTCTATACCGACCACCAGAGTCTACAACATCTGATCTTAACTTGCGTCAGTGAAGATGGTTAGAGTTGCTTAAGGACTATGATATCACCATTCTATATCATCCCGGGAAGGCTAATGTGGTAGCCGATGTATTGAGTCGAAAGGCGGAGAGCTTGGGCAGTGTAGCATATCAACCGGCAGTGGAGAGGCCATTAGCATTGGATGTTCGGGCCTTGGCCAACAAGTTTGTCAGATTGGATGTTTCGGAGCCGAGTCGAGTGTTGGCTTGTGGTTTCTCGGTCTTCCTATATGATCGTATCAGATAGCGTCAGTATGACGACCTCCATTTGCTTGTCCTCAAGGACGTGGTTCAGCACGGCGATGCCAAGAAGGTCACTATCGGGGATGACGGTGTGTTACGGATGCAGGGCAGGATATGTGTGCCCAATGTAGATGGGTTGTGTGAGTTGATTCTCCAGGAGGCTTATAGTTCGCGGTACTCCATTCATCCGGATGCCGCTAAGATGTATCAGGACTTGAGGCAACACTATTGGTGGAGGAGGATGAAGAAAGATATAGTGGAGTATGTAGCTCGGTGCCTAAATTGTCAGCAGATGAAGTATAAGCATCAGCGTCCGGGTGGATTGCTTTAGAGGCTAGAGATTCCAGAGTGGAAATGGGAGCGGGTTACTATGGATTTTGTTGTTGGGCTCTCACAGACTCAGAAGAAGTTCGATGCAGTATGGGTGATTGTGTCTAGATTGACCAAGTCAGCTCATTTCATTCAAATAGTGACTACTTATTCTTCATAGCAGCTGGCTCAAGTTTATATTCGCCAGATCGTCCGCTTTCATGGCGTGCCGGTATCCATCATCTTTGACCGAGGTAAGCAATTTACATCGCGACTCTAAAAAATCGTACAACGAGAGTTGGGCACTCGGGTTGAGTTGAGTACAACATTTCACCCTCAGACGGACGGACAATCCAAGCGCACTATTCAGACATTGGAGGATATGCTTCGTGCATGTGTGATATAGTTTGGGGGTTCTTGGGATCAGTTCTTGCCGCTTGCGTAGTTTGCCTACAACAACAGCTATCAGTCGAGCATTCAGATGGCTCCGTATGAGGCCTTGTGTGGGAGGCAGTGTTTGTCTCCAGTGGGTTGGTTCGAGCCGGGTGAGGCTGGGCTATTGGGTACAGACTTGATTCAGGATGCTTTGGAAAAGGTAAAATTGATTCAACATCGGCTTCGCATAGCCCAATCTAGACAGAAAGGTTACGCACATCAGAAGGTTAGCGACGTTGCATTCATGGTTGGGGAGCGGGTCTTGCTCCGGGTTTCGCTCACGAAGGGTGTTATGAGGTTCGGGAAGAAGGGCAAGTTGAGCCCTAGGTATCTCGATGTTTTGAGATTCTTGAGAGGATTGAAGAGGTGGCTTACAAGCTTGAACTGCCACCTAGTCTAGCTGTAGTTCATCCAATATTCCATGTTTCTATGCTCTGGAAGTATCATGGTGATTCGTCTCATGTGTTGGATTTCAACTCAGTCTTATTGGACAAGGATTTGACTTATGTTGAGCAGCCGATGGCCATTTTAGACAGGCAGGTCCGAAAGTTGAGGTCGAAGACTATTACTTCAATGAAGGTTCAGCGGACAATCGAGGAGGCAACTTGGGAGGCCGACCATGATATGCGTAGCCGGTATCCTCATCTTTTCACCACTTCAAGTATGTCTCTATACTCGTTCGAGGATGAATGTTTGTTTTAAAAGGAGGAGGATGTAACGACCCGGCCGGTCATTTCGAGTATTTTAGCCCCGATCCCATATTTATTGCCTCCTCTATGTTGTATTATGGTTATATGCTTTGACGGGGGTGTTTGGTTTTGGTTTCGGATGAGTTTCAAAGTGAAATGGGACATAAAGTCCCTAAGTTGGAGCTTACCGTAGTTTGACTTTTGTGTAGACGACTCCGGAATGGAGTTTTGACGGTTCCAACAGCTCCGTGTGATGATTTTGGACTTAGGAGCATGTACGGATGTCGAATTGGAGGTCTGTAGGTCGTTTCGGCTTGAATTGGCGAAAGTTAGGAAGTTGAAGGTTTGGAAGGTTGGAAAGTTTGACCGGGAGTTGACTTTATTGTTCTAGGGGTCGAATTCCGATTTCAGAAGTTGGAATAGGTCCGTTGTGTCATTTATGACTTGTATGAAAAGTTTGAAGTCAATCGGAGTTGTTTTGGTACGAATCGACATTAGTTTTGGAATTCGGAAGTTCATAGTTTCATAAGCTTGAATTGGGTTGCGATTCGTAGAATCGATGTTGTTTGATGTGATTTTTGGCCTCGAGTACGTCCGTTATGTATTTTGGAACTTGTTGGTATATTCAGACGGGGTCCTAGGCACCCCGGGTGTGATTCGGATCGAATCCGGAAAAAAATTAGACTTAGTCTCATTGCTGAAGTTCCAGCTTTCTGGTGTCATCGCACCTGCGGAGGGATTGGCCGCAGGTTCGGACTCGCAAATGCAAGTGGTGAAGTGCAGAAGCGAAATGAGGCAGCCCAGGTATAGGCTCGCAGGTGCGAACTTTTGGGCGCAGGTGCGCCTTCGCAGGATCGGGCTTGCCTTCGCAGAAGCGGAATTTGGGGAGCAGCCTTGGGCAGGATCGCAGATGCGGTCGTTTCTCTGCAGAAGCGGGCTCGCAGGTGCAAGCAATTGTCCGCAGAAGCAGAACCTCAAGTATTAAGTTTGAACCGCACCTGTGATGGATTTTCCGTAGGTGCAGCGTCGCAGGTGCGACCCCAGGCTCGCTGAAGCGAGGATCGCTGGGCAGAAAATGGGTCTTCGAGGGTTTGAATTTCATTTTCATATTTTGGACCTAGAGAGCTCGGTTTGTGGCGATTTTTCGAGAGTTTTTCAAGGAAAACATTGAGATTAGTGATTCTAACCTGGATTGGACTATATTTCATGAATCTATTGTTGTTTTCATCATTTAATTGGTGTTTTGAGTTGGAATTTTGGGGAAAAATTTGTGAAACTTCTTAAGCTAAAAATTGGGGATTTGAAAAGCGATTTGAGGTCATATTTGAGTAATTCTTGTATGGTTGGACTCGTTATCGAATGGTGTTCGTATTTTGTAATTTTGGTCGGGTTACGAGATGTGGGCCCCGGTTGACCTTTTGAGTTGACTTTTTATTTCTTTGCAAAAATCGTAATTTTATTGTTCGAAATAGTTTCCTATAGCTTATATTTATGGTATGAAGTTGTTTTAGCTATATTCAACCCGTTCGGAGTCGGATAATCGAGGAAAAGGCCTACTAGTGGGTTGAATTAGCGTGTTTTGAGGTAAGTGGCTTGCCTAACTTTGTGGGGGAAAATTATCCCTTAGGATTGGTGTTGGTTTGTGATAATTGTGATATGTGAAAGCCGTGTACGCAAGGTGACGAGTGCGTACACAGGCTAAATGTGGAAATTTATCGGTTTTAGCTATGTAGATTCCTTTCATGGGTTAATTGAGTTATCTTGTCATGTTATATTCATCATCATTTGTCTATTTTCACTTGCTCTACTTGCCTTATCTCTTACTTGTTAATTGCTCTACATGTTTAGTCGAAGTTCTTGCTTCCTTTATTCCATATTCATTATTTAATCGTTGAATTCTTTACTTGAAGTTGTTATTCTTGGAATATCTTGTTGTTGAAATTGGTATTGAGTTATAAGGGTCGTGATTCACATTGAGGCAAAGTGTTCAGTTGTGAAATACTATTCTCGTTGAGTTATTCACTTCCGGTTGTTATTGATACTCTTGTGCATATTGTGGTTGAGCCATGGGCTACTTGTTGTGAAAATACTATTGTTGTTGGTTTCATGGCAAGTTGTGATATTGGGCACTTGAGGTGCGATTTGTGATACGTTATGATATTGATACGCATGCGGTGGTATAAGGTTTGGGGTTGAAACGCATGCGGTGAGATAAGGTGGGCTTGATACGCACGGTGCTAGCAGGGGAACTACTTAAAACCACGCGGTGTGATAAGGTGGGCTAAAACGTGGGAAGCTATTTAGCCATTTCGTTAAGTAGAAGTTGAATTGTTGCACAGGGGTCAAGCATAGACCCTCTGTAGTCAATCAAAATTTCCAGTTCTCTGCAACAAGCTGCTGCAGAAGAGGGAAACACAATATAAAGTGAGAGGAAAATGCTCACCATCTTTTGGCGCTGATTCAGAGCAACCAATTTATGCCTTTCATACTCATTCCTCATCCCCTCCTTCCTTAACTGCATTCAAAGATAACAACGTCTAGCATTATCAACAACCTGAAGACTTCAAACACAATAACTAGCAATTTCCTCATTAACAGCATGTATTTAGGAGAAGATAATTATGAAAGACACTTATAGTTCTGAAGCAGTAGTAACATCATTCTTTCTCATAATGGTTGTGACAACCATAACACAAGGCGAAGAATAGAGAGTAAAAGCAGCAGTAGCAGCAAACTACCTGCACCAATTCTTTTTCCCGAGATGCCTTCCATAGACGATATTGTTCAGCCTCTTGTTTAGTTTTTTGCTGCAGTTGTGCCTATAAAACCACAGAACATAATTTGCACATAAGTGCTATGAAGGACGTTACTTTTACAGGAGAAATCAAAGGGTAACGCAACCTTCTGCGCCTTGATTGATTGCATTTCATCTTGCAAGCGCTTTGCTGCTTCGTCACTCTCCTGTTTTTGCTTTGAAAGCTGAACCTGGTTCTCTTGTTTCTTCTTAAGATCTTGTATCTGGTAGGTGAATACACATTTAACAAATTACAGAGATAGGCACACAGCAGAAGATTATCTGGTTTTCTAACCCCAAGTAAATGATTATTTTAAAGAACATGGCACAAATGCAGACCTGTGCTTCAAGTGATTTTAGCTTTTGGGAATGCATATCTTGCAATTTCTGGGACAGTCCATCAGAATTAGCAGCACGGTTTTCAACCTCAGCTAATAATCGATCTCTTTCTTGCTGCATCAGGGGATCAGCAAATGAGGAAATCACCAACCCAAACAAAAATGTGGAAATTACATTTCTTCAATTTGTTTTCTCAATTACCTGCACAGCTCTTTTCTCCTCTTCAAGTTCAATAATCTTCTTACCAAAGTGCTGCTTCAGAGCCATGGTGTCAAAGCCTCCATAAAGTTTCATCTCAGACTGCACAGTATTACGCAGATGATTATTATTAGATCATCAGATGTAGCAAAACTAGGAACGCTAGCAACCATTTTTAAGAAAAGGTACCATCCAGAAGAATTGTCGAATCTAGAACAATTTCTCGTGTCCAACTCCATATAGACAATTAATTGCATGACATGACATACCAAAACTAGTACTTCTAAAGCCTCAAAAATAAACAAATAGGAGGTGTCATTGTGGCAGTTCAGCTATCTACAGCAAACGGCAAACTATACAGGTTAGCTCTATGTTCCTCGCACTCTCCGAAAATGTTGCCGGGTGCGTGTCGGATACTCCAAAAATAGTGTATTTTTGGAGGATCCGACACGGGTGCGGCATCATTTTGGAGCGTCCGCACAACATAGGGTTAGCTAGGTCTGAGAATGCTAATCCATAAATTTGGAGTTGTAAAATCAAGCCAGGAGGTGGTTATAGCCTCCCTCTTCCATGTCAAGAGGGGGGAGTGGTGCTAAACTAAGTTCAAA
Organism: Nicotiana tabacum; assembly: GCF_000715075.1. Lineage (NCBI taxonomy): Eukaryota > Viridiplantae > Streptophyta > Magnoliopsida > Solanales > Solanaceae > Nicotiana > Nicotiana tabacum. The sequence continues at coordinate 60,741,294 of NC_134097.1, forward strand.
ACACTAAGAATTAGAACCTCCAAACCAGTGCTAGGCACTAGACAATCTTTTCGGACTTTTGATGAATTTCTTTAATGAGCCCTTCTATTTTAGAAGTAACTCCAAATAGTGACAGACTAGCACTTGCTGTGATTGTTATGCGAAAAACAGACAACTTTAGATCACATCACTGTGTCCTTGTGTGAAGAATATATTACTCAACCAATGATATGTTTAATTTAAATGCAGTTTAAGAGTCCAGCTTACCTCTTTCTGCTCTAAACGCCTATTTAATTCATTCAATTCTTTGTCTAAGGAGTCTTGCAGGAGAGTGTGTTCCCGCTCTTTTGCTGCTTCTTCTTCCATATCTCCTGGATCACCTGTCAGTCAGTGAGTCCGAATCAAAGCACTGAACCACTTGTAGAGTTGAGTTCTGACATGTGAATCAAAAGTCAAGAGAGGTGTACCATTTTCTTTCACAGGATAACCAGATGAATCAATGCTTTGCAAGCCTCTTTTAAGGCCTTCACTTTTCACTGGAAAGGCACCACTAACCTGAGAGAGAGAGAGAGAGAGAGAATTAGTTATGCGACTAATCAGGATCCTCTTTTCATAAACTGGACTTCATTAATGTAGTGAAGTTAATGTATACTTTAACTTCTGTTTCATATTGCTCAGTGCTAGAGCCTCTTCTGCGGTACTCATTTAGTTCTCTATTTAGCTCTTCATTAGTAGCTTCAAGCCATGCAATCTTATCCTTAAGCACCTGCAATTGAAATCACAAATGAGTTGATTGTCAGCTATTGAAGTATGAAAACTATCCAGGGATCCATTTTAAATTGTAAAAAGACGATCTAAGTCATGGACAACCGTAGAACAACAAAACCACCTGTATTTCATCAGAAAAAGCACCTCCACTACGGGCACAGAGTTCTGCCTGCAAATACTCTAGTTGGTGGCGCATCTTCAGCATCTCATTAGACATTGGATCTCTATTTATCTACAAAATGTTCAAAGAGAGGTACTTAAGATTTCTTTTTCCCAGAATGATGGAAAGACATTGTAAGAAAAGTTTTGTTGCAAAACTTACTACTGGCTTGTTCTGAATATTCCGAGCACGATTTGCATATTTAAGAGTGTTCAGAGTTTCTTCAGCATTTATATCAGCAGGACTAATGCATGCTGGAAAAATGTAAATTAAAGATAAGAAAAAGTAGGTGAAGTGTCCCCTTGTAGGAACAGCAGGACATGCAAGCATCTCAAAGACAGAGAAATAAGAACCACAACTTTGATTAATCCAAGACGAATATACATAACACTGTCATAGATTTCTTCAGCATCTTACTTAAACAATGTTCTTTTCTTGGTCTCTTTTTTAAATGGTAGTAAAAAGACATGTTCACTGGAGATTGAAACAATAAGAGGAAGCAGGTAATTGATATTGAGTGAGGCCAGATAAATATACCTACTGAGGACTCCCAAACAACAGGTCTCAACTTCCTCAATCGGGGTCCATATAGAGACCTACCTGGCCTCCGGCCAAGGAGAAAGGAAAGGGAGCAAAAGTTAGCTAATTCCACCAATTTGCTTCGATAATGCAAAGTCCCACTGGCTTATCTCTCAAGTGAATCAAATTTGTTAACAGTGTGCCCCATCAGCCCATACTAACGATTCAAAATATTAACACCACCATGATTTAGCTTAGAAGTTAAATTGAGCTCAAAGATTGTGCTCAATGTTAGGGCAAACAATCATTCAATCAATCAACTATGCCTCAATCCAAAATTTTCCTCAATCACAAATTTTTTGAGGTTGAATGTATAAGTTCTCTATCTTCATTTTGCTCTCTTCAGGTTTATTTCATTCTGATGCTAAATAATATGTCTTCTAACACAAATATGAGTTCTCAAAATCGTACAATTATTCCTACTTGGAAGTACAACTTTCCAAACAGAAAAAAAGGACTGCTAACAAACACGAGACCTAGTGTTAGTGTAACGACTAACTTTTAATTATAAAACGTTAAAGGAACAAAAGCAAACAAAAAGCAGGCTGAAGATTACAATTATGAAGAGAGAAGATCCATACTTGCTATTTTTAACGAGCAAGATATTGTTCACAGCACATAAAACATAACCCAGTATCAAACTTTGCTAGCCAACTCAATAGGGAAAATCAAATTCTTGACTGTCAAGGGCAGCACAATAGTGAGCAGTGTTAGATAGTTATGGAAATAACCCTAGTCCCACGTGAATAGGAGTAGAATAGATATTGTGTATAGTTATAAATAGGGCTATTGTAAAATACTTAATAGCTAAGTTGCTCCGACACGGCAGCTTAGGTGCCGTACCCGTGTCATCACGACACTAGTATGGGTGTGGATATGGGATTCGTACCGGATTTGGTCAAACAATTTTGGGTACATCTCGAAGATCCGACCTCTAGATCCGCATCCGTGTCAGCACTCGCACCCGTGTCCGAGCAACTTAGCTTAATAGAATATCAATAATATATTTTTCTCCCGTGCATTCTCACATGGTATCAGAACAACCATGAAAATTTATCATTGTGCATAAATTCTAGCAACTTCGGGAAGAGAAATACATCAACCGAAAGCCCCTTTTCCGACAAAAACAGGTATGTCCGCAAGAACAATAGTATCCGTCAGTGTGCAAAAACCAACACTACCAAGAAGTAGATCAGAGTTAGGCGACCAACCCTTAAAAAAAATCTTCGGCAGAAAAGGACTCACGCGCCGCTGGAGAACTTCTCCGGCTAAGTTCCTACGTCAGTGCGTCGGCACGTGAGGCTGTTTCTGGCCAGATTTTGGCAAAACCTCATCAAGTCAGTTTGTTTTCCTCGCAATTCCTTACCTTTAGATTCAGTTCTTTATGTTTCCGGTAGTCCTTTAATCTCATAGTCGTTAGTCGCTTAGCCAAATCACTTAAATATTCTGTTTTATTTCTTAATGACCTTGTTTTTATACATACAGGGCGGATCATTGGAACCGGGCATGAACCAAATGGACTTTATTACCTTATCCTTACAGAATCACATGGACTCACATCTTATCTTCCTTCAACAACTCATCATGTTACTGATTCATCAGATTTATTACATAAACGTTTGGGACATTCCAGTTTGTCAAAACTTCAGAAAATGGTACCTGATTTATCTCACTTGTCCACTCTAGAGTGTGAGTCATGTCAGATCAGTAAGCATACTCGCTCTCATTTCCCTCGACGTCTTGATAATCGAGCAGTCACCTTTCACTTTAGTCCATTCAGATATTTGGGGTCCTAGTCGGGTCGGTTCTACCTTGGGATTCCACTACTTTGTGAGTTTCATTGATGATTATTCCAGGTGCACTTGGATATTTTTGATGAAAAATAGATCGGAGTTATTTCCTATTTTTAAGACCTTCCACGCTGAAATTCAAAATTAATTTGGGGTTTATATCCGCACATTTTGTAGTGATAATGCCCTAGAGTATTTGTCTTCCCTATTTCATCAGTTTATGAACTCTCATGGGATTATTCATCAAATATCTTGTCCATACATATCTCAACAAAATGGGGTAGCTGAAAGGAAGAATAAATATCTTATTGAAATTGCTCGTGCTCTACACATATAATCTCATGTTCCGTTGCGTTTTGGGGGGTGCAGTTCTTACATCTTGTTATATTATTAATCATATGCCTTCCTCAGTTATCTAGAATCAAGTTCCATTCTCTGTCTTGTTTCCCACTCATTTTTGTTCTCTCTTCCACCCCGTGTCTCTGAGAGCACGTGTTTTGTTCCTTACTCCAGGAAAAAATAAGTTAACTCCTCATGCTCTTAAGTGCATATTTCTAGGTTACTCGAGAACGCAAAAGGAATATCGATGCTATTCACCTCACCTCCAATGGTACCTTATGTCTACTGATGTTACCTTCTTTGAAACCCACTAATACTTTACAGGTCCAGGTAATCACTTAGATATTTCTGAGGTGCTACCAGTTCCATTTTTTGGAGATTCAGTCACTATCTCCCATTCATCTTCCTCCTATAGCTCCAGTTCCACCACCTACAGCTCCAGTTCTAGCTCTACCATGTATGGCTCCAGTTCCATCACCGAGTCCAGTTCAACCTTCTACAGCTCCACCACTTCTTACTTATCATTGTTGTTCGCGCCTAGCATCAGGCCCAGCTAATTCACGTCCTCCACCTGACCCTGCTCCTACTGCGAACTTGTCTCCTTCTAGTCAATCGATTGCACTTCGGAAAGGTATACGGTCCACACTTAATCTTAATCCCCAATATGTTGGTTTAAGTTACCATCGTGTGTCATCACCCCATTATGCGTTTGTATCATCTTAGTCTTTTGTCTCCATCCCTAAGTCTATAGGTGAAACACTGCCTTATCCAGGATGGCAACATGCTATGATTGACGAGATGTATGCTTTACATACGAGTTGGGAGCTTGTTCCTCTTCCTTCGGGTAAATTTATTGTTGGTTATCATTGGGTGTATGCAGTCAAAGTTGGTCCAAATAGACAGGTTGATCGACTTAAGGTTCGTCTTATTGCTAAAGGGTATACTCAGATATTTGGGCTCGATTACAGCGGTACTTTCTCTCCCATGGCTAAAATAGCATCAGTCTGCCTTTTCTATCCATGGCTGTTGTTCGCCATTGACCTCTCTATCAGTTGGACATTAAGAATGCTTTTCTTTATGGTGATCTTGAGGATGAGGTTTATATGGAGCAACCACCTAGTTTTGTTTCTCGGGGGAATCTAGTGGCACTGTATGTCGGTTGCGTCGGTCCCTCTATGGTCTAAAGCAGTCTTCTCGAGCCTGGTTTGGTAAGTTCAGCACAGTTATTCAGTAGTTTGGCATGATTCGTAGTGAAACTAATCACTCTGTGTTCTATCGGCATTCTGTTTCAAATCTCTGTATTTATCTGGTGATTTATGTTAATGATATTGTTATTACTGGCACTGATCAGGATGATATTACTAAGTTGAAGCAACATATCTTTCAGCACTTTCAGTCAAAGGATCTGGGCAGATTAAAGTATTTTCTGGATATTGAGATCGCTCAGTCTAGCTCAGGTATTGTGATCTCGCAACGAAAGTATGCCTTAGACATTCTGGAGAAGACATGAACGACACAGTGGGAGCCTCTTAGCGATCCTGCAAGATATAGGCAGCTGGTTGGTAAATTAAATTACCCCACAGTGACTAGACCTAACATTTCCTTTCATGTGTGTGTGGTGAATCAGTTTATGGATTCTCCCTGTAATAGTTATTAGGATGTAGTTATCTGCATTCTTCGTGGATCCAGAGTAAGTAATAAAACTCAGTCATATTATCATTGATAGGTCATTGCAACTATATTTGCTTTCGCTAGAACAAAATTTAGAAAATTCACTATAGTTAGATATATCATTGTTCATCAGCATGCTATTGGTGTCATTCTAACGCAAAAAGGGCAGATAAACAGGAATTACCTATCATGAAAGTACGACTGTTACCGCCAAGTGAATCCTGTCATTTGCCAAAAACTCTTAGTGGATGAAGTGTGCAAATAACTTCAATAGACACAGTGGAAATGACTCAACAAGGAAAAAACAAAATCTAAGTGTTTTTTAAAAGATGAAGACAAAACAAATCCTCAAATAATTAAGTTCTGTTGACCATGTAATAATACCAAAGTTTGTTCACAACTTTCTGCTGATAATTCAATTAAGTGTGGCAGTGTTGGTTTTCTGATCTTTCCTTTTTACTGAGAAGTCTCTTTTTTATTGGCAAATGTAATTCATTGCAGCAACAAATAAGTGCTTTATAATACTTAAAGATAGTGACATTACAGATTATGTGATGAACACAGAAAACCAACCATGGCCTCAATGACACTCTTTACTGAGTACACTCGTAACAGAATTTTGTCACTTTACTTATCACTTCTTCCGTCCCAGAAAAAATGGTGGGGTTTGCCAAACAAGGGTCAACCATCTCATTTCGGTGTGAATTTGGACATCAATTTTTACCTACATTTTTTTTGTAAACTTTAACTTTCAGTTTAATTTTCAACTTCACTTCAAATGTCTTGCATAACTTTTTGAAATAATTCTAATTAGTACTCTAAATAACAAATTCTGATAGTTAAAAACTATTTAGATAATGTATTGAAAAATCATAGTCAAAGAAATAACAGTTTGAGTCCTTAGATAGTTATGATGCCACAAAGAGTGCAACAAAGGAAGTATTCAAGAAAGACTATAAAGGATTTCAGAACAACATTTCAAAATTTGGAAGTTTAATAACACTGTAACAGGCAGGATAAGAATTGAGTCTATTTAGATATTGAAAAAAATAGTTGACACCATCCACTATCAAGATTGTATTATCAGCAGTATAAAGCTAAATGGTGAAAAGGTTCCCCAAATATTAAGAACAATATCATGAAAAGCTACATAAAGGGAGACACTTTTCTTAAAGTAAACCAAGAGGATACTTCTGTTACCGAGGTTTCAGCTATTTTTGACATAGAAAATAATTATTGGATGCTTTTTCGACTTTAGTAGATAGGTTGTATGATACACCTATTACAGGATTCTTAAAGAAAAACAACAAGTTTTTCTCATCTGTTTTTCTGAGAATGGTAACGAAGCAAGTTTTTCTCGTCTCCAATAACTATTCCTCTATGATTTGATGAAAATAAGGAATATTGGAATATCCTTAAAAGGAAAACATGTCAAACCTGCAGGAGCCGAGTGAGTTTACTATCTCGATATGGAACATGAGCACCTTCTCTCTGCTTTTTCTCATCGCCTAGTGCACTAATAACATTTCCAAGTGCAAGAAGGCCTTTATTAATGTGAACTCCTGTTATTGGAACGTCCACCAAGTAACTGTGTCACACATGAGGCATTTTCGAACACATTAAGAGATAACAATGAGAATGAGTACCTTCTTTAAAACGGAGACCATCTGATCCCGTTCTTTTGACTCGCTCTGAACCAGCAAGATCCACCAAATGCAACTTGGCACAAAGATATTCTTCAGTCATGCACTCACTGCTATGGCCATCATTTGAATCCATCGGGTTGAGCTGGCGCATCTGCTCCAGTGTAATGGTGAAGATGGCATGAGACCGACTGACAAAAATGAGAAAAAAGATGAAACAGTTCATAAAATTTTGTACATAAATAATGCAACAGGGAGAATGCGTCCTTCAGATCACTGGACCCATTAAAGAAACTATATGTAGGATACAAGTGAAAGCCTGGATTTCGTGTATTATGCTATTAGCGCACAAGTATTGTACTTTTCTGCCTAAGATTTTATTAAGTATAACTTGACAAGCCTTCCCCCCACAAATAAAAAAGGAAAGCAAATAATTGATGGTGTCTTTCCATGTTATTTTACCAAGATAATAAAGGGCAAAAAAAGAACACACAAGACCATGAGACCATGTTTCCTACCTTGACTGGTTGTTCATGTTTGTACTGCCGGTGGCCCTATTAAGTGATCCTTGCTCCAGGCAATCAGCCATTTCCTTTAGTGTTTTTACACTACGCTCAGTTGATCCTACCAATGTAATAACACCATTTGATGTTTCACGGATCTGTATTGGTGGTTTCCTTGGGCTGGCTACTTTCCCTGTGTGCCCATTTATTGTCTCTGATTTGCTAATAGAATCAGGGTCCAGCAAATCTATTACTTCTTCTTTATGTATCTGCATAAGAGAATAACTAAGTCAAACTGCATGACCGTGCATAGTGTAGCCAACAAAGAAAGTCATAACTGTTTGGAATGTTAGTCATTCTACAAATTCCAAGTGTTGTAAAATATATAGATATAAATAAAATAAAATTGTTCTGTGCCTAACAGATTAAGCTTTTAGATGCAGTGGTCAGATAATTCAACATGGTACTAGAGCAGATAGAGGTCATGTAGTCAAGTCTTACCGCCACTCATAAACAAAGTATTTCCACGTACTTGGTCACAATAAAAAATTCAGGCCTCATGAGAGGGTCGCTGTAAAACATAACATAAATTAACAAAAGTGTCCTCCGTCAATAGCATAAGTTTTTAGATGAGGTGGACATACATTTAACAAGTGGAATTATGGAAGCAAAAAAATGTGTGATGCAGCATTGACTAAAAAAAATTTACATTAGAATGAAAGACCAAATTCCAACTCATGCAACTTTGACGTGCTCGAAAAATGTATAATTCATCAAAACAGTTGTTCTTGGATAGAATTCAGCATCTTTATTTCACTATTCTCTTCTTAGATCCATGGAATGGCCTACATGTTTCTTATCATCGTGAACTATAACATATTACGGAAAAAATGAAGGTTGATGTGTTCACTGTCAAAGCCTCCCAGTATTCCTATATGATCAATTGATTCTTAAGTATAATCTCAAACTTACAGAAACTAAAGACTATCTGTACCTTATGGCCTATTGAGCTATCTACTAGAATTATTGAACGTTTTGCTTTAACGAGCCACTTATTAGGTCAAATTTTTGTTATTTACTGAAATGCTTAGGCACCGACTACGAAAAGAACGGCGCGAGGAGACATGCAGGGGCATGAGAAGGATTCTTTGATATGAGGAAAACAGAAGAAAGGAATGAGTTGGCAAACCTCAATGAAGGATACGTGCAACTGGAATTCTGACTGATGTTTCAAGGTCTCAATCTTGTTAAACAAAGTATTCATAACTTGCAGAACGAGTCCAGTTTGGCCACCATCTTTGAAACCAGTACCCATGGTGTATGTTTTCCCAGAGCCTGTCTGCATTACATTCAAATGTAAATAGAAAGAATATGGAAACAAATGGCTGAAATTGAAAATAGCTAATATCACAGAAACACACATATATTATACGATAAAGGGTATACCTGGCCATACGCAAGGACAGTGGCATTATATCCTTGGAATAAACCGTCAACAAGAGGGGCCACACACTCCTCAAACATTGTAACTGAGGGTGAACCACTGCTCCCATAAACATGATCAAAAGTAAATGAGTGTGAGCCAATTTGCACCTGCAAAGCAGCCATAATGAGCCTTATACTTGCTAGATAATAAAATATGTACATGAAATATAGACTGCAGAAGTGCCTCCAAACTCTAGTAGGCACATCGAGAATTTCTGTTACTGTCTTTAAAACTTAATTACTACATTCAAAGTGCTGGTGCAAGATTTCCCTATTTCCTAGTTTTTGACAATTAAGTCTCCCAGACGTCAACGAGGAAGGATTCGGAGAAGGTACCAGTTATCAATTAAATTGAGGAAAATGTGTAATATGAATGCAGTATAAGCAGAAAGATGGAAGAAATCAGCTGTTGTACAAGAAATATGGTGACACAAAGACAAATTGTGTACTTGCTTGGTCCTGTTGTTGGTCTTAATCTTCACTAGATGAATTGTACTCGAGTTGCCGTGTAATAGAAAATTACAAACTAAGAAAGAAAGAATTTAAACGAAGCCGGATATTTCAAGGAAGCAAACTAAGCTCAGAACATGTGTTAAGCCCCCATCAGAGTCACACTCAGACCAATCAATCAGTCAATTGTCCCTCAATCCCAAACTAGTTAAAGGAAATTGAAGAAATCATTGTTGTGCAAGAAATTGGATTAGTAATCTGCAATTAAGCAGAAGAGTACACTGAATATACCCTATTATAGAAACTACTTATTGTAGTAGTACTAGGCTATTAATAAAATCAGAGTAAAACTCGGATCACATCACCATAATTGCTTGAAATAGGACATGAAGATTCCAGAAAAACATGGTCTTTGAAAGCTTTAAAATCATAATGTGATCCATAATTTCCTTGATAAAGGCATAATATCATCATCAATTTGAAAATAAAAGGCAAAAAGTAAGCTTGCCCAATAACACCACAGCAGGAACATATGTTAAAGAGTCCACAATGCTGAGCCAATAATCACATAAAAAAAACAACTGTACCTGAGGCTTTCCAGGGACTAGAAAGACACAATCTTTGCAACCTTGAAGCTTCTCATCTCCAATAAGCGGCCTAATATGAACTGCCACTTTGACACAACAATCCTCTACACAAGCAGCTTCCATTGAAAATATTTAACAATAGAAGAAGAAAACAGAGTCAAAGGGGAAAGAAAATGTGTTCTTGGCTAGTGAGTTGGAAAACAGTTAGCTGAAATCTTCACAGAAGTGGAGATGAAGTTTAAGGAAAGCCAAGAAGACAGAATGAAAGGTAGTTAATAGTTATTCCCAAATACAGAGAGAGAGGGGTTGGGGGGGGGGGGGGGGAGAGAGTGTGTGTGTAGAATAGGTAGTTGAGGAACAGAAAAGAAAGGCTGAAGTGTATATAAGAAGATGGGACCGTACATGCAGTATGTGTTACTGTTAACTTCAATGACAGCATATGACAACCACCGCTGAGATGTTCTTTCTCTTCTACTTTTGTGGGGTTTGCTTTTTTCTTGGGCTTTCCCACCATGTAATACTAGTACAATAGAGATACGCAAAATGGTTAAAAGAAAACGATTATTCATCCATATAATTCATTAAAAAATAAATTTGATAATAATTTTTTAAAAAAAGGGTCGAATATGGATAAGAACTATATTATCCATTTAGAAAATGGTTAATCAAATGGATAATTAATGTGTTTAACTTTTATATTTGTAAAGCTTCAAATTGAGGGTTTCTCAAATTTGGGATGCTAGGAATTCTCTCATAAGTGATCATATTCAAGAAGTTATGGATAATATAAATATTCATATTATCCATCGGATAACCCATTTTTATCGGTCTCAAATACGGGTCGGGTCGGATAATTTGTCCATTTTTTAATTACTCATTTTTGACCCAGTCATATCTAACCCGACCCGCCCATTTCCACCCCTTGTAGTACAGCACAACAGCCCAAGCGGTGGCTCAGAGAGAGCAAAGCTCGAGCAATGGATGTAACAAGATTTAAGGTATATACTGAGGGGTCTTTTGGTAGGGTGTATAAGAATAGTGCGGAATACGATGTATTAGTAATGTAGGGATTAATATTGGACGTGTTAGTAATACAAGCATTAGTTATGCAGATATTATTTCTTATCTGTTGTTTGGTGTGTTGTATTAAAAATTATAATGCATTGCACAATTTTTAAGAAAAATAGTTGTTTACAAAAATGCCCTCTATATTCTCTAGCTTTAAGGGACTTTAAGGACAATTTTGTCTTTAACCATACTAATGCATGCATTAATAGCCTTAGGGATCGTTTGGTAGGAGGTATTAGAAAAAATAATGCAAGCATTAGCTATATGCATTACTGATACCTTGTTTGGTACATTTTTTCAACCTGTGTATAACTAATACACTAAAGGGGTCGTTTGGTAGGAGGTATTAGAAAAAATAATGCAAGCATTAGCTCTATGCATTACTAATACCTTGTTTGGCAGGTATTAGAGAAAATAATGCAAGCATTAGCTCTATGCATTATTAATACCTTGTTTGGTACCTTTTTTCAACTTGTGTATAACTAATACTTGTATTAGTTATACATCATACTTGGCATTATCTTATGCATAAGTAATGCATAGAAAACCATGGCATTAGTAATACCAAGGTTTTAATGCATGCATTAGCATGGTTAAAGACAAAATTGTCCTTAAATTCCCTTAAAGCTAGAGAATATGGAGGGCATTTTTGTAAGTAACTATTTTTTTAAAATTATGCAATGCATTATAATTTTAATACACCACACCAAACAATAGATAAGAAATAATATTTGCATAACTAATGCTTGCATTACTAATACACATTATTCCGCACTATTCTCATACACCCTACCAAACGACCCCTAATACATCATACTTGGTATTATCCTATATATAAGTAATGCATAGAAAACTATGGCGTTAGTAATACCAAGGCTATTAATGCATGCATTAGTATGGTTAAAGATAAAATTGTTCTTAAAGTCCCTTAAAGCTAGAGAATATGGAGGGCATTTTTGTAAACAACTATTTTTTCTTAAAAATTATGCAATCCATTATAATTTTTAATACACCACACCAAACAACAGATAAGAAATAATACTTGCATAACTAATGTTTGCATTACTAACTCATGCATTACTAATTATTACATTACTAATACACCTTATTCCGCACTATTCTTATACATCCTACCAAACGACCCCTTAGTATTATTAATGTCATGATTTTCTATGCATTACTTATACATAGGATAATACCAAGTATAATGTAAAAAAGTACCAAATAAGGTATTAGTAATGCACATAACTAATACTTGCATTATTTTTTCTTATACCTCCTACTAGGGGTGTACATAGGCCGGATTGATTTGGATTTTACAATTAACAAACCAATCCAACTGTGTCGGGTTATTAAATCTAAAGACCAAACCAAATCAATAAAACTCGGGTTTTTCAATCTCGGGTTTTCACAATTTTTTGGGGTTTTTTCCTGGTCAAATCTTCGTAGAACAAAACATATAACGTATGCTCAAAATATTTCTTTAATCCTAGTAAGATACAACTATATAAAGTATTTTCCAAGAAAATAATACAAAATATTAAATGTGTCATGGCATTATCCTAAAATATTGAACAATAAAGACAATAAAATTATGTAATATAAATATTGCTAATTAAAAAGCCATAATAAAAATAAAAATAATCTAAAAGTACTTAGTCATGCTAAAATAAATAAATTAATAAGGGGGTATTAATTACATGACTAAACGCTAAAGAAAAATAAAAATAGGTTATGCATTTTTATCTAAATTAATGCAAAATAAAAAATAGATATTCAATACATTCTCGTTCATAATATTGAATTGAATGTCTTTTGTTAGCATTAGTATTGATTTGATTTTGGTTTGGGCTTTTGTTAGTGTCACACCTCTTTTTTTACTACACCCTGTAAAGAGTATAAATATAAGGGAGTTTTTCCAATTAAAGGACAATCGAAACGGGATTTGTTTATTTAAAGATTCAGTCACCACTTGAGATAATTTATAGTGTCCCAAGTCACCGGTTTAAAATTCCGAATCGAGGAAATTTGACCTATTTATGGTCTGCGAACACAGAAATCCGTGTAAGGAATTTTGTTAATCCGGGAGAATGTGTTAGGCATTCCCGAGTTCCGTGGTTCTAGCACAGTCGCTTTGATCATACTTGGCTTATTAAAATTGTTTAACTACTCGTTTTAGAACCTATGTGCATTTAACTTTTACCGCTTTTTAATTAAAAGATTATCTTGAAATGGGTCACGCGTACGTGTACCCATGTTTGGCGCATCAAAAATCATGTCACGCAAACGTGTCCACAATCAATAACGCTTTATTAATATGAAGAAAAGTTTGGCCAAAGTTGCGCAAACACATACTCCGGTTTGGTTTTTAGAAATCGTAATCATGTCACGCGAACGTGTCCATAATTAGGATAGTATATTAAACGTGCATAAGCAAACTCCGTACATTTATCAATTTTATATCTAAATTATTACGAGGGCCATGCAATTGTCATTTTGTTCAGCAGGGCCTACCTCGGTTTATTCTAATCAAAGGATTTCTAAACTAACTGATGAGGGCCATAAGCTAGTTATGTTATCTAATATGGCTCGCTTCCACCAATTAACGAGCCTAATTTACTGAACGCTAAATGCAACTGAGAGTTTCGCTCACACTAACCAAAAGGCTCATGAAGAAAATCAATTATTTAAACAAATGGATTGGGCCAACGCAATAAATAACAGAAAAATGGGTCGGCGAGGATAAACAAATCTAAATCTTCGCTGTGAACACACTCAGACTTGGGCCCAAAATGAGCCCGAGTATAATACAAGAGAGGACACCCAAAGACATAGTGTCATTCTCTCAGACCCGACATTAAGCTCTCACTATCCGAACCAAGCACTTTGGTTCAACTTCCCAAATCGACGATTGCTCCAACTCACATAAGTGCCTATCAGTGACACCACATGAGACACGAGAATAAGCCTAACATGTGACAAAATTAGCAGCCAAAAATTATGCCTAACATACTTCACACACTAGAGCAAGAAAAGAGGAAACGATTGAAGTATGTATCAATCACGTGAACTTCGTGGCTAAAACAGTAAGCGCATAAAAACAGGGAGAAAAAGAAGAAATCAAAATGCAGAAAATAAGAATGAAAACCTGAGCGAGAACTGGTTTTAACAGACAACTTTATACAACTTCAGACTAAATTCACTAAGGTAATATCCAAAGATAATTTTAAAAGAGCCACTGTAACTTTATACATCAAGTGTACAACATGTATCCACATCCATGATTATGAGCTAAACATCAAGTGTACCAACTGATTAACCTACAGGCTACAGTCCATTTTGAACATATACTAAAGGCCTAAATGCCTCCAAATCAGTTGTACCTTCATAAGCTCGAATACGAGCTTAACCAAACAGACTGTCATGTAAAACAAAATTCTACTAGGCAAGAACTAAATCAAATATGATGATGAGCAGATAATAGAAACTTAATATTGATCAACATTCATCATCTTGGACTACATGAGCTCACATTTACACTTCATATACAATAGATCCAAAGCATACCTGGATTACAAAAACAAAAGCAGAGGTGGATAATTCAGCAGCAGGATTAACCACAGCAACAAAATCAAACCAGAGATAACTACAGACAACCAACTTTGAACCAAATTCAGGCCAACAGAGGGATCAAGGATACCCAATAATCAAAATACAGCCAAGTTTGAACCAAATACTTGAAAACCAGCAAATTCAGATCATTTTTAACCTCTAGAATCTCAGAAAATTTAATGGAACAGTAAAAGTTTCATTGTTTTTTTTAGCCGTCTATGTTTCTGTATTGGTTTTACTTCCCAAAAAATATTCCCCCCTTGAAAGGCAAGAAATGATGCCTTTATAGGCAAGAAAGCAGGGCAGCCTCGGCTTGCACTTTGCCCCTTTGCTAATTTTCGTTTTAACTTAAAAAACCCTAGCCAAAAATCAGATTTTTCACATTAGTCCCCACCCCAGCTTCCTCAGTCAGTTATAAAAGATTCCCTAGCCTAGATTACCCAAATTATCCCCCCCCCCCCAAACCCTGTTATTTACTCTTAGGACAAAGCAGGGTCAGATCAACCCAAAGCCAATTTTAAACTTGGGCTAACGGGCATGTTTCCTTCAAGCAACGGGCTAGTAAACAACAGACCCCAAACCCAGCCCAAACAAACAAACTTAAGGGAAATTAAAGTCCAATTCAGAACAGCGACAACACACACAATTAATCCAATTCCTTTTCTTCTTTTCTTTTAAAAACGCTTTAGCCTGAAATTAACACTAAGTTATTAACTAGCATATCTAACTTAATCCTACAGAAAAGGAGAAGCAACTGATGACTAAAGATTGAACTAAAAAAACAGAACAAGACAGAAAAATACCAAGGGAACAGAAGATACCTATGCACTCCATTTTAAACTTCAGAATCCTCAAAGACGAGGCTGACCCGACATCGAAACTCTAGCGAATTCAAAAGCTTGACCAAATGGCGAGAATTGTAACACGAATATTAGTTGAACTCTTGTTCATAGCTAATAATTCGTGTCGCAATTCTCATCACGAGCCAAGAAAGGAACGAGGCGGAATTTTGAAGAAATTGGGTCGTTTGAGGCTGAGTGTTTGAAATCGGGTCAGAAACAAGGGAAAGGGCGCTCTTGACATGAAATGGGCCCATTTTTGATGAAAACTGAGGAATTCATGCTGGTTATAACACAAACTGAGGATGCAATCCGGAATTTTTAGACGAAAGAAGAAAACTTGGATTTTTAATCTTTGATCTGAAAATCGAAAAAATCTAGTGGTCTTTTGGAAAAAATGATGGCAGGACATGAAAGAGGGGACGATGGGAGTTGTCTGGTCGAAATTTGAATGGATTTGGAAGTGCTCCGCCGCCGTGAGGCGATTTTCGGACGGCGGAGCCACGGTGGAAAGGGGTGGTGATTTCAGAGAGGGGATTAGGCTTTGGGCTCAGGAGATGTGGGGTGGGGGGTTTGAGGATTCAGACACTTTTATACGGGGGGAAGGGTCAGTTCTAGTCCGTTGGATCTAGGCACGATCAACGGCTCAGATCAAAGCTTAACGAAACGACGCCGTTTGGTTGGGGTGTGGGACGAACCAGGTTGGGGGGAATGGGCCATGCCAAACGGGTTTCAGGGGGAAATGTTTGGGCCTGGGGTAAATTTGGCCCAGAACTGAATTTGCCCTTATTTCCCTTATCTTTTCATTTTCCATTTTTTCATTTTTCTTCTAATTTCTTTTTAAACTGAGATTAAAAATTAAACATAAAACCTAAATTAATTCCTAATCAAATTATCCTATCAAATTAAGTCAACTAACTCTAAATAATAATTACCATAACTAATTAAATACCAAATTAAAGAAAACCTCCAAAATTCGAGACTAAAATTAAAAAAAAAATGCAAAATTAAGTTATTTTTGTGATTTTTCCATTTTTATAAAACAATTAATTTGCTAATTAATCCCAAAATGTAGAATTAAATCCTAAATGCAAATGCAACATATTTTTGTATTTTTCATTAGTTAAACGAAAACGAAATGCACAGACAAATGCAAACAATTAACAGAAAACGCCACAAAAATTGCAAATAATGAAAAGAAATTATTTTGTTTTGAATTTATGGGAGTAATTCATATAGGGCAAAAATCACGTGCTCACAGTTAACATTATTTAATTTACTAATATTAATGGCTATAAAACTTATTGGAGCATTCAAAAGTTCTAAGTCCAACCTTGAAATAATACCTTAAAAGATAAAATTATGAAAATTTTAAAGAAATATTTATAAATGACATCACAATAAGTATATTTATATATTAAATATATCTAAAATTTCTATATATGTAATGTGGGGTTGGTTTGGTTTCGGCTTAATTTTCTTTTATTAAAACCAAACCAAACCAATTATGGTCGGATTCTTTTTCCAACACCAAACCAAATCAAACCAAACCATTATCGGGGTTTTTTTTTCCGGTTTAACTCGGATTATCGGGTTGGTACGATTTATCGGTTTCCTTTGTACACCCCTGCCTCCTACCAAACGACCCCTGACAGCATTATGGTGCAGTTTAACTCCATGTAGCAAATGAATTCCTAAGGTTATCACATATAACTTTCAAGCAAGATCTTTTATCAAAGTTTAACTTAATATATATATAATGTAATTGTATTTTAACGGATTATATTTGTTTTTTAGATGGCCTCTACTATTTTATGAAAGGTCAGCAATAATTTTGGTTTTAAGTAATTTGATTGTGAAATAATTCTTTATTTTATAACAATATATATTATTTTAATCAACTTATTGTGCGCCTTAACTATTTAATTGACTACTTGCTATCTCTCCTCAATTCAGATATATAATAACTGTACTATATTGTTTTAAATTAATAAAGCTTTATTACTTGGTAAACTCTGTTATAATGCCAATATGGCAATATGATACTAATAAATTTCCAGTAACGCCCCTTGCGGCTCGCCACTTCGCAACGGTTCTTTTGATTTCCCGTAAAAAACAGTTGCCTATCACGCTTTCGGTTGTTATCATATTTACGCTTTTGCCCACTTTCTGTTTTAATTTCCTCTTTTTGTCTTCCTTTGCTGTTATTTTATTTATTATATTTATTTAATAGTTTTTGTTATGGCATGTGTGACAAGTATGCATCACGTCTTAAAGTGTAGTAAATAGTATCTTAGAAATTCCATAGAAAATGATCGAAAAGAAAGGTGCAGCACAGCGCAAACCATGTGATTTGGAATCCCACACGCCATTACGCGGAGGAATTGTTTTCATTTTGGAACAAGGAGGCTAAGTTGGGCCATGTGTAAATCTGAGCGCTTTATTCTAAGGGAATAATGCAATTAATCATTGAGAAATCACAAATCAAACTGCAGTTTAAGAGCTCGAATTTCAATATTATTTGGGGACTAATACATATCGGAATAATTTCAAAGATGGTAACTCAAATTTTATTTTGTTGCAATAATTTATTTTTATCCAAAAAATCACTAAATTATTTTTTGTTACAAAAACTTCAATTAACTTTGCCTAAGTTAATTTGTATGGCCATCCATGAAAGTAATCCCCTTACTTTTACATAACTTTACAAAATGGATTTAGAAGAATTAAAACTGTCTTAGATTAGCTGGGGCAGAGCTACAGACTTATCGAAAATTTTAAAATCATGGGTATACCACGATACATATTATATTATCAAGTGATGTGAATTTTTTTAGTATTTTATGACATAGTATTAATTTTTTACATTATCCAAAGAGATAAACTATAATCTTGCTAATCTAATTTTGTGTTTGTTATTAATATTATCAATTATAATCTAACAATTATTACACAATATTTGTCTTAGACAGTTAGACTTATTTAGGATTTAACATAAAATTCAAAATAAAGATAAAGTAGAATGCTAATGAAAATTTAATGTAGTAAAAAATGAAATTTGTATTACTTCTGGGGCTAAAAAAAGCATGAAAATATAAAAAGCCTTAAGAGCATATGATTAGTTCTTTATATGTGACTTGCTTATAAATTTTTAAAACTATATTTTATCCTAAAAATTTGAAAAAAAATTTAATAATTTGATTGAAATTCAAATATATTTAAGCAATAATTTGGAATAAAATCAATAAGCAAGTCTTATCATGAATTTGATGTTATTGTCACATAAATTATTTATAATAAACTAATTTATGACGGTTCAAAATAACGATAAATCTCAATAGTTCAATCTCTTACTTCTTAGGTTATTGGTTACCATGAAATTTTAGAAGAGATAAAAAAGAAAAAATGATAAGAAGGGCGAAAGAAAAAAGAAATAGAATTGAAATAAAAAAAAAAAGAGCTACGAAGTACAAAGTAAATACGTAGTATTATATTAATGTATATTCATGACTCCATGGGGTCACGACTGCAGGCACTAATACAAAAATTTGAGCATGGATGCCATTTACACTATATAGCTAAACCATTAAATATTTATACAAAAATCAACTCTCTTTTTTTCCCTACTTTTACTCCAGAGAAGGATGGGTGCATGTATCCCACAATTTCTAATACAGATACGCAGGGGCGAAGCTACATTTACTTAAGGGTGGTCAATTGACCACTCTTCGTCGAAACATTACATTATATATATATATATATAGGTAAAATATTAAATTTTAGAAGTATATAACATATATTGAACATCCTTTGTCGAAGGAATATTTTTTCATTTTTTTAAAGTTTGAACACTGTTGGAAAAATTCTTGGCTTCCCCAATTCAGATACGCCCCCGCAATTATGCTTAGTAGTTCGGCAGTACTTCGTAGAGTTAGCTTTCGTCATCTGTTTTAAGTTTATAACTCATTAACTTAAAATTTAGTTTCGCATCTGCTTAAATATCAAAACAACATAGGCACATGTCTTTCAAGCGCGTCAAATCTTCATATCAATTCTAAGGTTTTTGGAGTCTACCAAAAGATTAGAGGTTGGTACAAGAGTCCGTGAAGAAGACATTAAGCCGATGCAGCCTTTGGAAAAGGACAGTACTTGTTTTGGATTTTGTTTGTATTTCAAGGTTTGCGGGCGCTGAGAATAAAGACCCACAAAATTAGCCATAGCTGGCTGGTAGTCTCCTAACTCACATGGCATGCTCGGTGTACCTCATCATGCAAGCAAAAGCTCCTCCTCAATGGTCTGTAGGCCCCCCTTTGTGTCACAGGTTTTATTGCACTTAATCACTCTCCTTTATTTCTCTCTAATATATTGATTGTATTCGGTCAATTTATGTGTACCTCGTCTATTTAATAACTACTATCTCCCAACAATGTATATACTATCCATTAAGTCTGATATACGGTTAGACTATGCAAGCAAAAAATTATCGCACTCCTGCCAAAAGTCAGATTTGCCAACACAAAATTATGGTCGTTCACTTCATGTTGTGTTGGCTCAGCCAGGACTGGCTTCTTGGGAAGCTTGTCCTTAACGCGCGCGCAAAGTTTTCTTTCCATAATAAGTATTAGTTACTAACCTATTTATATTGTGCCAAACATCTAACTGTATTTTTCAATTGAAATGAAATACTAATTATCAGATTTTCTTTTGTCATATTGCGTTGAAACGCCCCGATCGGTCGTTTTGAGCATTTGCACTTCGCTCGGTAGTTTGGGGGCACTAGTAGCTCCATATAATGTATTAGGACTTTTGTATAAAATTTGAGTTTATTTCGAGTTGATTTGATATGTTTCGGTGTGAGTTTTTGGAAGTCAAAAGTTCGAAAGTTCATTAAGTTTGATTTGAGGTGCATTTCGTTGTTTCGATTTTGATGAGTGGGTCCGTATTATGATATGAAACTTTTTGGTATGTTTAGACAGGGTCCCGAGGGGCTCAGGTGAGCTTCGGATAAGTTTGGGTTGTGTTGCGCTCGTTTTTCTTATGTTTCGACGTCGTTTCTTCAAGCATAAATGGTACCATATCGAACAAATGAGCTTCGATTTCTATTTTTATTAAAGCATTAGATCCGTATCGTAATTACGTAGCCATAGCAAAAAGAATGGTCAAATTTGGACATAGTATAAGCATTTTATGGTCATTTTACTAAGAATTGAGTTGCCAGATTTTTCAGATTAATTACGAAATTGCCACTGCTACGTATTTAAAAATCTGCACTATTTCCAAATATTGAAACCAACATATCTCCTTCAATATAAGGCCAAATGGAGTGATTCAAGAGCCTATCTTGACTATAATTTCACAAGGAAATCATTAGAGGTATCAAAAGTAAGTTTTGAGATCCTTTGGCACAAGAAACGAGGCAGAACAATGTTAAAACGAGGGTTTTATGCATTTAATATATTTTAAGTTGGGGAGCTCGGATTGGGTAATTTTTCGAGGCGCTTTTCAGCATATGAATTGGGGTAAGTGTTCTCTACTCGGTTTTGGTTATATTTTATGAATCTATCTTCGGTTTTAGCTTTTGATTGATGAATTTTAAAAAAGAAATTGGGGGTTTTGGCCTAAAATTTCATAATATGATTTTTTTGAGTTCTGAATACCGATTTGGAGTCGAATTTGAGTGAAACTAATATGGTTGAACTCATAATTGAATGGGTTGACGAATTTTATGAGTTTTGTCGGGTTCCGGGGTGAGGGCCCGGGTTGGTTTTTTTGGCCGATTTTGGGGTTTTGATTAAAGATTCGACCTTTTTCGATTGAGATTGGTTCCTTTAGCATTGTTTGATGTATTTGAGTTATTTTTGATTAGTTTCGAGCCATTCAGAGGTCGGAACGTGCATGATGGGATTCTTGGAGCATCGCTTGGCTTGCTTGGTATCGAAATTGGCTTGTTTAAGATAAGTAACTCTTCTAAGCTTAATTCTGAGGGTAGGAAACCCCGAACTATATGTTATGTGATTGGTATTGAGGATTGGTATTGATGTGACACACATGCTAGGTGACGGGCGTGTGGGCGTGCACCCTATGAAATGGGACTCTGTTGTTCCCATGGCTTTGTATGGAGGCCTTATTTTGTTGATAGTTGTGTTTTCATTATGTGATAAAGTAATTGAGCTGCCAATCATGCTAAATATCATGTTTAGGCTTTATGATATTGTTTGTACCTATAGTGGTTATTTCTTGTTGTCATCTAACTGATTTCCATTGATATTTTGTACTCAGTCATATTCATGCATTCATATCGTATCTCAGTCTCAGTTGTTGTTGTTGATGCATCATATCATTGTTGGCGGGCTAGTTTCATGGCATTTTGAGCCCGTGAGCGAGACTGGAGAGAGTGATGACTAAGTGAGGTCGAGGGCCTAATTGTGAGGATATAAATAGATATATGGATCGGGCTGCACGCCGTGCGATATATGGATCGGGCTGCATGCCACAACGATATTGGGTCGGGCTGCACGCCGCAGCAATAAAGCACTTGGGCTGTAGGAGCCCCTCCGAAGTCTGTACACCCCCAATGAGCGCAGTCGACTATATATATATATATATATATATGGATCGGGCTGCACGCTGCAACAGTTATTATACAGTGCTGAGTGATTTAGTGTGATGAGTATTGAGCTTAGTAAGAGTGGATGCAAGGTAATGAGATTGAGTACTCTCATGTGAGTACATGTTTCATCTTTGAGATACATGGCATTCACATGCATACATGACATAAAGGCATATAGATGCATTCTTCCTCATGCTATATAGTATCATGTCATTCATGACTTATTATATACTTTGATATCTGGGTATGGAGAGGCACTTTATACTTTTTATTTGGAAGGAAAATGAAATATTTTATTTATTGTGGAAAGGATATTTGAAAAATTACAGTTTTCAAACTTACTTATACTTTTGGCATTCAGTAAGAGATCTGGGATTTTCTTTCACTGAGATATTTGAAAAGCATGACCATTTTCTGGAACTGTGAACGAGCTGAGTATTTTACTTTTGAAATATCTCTTTTATACTCGCATTTATATTGTTATGACCTGTTGTGGAAATATTGGCTTTGGACCAGATCCTATGTTAGCATGTCACTGCTTTCAACCTGAGGTTAGGTTTGTTACTTTTTGAGTACATAAGGTCTGTTGTACTCATACTGCACTTCCTACACAGTGCGTGCAGATCCCGGATGCTGATGTTGCTACGTTCGATTTGCTGGATTTGAAGGCGTACTCGCGTTCCTGCTGTAGCTACCTCTTGTTCACGGTAGCCTTAGACTATAAAATTATGTTTATGTAGTTTTCAAATAGACTGTGTAATTGTTCTATTGTTGCTTTGTAAATTTTTTTAAGTTAAATGAAACTGGATAATTGTTAATTGGCTTACCTAGCGGGTTGGGTTAGGTGCCATCACGACTGGTGTATTTTGGGTCGTGACAAGTTGATATCAGAGCTCTAGGTTCATAAGTTCTACAAGTCATGAGCAAGTGTCTAGTAGAGTCATGCAGATCGGTATAATGACGTCCATATGTATCTTCGAGAGGCTACATGACATTTAGGATATACTTCCTATCTTTCTTTCCTTATCGTGCAACATTAATTCAGCTTGAAGCGTGACTCTTTGAATTCCTTCCACGCATTCGTATGCACATGTGAGCGCTCGGTATCAGCTGTACATCGACGGCTTGTGATTTTATGGAAGAGGTGCGAGATGTAATTTGGTATGCTGATGATCGACCAGTTTGGAGGACTTGAGGCCGGGTTTTGACTGTGGTTTGAGCACAGAGGTGTTGATTGGGTGAGCATGCGCTTTTGGATTTATATGTTCGGCAGTGTCCCTATTCGTAGAATTTATGGCTAGATGGCTACGTGATGAGTATGATGTGACTGCGAGATGTGTTCATATTGTTGAATGTGATGAGAAGGGTCTGCTTGGAGTGTAGAAATAACTATTTGGTGCTTGATTTCCATCTTGATTTAATATATAGTCCCGAGTTATGGTATGTTGAAGGGTCTTTACATGTTATTTAGTTGAGGAGTGAAGTAGATTTCATGTCGTGATATAAGTTTAGACTCAGGAAGATTAAGTGATTGTGTAATGGTTATGACTGTGGAAGGGTATATGGAGATGTTAGTTTGAGGCAAAGCAGATGGGTTTATCTTCTGCAGTGTGTCCTGAGGTTTGTGTGACCCTTATGTTGTTTGTTGGGAGTTCTCTTTTACCAATGAAATATATGTGTCGCAATTTGAGTTATGATCGCTTATGAGAGTGGGCTTGACTGTTACAAGGGTGAATGCAAGATTTGCAGATGATCTGAAATACTAGATGGTTTGTGTTGCATGAGCTTATGAAGGATTTAGTTGAATCTCACTATGGTATTATGGCAGTAATAGAGTATGGGCATTGTGCGTTTTTGTGTTCTTTGATTTATGGATTTGAGCCAAGTGGGGGGAGTCCGCTATTGATAAGTTGATTTCACGGTTACATGTTGTATTGGTTTCGGTTTGAGGTATACTTGTGAATGAGTTATGTTCTGTTGATGGTGAGATCGAGGATGACTTGAATAAAGGAAATTTTGGGTAAACTTTATGAGTATATGAGAATCACAAAACGATTTGAGTTGTTATTGGTGAAGGATGCAATGTGTATGGAGCAGGACTATATGTGGTTGCCTTAAAGTGGAGTTACTTCTTTGTGTGTTGGAATGCTAATGGGGCATCGATCATTCGGTCCGTTTGGTCAGTCTAATTGAGATTTGAGCAGAGTGAAAGACTCTCGATAATGGTTCAAATGAATTCAAGATTTGAGCATGGCAATTGGGAATCTTCAAGATATGTATTTGGCTAGAAACTGAGATTCATATTAGAGGATGTCAGGACTTGTGGCATTTCTATATCATTATGGATTCTACATATCAGTATCAGGAAGGCGAAAGTAATGGCTTTATATTCGCAGAAGGTCTCTTCAGAGTGAGTATCTCGGTTGTGGTACTTTTGGGGTGATTAAGAGAGCATTCAACGGCTTATGAGCCTTAGGGTGGTGTGGTTTATGCTAGGGTCTCGTGTGATAAGTCTTGGTTGAGGATTGTGGTATTATGGCGAGGACAAGTAGCAATTTGAAGGTAATTTAGAAGGAACAAGGATAAATAAGACAACTTGGTAGTAGGTTGGATCGGCATGGTAATGGATGCGATTGGCTCTTTTGGTCCTTATGAGGTAGTGAGTTTCTACAGGTGTTTTCTGGCGGTACTCTTGGGTTTTGGTGGCCTGCATGGCTTTGTTGAGTTAGAGAGATTCAGTTCTGATGGTTTGGTTATGTGCAAATGGGGTTCAGAGAGTTCTCGATAGTTTCTACCACGGTTTGAGATGTATATTTTCTACGGGCAAGAGGAGCATGTGATGTATAGTGATTTTCTCTGGATGAAATCAAATGGAAAATTCTTGGCTAATTGAGTGATTAGTTGTTTGTGACTCGGAGTGGATTACGAAGTTCGCATATTTTTCATATGATGGCATAGTATATGCGGTGTGTTGTGTAGGATTGAGATTTGCATGTGTAAGATCACGATTCAGTTTTGAAGGGGAGGTCATGAGTCCTTAGGCAATATGGACAGTTTCAGATGACTAGGTAAATAACATTACTATTTGGAATGGCTTTACGAGAGTATACATTTCAGGGGGGGGGGAGATGTGTTTTGATTTATTGATACTTCATTGGTATTATGGCACTCTCCTAGTTGATCGTCTGTTGGTGTTCAGATTTTGCTTTGTGGCACAGAAGAATTATAGAAGTATTCCTCGTGGAATGATCGTGTATGAGATATGTGTTAGACATTTAGGCGGTGGAGTTGGGATCAGATATGGTGATTCATGTGTTCTATGGATTTGGAGACTAGGAACTCTCAAGAGCAGATTGTTGCAGGGTTGTGAACTGTGATGTGTGGTCGAAGCTAGCCAGGTGATAGTATGGGTTATGATTCAATCATTGTGGACTTTTGGAGGATTATTTATCTATTTGTGGGTGACCAAAGTTGATTTGGAGGTCTATTGGTAGGCCATTTTAGGATGTGTATTCCACACCGAGTCGGATTGGTTGGCTCCATACTGCTATTGCTGAGGGATGTGCTATTTGGTTGTTGTTGAGCTTATTCTTGTTCTGAAATGATCTATGAGTTACTCTTCTATGACACGAGGAGTGGTGATTCGTTGGTTATATGCACATATGGTGCGGTTCTATTTGAGCTTTATAGCAGAATTTGAGCAAGATGAGTATTTGGGTATTGCATGATTGATTGCGTGTTGGCTATGTTCTTTCCTGATTATGGTATTGTGTTAATTGCTCTCCGTGGTTATGGTAATTCACTTTGGGTGTGATGTCGAATTTTGCGTGGTTATTGATTTTGAGTAGGGTGGCTCGAGGTACATAATATGGACCAGCATTTGGATGGGTCACGTATTGTAGCAGAGTTATGTTGAGACATCATCCTTTGTGTTAGATTCGTGTGCTTTGGTTATACGGTGTGTGATAGGTTCTTAGCATTGCTTTGTGGCGGTACCTGTTGAGCTTGTGAGATAATTCCCTCGTCTGAGTCATTTTTTCATGATTGAGTACATTTGGAATGTTTCTTATTGGTGCATGGATTGCACGAGTTGCGGCTTTAGACTGTATTAATGTTTCATGTCACTAGAGTGATTATGTTTGATGGGATGAGGTCATCGTACCTAGAATGGGTGCTATCGGATCAGATTGCTGTATATTTGGAAGGATATTGATGCTGATCGGCTTAGAAATTTGCTATAGTTCCTATCAGAGGAGAGGGAGTTCCACAACCTGTTGGTCTGACAAATGGTTATGAGTTTATGCGTGTTTCTTTCATCGTTGGCAGTATATGAAGGTGTTAGAACGCGACTCTATTTGATAAGAGGTTTATTACCGATATTGGGTTATTTTGCTCAAGCAGCTACTGTGATTAGAAGTTATTGCTATAAGTGTTTGAGTTATATAGCATATCATGTGATTTCAACTTGGGTTACGGATATGGCTTTATACAGCTTGTTCAGACTTATACAGTGTGTAGATGCAAGATTCTGATTTTGAGAAAAATTTCGGATGTGAAAATTTTGGTTCTAAGGCTTATGGGCTAGGTTGGATTAAGAAATTTCAGTCATGTTGTGTTATTAGACCTATATGGGATATGGTGACGTGGGATCACCCCCATGTATGTGCATTGAGGTTACACGGAGATTTGATGGCTTTTGGAACAACTCATGGCACATTCGGGGACGAACATATGTTTAAGTGGGGAGACAATGTAACGACTCGACCGGTCATTTTGAGCATTTGCACTTCGCTCGATAGTTTAGGGGCACAAGTAGCTCTGTGTAATATATTAGGACTTGTGTGCAAAATTTGAGTTCATTTAGAGTGGATTTGATATGTTTTGGCGTGAGTTTTTGGAAGTCGAAAGTTCGAAAGTTCATTAAGTTTGATTTGAGGTGCATTTCTTCATTTCGATATTGTTATGTGTTTTTTGAGGCCTCGAGTGGGTCCGTATTATGATATGAAACTTTTTGGTATGTTTAGACGGGGTCCCGAGGGGCTCAGGTGAGTTTCAGATATGCTTGGGGTGTGTTGTGCTCATTTTTTCTTATGTTTCGACGTCGTTTCTTCAAGTATAAATGGTACCACATTGAACAAATGAGCTCCGATTTCTGTTTTTATTAAAGCATTAGATCTGCATCGTAATTACGGAGCCAT
Source organism: Nicotiana tabacum (assembly GCF_000715075.1). Lineage (NCBI taxonomy): Eukaryota > Viridiplantae > Streptophyta > Magnoliopsida > Solanales > Solanaceae > Nicotiana > Nicotiana tabacum. The sequence continues at coordinate 60,768,575 of NC_134097.1, forward strand.
AGCAAAAAAATCATCAAATTTGGATATCGTATGAGGATTTTATGGTCATTTTACTAAGAATTGGGTTGCCAGATTTTTAGATTAATTATGAAATTGCCACTGCCGCGTATTAAAAATCTGCACTATTTCCAAATATTAAAACCAACATATCTCCTTCAATATATGGCCAAATAGAGTGATTCAAAAGCCTATATTGACTAGAATTTCACAAGAAATCCATTGGAGGTATCAAAAGTGAGTTTCGAGATCTTTTGGCACAAGAAACAAGGCAGAACAATGTTAAAATGAGAGTGTTATGCATTTAACATTTTAAGTTGGGGAGCTCGGAATTGGGTAATTTTTCGAGGTGCTTTTCATCATATGAATTGGGGTAAGTGTTCTATACTCGGTTTTGATTATATTTCATGAATCTATCTTCGATTTTAGCTTTTGATTGATGAATTTTAAAGAAGAAATTCGGGGTTTTGGCCTAAAGTTTCATAATATGAATTTTTGAGTTTTGAACACCGATTTGGAGTCGAATTTGAGTGAAACTAGTATAGTTTAACTCGTAATTTAATGGGTTGACAGATTTTGTGAGTTTTATCGGGATCTGAGGTGCAGGCCCAGGTTGGGCTTTTTGGCCGATTTTGGGCTTTTGATTAAAGATTCGACCTTTTTCGATTGGGATTGATTCATTTAGCATTGTTTGATGTATTTGAGTTGTTTTTGATTAGTTTCGAGCCATTCGAAGGTAGGAACGCGCGTGATGGGATTCTTGGAGCATCGTTTGGCTTGCTCGGTGTCAGAATTAACTTGTTTAAGATAAGTAACTCTTCTAAGCTTAGTGCTCAGTGTAGGAAACCCCGAATTATGTGTTATGTGATTGGTATTGAGGTGACGCACAGCTAGGTGACGGGCATGTGGGCGTGCACCCTATGAAATGGGACTCTGTTGTTCCCATGCACCTGTATAGTGGCCCTATTTTATTGATATTTGTGTTTTCATCATGTGATAAAGTAATTGAGCTGTCAATCATGCTAAATATCATATTTAGGCTTTATGTTGATATTGTTTGTACCCATAGTGGTTATTTCTTGTTGCCATCTAACTGATTTCCATTGATATTTTGTACTCAGTCATATTCATATATTCATATCGTATCTCAGTCTCAGTTGTTGTTGTTGATGCATTATATCATTGTTGTCAGGTTAGTTTCATGACATTTTGAGCTCGTGAGTGAGACTGGAGAGAGTGATGACTGAGTGAGGCCGAAGGCCTGATTTGAGGATATAAATAGATATATGGATTGGGCTGCACGCCGCAGCGATATATGGATCGGGTTGCACGCCACAATGATATTGGGTCGGGCTGCATGCCTCAGCAATATTGGGTCAAGCTGCACGCCGCAACAATATAGCGTTTGGGCTGTAGGAACCCCTCCGGAGTCTGTACACCCCCAATGAGCGTAGTCTACTATATATATGTGGATCGGGCTGCACGACGCAAGAGTGATTTAGTGTGTTGAGTATTGAGCTTAGTAAGAGAGGATGCAAGGTATTGAGATTGAGTACTCTGAGAGTGTGAGTACATGTTTCATCTCTGAGATACATGGCATTCACATGCATACATGACATACATGCATAGAGATGAATTCTTCCTTATGCTATATAGTATCACGTCATTCATGACATATTATATACATTGATATCTGGGCATGGAGAGGCACTTTATACTTGTTATATGGAAAGAAAATGAAATATTTTATTTATTGTGGAAAGGATATTTGGAAAATTACAGTTTTCAAACTTACTCGTACTTTTGGCATTTTCAGTAAGAGATTTGGGATTTTCTTTCACTTAGATATTTGAAAAGCATGACCATTTTCTGGAACTGTTAACGATCTGAGTATTTTACTTTTGAGATATCTCTTTTATACTTGCATTTATGTTGTTATAACCTATTGTGGAAATATTGGTTTTGGACCCGATCCTATGTTAGTTCATCAATTCTTTCAACCTGAGGTTAGGTTTGTTATTTTTTGAGTACATGGGGTCGGTTGTACTCATACTACACTTCCTACACAGTGCGTGCAGATCCCGGATGCCGATGTTGCTACGTTCGATTTGCTGAATTTGAAGGCGTACCCGCATTCCTACTGTAGCTGCCTCTTGTTCACGGTAGCCTTAGACTATAAAATTCTGTTTATGTACTTTTCAAACAAACTGTATAATTGTTCCATTATTGCTTTGTAAACTTTATTCATAGAAGCTCATGATTTGTACTACCAGTCTTTAGGAAATGTATAAGATTTAGATAATTCTCTTGTTTAATTATTTTATTAAGTTAAATGAAACTGGATAATTGTTAATGGCTTACCTAGCAGGTTGGGTTAGGTGCCATCACGACGGGTGGATATTGGGTCGTGACATGCGTATAACGGGAATTAGACCATTGTGTTTCATCTTATAGCAATACAGGTGTAGGGGAAGTCCCATTCGGGACCGCCTACAAATGGAAAGGTATTGCCTTTCTAACACTATAATCACGCGCAACTCTAGTCCTAAAAAGGATAAGCAGTGGATATAAATATAATATCCGGTCTAAGAATCCCATAGAGAAGTAAGACTTAGCTATATCTATTTAATATCACTAAGAAAACAAGTTCAAATAATTTTTGAGTTATGAAGATTAAGATTTTTGTTTTAAACTACTTAACTAAAAAATAAGATTATCAACTAAAGAGAAATATGTGAATTGAAGAGAAAAAAAGCCTAAGATTATGATTTTCTCAATTATTAGGATGAATGCTTAATGTGTTCACTATAATAACACTAAGTTATTCTCTATTGGTCGTGAGTTCTCTTGGTACCATAATTATTTCTCGATCAAAAGCAATAATTTTCTAGAATTATTCTCTCGAACTAACCCTAGTTAGTGATTCAAGAGACTCACAAAGATCGTGCCATAGTTTCGTTATCTCTAATCTCACTTTTAAATCCAAGTAATCAATCTCTTAATTTACTCAGAAGTGATGTTGTTCAGCAACAACCTAATCAAGTGTTCTTTTTCAAGCAACACATGATAAATAGGCACAGTTAATCAATTGTCATTCAATTAACAACAAACAAAACGTAGTTGAACAAATAGATTATAAAAACGGCTCAATTATCAATAAGCATGGTCAATAATCCACCCAAAAATTGATTCTATCAAAACCTTAGAAGCAATATTTAGCTACTCATACTAATACTAAAAATTATATAAATCATTGTTAAACTAATATCCATAGAAATAAAGATAGAAAAGCAGAGAAAAGCTCTTCGTAGGAAAACTTTCGTATCTATGATCTAGTTTGCTTTCTTGGAATTTCTTGCTCTGTTCTTTATACTGTGGTATTAGAGCCAGTCCATCCTTCCGGTGGGAGGAACATTTTACTAAATATGTCTGAGTCATTTCAATCATCCTCTTCCCTTTCAAAAATGAATATGTCCCTTACTCTTTATAAACCTTGTCCAAAAAAATGATTACCTCTATGAAGTAGATATCCTACCCGATGAACAAAAAGTATCCTCCACCGAACTACGCCTCATAAACCCCTACTCAACTTTTTCCAAAAAAATTATTTGCACCGTAGACCAAAATTCGTTCCCTAACACAGACCAAAAGTAGTCAAAGAATATGTTGTTGCCTCAAAACTTGACCAGCATCCTATTCTTGCCACTCGAGAGGAACAATTTATCACTCTTCAAATCCATATGATTTTCCCATACAATGGAGAGATCATGCTTTTTCCTATATCCATTTTGGTGTTATCCGAATCGCTTTAACATATCACGGAAAAAAAGGTCAACCTGTTGTATCTCGACTTTCTGTTCTAGATACAAGATACTCGGAGTACCAACATGCAAATTTGGATACTGTAGAAGTTACCCTGAGTGCTGGGACTATCTTCATAATCATCTTTCCAAGTTTCAACATATCCCTTTATGACCCATACTTAACGGAAGCACTAAAAATTCAAGTCCAAATCCAAGGAGCCCCACAAGCCAAAGATTCCATCCAAGATACTCTTCATCACCAAATGGCATTACGAGTCCAACATCATGCCATGGATCTCTGTCTTCCTGGAGGAGGAAATGCTTTACTCTTGAATATTGATTCTACCAAAGGAAACACCATGTGCACCCAAATACCTAGACAAATTTTTAGAGATGAACTAGTTAAAATTCTTCCTGATTCCTGGATCACAAATTATGAAAAATTAAGGGAACCAGAAGAATCTCACCAATCTGGTGAGCTGACTTTTACCAAAAGAAATGACAAAACCGTTTCCATAAGCTTTGACCATTCCCATCTCAAAAACCCAATAAAACCATCTTCTCTTGCCAAATGATTCAACCCAAAGATACAACAGATACATACCATGAACCTGACGTAGAGTTGTTCTGGAATATACAAAGCATCATGGAAGAACATGACTAGTGTCAACATTTTGACAAAGAAGGAAAAAAGGTTTTGTGGTTCAAATGCCCCTTTATGGGACACTGCCTTTGGAATCTTGGTTGCGACTGCCAAGATTGTTTGGAAGATCCAATTGGAGAATATGATAAACACCACCTACATCATAAGGAAAGATTTGGCCTCAACGAGACCAAACCATAATCCAAGAAAAAAGGGAAAACCACTGAAAAATAATGTCGTGCCAAATATGAAAACAAAGAACCTTCAATTGGCTCATTAAGCCGTCCAGGTAAATATAAATTTCTTATCAGTTACAAACCCCAGGAATGGCCAATATTACCAAAAAAATTTACTCCATGCTGGAAAAATAGTGAAACCACCCCCAAACCACCACCAACTCATACCCAGAATCCAAAAAGCCACCTGAACCTAAAACTTTACCAACTCAACAAACCACAAATCCCACATAATCATAGATATTCATGCTAAGTGTCGCGCCCCCTTTTTCCTCTCGGAGTTCGGGTTTCGACATTTTAGGACACTTCTTTCCTTTCGGAATCGAGTATGAGATTTGAAGAGTTGCCACCTAACGAATTAAGGTGCGTTAGGGCACCTAGAGCAAATAACTCATGAACTAGTTTACATTACCAGAGATTGGGTAAGGGATCGAAATTACCTTAAGGGGAAGGTGTTAGGCACCCCTCGAGGTCCACAATGGTGGGTCCCGGCCAAACTCAATTTAAGCGAATTAGTATTATAAGCAGATAAAAATAGATACTTTTAAAACAAGGAGTAAAATGGGTCCTAGGTTTTTATGCCTATAGGATCACTTCTGTGCAATACTTGGTAATCATCCCCAAGTTGGGGTGCTACACATAGCATTAGCGCATAGGTCATCATTTTCTTTTACTACCCAATCACACCTCCCCCTTTACATTATTACCTAAGCGTTCTAATAACATCCAGTACGTACCTCATGCGTGCACTACCCGTCCCTTATCTATGGCTTTGGAGGTGTTTAAGACCTTTATTTAAGGCGGTTCTAGACTTACTATGTCGTTTAAAAGGAGAAAATTAAGCGACAAACAAAAGTTAAATAGGACTATCACATAAGGAAGCAATCAAGTGGGCTCATGTTAACCTCTACAAATAGACAAAGAAAATGCACGATGTTCAAACAATCAATTTTAAATGATTTTTAGAATCTTATAGGCATGATATCTAAATGAATACAAACAGAATATGCAACAATTTTATTAAAGCGAGCAGACGAGTACCTATCAGTTTGCCCACTGATTTTGTTAATACTCTAAATCCAGGCCTATTTCAAACAAGCAATCACAGTTTTAGATCCAAAATTTTAATTAACCTACAGGTTTAACTAAGTGATAGTCGGACAGAACCCTATAGACATGGCATCTAAGCTGTAAATCAACTACTCATTTTTAACATGCAAACTTTATCTTTAAATCTTATAGGCATGCTTTTTAAATGCAAAAATTGATTTTAAAACCTTGTGGGCATGATATCTAAATGTAGAAACTGATTTTTGAAATCCTTATGGGCATGGTATCTAAATGCAGAAACTTATTTTTGAAATCCTATAGGCATGATATCTAAATGCAAGAACTGATTTTGAAATCCTATAAGAATGGTTCTAAATGCAGAAACTGATTTTTTAGACCTTATAGGCATGATTTCTATTAATCCCAGGTGGTCAGAATTCTTAAGCACGTCGCTAGGAAAATTGATTAATCAAACGGACAGAACCCTATGAACATGGTCATTAGTGCACACTGAGTTGAAAATACATGTAGATCTTATTAGCAGGATTTCTAAGATGCAAAGTATGAAAATTTAGCATAATGATATAAACCCTATAACATGATTTCTAATGCATATAAATATCATCACAATCACCTATGGGCATGGTTTCGACCCCAACCCCAACAAAGATATAAAAATCTCTTCCCAATTTTTTACTAAGTACCCCCATATCTGTTTTACAAAGATTGTTATTACAGGCCAATACAAATTAATTACATAATGAAAATTACTATACTATAGGGAGCCTTGGCAAGCCCAAAATCAACCTGGAAGCCAGGCCTTCAATTAGATCTGGAGTACACCAATAGTCCATATTACACTAAATGGGCTTCTGGTGTGTCAAAGTTCCCAAGGGCCTCAGTGACCCCGGGCAATGCTCACACCAAAACTTTTTCAAAGAAATAGTTTTCTAAACAAGTTTAGAAAAGCCAACCCCAGCGTGTCAGAGTTCGGAGGTGTCTCATGGACTCCTAGGCATTGCTTACACTAGAGGGGCAGGACCGTAGATGTGGTTTTGGATTTTTAGAAGTGAATAGAAATAGGTCACAAGATCAAAAACTACAAACAAAACCACATTTAACAGATTGAGTCCAGACATGAATTCCAGTAGTTATAATTATTAGGAACACTGGAACCATAGACAAAACAAATTCACAATGAAGTCAAACAAGGCTTCATATGGTTGGAATTGACTTAGTCCATTAACTATTACTAGGTAAGCATATAGACATGTATTAAACAGAGAAACGTGCTGAAATCAAAATTGACTAATCAAACTACCATACAGAACAGGGTGGGGCAGTGAGAATTATACATGCTAGTTTCAGAATGAGTAAGCCAATATCATGTGCAAAACAGGGACATGCTATCATATAGAACAGGACATGACTTAAGTCATGCTAGTTAAGAGAAACATAGGATAGAACAAAAGCATGTTGGAACACTAACCACACAGCCACATGGGACAAAGAGGTAACAAGACTAAAGGATACTAGTTAAAATAAACAAGAAGCATATAATAAACATGCACGTGTTGAGGTTCGGAGTGAACTAATCATATAAGTCATAGAGAATAGGAACTGAAACATAGTAGTTGAGAAGGAGATGTCTAGGAAACAAGTATCAAAGCAGAAGTATACTGAGACACATAGCACATAGAAGAGATTATGATAACAGAAATAGGGGCATGCCGGTTAAGATATAGCAAACATGAAGGTGAAGGCAAGTTGAATCCAATAGTCTAGCCTTGGCTTTCAGCTAGCTAGACAGTGCAACAAACACACGCAACAGAAAGAATTACAATAGAGAGTGTGTGTGAATAAGAGTTTGTGTGTGTGTTTCTGTATCTTTCTGAGTGTGTTCATGTGTTTGAAAAAAATCAGAATGGGGTTTATATAGCACTTAGCAGAGTAAAGCAAATAACGCAAAGAATAATAGAGTTCACAATTAAGGTATACAAATAAAATCAGCTAGTTGATTGTGGCTGCTAAACTCAATCAATTAACACATAAAAATCAGGGAAAGACCCCATAAAATAGGGAGAATTAATTAACAGCCCAGATTGGGGTTTGAATAAGGCAAGAAATAAGTCATAGACCATTTATAAGTCGGTTTGAATAACGCAAAGCCTAGAAATCAGGCTAATAAACTAATTACGGCAAGTAGTACTAATTAGGAGTCACAAATAAGGAAAATAGGTAAAAATTACATAAAGTAACAATCTCATTAGAATAATATAATTTCGAACCCTAAATAATCAAATAACATCAATTAATCTCTGCTAATTGACAGATAAGAAATAATGGACAAATAGTAGAACAACTAATGAAGTAGTCAGAAACCCTAGGGTTTAGAACATAAATAGTCAAGCAAACAAAGAGTAACAGAATCAAACACTCAAACTTCTTTAGAAGAGTTTTGCAAAAAAGTGAAACCCTAGTTTTAGAGAAACATTAAAATTGATTAGTAATAAGGAAAAACCGAAGGTTTTTTAAATAAAATACCAGATAATATTAAAATTATTTCAGATCTACAATGATCTGAATAGACTCAAGTAGAAAGAGATGAGGGTTTCGAAGAATGGAACGAGGTGAGAAAAATCCAGTTAAGAACCGGAGTTTCAAGCCATAAAGATAACAATACTCACAAACATAGTGATGAACACGAGGCAGGTTCATCGAAAAAATGATGAATCTAGGTCGACTCTGAGTTGAATCTCTTTGAGATTCCTTCAAACCACGAAGAAATCGAACAATCAGTGAAGGTAAGAGGCTGGCCGGGGCCTAAAATCAAAGGGAAACCCCATGGAACGGAGGTTCTCCAGTGACGGCAGCTAGGGTTAGGGGAGCGTCTAAGAGAGAAGAGAGAAGAGAAGGGATTTAGGGACGGCGGAATTAGAGAAGTGACTAGGGTTAGGGGGTAATAGGTGTTAATTAAAAAAGGAAATGATCCTGGACCGTTAATCTTTTGAGATCAACGGCTAGGATTTGATCTGAGGGGGGTTAGGCGGGTTAGGAATTGGGTCAGGGTATTTGGGCTAGGGTAGTTTTGGGCTAGGTCCAAAATTAAAAAGGCTCTCTGTTAAATATCCAATTAATTAATAACATAATTTGTAAAAATAGTTAATTAAATGATAAAAATAATTTTTATGCATGAAAATAATTTAAAATAATTACTTAATATTATCAAAATATAAAAGGTTATTTTCTTGTAAAATAAAGTAATTATGCACACATGGGCCACTATTGCAAGGTTATTGCAATTATAACCCTAACATGTGAATGTGGCTATTCATTAAATAATTAAAGCTTAGTATAAATATAAAAATAATAAAATTAAGCAATAAAATTATCATAAAATCATTTGTGATGCAATTAGTAATTATTTAGATAATAAAATGCTAGAACAAATTAATTAAACTCCTTTTAAAATTACAAAATAATTATGTAAAAATACTGGTTGATGATCATGCATTATTTTGAAAGTATATATGCATTTTAAAATATATATGAGGGAGAAATTGGGTATCAACACTAAGTCCTTCAAGCTCCAGTCATACCCAAGGTTTTCCTTCACTTCAACTTTTTGAAAAAAAGGGTATAAGTCGTGCTCCAAAAATTCCCAAGAAAAATATAGTTCTACCCACTAGAGAAGTGACATCGAGGCAACAATGAACTGGCAATCAGAAAATTTCATCTGCAAAAATAAAGTGCTGAACAACATTGGCAGCACCATAAAGAACGTGGCACATACACAAAACAAAATGATGAGCAAAGTGGAAACAATTGAGAAAAAGGTGGAGCAGACATCGTCTCACCATGCAGGACTAATCAAAGCCTTGGAACTAAGGTTGGCAAATTTACAATATGAGATTTGTCCGCCAGGAATTTCACTTTTCCAATTCTTCCAACAACAACAAAAGGACAATTTCCATCAGAGAACAAATTCAATTTTTGAGAAATGATCACTTTGAGACACAAAAGACCCCAATTTACCTCTTAAAATCTACCTACTTCCCTATGTCGCCACAAGCGTATTTCCCACATAAATTGGGCTATACCTTTTCTACTTTTCCAACTAGCTCACAAAATCATATTTCTTTCACCCAGCCCTTAAAAGAAGAAAATAATTTTGACATTGTAAAAATGGTTTGGAAAAGAAAAGATGCTCTTGCAGCGCAAAAACAAACCGAGAAAAGGCGAGATCATGGTGAAAGTTCAAAAAATTCCAACCTCGAAAATCTTATGATTTCTGATTAGAGGGCTCCAAACCTCTATATCTCCCAGCCAAGAAACATATCAGAAGAAGATACCCCATGGTTGAAATCTCTAAATTCATCAGACAATGAAACAATGGAAGATAGCTCTCAAACAACCAATGAATCAACAACAGACTCTTCCGAAGATGACGATCCCCCAATATTTGTAAACCAGCCAAGAGACCCGGAAATATCTGAAGTAGATAAGGAACAAGAAGGCATGACAGATGAACCAATCTCAGAAAGAAGATATGAGCTCATGGCATCAAAACCAGTTGGAACTTGTTTCCACACTTTCACCTTTGATAGCATCAAAGTTTCAAAATGGCCTCAAAGAATACAAGACTTATATACTTGGATGGTGACCAAAAATTTGGTGGAACAAGAAAAATATATCATCTTTTCATAACTCACTTCCCGGTTCTCAGGAATCCTTAGAGATTGCTAGAACTCACTTGGAATTCAAGACAAAAATACTTTTCTTACTTCCCAAGACTTTCCAGATACCAACCTCACAACAAAGCAGATGTCGCACCCCCTTTTTCCCTCTTTGCATCGAAAAATCGGGTTTATGACATTTTTAGGTGTAGGACAACTCATTCCTTTTAGGAACTGGGTTTTGCATTTGAAAAGTCGCCACCTAATAAGTTAAGGTTCATTAGGACACCTATAAATTTCATTTCTAAGTTTGTTTGAAAACCAGAGATGGGGTAAGGGCTTGAAATTATCCTAAGGGGAAGGTGTTAGGCACCCCTCAGGATCCACTAGTGTGGTTCCTGGCCAGACAGTTTTGTGAATTTGTACAATTAACAAATAGACAAGTATAGGCTCAAGTAGTAGGGGATTTAGGTTTAAACACATAAGGGTTTGAAAGAACAATCATTAAAGGCGAATTTTGAAATAGAGTTATATTTATTTACAAATACTTGAAAATATAAAAGGAGAGAGGAGTCCTAGGTTTGTTTATAGTATGGATCACATCAATGCGATACCCAGTATGACACTCCTCAGAAGAGGGGATACATGTGGTATTAGCGCACTGGTCATCATATCCATATCTACCCTTCCCACCCCGTTAAGGTATTAAAACTTGGATTGGTCTTGACATCTATTGCATGCTATTACCCGTCCCACTCCTATCAATCCCGGAGGAAATGAGGACTACTATTCCTATAAGAGGGAGGCTTTTAGGCTGACTCTTAGGTTTTAAAGATAAAAGACTAAGGCGACATTCAAAACACATAGGACTGCATATTAGGTAAAAACAAGTAAGCAACCAAAAGGCTCATATATACCTCCTCAAGTAAAGCACATAAGTAGCATGACTCAAACACATTTAAGGTCAGGATTTAAAAATACTAAAATAGGAGAAGTTTAGTTGTTGAAGCACACCAGTTTATTACATAACTCAGATAAGAAGTTCGAATCAGGCCTGCACATACTAATTAACAGAGGCGGATTCAGTTTTGTTGTTATCACCTAAGGCTTGCCTAAGTGTGTTGGTGATATCCTATAAGCATGATATCTATTACTGATTCAGAATGTAGCAAAGTAGTAACAGTTTTAAACAAGCAATTTAGGGATCCTATAGGCATGCTTTCTAAACCGTATTAATAAAAGGAGTAGGTTGTTTCAGATTGATTCAGAACCATACGAGTCAAATTGATTTTAAACTAGACTGGTTTCAGATCCCATAGGCATGATCTCTATTATTGCTGATTTTTAATCCCTATAGACATGATATCTAGTTGAACGTGAAACAAAGTAGGCAGGATTTACTTGAAATTCCTATAGGCATGATTTCTATGAGAAATACTGATTTTTAACCTTATGAACACGATGTCTGATTATAGCCGTTTAGATCCTATAGGCATGGTGTCTAAGTGTGGTAATAAAACATGCAAAATTTAAAACAAGTCCTATAGGCATGTTGTCTAGATGTAGAATTAAAACATGCAGAATTTAAAGAAACAGATCCTATATGTATGTTCTCTACCCTTCTAATAGCTAAACTTGCATAATTACCCATCCCTTTTTCATTAACCAGCCCCCAATATTTGTTACAAATTATTACAAACCAAATACTGAATTATACCAGAACAATGTAAAATAAGAAGTTACAACCATAGGAAGCCTGATTCTTGACTTCCTCTCTGAGTTATGGAATAAACCACCTCAAGCACCACTTGTTTCAAAGCCTTTCTTAGACCTGGGTGTGTCAAAGTTCCCTAAGGGCCTCAAAGGACCCTGGGCAGTGCTTACACCCAGGTTTGCAGGTTTGCATAACTAGATAAACGTGAGTACAGTGTGGAAGAGCCAGCCCTTATGTGTCCAAGTTTAGAGGGAGCTCCTGGGTCCCAAGGCAAGGCTCACACAAGAGGGGCAGAACCTAAGTTCTAAGAATGTAGTGGAAGTGCAGAAACAGAGATTTATTTTAAGATTGGATTGAGAGTAGTAAGGGGTAAGGGTGATTTGAAAACAATAGTAGTAAAACTTAAATTACACAGAATCAGTAATTGCACGAAGGGGGTCAGGGGTTTTAGGAATACATTGCATGAAGCATATGAACCCAGGAAGGCTCGGGTTTGGATATGCACAACAATAGATGATGCTGGCATGCCCACAAACCAGCTAGAGAACACAAACACAAAGAGGGAATGTGGGGTTTGGGATTCATACACCTAGGGGAGCATTAATTAAAAGGGACATGGAACATATTTCACATGCTAGTAATGTAACTTGATTGCAGAAACATAAGAAACGTAGACAAGAATAAGAGAAGTTGGGACAATTAAAGAAACATGTTGTTGTTGATGCTTGAAAATTAACTAGGATATACTAGTAAAAAGCAAAGTGTAGAAAGAAAAAGTGAGCAAATTTCCACAGCCTAGACTTGGCTTTTAGCCGACTAGGCAAAGCAGTAGCACAAGGAGTAGTAGAGAAAAGAGAGAGAGTTTTTGAGTGAAGTGTGTGTTCTGAACTCAAATGGTCCGTTCCCTAGTTTGAAAGAAAAGAAAGTGGGTATTTATAGTTCTGAAAACGAGTAAAGAAGAGGTAAAGTCTTAAACACAAACATGGAAATAATCACAATCAGAATCAATTAACACAAGTGATTCCCTTTAATTAAGGAATCACTGATTAATGGGTAGTAACAGGTTCAAATAAGGAAAGAAATCAAGTTGATTATTGCCATATAAGGGATAATAAAAGCATGTAGTGAACAATCAAGTCTGAGTACAAAAATATGCTTATTTTTGGAAAGGATTCAGCAAAGCAAAACATCACAGTAAAGGGAAAGAAATCAATTAATTTTAAGCAGGCGAGTGAAATCAGGGCTTATATAAGAAAAGCTTTTGAAATCAGTCACAAAATCAAGGTCAATCAAGGAAGAAACATGCTTCTGTACTTCAGTATATAAATAGAGTGAACAGAAACATCAGACATGCGAGGCCAAGCATATTGGCAAAAGAAACAACATACAATAGTAGTAGAAATAAGCATAGGATTCGGTAGTGAACAAAGTTAGATAGTCAGGGCTCACACGTATATCCAAAGTGAAGAAGAGAGTCAAAACAAGTACAGGTCTCACAGTAACAAGTGGGGAAACCTTTTGAGAAATCAGGGTTTCAACAATGGTCGAGTTTAAAAGATGGTAAAACTCAGAATCAGATGAATCACATAAAAAAAAGAGTCTAAAACAAGGAACCTTAAATCGAGTCAAAGTATTAAAACAAACAATCTCAGACCCAAAGACCTAGGGTTTTCAACAATAATCGAGTTTAAAAGATGGTAAAACAAATAAGTCAAACAAGAACGAGGAACTTAATCGAACCAGTACACAAAACAAACAGTTTAAAGCTCGAAGGTGACCAAAAAAAATTAGGGTTTTCAACATGCTAAATCAGATAGAAGAACAACATGAGCAAAACATAGCAGAATCACAAACAACATTAAAAATCAGAGAAGAGATCTTTTGAAAAACATAAAGGAAAACCTTAACGAAAAGTCGTTTTGAAAGGGAAGTTGAAGAACTTTCGAGAAAAACACTTAAAACATTCATAGCAAGTACAGATCTAAAGTAGGTCTGAATGAAAATCAAAAGATCTCAAAGATTAGGGTTTCAAAAAAACCCAGAAGAGGTGAAAAAGGCCTTGAAAGTTTCCGATCTAACTAGGAAAGTCAAGGATCTGCCTCAAAAGGCCATGGATGGCCGGAAAAAAGCCATAAACAGCAGTCGAGCAAGGACTGGACCAGATTCCTTCGAGGACTGGCCATGAAACCACAGAAACAAACACCCAGGAGCCATAAGAGGCCATTACACATCTCCAATGTCCATGGGAGGCAATGGATTAGTCAAGGTTTAGGGCGGATTAGTATGGGGATAGATGGCGGCGGCTAGGGTTCATGAGGTTTCAGAGAGGGTTGAGAGAGAATAGGGATTTAGAGGCGGCGGTTGGTGAGAAATGAAGTAGGGTAAGGGGTCGTTTGGGGTTAAAAAGGTAAGGGGTAATGGGGGTCGTTGATCTAAATGATCAACGGCTGGGATTAAAGGGGTTAGGTGGGAATTCGGGTAGGGTCGTTTAAATGGGTTAGGGGTCGGATTTAAACAAAATTGGGCCGGGGGAAATTGGATCTGATTTGGGGTTCAATTTAGGCTACAATTGAGATACAATTGGGCTATTATTTAAATAGCCAATTGTCCCCTTTTAAAATTATAAAAAATAGTAAATTAATTTCTGAAAATACATTAAAAGCATTAAAATGATTTATAACATATAATTATCAATTTAAAAATACTGGACTTAATTTTTATGAATATAAACGCAATTAAATCCTAAAAGAGGCTAATATTGCAATTATATGCAATTTAGATTTAAAAATACTAAATAAATTTGTAAAAATATGTAAAAATTACCTTAGCTATATTTTAGCATAAATATAAAAGTTAAATAAGAGAATTATCAAAAAAAAAAATTTTTGGAAATAATTATTGGGTTTTTATGGGTAAAATAGGGGAATAAATTGATTTAAAACCCTTTAAAAATTAAGGAAAAAATAATAAAATATTTGGACATACTTATATATGCATAAATATGCTATGTTAAAGTTATTTTGCATATTGAAAATATATAGGAAAAAATTGGGTATCAACAGCTGCCCCTCTTTACCCGGGAAGGATAAAATAGTTGTCGGGTAAAGTTATGATGGCCAATTTTTACCGAACGAAACGATTCAAAGAAGTTAGGCCACGCCCTGGCTTCTAAGCTGCCTACATATCCCTAGTTTTACAAGAATCAGGACATATGTAGTTCAGGATCAGTCGGCGAAGTATGCCGATGGAGACTTTCCCAGAACGGACGCAATATCCAGGACAGGGTGAGTAGACGGCTTAAGAGAATGGTTAAAGTTTGATATGGCTACGGGAACTGGAGCGGTATTGCTCCTGCCAGGATGGCCATTGCTCGCCAGTTTACCTGCAATTAGAAACAATACAAGCGTATACTGTGCATAAATTTAAACATGATGCAAATTCCCGTCGGACCATGAATGTTGTCTTCGGACTGTTAGGATGACGTCCTTTAGACCATGACGTCCTAGGCTATGAAGCGTACAGTAAAGGATTCACATGCCATGAAATGATGCTCACGGGCTATGAGGATGGTGCCTTCGAACCATGATGCCTTTGAATAATGATATGCAAAAGATTAGAAAGGGATCCTCAGGCCATGACATGGTGTTCTCGGGCTATGAAGATGGTGCCTCGGAACGATGATGCCTTTGGATAATATGGCGATCTTTCAGCCCATGAGATGTAGTATTTGGCGATCTTTCAGCCCATAAGATGTAGTATTTGGCAATCTTTCAGCCTATGCACATGCAGTATGTGGCGATCTTTCAGCCATGAGATACAGTATGAGGCGATCTTTCAACCATGAGATGCAGTATGGGGCGATCTTTCAGCCATGAGATGCAGTATTGGGTAATCTTTCAGCCATGCAGATGCAATATGAGGCGATTTTTCAGCCATGAGATGCAGTATGGGGCGATCTTTCAGCCCATGAGATGCAGTATTTGGCGATCTTTCAGCCCATGCACATGCAGTATGTGGCGATCTTTCAGCCATGAGATATAGTATGAGGCGATCTTTCAGCCATGCAGATGCAGTATGAGGCAATGTTTCAGCCATGAGATGCAGTATGGGGTGATCTTTTAGCCCATGAGATGCAGTAGCATGATGCGGACAAGACAGAGCTTAGTCTTGCGAATTGAAGGGCAGAGCTTAGCCCGTAAGAGAAATGAAATAACCAATGCTTGAGATAGTGCTTAGTTTTGAAGAAAATTGGAGGCAGAGCTTAGCCTTGGAAGGCATAATGATAGTCTTATGCAATGCAAAAATGCAGATGGAGGTAAAGCTTAACCTCGGAAGGCAGAATGGTAGCCTTATGCAATGCAAAATTGCAGATGGAGGTAGGGCTTAACCTCAAAAGACAGAATGGTAGCCTTATGCAATGCAAAAATGCAAATGGAGGTAGAGCTTAACCTCGGAAGGCAGAATGGTAGCCTTATGCAATGCAAAAATGCAGATGGAGACATGGTTTAGTCTCGGAAGGCATAATAATAGCCTTATGCGGGAATAAAATGGCAAATGGTAGTAGAGTTTTCTTAGCTGACAGCAGATTGCGACATTGTGATTGTTGGGGACATTGTGACATGCGGAATATCACTGGTGTGTGTGGATAGCAAATGTTGGTAAGTGCAACAGTTCTGAGAGTTGTATTCCTGAATAATGTTTGTTCCATGGGTGTATAGTATGTTTGATGATCTCGCAATCCAAGTGCCCGCATCCAAAGAAAAATCGTGAGTTTTGTAAAGGGGAAGGTTAGTTCGTATCCTCGTTGGCTTTGCTTGACGTGATTGGCTTTGATCTGATGATACTGTATGTATCAATAATCCTGTTGCCTCGAGCAAACCCTGGCTGGCCAAACCATCATGATTGCCTTCCAACCAACCTAAGTAGAACGGAGCACAACCAGCATGATACATGTCTGGCTTAATGGTATCTCTCCTTATTATGATCTTGCAGTGCCACATATGCTGAGCTTGGCACTTGTAAGGGCTATCGTCATTCTGGAAGTCAGCTCGAAAATGTCTCATCTTGTCGACCCTAGGTATAACCTGCTTCCTACCAGCTTGCCTCATAACTCGGAGAGGGACGTAAGGGTATGTTCCTCTCAGACCGATTAGTATCATGAAAGGTGCATCTCTAGATCGGGTGATGAACTCCTTGGTTAGAAACCAATCGAACATCCATTGGACCCGTTCCTCAGTCAGATTATCAAATAGCTCAACCCATCCTTTGGTATCCTTCGGCTGAGCGAACATATTGGGATGCAATTCATTCACTTTTGATGATGGAAAGCGATGTGATCATCCTAGTCCCTTTGCTGAATCTCTTGTCGGTATTCGCCCCTTTGGAGGTGCTCCATGAGCCAGAGTTGAAGTAATAAATTGCAGCCTTCGAAGTGTTTTGCCCCCCGTGGACACTTCTGCAAGGCTCGATATATGTCTACAAGGTTCATGGGCACGATGCTGAATGACTGTCCACCAATCCCTTCCATTAGGGTCTTAGTTACCATGGCTAACCTAGTGTGGATTCTTACTTTCTTTATCGGAAACACGATCAGACCCAGGAAATAAAACATGAAGATGAAGACCCTTCGATGGATGTGCCCCAAAGATGTGATGGCAAACTTGTTAGGGTAGGTACGGTAGGATTTGCTGTGACCGTACCTTTCATACAAATAGTCAAAAGGAAACCCCTACCTTTACGATTCTCCGGCATCATCAGACTTGGAGTTTCCCATACTAGACCGTCCAATCCTCCTATCTCCTCTAGTAAGGGTGTCATTTCAATATCCCCAAAGCGGAATACAACCCTTTCACAATCCCAAAACAGTATGGCAGCTTCTATGATGTTGTTATTAGGTTGGATATCCAGAAGGGATGGTAGATTTTCCAGATATTTTCGAATGAGGGTTTGATCACTAAAGTGAAGATCTTTCCACCAACTTAGCAGTCTTGGGTGGATGTTGGTGACCATGCCGAATCTAGGGACTTTGAGCCTCATATTTCTGCAAAACAAAAGGGTTAGGCCCTTACCCCCACCAGACTCGACTATTTAATATCAACAATTGGCATAAAGCATTTAGTTTTCCAAATAAATGCACAGAACGTGGTGGTGTCCGTTTGGGTTCAGGGAAATCCGGTGGACTTTGGACAAGGCTATCTTAAAGGATCATTAAGTGGACAACATAACTGACCCGACTAGGTTTGACCATGATGCATGCATAATTTGAACAGAGTAAGGTTTCTATGGAGTTTTAGACTGGTACCCTTGAGCGGACAACTCAAGGGGGGAAGACACAGAACCGTCGAGTGCACCGCTGATTGACTGGTTTTACCGTAAATATGCCTTTCCAAATTTAGGGGGTAATAATATAGGAAGAGTGCAACCACTCATTATAAGCGTTGTTATGGTATTTGTTTGGCACGAGTGGAGTATGATGTTGAGCATGATTATGTAATAATTAAAACATGTTGGCACGTATTTGCACCTTAAGAAAGCGATAAATACAACAGTTTCATAATTAAATGTGGTAATAAAGGAAAGAAACAAGAAGACATATCAGTTTTACAGTTGAAAAGGATATTGAATGCTTAAAGAAATTAAACAAGTAATTGCACATAAAGATGTACAAATTCACAAGACAATCTGAAGTGGTAAAAGCCTAATATCCCCAGCAGAGTCGCCATGTTGTCGTACCCCCTTTTTTTCCCTCTTTGCATCGGAAAATCGGGTTTATGACATTTTTGGGTGTAGGACAACTCATTCCTTTTGGGAACTATATTTTGCATTTGAAGAGTCGTCACCTAATGAGTTAAGGTGCATTAGGACACCTATAAAGTTCATTTCTAAGTTTGTTTGATAACCAGAGATGGGGTAAGGGCTTAAAATTATCCTAAGGGGAAGGTGTTAGGCATCCATCAGGATCTAATAGTGTGGTTCCCGGCCAGACAGTTTTGTGAATGTGTACAATTATCAAATAGACAAGTATAGGCTCAAGTAGTAGGGGATTTAGGTTTAAACACATAAGGGTTAGAAAGAACAATCATTAAAGGCGAACTTTGAAATGGAGTTACATTTTTTTTAAAATACTTGAAAATATAAAAGGAGAGAGGAGTCCTAGGTTTATTTATAATATAAATCACATCAATGCGATACCCGGTATGACACTCCTCAGAAGAGGGGATACACGTGGTATTAGCGCACCGGTCATCATATCCATATCTAACCTTCCCACCCCGTTAAAGTATTAAAACGCGGATTGGTCTCGACTTCTATTGCATGCTATTACCCGTCTCACTCCTATCAGTCCCAGAGGAATTAAGAACTACTATTCCTATAAGAGGGAGGCTTTTAGGCTTACTCTTAGGTTTTAAAGGTAAAAGACTAAGGCGACATTCAAAACACATAGGACTGCATATTAGGGGAAAACATGTAAGCAACCAAAAGGCTCATATATACCTCCTCAAGTAAAGCACATAAGTAGCATTACTCAAACACATTTAGGGCCAGGATTTAAAAATACTAAGACAGGAGAAGTTTAGTTGTTGAAGCAGACCAGTTTATTACATAACTCAGATAAGAAGTCTGAGTCAGCCCTGCCTGCTGGTTGTAGCAGTTACTAATTAATAGAGGCGGATTCAATTTTGTTGTTATCACCTAAGGCTTGCCTAAGTGTGTTGGTGATATCTTATAAGCATGATATCTATTACTGATTCAGAATGTAGCAAAGTAGTAACAGTTTTAAACGAGCGATTTAGGGATCCTATAGACATGCTTTCTAAACCGTATTAATAAAAGGAGTAGGTTGTTTAAGGTTGCTTCAGAACAGTACAAGTCAAACTGATTTTAAACTAGACTGGTTTCAGATCCTATAGGCATGATCTCTATTATTGCTGATTTTTAATCCCTATAGACATGATATCTAGTTGAACATGAAACGAAGCAGGCAAGATTTACTTGAAATTCCTACAGGCATGATTTCTATGAGAAATACTAATTTTTAACCTTATGAACATGATGTCTGATTATAGTCGTTTAGATCCTATAGGCATGGTGTCTAAGTGTGGTAATAAAACATGCAGAATTTAAAATAGGTCCAATAGGCATGTTGTCTAGATGTAGAATTGAAACATGTAGAATTTAAAGAAACAGATCTTATAGGCATGTTCTCTACCCTTCTAATAGCTAAATATGCATAATTACCCATCCCTTTTTCACTAACCAACCCCCAATATTTGTTACAAATTATTACAGACCAAATACTGAATTACATCAAAACAGTGTAAAATAAGAAGTTACAACCATAGGAAGCCTGATTCTTGACTTCCTCTCTGAGTTATGGAATAAACCACCTCAAGCACCACTTGATTCAAAGCCTTTCTTAGACCTGGGTGTGTCAAAGTTCCCTAAGGGCCTCAAAGGACCCCGGGCAGTGCTTACACCCAGGTTTGCATAACCAGATAAAGGTAAGTGCAGTATGGAAGGGCAGCCCTTATGTGTCCAAGTTCAGAGGGAGCTCATGGGTCCCAAGGCAAGGCTCACACAAGAGGGGAAGAACCTAAGTTCTAAAAATGTAGTGGAAGTACAGAAAAAGAGATTTATTTTAAAACTGGATTGAGAGTAGTAAGGGTTAAGGGTGATTTGAAAACAGTAGTAGTAAAACATAAATTACACAGAATCAGTAATTGCACAAAGGGAGCCAGGGGTTTCAGGAATACATTGCATGAAGCATATGATCCCAAGAAGGGTCAGGTTTGGATATGCACAACAATAGATAATGCTGGCATGCCCACAGACTAGCCAGAGAACACAAACACAAAGAGGGGATGTGGGGTTTGGGATTCATACACCTAGGGGAGCATTATTTAAAAGGGGCAGGGAACATATTTCACATGCTAGCAATATAACTTGATTGCAGAAACATAAGCAAAGTAGACAAGAATAAGAGAAGTTGGGACAATTGAAGAAACATGTTGTTGTTGATGTTTGAAGATTAACTAGGACATGCCAGTAAAAACCAAAGTGCAGAAAGAAAAAGTGAGCAAATTTCCACAGCCTAGCCTTGGCTTTCAGCCGGCTAGGCAAAGTAGTAGCACAAGGAGTAGTAGAGAAAAGAGAGAGAGTTTTTGAGTGAAGTGTGTGTTCTGAACTCAGATGGTCTATTCCCTTGTTTGAAAGAAAAGAAAGTGGGTATTTATAATTCTGAAAACGAGTGAAGAAGAGGTAAAGTCTTAAACACAAACATGAAAATAATCACAATCAGAATCAATTAACATAAGTGATTCCCTTTAATTAAGGAATCACTGATTAACGGTAGTAACAGGTTCTAATAAGGAAGAAATCAGTTCGATTATTGCCATATAAGGGATAGTAAAAGCAGACAGTGAACAATCAAGTCTAAGTACAAAAATATGCTTATTTTTGGAAATGATTCAGCAAGGTAAAACATCACAGTAAAGGGAAAGGAATCAATTAATTTTAAACAGGCGAGTGAAATAAGGGCTCATATAAGAAAAGATTTTGAAATCAATCACAAAATCAAGGTTAATCAAGGAAGAAACATGCTTCTGTACTTCAGTATATAAATAGAGTGAACAGAAATATCAGACATGCGAGGCCAAGCATACTGGCAAAAGAAACAACATGCAATAGAAGCAGAAATAAGAATAGGATTCGGTAGTGAACAAAGTTAGATAGTCAGGGCTCACACGTATAGCCAAAGTGAAGAAGAAAGTCAAAACAAGTACAGGTCTCACAGTAACAAGTGAGGAAACCTTTTGAGAAATTAGGGTTTCAACAATGGTCGAGTTTAAAAGATGGTAAAACTCAGAATCAGATGAATCACATAAAGAAAAAGAGAGTTTGAAACAAGGAACCTTAAATCGAGTCAAAGTATTCAAACAAACAATCTCAGACCCAAAGACCTAGGTTTTTCAACAATAATCGAGTTTAAAAGATGGCAAAACAAATAAGCCAAACAAGAACGAGGAAATTAATCGAACCAGTACACAAAACAAACAGTTTCAAAGCTCGAAGGAGACCAAAAAGAATTAAGGTTTTCAACATGCTGACTCAAATAGAAGAACAAAATGAGAAAAACATAGCAGAATCACAAACAATATTAAAAATCGGAGAAAAGATCTTTTGAAAAACTTAAAGGAAAACCTTAACGAAAAGTCGTTTTGAAAGGAAAACTGAAGAACTTTCAAGAAAAACACTTAAAACATTCATAGCAAGTACATATCTAAAGTAGGTCTGAAAGAAAATCAAAAGATCTCAAATATTAGGGTTTCGAAATACCCAGAAGAGGTAAGAAAGGCCTTGAAAGTTTCCAATCTAACCAGGAAAGTCAAGGATCTGCCTTGAATGGCCATAGATGGCCGGAGAAAAGCCATGAACATCAGTCGAGCAAGGACTGGACCAGATTCCTTCGAGGACTGTCCATGAAAACATAGAAACAAACACCCATGAGCCATAGAAGGCCATTACACATCCCCAATGGCCATGGGAGGCCATGGATTAGGCAGGGTTTAGGGCGGATTAGGGTGGGGATAGATGGCGGCGGCTAGGGTTCATGAGGTTTCAGAGAGGGTTGGGAGAGAAGAGGGATTCAGAGGCGGCGATTGGTGAGAAATGAAGTAGGGTAAGGGGTCGTTTGTGGTTAAAAAAGGTAAGGGGTAATGGGGGTCGTTGATCTAAATAATCAATGGCTGGGATTAAAGGGGTTAGGTGGGAATCCGGGTTGGGTCGTTTAAATGGGTTAAGGGTCGGGTTTAAACAAAATTGGTCCATGGGAAATTAGATCTGATTTGGGGTTCAATTTAGGCTACAATTGAAATGCAACTGGCTATTATTTAAATAGCCAATTTTCCCTTTTTAAAATTATAAAAAATAGTAAATTAATTTCTGGAAACAAATTAAAAGCACTGAAATGATTTATAACATATAGTTATCAATTTAAAAATATTGGACTTAATTTTTATGAATATAAACGCAATTAAATCCTAAAAGAGGCTAATATTGCAATTATATGCAATTTAGTTTTAAGAATACTAAATAAATTTGTAAAAATATGCAAAAATTACCTTAACTATATTTTAGCATAAATATAAAATTTCAATAAATGAATTACTAAAAATAATAATTTTTGGAAATAATTATTATGTTTTTATGGGTAAAATAGGGGAATAAATTGATTTAAAAGCCTTTGAAAATTAAGGAAATAATAATAAAACATTTGGACATACTTATATATGCATACATATGCTATTTTGAAGTTATTTTACATATTAAAAATATATAGAAAAAAATTGGGTATCAACAACAAATCCAACAGTTCTTGGGTATAGTAAATTATGTTAGAGATTTCATCCCAAATATCTCCACATATATTTCTCCGCTAACAGAGATGCTCAATAAAAATACTCCATCATGGGGAAAGAAACAAGATGAAGCAGTTAGAGAAATAAAGGAGATATCTAAAAATGTCAAGTCCTTCTACATCCCTTCAGAAGGTAAGAAGATACTGCAAACTGATGCCAGCAATGAATATTGGAGCGCTGTTCTATTTGAAGAAAAAAAATGGCCAGAGAAAAATATGTGGATATACTAGTGGAAAATTCAAAGATGTCGAGCAACATTATCACTCCACTTTCAAGGAAATTCTTGCATAACGAATGGAATCAAGAAATTAAATTTCTTCCTTATTCATACAGAATTTCTAATAGAGATGGATATGAAGGCTTTCCCAAAGATGATCCAGATAAATGCAAAAATTATTCCCGATCCTCAGATTCTCAGATGGGCTCAATGGTTCTCTCATACAAGTTTCAAGTCAAGCACTTGAAAGGAAAGGATAATATTCTCGCAGATTTTCTGTCTTGACCAGAAGAATTCTCAAAGAGATTTTCCAGCAAAGATAATGTCAAAGCAAAAGTTAACTAGTCACATCTTTATGTTTTCAAACGTACCGGGAACAAGTTTATTGAAACCAATGGATCATCCATCGGAGTTGTTCAACCTCATGGATCCCTTTGATCCATCAATTTTAATGGAAAGGAGAACTTATTATGACCTCCAAGTTTTCCAACAACATGGAGGATCCATTCTTAAGCCTTATAGAGTCAATCCAAAATATCCATTTTGCCATATATTCATAGCACAAGCTAAGGATTTTCCACAAGAACTATTATGGTTTTTCTGGTACCTATGCTATCAGTATTATATTTTCATGGAATTCAAATGCAGCATCTTTAAGGATTTTAATAACATTGAACTAGCTCTCAAAGTATTTTTACTATGGTTCAAACCTAGAAGATATTGGATAAAATATTTCAATAATTTCTACACAATAAAGGTATTCATATTCCATAGGCCAGTGAATATTATTAATGAAAAAGTCCAGGCGCAAGTAGCGGCATTATTCTGGTGGAAATTTCCCGTGTCCATTTTATCCATGGAAGGAGAATATAGCGAAGCACAAAGAATCCTCTTCCAGCAAAACAGGTGCATCCCGAGAGAGATATGGCCAAAAGATTGGGCAAGCTAGAATTATACAAGCACTCATCCTCACTAAAAAAGAGTCCGGGAAGCAGCAAAAGAATATCAAACCCCATAAGAAGTCATCCGATAAAAGATCACTCATGACATCTCCAAATTACGGTTGTAGATTACATCTCTCAATCCAAAGGAGAAAGAACATAGTGAAGAAGGACCGTCAAGTTCCAGACGTTACTACACAAGGTCTTTGAAAAGATTCCTAGAA
Organism: Nicotiana tabacum; assembly: GCF_000715075.1. Classification (NCBI taxonomy): domain Eukaryota; kingdom Viridiplantae; phylum Streptophyta; class Magnoliopsida; order Solanales; family Solanaceae; genus Nicotiana; species Nicotiana tabacum. The sequence continues at coordinate 60,793,493 of NC_134097.1, forward strand.
GATAACCCTAGAATCAATGAAGGATAATTATCTAAATCCATGCTAAACCCACCATAATCATACATTACCTACCAAAAAACCCTCAAAAATCATCTGCCCATGCCAAGACAAATTTTCACATCTTTCCATACTATCTGGGCCCCACTTCCACTTGTTTTCACATGCTTTGTCACATGAAACACCCTACTTTCACATGCTGTCACATGCTCCCGCATACTTTTACATGTTATACCATGTATATTTCACCCCTTTCACATGTTTTCAGGAGCTTTTTAGTTGTTTTGCCTAAGGTCTTTCACATGCCAAGAGGGATCCACTTGTAGATAAGTTTTCCATATAAGATAGGTTTATTTAATAATGTGAGTTTGTCTTGTAGTAACCTCCTAGTCCTATATAAAGGAGGCCTTGTAGTAGTTGTAAGATCATCTTGTAACCTTTGTAAATCTTTGTGATATATGACATATGAGTTCTTTCTAAATTTCCCTCTTGTTCTTTCTTTCGAATGGGTGGAAAGGCTGGTCCATGTATGAAAATAGAGTAAGAATACTCTAAGAAAGTTAGCTTATTATAGTACAAAAGTTTTCTGAGTTATAAACAGCTAACGTTGGTTATAGTACAAAAGTTTTATAAGTTGTGTAGCTTGGCAAGCCGTCCCTTATGGGTTGTTGAAGCCAGCCCCTTTGTAGGAAAACTTTTGCGACTATAAGCAAATTAACTATTTGTGTTTGTGTAGCTTGGCAAGCCGTCCCTTATGGGTTGTTGAAGCCAGTCGCTTGGGGAAACTTTCGTATCTATGATCTAGTTTGCTTTCTTGGAGTCTCTTGCTCTGTTCTTTATGAGGTCTGGAGTCTTCGGATCAGAAATCATCAGATTTTCGGGGTTGGACCCTTTTGAACTTTCATCACGATCTCGCCTTTTCTTGGTTTGTTTTTGCGCTGCAAGAGCATCTTTCCTGTCCCAAACCATTTTTTCAATGTCAAAATTATTTTCTTCTTTTAAGGGCCAGGTGAAAGAAATAAGATTTTGTGAGCCAGTGGGAAAAGTAGAAAAGGTGTAGTCCAATTTATGTGGGGAATATTCTTGTGGCAACATAGGGAATAAGGTAGGTTTTGAGGAAAAAACTGGGGTCTTTTGTGTCTCAAATGATCATTCTCAAAAGTTGAATTTGTTCTCTGATGGAAATCGTCTCCTTTTGTTGTTGTTGGAAGAATTGAAAAAGTGAAGTTCCTAGCGGACAAATCTCATATTGTAAATTTTTCAATCTTAGTTCCAAGGCTTTGATTAGTCCTACATGGTGAGACGATGTCTGCTCCACCTTTTTCTCAATTGTTTCCACTTTGCTCATCATTTTGTTTTCTGTATGGGCTACGTTCTTTATGGTGTTGCCAATATGTTTAACACTTTGTTTTGGCAGATGAAATATTCTGATTGCCAGTTCATTGTAGCCTCTATGTCACTTGTTGGGGGTTTTTCTCTAGTAGGTAGAATTATATTTTTCTTGGGAATTTTTGGAGCATAACTTATACCCTCTTTTTCAAAAGGTTGAAGTGAGGGAAAATCTTGGGTATGACTGGAGCTTGAAGGACTTAGTGTTGATACCCAATTTTTTCTCATATATTTTAAAATGCATATATACTTTCAAAATAGTGCATGAGCATCAACTAGTATTTTTACATAATTTTTCAGTAATTTTAAAAGAATTTTAACTAAGTTTTCCCTCAAGATAAAATGCAGGCGAATTTATACTGATGTCATAAATGTGCTTCGCCTACGATCTGGTTGAAATTCTAGATTTTTCTGTGCTTTTCATGTGCTATGTGAAGTTACTTCACTGCCTGGGGTCATAATTTTCATGTACTTTTCCTGTGCTATGGGCAGTTACTTCATTGTCCGGGTTACGATATTCCTTTTATTTCTTCAGAAATTGCCTTTTAGCTTCATTATTGCTCAAATCATCTCTATTTTTCTCTCTTGGCTTCCTATATAAGAAACTTCAACCATTAAGCTCAATTGGTCATATTTGAACCTTCAAATTATCTAAAAACACACCAAAGTAGGCGAAAAGTATATCGAATTACATATAAATCTAGCATATTATCACCACCATACACTTAAACTTTTGCTCATCCTCGAGAAAACACAAAACATCACAGTCAAATCACAAAAAAAAAACAGTAACGCTCATTCAAACTCTCGTCAAGCGATTATTCATAGACATCAACCACAAGAGTATAATACCTTTCTTTTGCTCATATTCATATATTGAAACTCGAAACTTCGCTCCTCACAAATCCCGTTGTACCTCATAATCAAATAAATGCCCCCAAAACACGCATCTATAGTAGCAATCACAAACACCAGGGCATATAAAACAAAACACTTACACTCATCAAGGACTTTCACATGCAGCACATATAGTACCATAAGCTTGCCCATTCTATTACTATCCACTGATGTAGGAATCTCAATCCACAATCAAGTAGGACTTATCAAAGCTTGCAATTTTGCCTTGGGTAAGGTATGGATACTTTTGGTTATATAGTGACTAAATCTTCTCTTAGACACTTTAAGCATCACTAACTTCTACTTTTCCCACTCTTTTCTTTTGTAAATACTTCCCACTTTATTTTTATTTTTTCACAGCTCAATCACAGAAGTCCTCAAATTTTTTTTTGTATCCCTCTTCTTTTTTCCCAACTTACACTTTGTTTTAAAGATGAGAATAGAGCTTGAAAAAGAGAATATCAAGGGACTTAACTTTCATTACTTTTATTCTTGGTGCAACTTTGATTTTTCAAGTACAAATATTTTCTCATAACCACAACTTTTTCTCAATCACACAACCTAAAGTAGTTAAGGTAAAGATGGGTCAACATGAGAGATTTATGCAAAATAGACCTGGCTTATAACATGGGTTGCCAAAGAAAAGGTTAATAGGCACAAATTGGGACACTAGTATATTCGTTCATTTAGTAGGCTAATTTAGGCACTAGTGGTTTATATCAAAGAAGGCCTACTATCACTCTAAAGATCAAAACTTCCTAGGATTTTGCCTCAAACAACAGGCACAAAAAGTTCTAGACTGACATGCATACACGAAAATGCACAACAAAGCCTCCCCACATAATTTATGTAGAATTTACAAGTCACTCAGTTTCAACTGTCAATGTACAAATATGATCTCAGAAAGGAGGTTCAAAAAGAACTTCGATGACTCTCATAAAATACTTTCAAGGATTGAATTCTCTTTCCTTCAAGTCCTCTCTATTTTTGTTTATTATAAATAGAAAACCAAAAATGCTTGGTTCAAAATAAAAGCTCACTGGGAAAGAACCAAGTCCAAGAAAATCCAATGAGATTACTATGCTAAAAAAATAATTAAAATGTACTACAAATAAGATATCCCCCACTATATACTTAAAATTGTGCATTGTACCGAATGCACACCATAAATAATACGAGGATAAAAGAAACTCCCTGAAAGTCTAAAGCCCGAAGCATTATCAGCTCATAGGGTACTCAGACTTCTTCCAGACATGGTCCTTTGTACGGGCACCCCATACTTAGTTTCAACCATCTGGCTTGCTTCTGCTTTCTTTCAATGTCTTTTCTTCTCATGCTCCTAAAAAAACAAAAACTATACTAAAAAAATAACACAATAAAAAAAAACTAAAAATCAAAGAAAGTAGTAAAGTTGGGTTGTCTCCAAAGAAGCGTCTAATTTAACGTCGCGCCTCAACGTGAATCACTTTATGCCTCCACCTCGAACTTATGAATTGAACCCCAAGTTTTGATTCAAGCTTATGATTATGTTCTTGGGGCGGTGGAACAAATCTATCTAGCCCAAGGAAATAATATAAGATTCTATGCTTCTTGGCATTTAGATGAGATGAGTAATCCTGTCTTTCTGGCACGAAAAATATCAGAATGTAAGCACTTTGTTCCTCATCCCTTGACTCCTCAATTGGCTCGGATGACTATATTTTCATATCATTATCCAAGCACAATGTGAAAAAATGCTTGGAGTGAGGACCAATGCACTCAAACAAAAAAACTTCAGGACTTTCAACATCCTCAACATCAGTGACACTAGAGTCAACAAAATTTATATCCTCAATGTCCTTGGATTACTCTAATAACACAGCTTCAACATTGGCATCCTCAAATTCTAGTTGTCTAGGTTGTTGGTATTCTATTCTGACCTCCTCCATCAGAGTGTCAACTGCTGACTCTAATTTACATTATTTTTGGCTACTATCCACCATATTGACTTGTTGAACATTCAAAGCTTCCACCACTTGATTCACTTGAGCCTTCAAGTTGTGAATAGTTGTCTCTTCCCTTTTTATCCATAATTGTGTCTCATTATATTGTTCCACAATGCACATTAACATATTCTTGATCTCATTTAGGTCAGCATCCCAGGTTCTTTGATCCTATTAACTTCACAAGTAAAAGTAGAACTATCAGAATAAGGGGTGGGAGAAGGATAAGAAATATAAGCACAACTATAAAAGTGAACATCTTGACCACCACACTTATCACACACATTCTACATATAAGATTGAGTTGATGCACATAACTCGCTCTCGAGAATATTTTGATAATTTTGCCATGGTTAATTTCCTTCACAATAAGCATTAGGAAGATAAAAAGAAAAATTACCAATATCCAAACTCTCATAATTCCAAGATGTCATGTTTCTAAAATAAAAAAAAATAAAAAATAAAAGTTCAAATTTGAAACTAGCAATATTTACAGCTACAACTACACCGTTAGTTCCTCGGCAACGGCGCCAAAATTTGATCATGCCCAACTCTAGTCCTAAAAAGGATAATCGGTCGCTGCAAATATAATATCTTGTCTAAGAGTCCGGGTCGAATCCCACAGAGAACTAAGGATTAGCTGTAGCTATTTAATAACACTAAAAAACATGTTCAAACAATTTTCTAGTTATGAAGATTAAGATTTTTGTTTTAAACTACTTAACTAAAAAATACTAAAGAAATAAGATTATCAACTAAAGAGAAATATGTGAATTGAAGAGAAAAAAGCCTAGGATTATGATTTCCTCAATTATCAAGAATGCTTACTGTGTTCACTATAATGACGCCGAGTTATTCTCCATTGGTCGTGAGTTCTCCTGTTATCATAATTATCTCTCGATCAAAAGCAATAATTTTCTAGAATTATTCTCTCGAACTAACCCTAGTTACTCACAAAGAGCGTGCCAAAGTTTCATTATCTTTAATCCCACTTTTAAATCCAAGTAATAAATCTCTTAATTTACTCAGAAGTGACGTTGTTCAGCACTAACTTAATCGAGTATTATTTTTCAAGCAACACATGATAAATAGGCACAGTTAATCAATGGTCATTCAATTCACAACAAACAAAACATAGTTGAATAAATAGATTATAAAAATGTCTCAATTATAAATAAGCATGGTCAATAATTAATTCCGTCAAAACCCTAGAAGAAAGATTATCGACTCATACCAATACTAGAAAAACATATAAACCATTATTAAACTAATATCCGTAGAAATAAAGATAGAAAAGTAGAGAAAATGTAACGACCCGACCGGTCGTTTTGAGCTCTAGCGCGTCATTCGGCGGTTTGAGGCTTTGAGTTGCTTCACTTCAGGTATTATGACTTGTACGCGTGGTCAAAATTGAATTTCTAGAAGTTGAGGGGTTGATTTGGAAAGGAAATTCTCATTTCGGAAGCTTTTAACTTTTTGGTTAACTTTGGACTTTTGATTAAAGATTCCACCTATATTGATAGAATTGTTTCCTTAGGCTTTATTTGATGTATTTGAGTTACTTTTTTCTAGTTTCAAGTCGTTCAAAGGTCGGTACGTGCGGGATGACATTTTTGGAGTATTCGCTTGGCTTGCTTGGTATTGGATTTGGCTTGTTCGAGGTAAGTAACACTTCTAAACTTGGTACTGAAAGTATGAAACCCCAAATTATGTGTTATGTGTTTGGTGTTGAGGTGACATACAATGCTAGATGATGGGGATGTGGGAGAGCACCGTGTGAATTGTGACTCAGTTATTTCTATGGTACTATGTAGTTACCTGATCTTATCTGTAACCATGAAATCTCTACATGCTAGAGTAATTGAGCTGTGATCCATATTAGAAACCATGTCTAGGCTACATGCTTATCCTGTTGGGACCCATTGAGGTCATTTCTGTTGTTGGGTTATTTGCTTACATTGCAATTACATACTCAGTTGTACGCATTCATATGCATATCATATCTTAGTCTCTGTTACTATTTATTGATACATCACATCATTATTTTTGGGCTGATTTTCATGACATTGTGAGTCCGAGAGATTGGAGAGATTGATGACTGAGCGAGATTGAGGGCCTGATTGTGAGGATATTGTTAGGATCGGGCTGCATGCCGCAACAAGTATTATTGATTTATCTATGGGATCGGGTTGCACGTTGTAGCATGTTTTATTGATTATGCCATGATAGGCTTATTATAGCGCTTGGGCTGAAGGAGCCCCTCCAGAGTCTGTACACTCCCTCAGTAAGCGTAGGTACCTACTGAATGTGAGTGCCGAGTGCGAGTGTTGAGCGCGGGTGCCGAGTGATTGGGAAGATTGAGTGACTGTGAGGACTGAATGGCTGTAAGGACTGAGTGACTGTGAGGATTGAGTGATTGGGAGGACTGAGTGAATTGATACACCAAGAGTATGCATATGATTTTATCACTGCATTGTATTGCAGTTGGCATGCATACATTGACATGTACGCATAGAGATATACTTTCCTCATGCCACTTGATAATGGAACATCTTACCTGTTGTTGGAAGTTTTTGGGAAAAAATCATAGTTTTCAAATTTACTCCTATTTTTGGTATTTTTGGTGAAAAACTTGGGATTTACTGTTATACTTGAAAAGCATGCCTATTTTTCGTAACTGCGAATGAGCTAAGCATCATATCTTTGAGTTACTTCATGTACCATTTTTATTATATTGTTACGAAATGTTACTGGTTATTGGAGTTGGACTCTGACCCTTGTCCCAACTTGTCACTACTTTTAACCTAAGGTTAGGTTTGTTACTTATTGAGTATATGGGGCCAGTTGTACTCATACTACACTTCTGCACCTTGCGTGCAGATTTGGATGTTGACGCTGCTGTGTATGACGGGAGATAGCATTGGAGACGTACCTACGTTCCGGGTATAGCTGGCTCTTGTTCATGGTAGCTCTAGACTTATGAAAAATCTGTTTACGTATAATTTAGACAGACGATATATTTATTTTACACTAGCTTTGTAAACTCTAAATCTTAGAAGCTCATGATTTGTATTACCAGTCCTTGGGAAACTCTTGTATAAAAGCAATTGTAATATCATTTCTTCTCTTAATCAATCTCGAAAAATTAGATAGTTGTTAACTAGCTTAGATAGCGGGTTGGGTTAGGTATCATCACGACTAGTTGAATTTTTGGCCGTGATGCTAACAAACAAGGTAGGAACATAGATATGATAGTAGTATACCAAATAGGAAACATTAAAGTAAGCCACATAAGGACCAAAGACGTGAAAGAAACATACTAAACATAAAACATAGATGGGAACCAAGGTAGAGTGTATGTATGTGTCTAGCGAATGAGTAATCATAACAAAAATTCAACTCCCATTCTTTTCGCATGGAAAAAACAAACGGGCAATCTTATTTCAAACCGCATGGAAATGCTCATCATGCCAACATTATATCAAACGCACAGAAATACCCATCGTGACAAACATTACCCTAAGGCCCCAATCATCATCTCTTATTAAAGATAAAGAAGCTCAAGTAACATGCAAATAACAGGTATTGATGTGTGCTCATAATGCTACAATCAAGTTAAGTACGTAAACAATCTCAAAAATAATGCATCAAATTCCTTTAAGATGTCATAAGTTCTAACATGGATAACTAAACTCCATAGTCATAGAATTAAATGAAGCATAAGTCAAAGGATCACCAAGTTCAACAAGGCACAAAGAAGCATATAACTCCCTCTCCCCTCCCCGAACATGGAAACCCTAGCACATGCATATATGCTCATCACCTTGTATATGCACCACCCTCGCATGTAGCAAACAATATCTTTATTAGAAAAAATTTCCTCAACAAAGCTAGGCGAGATACTTACCTCATTTCGGGACAAATTCCGCAATCCAATACCATATTCCTTAGAAATACTCCTCAGAATAATTAAAACCTAGTCACATATCATCTAAGGAAGTCAAACAATTGTAAAAGAAACATCCTCAATCAAAAAGGGTTCAATCTTAGTCAAAATCCAAAAGTCAACAAAAAGTCAACCCGGGCCTACATTATTGAAATTCGAGATTAAGATCAAATTTCGATTACTCATTCACCTTCGAGTCCAAATATATGATTTGTTTCGAGATCCGATTTTAATTTGGGTTTTGAATCTCAATTTTATAAAATTCCTAATTTCTACCCAAAATCCCAATTTCTACTCTATGAAATCTTGGATTTGATAGTGAAAATTTATGAAAAGGTATTGGAAATTGAATGAAAACAAGTTAAAAGTTACTAACATATGAAGTTGGGAAGAAATTGCTCTCCAATAATCGTCTTTATGGAGTCTAGGTCTCAAAAATAGTGTAAAATGAACTAAGTTCCAAAATTCCCATATTTTACCTAGTCGCAGGTATCGCAATTACGAACTTTTGTTCGCAATTGCGTCCACAAATACGAACAGGGATCGAAATGGGGAATCGTCTTCACAAAAGCGAAGTTGTCCCCTGTTCTCCAGAGTCGCAAATACGATTAGCTCATCGCAATTGCGGAGGCCACCCCTATCGCAAAAGTGGACATAGCTTCGCAAATGCGAAGCTACCCATCCCCCTCCAACATCGCAAATGCAAGCATAATCTCGCAAATGTGAGACTCGTATTTGCGAGTAGGACCTCACAAATGTGAGATCTGCAGTTCAACAACACCAACAACACAACAGTCATACCAAATCAGACAACAACAACCATCCGAGCCCCTCAGGCTCCAATCTGAACATCCACACAAGTATAGTAACATCATACAAACTCGCTCGCAAGCTCAAATCATCAAAATAACATCTAAAATAAAGAATCGATCATCAAAACTCTAAGATTTTCAAAGTTCAAACTCAAACTTCCAACTTTCTTCATAAAGCGCTGAAACAACCTCAGGTTACCCCGAGACAGCAATCAAATATATAAAAGTTCAAAATCATCATACAAAACCACCATAATAATCATAAACTCTAGCCATTTTAAAAATCAAAAATCACTTTTTTCTTTAAAAATTCACATTAAACTTTTTTCAAAAATCAATACGGACCATGCGTGCAAGTCATAAATCATTAAATAAAGCTATGAAAAGTCTCAAAACACAAAAAAGGGAACTAGTACTCAAAACAACCGGTAGAATCATTACAATTTTGCATAAAATAATACATAAATACTAGCATTATTTGTGTATAGTTATGCAAAAAAGAAAAACAAGAATTACACATTGAATTAACAATGCTATGTTTTCTATGGAAAAGAAAAGGAGTACCTATTGTATGAAACAATGCTAGATTCTGTTTGGGATTATTTCTTCCTAGTTCGTACCAAACGACACCTTAGGAAACAGGAAAGGGGTAGGGGTAGGGTGGGGGGGGGGATGAACCAAATAAATACCAATTGTGTCAATAAATTGGTAGGGAAACTGTAAATTCCAAATGAGCAATAATGTAATTTTTTCCTAAATGAATGACTATGATGCTAGTGCTAAATCCACCAGATTAATATCAGAATAAAATAAACAGAGAAAAATACAAATATCTTTCTCCAAGATGCCACGGAAACCACTTTGTTGCGCCATTCTTGGGTGGGCATCAAGAAGACTTTCTTAAATAAGAGAACAAGGTTCAATGCCTTCCTCAGGTATTCAGCCCCGTTGTTTTGCAAATGGGGCATATATTCTTGTGTTTGAGCCATTGTTTAATGCAGTCACTATGAAAATCATGGCCACACTCCAGGGTACCAAGATCCTCTCCATCATTATATTCTTCCTGCAAATTATAGGAAATCCATAAGAACGCCTGAATGAGAAAACTCCAAGAATGTGTATGAACCATATTTTATTAGATCTCTGGCATGTCGCAGTTGTAGAATATTTCAAATTAAGTACCTGACATATAGAGCATGGCTCTGCATCGATGGGTTCTTCTGATTTAACGCAAATATAGCTGTGCTGCTTCAACTGGCACAAAATAGCTTCTTCGCTCAGTCCAGTGCACACATTCCCAATGCGCTCTTCAAGTGCCAGTAACTCCTGCAAACACAGCACCTGGACAAGTTAGCAACGTTTGCATAGAGTATAATGCAATTCTATTTAGCCAACTAACCTCATACGACATGTTATCAACATCAAACCGCATATCCCTATGGCGATCATGAATATCCGCCGTTCCAAAGAAGACTGACTGATCAAGGATCATAACATCCTGGAATATAAGGATATTAAATTCCATATGTGATTTTTTTGATATCTAATCTATCATATGCACATATAGAACTGAGAAGAAAGCTCTTTCACTCTCTTCATCAATGAAAATGACTACTTCCATTACGAATGGAATGGAAAATAAGTTAACGAGTAAAATGATGCCCTGACCGTGATCTTTATCTCCAGGGTGAATAATAGGAATCCAACGAATGAATTTTGATCTAAACAAAAAACAGAATAGTTTTATTTATTTCCTCTCTTGAGCAAAACTTGATGATATATTGCTGTTTGCTCACTTTATACACAGTAACACAGCACTTTTTATGCAGGCTCTAGGCATGCAAGTAAAGAGCATAGCATAATACAGGTTGATAGTTCTGCACGTGCTTTCTAGTTTACAAAATAGTATTTATATATCTGACTTTCAAAAACACATTTTGAAACGTAGAAATAGAAGTTTGAAGTAAATGACTGCTAGCAACAAATCCTTCAAATTAGCCTGTCTTACACATCAAGTTGGTTCATTATTACTTCATATTCCTCCAGACAAGGAAAAACAAACCGCCTAAGACTCAGCTGAAAAAGAATAAAGATGGACAAAAAATATAAAGGCAAAAACATCAGAGGAAGCCTTGGCTTTTCAGCACAAAGTATAGTCTAGCCATGGCAGCCAAAACCAAGGTTCTTGGCTTTGTAGCAACATCTGTTGTACCTCAGACCATGTAGGTGATAGAGAATCTTGTAATCCAATAGAACAGAAAAGCTGTAAACTTATAAAGCCATCATCCTACTCAAGAATCTAACCTCAAGTTGTAAGCCTTCTCCCCTGCGCATAAGATCCAATACATTGCGAATCTGTTCAACAAAAGTGATTAATGGCCAGTTATTGGTAATAAATGGACAGTTTACAATGCAAACTACATCCATAAAAAAGAATTAAAGCTTTCTCATTCTAGTCTTTTACAAAAACCTCCAATTAAGCTGGAAACTAGGTGAGGCTAACACTATTAACTATAAGCTAAATGCACCATTGCTCCTTGTAACAATAATTGCATGAGAGAAAGATAATCTACGAAACAAACCCCAAACCAAAAGAGCAGACCTTTTCCACATCAAAGCTTGGAAACTGCATCCAAGAATAAAAAGGTAAAATGGACTCCTAACTCCCTATAAGATAATGCACTTGTGAGAGGTTGTACATTACACTAAGATCCCACTAAATTACATCTAGCGTAGACACTAGCAAAAGCACTTCAGAAATTTTATCATCAAAGAGGTTTAACCGGTTTGTGGTGACAAAACGTCAAGAGGAACACAGTTGGATATTTCAGGATACAACTATAGAATACATTTGCATCCACAACTACAAGAGTAACATACATTATCTGTGCAAAACCTGAGAGGGACATAAGTAAGAAAGCTCAATCTGCTATATTTGGGATCACAAATTTAGGTTCATTGAGATGTTATTGTAGTGACCCTTGGATTTTATTGCGATGCATGCCCTAATATTCCTATGGGTAAGCAAATTATTGAGTGATACGTAAATAAGGCCTATTATAAGCAGATTAGGGTCTAAGTCCACTTTGGCTTCATATAACAAATGTGAAAGCATATTTGACCATATAAGTTGCAGAACATACCTCAGAGACTAGCCTGCTTCTTCCTTCACTGGCAGAAGCCAAAGTCCTTCTAGAATGAGAAGCTCCAATACCACCATCAAGATGTCTCTCCAACAATGCTGTGGACCTTGACCTTGATTGACGATGTCCATGATTGCCAGAAAGTTCCAACGCCCGAGAGGCAGCACTCAGACATAGTGAAGGACTAATACCACTATGACCTCCAGGTTCAGCATCAGCTGAAGACAACAAAGACCTTCGGACATATTCAGACAGTCTCCGGGAATATTGTGGAGGATTTCTGTGTTGAACCCAAGAAGGAGAAGACAAGTTGGAGTGTGAACTCGAGCTACTTCGAGATGTGGATGCAACATTTCCAACACTGGAAATATTCCCACCACCAGCTAAACTCCAGTTGACAGGATTTTGGTTCAGATTTCTTGCATCAGTAGCAGGTATAAACATTGGATGTTGTGAAATGTTCCTTGACAAACTTCTTGAGTGGGGTTCTTGATATGGTGCAGAGTCTCTCTCTCTAGATGCAGAAAAGCTTGATGAACTGCTAGATCTCGAGTTAGGTGCTAAATCCCACCTAGCCTCTGAACTTCGATGCAGAGAAGGAACATGGACCACCGGGGCCTGGCTTTGAGGATTTACATTATCTGCTGCAGACATAGACATCAAATTCAAAGAACTATTATGGAAGACCCTTGATGAGTGCCAGTCAGATGACACAATAACATTTCCAGCATCCGCCACAGCAGGAAACAGGTTATTGGGAATGGTATCCTGTTGATGTGAGCTATTAACCCTCAGCCTGAAAGTATTACGGGAACTTTCGGCAAGTCCAGAAGCAGGTAAACGAAGTGGACTTTCTGAAGTGGGTCCTCCCATTGAAAGCCCAAGTCTTGGGTTAAGCTGCTCTGACAAATTGATGCTTCTGCTCCCTTCTGTTGGAGCACAGATACTTGCACCTGTGCACATACTATGTGGAGAAGGTAGAGAATGCCATAAGCTGTTTTCGGCATGTGGAATATAATTTCTACTTCCACTTGCTGAAGATTGGCCCAGATGTCCTTCAAGTGCTTTTCTCTTGCAAGATAAGCGACGACCATCCAACGAAGAGCCTGGCCTGCCATCATTTTCATCTATCAAGAATCCATTAGTACCAGAAGGCCCAGCAAAAGTATGACAAGCAGTAGCAGATGACATCCGCTCTTTTCCTGGTAAATCAGACTTGTATGCTGGAGTACATTCCATTATTTGACAGTCATCTTCACTGTCATCATTACCATGGTGCCCCTCAAACCCTGAATTTGTGTTGATATCATGAGGAAGGGTAGCTGGACTAGAACCTTGAGAGAATATACTGCTGTTAGCCATCTGCACACTGTTCAAATTTACTTCTACATTACTCAATGAAAGAATGTTGGGCGACCCATATTGATGTTCGTCAGAGAAGTGAGAAGGTTCCGGAAATGCATTCATTGTAGATGACCAACCATGATCTCTTTTCCGTTCACTCTGACCAGCATGATTTGTGGAGCTCGGTTCTCCTAAACCCCACCCCATTATGTTCCGTCTCTCTTGGCTCACAGGATTAAGAAAAGAAATATTATTCTCATTAGGTGATACCACATAATCTGGTACACGACTATTCCAGCACATCTGCTGATCTATACCATCACCCGATGTTGAAGTAGAACCAAAATCTAAAGTTTCTGAAAATGAACCGATGGTACTTTGTTGCCCTTGCATTAGGGCTATGTTATACTCTATTCACAATCCACAAGAGAGTCTAAGAAGGAACTGCAGAGTGCAGAGACCCGCACCTAGTCCTTCAGTAACCTGGAAAGTAGAGAACCGTGTAAAAAGTCAATGTTACATTGCCTTGAAAGCAACTGATCGAGTGCACCTCATGAAAATTTGCACTACAATGAGTGAAATGGTTTCTGTTAGATTGAAGTAGTAGGAATACTTTAAGCAACAACAACTATGTAAAAGTATTCTCATACCACAACTACATTGCATACCAAAGAACCAGATAAAACCTATCAAACACCCTAGTCTTCAAATATAAGTAAAGGTAAATTGAAGCACAGCAAACCAGAAAACAACATCCCACTAGAAATATAGAAACCCCATCCCCTAAACCAACCCCAGGAGAAATAAACAAGAGAAGATATCAAAGAACTAAACATCCATGGCCAAGCCAAATATAAACATTGACAAGAAAAGAAGCAAGATTTACTTGAAACTACAAATAAAAAAAGGGTATACATCTGCAATCTGATTACATGTAGGTAGACATCAAGAACCAAAGAAGGAAGATAAAAATTTCTTAATTTCCAAATATCCAATATAATTGGTCAAATAAAAATCAATGTCTTTCCAACCATCTAAACATAAGAGCTAAAAAGAGTTGTTTTTTTTTCAAAAAAGACAAGCTTTTAACTCATTCCATCTCTAAAACAGCTCTATAAAGAACCATCAAAGAACGAAAAGATACTTAATTTCGAAAAAGAGGTGGAAGCAGGTATGCACCAAGTCAAAAATCAGCCAAAAAAAGGAGCTTTTTAACACAGAAAATAGTGAAAATTCTAAAGGGAAATCTCCACCATCTCAAATAAATGGAATTTACACACAAACCCAGAACTAAAAATGAGAAAGCGACACAAAAATAATCAAAAAAAAAAAAAAAAAACTTTGAAAAGGGGGAGAAAAATCACCAAAAAAAATGGAGGCAACAGAGAAGATCGAGTAAAAGAGAAATAAATTTACCTTTGAAAGAGAAACAAGTGAAGCAGCAGATCTACAGTGACACCACCTACAAAATGGGCAACAAAGCATTAGATATGATTTTCAAAATATGAGCAAAATGATTTCACCTCTCTGTTGACCGAGATTGCTTCTTTCCCTCTAATACAAAAGAACCAAAGATACATGCAAGACTCACGGAGTTTAACAGAAGACCACGAAAGGGAGGTCGTGTGGGTGGATGGGGAGTTGAAGGATGAGATGACAATGAAATGGTGGGTGGAAACAAAAAAGCAAAATACACATATACTACTAGCTATACAGAGAATATGAGGGAAGAGGTGGTGGCCTATTATACAGAAAGAAAATAAGCAACAAAAAGGAGATTTAATGATTTATGACTAAATAACTACACATATACCAAAAATACAAATACATTAAATAGGATATCCTATATCAGAGCAGTTTCCAAGGATAGATGTTGAAAGGAATTAGAAGCCGTTTGGATTTGGTTGTTTTAAGTGTTTTTAAGTCAAAATAATTTTTAAGTCATTTTATAGTGTTTGAATAAAGTAAAAAAATGCTTTTAAGTTAAAATGACAAAAAAAAAAATCAAAAGCTAAAAGTTAGAATTTTTAAATTATGACTTAAAAACTATTTTGACTTAAAAGTCACTTAAAACAATTTCATCCAAACGGGCTCTTAGTAAATGTTATGAAGGTAAGTAAAAGGAAAAGGAAAAGAAATCAATTTAACTCGCTTATGTTGTCTTTATTTATGTAAAGTGAGGAGTCGGTTGGTTGTCGGTTAGAGTTATGCAGGTAATTAGTTATATATGTATTAGTTATGTAGGTATTAGTTATGTATGTATTAGTTATGCATGAATAAGTAATGTAGGGATCAGTTATGCAGGGATAATTTATGCCAGGTTGAGTTATGTTGGGATTAGTTATGCATGGATTAATTATGCGGTAGTTATATAAGGATTAGTAATATAAATATAATGTGAGTGTTATTTATATTAGCTTACTTTATTTTATTAAAATTGTTAGTATAATTTAAATATTTTTTTTTAAACAAAAAAATACAAGTTTGAATAAAGGGTATTCTTGTCATTTTGTGTTTTAATACAAGTATTACTAATACATGTATAAGTTATTCCACCTTCTACCCTACATAAAGAATACATAGATCCCTCATAACTTATACATGTATTAGTTATGCGGAAAAGAAAAACATGAACTAAATATTGTATTAGCAATGCTACATATTATGTGGAAAAGAGAGAAAAAACAACTTCTATGTGGAAATTATTTTGTCCCCTTCTTTAACCAAACAATGTATAAAATTATGCTAATTTTAATACATGAATAACTCTTCTCTAACCAGCTACCAAACGACCCCTAAAGTATGGTAGATTCCCAAGTACTACTATGAATAATGGAAAAAGTATTATTATAATTATAATGGATTCTTTGAATATGATTTGACATAAATTAGGCCTAAATAAAACGAACATTTAGAATTAACTTGAGATTAAGGCATTATTAGAGTTTTTGACCAATATTGTCACTTATCTTTGATGGTAGGTCTATTTTGGTCCCTTAAATATAACCACGAGCATATTTAGTCCCTTAAGTATGCTAAAGTGGAGCACATTTAGTCTCACTGACACAATGTGTTCAAAAACTAATGGTGTTACCTAACTCTGATTCATGAAGCAAATCTTTTGCTCTGAAGCAAAACATTTCCTCTCCTTTTATTGGATAACGCAAATTATCACTTTAATTCCTCATTTTTAGATAATGTCTTCTAAAATTTTGACCTTGAAAATATCCCCTTCTATGTCAGCTTTCAATGAGAAAATGATATTGTATAGCCGCTTTAAAAATAATAGCCAAAAAAATTTATATATTTTTTTGTATATATATACATTTAAAAATTTCGGTTGATTTGTCCAAAAAAATTAAAAATTGAAAAAAATAGAGTTGTCAGGATCACTTCTAGGCATATTATTGAAGCAAGAATAACCATGTTATATTATCACTTTTAGCCCGTACCAGAAACTATTTACATCTGGTAGCCGAAAAAATATATAATAAATTTGTATTATTTTTGTATATTAACATACAAAATGGATATATCAAAAAAAATATACAAATTTTATATATATTTTCGGCTATTATTTTTACAGCGGCTATATATTCTCATTGAAAACTAGCACATAAGGTGATATTTTCAAGGTCAAAATTCTAGAAGACATTATCTAAAAATGAGGAATTAAAGTGGTAATTTGCGTTATCCAATAAAAGGGGATGAACCGTTTTGCTTCAGAGCAGAAAATTTGCTTCATGAATCAGAGTTGGGTAACACTGTTAGTTTTTTAACACATTGCGCCAGTAAGACTAAAGGTGTTCCACTTTAGCATACTTAAGGGACTAAATATGTGCAAGGTTATATTTGAGGGACCAAAATAGACATACCTTCAAAGATACGGGACAATATTGGCCCAAAACACGGCATTATTAATTGAAAGAATAAATATAGGAAATACATTGAATAAAGTGCAATAAAAGAGGTTGATTTAGTGATAAGATGTATCTCATCCGTTGCAATTAATGTGAACCTATTTCTTTTTTAGTTTGATCATTAAAAGAAATTTACCTTTATACAATTATATATGCCTCATTTTACACTATAAGTTCAATAATCTTCTCGTTTTTTTAACCCAGTAACAAATTAAATAGGTTCACATAAATTGAAATAATGTCTATTAATTAGGAGTCTAAGTAGGAGTTAAAAAATAAAAAGAGTTTAAATTTTGTAAAATTCTTTATGCAATTAAATCACTATAATTATATGTCAATTTCAATGATAGCACTAATTGTTAACTTGGAAAAATGATAATTTACTATCACATGTTTAACTACACTAAGATTTAAATTAACTGTCAATATATATAACTAAAATTTAAATTTGTTTTACTATCACGTTAAATTGACTTTATATGGTCATGGCAAATCAGATATGATTATCTGAAAAATATAATAGTAACATATTATAATCGATTGAATTGAATTAATAGCATAAAATCCCTTATATATACAATGAATATGATTAAATCCATCAAAGCGCTATTGATACGCTAAGGAGGACAGGGAAAATTGAATAGAGAAAGGCATGCTTTCCCGGCTGCCTCTATTGCCTGCCAGCTATGCTAGTTGCTTAACAAATGGCTTCTTTTCTTTGTCTATCTGCTCACTTTCTTTCAATCTTTCTTTCCTTTTACTTTTCTTACAGAGTTGGTTTTTCTTTGCCTTTTGGTTATCTTTCTCCCTCTTATAATCACTTTGATTGATGAGATGTTACTTGGCGCATACACAGAAGAAGAAATGGCAGTACATTTTTTTTTTGTGGTGAAAACACGTTTACTTTTTTATGTTGTCATGAGAAGTTTTACGGTGCGCCTTAAATAACTGATATTAGTTGTATGAAGTATTTTTTTATTTCACAAATTTGTAAATCTATATCATATACGTTTGAGTCTACAAAAATCTAGGTCCACAAAATTATAATTTATAAGATAAAAAAACAGTCTTGTACAACAAATATTAACTGTATGAGACACAAAATAAAAAAAATTAATTCTATTAACCCTCTCATTTTTATTTAACACCCCCCCCCCCGGATTTTCTGTGTCTTTTCAGTAAATTTTTCTTATTTTTGGACTTTATTTTACGTTGTTTGGTAACGGGTGGAATCATGGCCCCTCTCCTCGCGAATCCGGAACCAAAATGTGTTTTTTTTTACTAAAAATACGCAAATAAGTGTTAAAAAAAGTTACCAAACTATATATAACGCCACAAATAGTGGCGCTATACAGTAACGTTAACTGCACCGTTACTGTATAGCGCCACTATTTGTGGCGCTATACTGACACACCTTACATAGCGCCATTAATAGTGGCGTTATACCCTTATTACCTGACCCCACCAATAATTTTTGGGTTCAATAATTTAAAAGCGTATAAAGCCACTTTTTATGGCGCTATGTACAAAAAAAAAAAAAAAAACCTCGGCTAGCCATTTCCTATATAAACATCGTAGAATCGCCACAACTTCATTCAAAAAATTTTGTTAACTCTTGTTGGTTTCTATTGTTGTTAAATTCTCCAGCATTTTTTCATTATATCTGAAGAACGTAGAATAAGAATATCATTATATTGGGGGGGTGAGGTTGTGATGGAGAATAACTTTGTGGGCTACAGTTTACCTGCTAAGTGTAATGTTAAATTGCCACTTTCAATGGAGTACGAAACATTGATATCGTTGTTATGCAAAAAAATGAGTGTGAGAAAACGTTCAGTGATACTCAAAGTAACCGGAAGATATCCGTATTCCGTTACGCCGCAAGGGGTTGCTTTTTACTCAGAGTTTAACATCGACGATGATGACACTTTGAGTGATTTCTTGAGGACTCCGGACGAATGTCGGGAATTTCTTGTAATCACAATGTTGGAGATGTACGTGAAGGTCGAAGACGTTCCAAAAAATGAGGTTGTGCGTAGTAGAGATAACCCCCAGTCATCGGGTGGTTATTTTGGATCAGTTTTTGTCGGACATGTTCCGGATGAAAGATTTTTTCTTGATTTAAATTTATCACCGTCGGCGAATGAGCAGCGAGAAAATAATTTATACCCTGCTTTCCATAATTCACAAGAAGAGTGGTAAACTTCAATTTTCATTTGTGTTAATTATGTATATTTTTGCGTATTGAATTAATTTTAATGCTCATTTATTTAATAGGGGGTACCGGTCGGATATGAATTTTACAAGTGGCCCATCCGGTAGTCATCACCTAACTGAAAACATCCATCATGGAATGTCATCACATTACGACTTGTAAGTGAAAAGCTACAGCCATATATAAAGCATTTATTAATTTAGTAGCTTATATTTTTGTTGAAATGTGCAGTAAAAACGAGCAAGTTGAACTACCCGTACTCACTCAATTGCCCGAAAACGACGTATTACATCAGGATCTGGCAGATGCACAAAGTGAGGAAGAGAACAGCGATTACGATAACAATGCCGATGAATCGGGAGACGAGACACCATTTGCTCGTGAGGATGGTGATGAAGAGGACGAGGAGGAATGACCCGATTTGAAGAGAGCCCCCATAGACGAAAAGTGTACGAGTCTGAAGTGCCGTTTCATTCAAGGGAGATTCCTTATATTGATAACTTGCCAACCGTGCCGGATGTGGAAGCTCTCACAAGGGATTTTGATGAAATCCGGACAGCAATGTGGGATGAGTCTAGACCAACGGTGCTTGCAAAAGGGATGTTTTTTCCTGATAAAGCACGCGTAAGCAGGGCTTGTAAAATGCACAATGTTAAAGAGTGTCGTGAGATGCAGGTATCGGAGTCAAGTCCGACGGTATACAAGGCTATTTGCCGCAGGTGGTTTTGGCCATGTAATTGGATGTTGCGTGCGTCGAAGAAGAAGACATGTATGTGGAAAGTGGGTAAATACATTCCCACCCACACATGCGAAATGGACACTTTCAACGGGAATCACTTCAACTTGGATATTGACTTGATATCTCTTGTCCTTATTCCGCACATCGAAGCGTCCATAAGGTATAAAATCAAAGAGTGCATTACAGCAGTCCACCGGGAATATGGCCACACAATTACTAAAAGAAAGGCATATCTTGGGCGCAAAAGAGCGTTTGAAATAGTCTATGGTAACTGGGATAAGTCATTTGCAGATCTGTCTAGGTACATGGCTGCACTACAACACTTTAACCCCGGAACAGTTATTGAATGGAAGCTTGAGCGGAGTCCGGGTAAACCAGAATATATATTCAATTACGTGTTTTGGGCGTTTAAACCAGCAATTGATGGTTTTCCGTATTGTCGGCCCGTAATATCCATAGACGGAACTCATGTCTATGGAAAGTACGATATCAAGCTATTGATAGTCGTGGCAGTGGATGCTAATGGACAGATATTTCCTCTAGCCTTTGCTATTTGTGCAAATGAAAGCACAGAGACGTGGACAATGTTTTTGAACCACTTGAAAGAGCACGTTGTCAAACATCGTTCAGGTATTTGTCTAATATCTGATCGGCACGGGGGTATATTAAGTTCTGTGGAGAACCTTCCTGCCTGGCAAGAACCTTATGCATACCACCGTTACTGTGTGAGGCACTTTAAGGCCAATTTCAAGAAGGCACATCCCAAAAAGGATCTACATGATTTGATGTGGATGGCAGCAACAGACCACCAACAACATAAATTCCAGAGGCATATGGATTATATTAGGCAAGAAGACGAGGCAACATATCGTTGGTTAATGCGACATGATCCTGAAAAGTGGACGTTGCATGCAGATGGTGGCAGGCGTTGGGGAATTCTTACTACAAATGTGTCAGAATCCTTCAACGGGTTATTAAAGTCGGCAAGAGGATTGCCCATCACAGCCATGGTGCGTATGTCATTCAAGCAGATGGCGAAGAGGTTTGTGCAACGGTCTGCAGCTGCAACGGAATTGATGGAAAGGGGTGTTGAATTTATGACAGTGCCTATGAAGAAATTAGAGAAATACAGACGGTGAGCACATTGGCATTCCTTTTTGCAATATGATAACGAACGAGGTATTTTTGAAGTTCGCACCGCTATCCATAATAATCGGGGTAATAATGTACATACTGTAAATGAATCCACAAGGTTATGCTCATGTGGGAAATGGTCAATCTACCACATGCCCTGTTCACATGCCATTAAGTGTTTTCAACATGTTGGTTATGCGGAGACCAACTATATTGATCAACAATATAGTGTTTCCAAATACCTAAACACATATAGTGGTCAGTTGCAACCAGTGGGTTCTGAGCATTATTGGCCCCTAGAACCATTTAAAATGGTGTGTAACAAGTCCTATTTGCGTAAAAGACAGGTGCAGAAGAGAACGCGTATACGGAACCAAATGGATGTTAGTGATATCGTATATGCGCGCAAATGTGGTATATGCTCGCAAACAGGCCACGACCGTAGAAAATGTCCTTTGGGTGGCAACAATAATCAAGCTCAGGGCGGGTGTTCTTCTATTGTACCTAACTACCCATGAGTTCATGTTGTAATAATTAGTTGTTATGTATACGATTTAAGTATTTATGAAATAATATTTTCTTGTTTGTTTTTTATGAATTGTACTTTCCCTTTTTACCTATTTAAATAATAATTTAATATAATTATCGGTATATTTATCATGTGTGTTGTCTTGTCGCTATCACGATATTTAAAACACAAAATATAGCACCATTATATATGGCGCTATGTGTGTCTTGTCTTGTCGAACTGAAAAAGCTGAAAAAGCTGACCGGCTGACATAAAGTCGTCTTGTCAACATCATGATATGGTGCCATTAGATATGGCGCTATATGTGTGTTGTTTTGCCTATAAATAATGGGGTCATTGTAGTTATTTTGTGTGCTAAAAATTCCCCCCAAGAAATATTTCATTAAAAGTAAGTAAGGTTTTTATTATAAGCAAATATTTCACAAATGGCTCAACCTGGTCGTCCACCAATTTGCTTATGTGGAAAACCATGCATGATGGATTGTGGGTGGGAAGGTGCTAACACTGGACGCCGCTATTGGTGCTGTATGAACACGTTGTACAAGCAACCCGACGAACCTACTTGTGAATTTGATGAATGGGCTGAGGAACCATGTTATCAGGAAAGCTACAGGGATAGATTACAGGAATTTCATAATATGTGGTTATACCAGCATAGAATACAAAAGGAGGGAGATAAAATTATTACAGAAATGAGGGAGAAACTGGAGGAGGTGGAAGATAAAAAATGGAGAGCAGAATGGAATTGTGAAGCATACAAGGAACGCAACGAAAAATATAAACGGGAACTTACGGAGGTGAAGGCGAGAGTGAAAGAGTTAGAAGAAGAAAAAGAACAAATGGAAGAACGATTTAAGTGGTTGGAGCGAAGAATAAATGACAACTGAGGATGGAGCATTGGCGTGTATGTGTTTAGTGTCATTTTCATATGTCATGTATTTTTATTATGTTAGCATGTTATGTTTGTGTTTGTGTTGTAGTAATGTTTTCCTTGTTTGTTGTACTAAATTTTATTTTAATTTAAGTGGAAGTTAAGTTTAAGTTGTTGTGTTACTATACCAAATACTATAAAACGAAATGAGAACTAAAAAAAGTAACTGTCATATTCGATTAAATATTGTTGTTAATGTATACAAAAATATTATTTACACCAAAAAAACATAAAAATGGAAGACCGAATCAATGTGTCCCGCATCCGGTGTGTCTCAAAGTAGCCGTTGGCCTGAGACGCATCCCCTGCCGCCCGGGTATGCTATCAGGATCATCATCATCAAGTCGTCTCCTTATGGCCGGATGCGGCACAGGATGACATGTATCGGTGGTGCTGTCAGGTCCAGTAGAAGGCTACATAATAATATCAAACTTAGTATAGAAAACTACATAACAATTCACAAAAATTTATATTATCTTACCATAATCGTGTCTGGATCCTGAATGTAGTCATCTGTCGCAGCATCGCATGAAGCCTAAAAAAGTAAATTAATAAAGTTAAAGAAAATAAATAAGTTATAGTAAAAACAGTAATAAAATTTAATACTAATAAACTCATACCTGCGCATGTGATGAGCTGCCATAACTCAGTCGGTGCCCACTATCAAAATCTCGGATCGGTCGAGACTCATCAGTGGTAAACGGGCCAGGGAAATATCTACCCAACTCCACTCCTTGAAAATCCGAGCCCGTGATCAAGAATTGACCCGATGGGGTCACCTGCGACGTCCCTGGAGTGTCATAAATGCCAAGGCTGTAAGACGGCATGTCGGTCTCATGTATGCCACCTCCCATATCAGCAACAACATCATCAGCAGGAGCCTCAAAGCCCCCTTGCTGGGGACCTCCTCACCGCCCACGACCACGTCGTCCAGCACTAGCAGGTCGTCGTGGAGCAGCAGCAGCTCGTCGGCCACCACCCCGTGGCATACCACGACCTCGCTGGTACGTGGCTGGGTCAACATAATCTGGCTGGTGTGCCAAACGCTGATCCGATCGGCCTCGCTGCAGTGTCTGGGCAGCCACATCCATTAAGCGACGACTATAGTCCTGCATGATCACAGGATCGTGGACATAACTCTGCATCTGCTGCCCCATACGATATACGGTATGCAATCCAATCGCCTGCACAAAAGTTTTTAATATAAACTACGTATTTGACTAGAAATTACTATTAATGTAATTGATAATAACAGAAAACATACCAGAGCCTCATGTCTCCCGGCGTATGAGACGTACCGACCATCTACCTGATGAACTGGGTTCCCGATAAAAAGTCGGGAAAACAGTGCGGTACCATGCCATATAAACTTCGATAGGAAAGTGTTGCGGAGCTGGGGTCAAGTCCCCTCGGCTGTCCCAAATACCCAACTGCGCTGTCAGCCAATCAATAAATGTGTCGTCCACTCTCATCCGATCATCCCTCTCATAATGTAAAGGATCCTATGCAGGCCGAGTCGGTATAGACTACAGAAATCCAAACTGACGAAATACTCGCTCTGAGGCATGATGCTCAACAATATCGAGGCACGTGAGAGGGACGGAAGCCCTCCAAATATGGCGGCTGTGTGTGCAATACGCTGGCAGGGTACCTATCAGCTCTTCGCTGTACGGCTTCCAGATGAACTATCAAATAATAACACAAATCGTTAGTATGCGCAACACCTAGTTAAACAATAATTGGTAAGTTTAGTTAGATATTCACCTGTGCATCCTCCAGAAAATCCAACACATCCCTACAGAAGGGGAGATTATGATGGCCATGATACTCTCGTGCAAGTCTACGACGCAATACCCACCTACAAGCTAGAGGGAGATCAGGAATATGTACATTAGCCGGTAGCTGTGGTAGAGGTGGCCGAAGCTGCAGAAATCGCTCCCACACCCAAACCTAACATACAAAGTTGACGTAAAGATTAACTATAACTAGGTAGAATTGTAACTAAAGGACATATTATTTGAATAAGTTGTCACCTGTAGAAGTGGCAGAAAGCCAGAAACGTCTCTCTGTGTGCCCATGGATGCCCGACACATCTGCCTGTACAAAAAAGATAGGACAGCACCACCCCAGCTGTAGCTGACTGTATCATCGAAGTCCGCAATATGATGTAGAAAACGGAGGCTCACTAGGTTCCCCGAAGTGTTCGGGAACAAGACCCCCCCCAAATAGAAGGAGCAACAACAGCCTCGTATATTGCTCCACATCCACCTCCGCTGAGTCGTCGGTGATAGTATCGTGGATCTGCACCAAGTGGTCTCTAATGGGGACCAACTGCATACGACTGCTCCCAATTGCTACATCTGGGTCCTCGGATCTGAAGCCCGTGAGCCTGTGCAACATATCCATATATGAAGCCCGATTAAAATATCTCATATTCCCAGGCAGTAAAACTGGCAAGTCATCGGTGGACAGGCCATATAAAATCTCGACGTCCTGGAGTGTGATGGTGGCTTCGCCGATGGGCAGATTCCGGTCGCCACCGCTCAATCAACGCCGTGATCAAAGCATAGTCGAGCTGTATCCGGCCAATGCTAATGATCCTATAAAATCCCATCTCCTCTAGGTGATGGACCACACGGGGATGTAGAACGCGGGGAGGAGTCAAAAACTCCCACAATAAATCCACTCTCCTGCCCCGAAAAGTCTGCGTAAATAACTCTCCCCCCATATATGCTCGGATCTATGCTGGGGCTGTAGGGGTAGTAGCTCCGACGTCCGAGGGCCGGGATGTATAAGTGCATCCATGTCGTCAACTGCAAATTCATAATTTTTAATAACTATCATTAAAATTTATGTGTTTTTTTATAATTTAAATTCATATTTTTTAACAACTTAATTGTAAAAATTATATATATACTTATGGGTTTCGTGCTAGATTTTCTGAGGCCCAGTGGTACCAAACTATCATTAATAATTTTATATTTTTTTAATAATTTTTATTCATATTTTTTAATAACTTAATTGTAAAAATTATATATATATATATATATATATATATATATATATATATATATAATTTTTATAATTATGGGTTTCGTGCTAGATTTTCTGAAGCTCAGTGGTACCAAACTATCATTAATAATTTTATATTTTTTTAATAATTTTTATTCATATTTATTTAATAACTTAATTGTAAAAATTATATATATATATATATATATATATAATTTTTATAATTATGGGTTTCGTGCTAGATTTTCTGAAGCTCAGTGGTACCAAACTATCATTAATAATTTTATGTTTTTTTAATAATTTTTATTCATATTTATTTAATAACTAAATTGTAAAAATAATATATATATTATAATTATGGATATATATAATTTTTATAATTATGGGTTTCGTGCTAGATTTTCTGAAGCTCAGTGGTACCAAACTATAAAGATCTACATTTTACTACGCTAAAAAATAATCTAGAATAAACGGCATAAAAACACATAAATATATATGAGGATATTAACAAACACATTTTTTAGACTAATTTACATATTTTTATACAACACTAAAATTAAATCCGGATAAAATTTAACATGCTAGTTTCGGAAAAAATAAACACAAACCGAAATAGAACACATACAAATAAAGTAATATGCATTGTTATAAAAGTTTCAACTTAAAATAAATCGAAATACCTCGATTTAGAATTTTCGGAATGTAAATAGATCGAAATTTTGACTCCGGAAGAGTGAATCCACAATAACACGAAGCTCTACTCGACAGTGGGACCACCAATATTCAACTTTTATGTGACGGGGGGACCCAATTTTTTTATTTTTTTTTAAATTTTGGCAGAATTGGTGGGGGAGGGGGACCAGAAGGGAGTAAGAAATGAGAAATGAGGGAGAAGGAACGAAGAAGAAGAAGACGGAGGATTTGTATTAAGGGATATAGCGCCACTATTAATGGCGCTATGTGTGATGGTAATAAGGGTATAGCGCCACTATTAATGGCGCTATGTAAGGTGTGTCAGTATAGCGCCACAAATAGTGGCGCTATACAGTAACGGTGCAGTTAACGTTACTGTATAGCGCCACTATTTGTGGCGTTATATATAGTTTGGTAACTTTTTTTTAACACTTATTTGCGTATTTTGAGTAAAAAAAACCACATTTTGGTTCCGGATTCCTCTCCTCGCCCCTCGGTACAAATGGAATCTTTAACAGTGAATCTTGTTCTCGCTCTTTCACTTTTTTTTTTTGTTATTTTTTGTTTGAGGTTAACTTATGCACATCGCCAATTAAATATATTTACATTATTAAATCATTTGAACAATAATAAATAAGTTGTAAATGGAATATTTTCTCAAATTTGAATTTCCAATAAATGAGATTTTGGTTAGTCTCGAGGGAGATTCACCAGGAAAAACATGAGGGAATTCCTAATTATATTTTGTATATCACTTGACTACTTGAATATAATTATGATAAGTTCATTGTTTATTATTACCATTAACATTGACCAAGCTGTACTTGGGCATTGGGATATTCTTCTTAAATATGAGTTGGCAATAAGTCAAATTTTGATTAGTGATGAGAGAGATTCATGGGTATTCGGGATCAAAGAAGAGTGTAAACATCCAAATTTAAACGGATCAAGCACATACCAAATTTGGATTAAATCCTAAATTCAAGACACTATAAGACGATTATTGAAACCTTAGGAGTGCATTAGAGTTGCTTGGAGGTTACTCTATCCGAAACCTTAATTCACACCTTTAAAGGGGTTACATATTCCCTTTGAAAGCATCTCGAAAATGGAGATTATCTCGAATATTCCATAAACTCACGGTATACTCACAAAGAGATCAAATGTGGCAGAATAATTCTTGATAATCAAATACTTCAAGAAGATCCACAACATACTTTCATGGATATCAGATACATCCAAGTGAGTGCGCATCATCCTACATTTGAGAACCACGCTGCTTTAGCCATCGAATCACAGAGATAACCAGGAGAGGAGAATCAAGGGAAAAATAAAATTGTACTTACAATTGATTAATAAAATTTTTTTTTTCTTCATATTTGTTATTTGATTGAAGTAAATTTTGTAAACTAAGAAATTTTGTTGCAAATAAATTGGCACGCCCGGTGAGACTAGTTCTACCCTTCATCTATTCCTCCTACAAATTGAAAACTACAAGCTTAAAAATCATACGCTGCGATGGTGGGGTACTTCAAGTCTCGCTGTCAAGTTTCGGCAAGCCTACACACTGACAAAACTTGAAGTATGGAGCATTTATAGACATCAAAATTTTAATGAATCAAGCTCATACGAATTTTGGGCTAAAACCTAAACTCAAGATACTACAAGATGACTCTTGAAACCTTAGTAGTTCATTTTGTGTCATCAGGAAGTTGGTGAAGATTCCTTTCTTGGCGAGAAATTTTTTGAATCGTTCTGAATAGTTTTTTATGCTTGATAAGACGCACGTCTCCTCGCATTTAATACTATGAACATATGTTACCCCATGATTTAGCACTATTTTCACTGGTTCTTGAGGTAATCATGACCACGATTTTAGCTGACTATACCTTTACTTATACGCCTCATTCTTCTTCTTTCACTTCTAACAACTTCATAAGCTTTCCTAACCTCTTTGCGCTTAGCTTCCTTCTGCTTTCATCTCTCTCTGATCTTCTTCAAAAAGCCATATCACCACCTTATTATTATGTCTTCCCCTACTAAATCTTCCAAGAACTCTGGTTTTCTCTTCGGTGGAGGCCCAAAGAGGAGCAAAGATAAGGAAGTTGATGTTGATATTGATGTTGATCCTCCCATGGTGAGCACCATCATACCTAAACATCTGAACAATGCCAAAGATTTCGAAGAGAAGTTCCCCACTTCAAACCCTCGAACTTGAATTATTCGTAATTATCCTTCTTCTATTCGCTCTTCCAGTATTCCTGTTGTGAAAGAGGACTGTGACTGCCACGCCCTAAATATTATTTCTCCTGACCTGGTGGAGCGGATAACCTTCACTAAGAAGGGTTTCACGTACGTTTACACGTATCGTTTCATTTTGGGCCCATTCTCGTCGAGTGGGGGACTGGACCACATGATCTTGGAATTCCGCCATCGGTTCTAAGTCTTCTTGGCACAAGTAGGCCCCTCTGTTGGAGAGGTCGCTAGTCTGTAGCGGTTGTTCTTGGAAACGAGGGAGACCCTCAACCTAGCACATATGATGAACCTCTACTCCCCCAAAATCTTTCGGGGGGGAGTAATAAACTTCTGCAAGTGTGGCCACCATGTTTTGCTTACCAACATGGATGATGACAATGATCGTGGATGGATGGAGCGGTTTGTCATCATTTTTACCAGGGATATCATACCAGACACAACTCCATCTTTCCTTGAATCCTAGAATCGTTCACGTAATTTCAAAATCTACCTCTTTCTCTGAAAAAGGTTGTCCCATGTCATTGTTAACCCTTTTTCTTTCGTTATTTCAGCTACTCGGCGGACACCACCAAGGGTTAAAGGCCTAGATCAATAGGTTTAGAAGATTCTAGACATCACTACGAATAGACCCACTAGTGGAAGGAGTTGGCCCCCAAATACGGGTGGAAGAAAAAGAACCACGGTAAACTGACTCTTCCTTCATTCCTCCTTTGTACATAAGAAGAACTATTAACCCTACATATTTGTTTGATTCATGGCTCCCGCAGGGTTCTGTTTCTTGCCTTGAGGAGGATGATTTGGCCGATCTCGCAGAGGCTACGAGGTTGTTGCAGGAAGCTTTCACCCGAACCGATGCCCTCGGGTCTTCTTTTGGTGCAGGTGCTTATTCTCGGAGTTCTCGGCTAGAGAACAAGCAACCAAAAAGGCGACATTCTTCCTCGATTGAGGGTAAAAATAAGAAAGTAAAGAAAGCCACGCACGAGCCAGCCACAACCACTATAGTTATTGACAATGATGGGGAAGCCGGTGATAAAGAAGCTTCCATTCAAAGGAGACAAATATCTTCATTAGCTTAACATAATGCTCAATATCGAGAGATTAGAACCCCAACCGAGGGCGAGTTCTGAGCGCTCTAGGGAAAGATGGATTTAGTGGAGAACGTTGATTCTCCCTTTCCAGTCCAGTTGTTACTCCCAGTCATATAAGGTTGGATACCTGACTTCTTCTGCCTTTGGTTGGTGAGCAACCAACAAATAGCATTGCCTCCGCGGTACCTACTTCTCAACCTACAAAGCTATCAGCTTCATCTCCCTCCAGACCAGTTGTTCCTTTACTAGCAACTGTTACATCTCCGCCCTTGGCAGTGACCCCCGAGAGGAGGATGTCTCTCCACCTCAATTCCCTAACCATGGGAATTTAGGGCACAACTATTTACCCCCTTTGCAGATCCCCAAGGGAGGAGGAACGTCTCTCTCTTAGTCTCAAAGGAGTGTCACTTGCTATCCAGGTCGGTGGAACGTGCCAACAATCTGAAGCTGCTGGATTTATAAAAAGATAAGAAGAAAATATGCTCTCTTTATAGGGAGTATTTGTTAAATAATGCCATACACAATGCACAATGCATCATCGATACTATACTTGTTCTTTTATTGTTTGTTTTTATTTGACTTGTTACAATAGGGTTCTAACTTTGGCAGTTGCTTCGCATGCCAATTTTCTCGTTTTCGAGGGCCTTCATAGACTGATCCTTGATAAGAGGGACTTATGTTCGAGCGGGATCAACTATTGTCCAAGAGGAATCAACTTGCTGTGCGCCTCCTGGTGCTAGAAGCGAAGGCTACTGAAGCGGTCGAGCTTAAGTCCCGGTTGCAACTGTCACGACCCTGGTTTGCCCTCCATGAACCATCGTGACGGCACCTAGTCTCTACGATTAGGTAAGCCTAACAGTGCGGAAAATAAACCAATTTGCAGAAGAAAACAATTAAAAATCAAAATAGTGAAATAAAACAGCGTTTAAAAGTGTCGCTCGGCATACACAATATCAACTCTCAAAAACTAATACATTTCCCAAAACCCGAAATCTCATGAACACAAGCCTTTGAATGTCAACCAGTATCTAACTCTAGAATATCTAACAAGGAAAGAAAAAAATATAAAAGGGCTAATACTTAAAAGGGAGAGTAGAAAGGGACTCTTTAGTCTGCGGACGCGGAAGATATACTTCAGAGTCTCTACAAATGTCTCGTCTCAAGTGTGATAAGTCTGTGTGGAGGTAGCTGGATCTGCACATGAAAAACATACACAGAAAGGGCATGAGTACACCACAGCGATACTCGGTAAGTGCCAAGCCTAACCTCGGTCGGGTAGTGACGAGGAAGGTCAGGGCCCTACTAAGATTAAATAAAAATATACGGTGTGACAGTATAAGATAAAGCAGTACAATTGAAAAATAACGATAAGAATTAAAGCAGGATAATAAAGATAACTACAACTGAAACAAAGGCAAAAACAATCACAAGGAATACCACTCTTCACAAAGCAACTAACCGGGGATCTCTCAGTATCCCGAGGATCTATTAGTACCCTTAATATATGCCAGGAATTTCTTGGTATCCCGAGGATCTCTTGGTATCCTCAATATATGCTAGGGATCTCTTGGTATCCCGAGGATTTCTTAGTATCCTCAATATGCTAGGGATATCCTGGTATCCCAAGGATCTCTTGGTATCCTCAATATACGTGCTAGGGATCTCTCGGTATCCCGCACCTCAACTCAAATCATAAATACGTACAGGATATCTCCCAGGATGTCGTCCCGTAGTCCCAAAGTAAAAACACACAACAACAACACAAAGAATACTCAACTAAGCTCAATTTTGTACCAAGTAAAACAGGTAATTCTAACCTAACATGCTTCAAATAATACAATCAAGGCAGTTAAAGGAATAAAGCAATTAAACATGCTTTTCTAAGCTAAGCAGGAAAGGAAAAACAATTAAAGCTACTTTAGTGAAAATAGGTTTTTCAATAATTAGCACAAGTACGCACTCGTCACCTCACGTACAAGGTATTTCAATTACTACAATACCAAATCCTAAGGGGAATGTCCCCCACACAAGATTAGGCAAACCACTTACCTCGAACCAGCTCAAATCAATCTGAAACCATGCTTTTGCCATGAGTACTCGACTTCAAATGGCCCAAATCTATTCAATTCAATTTCATAATATAAATAACATTCAAGTAACTGATTCTACAAAGAAATTCTAAGCTAATACGCGAAATTAGGTAAAATAACCAAAATTTCCCTCGGGACCACGTCTTGGAATTGGGTAAAATTTACATTTCTAGAATCCTTTCACTCTCACGAGTTCAGTTATACCAGAAGTACCAAAATCGGACCTGAAATGGTCCCTCAAATCATCACTCAAAGATCTCTAATTAATCAGACCCTAACCCCCAAAATACCACTGATTTTCCTTAAATTTTCATGCCTATAATTATAAAAATCACCTAAATAATGAGTTAGGGACCAAAGGCCTTATCCCAATGAATTCCTCTGAAAATCTCCCTTGAAAATGCTCCCCAAGGCTTCTTCCCGTTTAAAAAGAGGTGAAAATAACTCAAATTCGTGAAGGCAAGTATTTAGATGTTCTGCCCAGCTAATCCGCTTCTACGGTCATGGGACCGCACCTACGGTCCCGCCTTTTCGGAATGAAGGTCGCATCTGCTACAAATCACTAACCTCAGCTTTCCCCACCTGCGACTCCCCATACGCAGATGCGGTACCGCTTCTGCGGTAAAACTCCCGCTTCTGCGGCAAAACTCCCACTTCTGCGGCTCCGGCTGATTCTCCCTATTTTCGCTTTTGCGATGATTCTTCCACTTCTACGGCTATACTCTTGCGGGACCCAACCACAGGTGCAGTTATGACAGAAGACCAGCAGCTGAAGCTACTCAAACAACTCCCAATTCTTCCGACAATCTTCCGAAACCATCTCGAGGCCCCCGGGACCTCAACCAAAAACACAAACAAGTCTAATACCACTGTCCAAACTAATACCAATCCTTAGAACACCTAAAACAACATCAAAATGACGAATCAACCACGGATTCAAGCCTAAGAACTCCAATACTCTAAATTTATGCTTTCGATCAAAAAGTCTATCAAACCTCGTCCGAATGATCTGAAATTTTGCACACATGTCATATTCAACGCTACGGAGCTACTCCAACTTCTGAAATTCTATTACAACCCTCAAATCAAAATCTTACTATCGAACTGGAAACTTCAAAATTTGACTTTGGGCATTTCAAGCCTAAATTAGCTACGGACCTCCAAAGCACAATCCGAACACGCCCCTAAGCCCGAAATCACCCAACGGAGCTAACGGAACCATCGGAATTCTATTTCGAGGCCGTCTTCACACTGTTCCAACTACAGTCAAATTTTTCAAAACTTAAGCTCTCATTTAGGGACTAAGTGTCCCAAAACTCTCTGAAACTCAATACCAAACATCCCGGCAAATCAAAATAGCAGAAATAAATACGGAAAAAGCAGTTAATAGGGAATCAGAGCGTTAATTATTAAGACGACCGGCTGGGTCATCACAACAACAGAGTGAGCAAGAGGTGAATGCTCATAGTCAAGAAGCTACTCAACTACATGCACAACTTTATGATGAAAAGGCTAGGTGGGCTGAATCTCAAGATGCTACTCTTGATGCTACCGAACGTGAGTCTGCCTCCATTGAACGAGAAAATAATTTGGAGACAACTTTGAACTTCAAAGATGAGGAGACTATTGCCGCCGAGGAGAAGTGGTCCCGAATGGAAGATAGATATAAGAAGATCATGAAACAAAATAAGGTTCACATAACCACAATCCGTGATCGCGATCTTAGCCTCAGTGCTATGAGATCCAAACGGGATGGCCTTTTGACTGAGGTTGATAATCTTAAAGCCAAATTTAAGCTCCAAGGTATTCCCTCATTATTGAAAAAACACACTCTATGTGCCATATAAGGAGGAAAACCTTGGAAGAGTCCAAAGCAGGCATTATTGATATCGGCGATGAAATCGCCAAGGCCTGAACGCTGGAGTTAACTGCTCGAGAGTCTCTCCTGGCTCAGCTCGATGCATCTGACTCTTCTAGTGCAGTTTCGAGTTCTTAGGAACTGAGGAGGAACTTAAAGAGAATAATGATGAACGCTAAGATCACGCTAGCGGCAGATCCGCCTACTTCTTCTGGGGGCGTAGATGCCTCTCTTCCCCCGAGTTCCGGTGGCGATCAAGTTTAGCCTTTTGCTTTCTTTTCTTTTGTTATTTTCCTTTTATATTTTTGTACTTATGCCGCTCGGCATATGTTTGATAAATAAAAGGACATTTTGTTTAAGTATTGCCCAAAGTTCATTCTTTTTGTGTCGAATTAAGTAAGGCTTCAGATGAGGTTTCTTCCGCTAGCTTTTTGGGTTTTAGGCATAAAGTCTTCTAGAACAAATCCTTTACTATGAGAGTTTCATAAGAGAGGACCCTCTTATTTATGGTATTTTTGAAGAGGATGTCTCCTATTCATTCCAGCACTAACATTTGATGTTTTTAATTAACTTTCAGCAGACCGGAGTTCATATACATTTACATGTACCCTTTTACTTTAAGAATATGCTTTGAAATTGATCCAATTATTTTAGGATTTTTCCACAACCACCAAATCTGTTTGGATCAGGTAGGTGTGTAAATATATTTTATAATTATGGGTTTCGTGCTAGATTTTCTGAAGCTCAGTGGTACCAAACTATAAAGGTCTACATTTTACTACGCTAAAAAATAATCTAGACTAAACGGCATAAAAACACATAAATATACATGAGGATATTAACAAACACATTTTTTAGACTAATTTACATATTTTTATACAACACTAAAATTAAATCCGGATAAAATTTAACATGCTAGTTTCGGAAAAAATAAACATAAACCGAAATAGAACACATACAAATAAAGTAATATGCATTGTTATAAAAGTTTCAACTTAAAATAAATCGAAATACCTCGATTTAGAATTTTCGGAATATAAATAGATCGAAATTTTGACTCCGGAAGAGTGAATCCACAATAACACGAAGCTCTACTCGATAGTGGGACCACCAATACTCAACTTTTATGTGACGGGGGGACCCAATTTCTTTTTTTTTTTAAATTTGGGCAGAATCGGTGGGGGAGGGGGGACCAGAAGGGAGTAAGAAATGAGAAATGAGGGAGAAGGAACGAAGAAGAAGAAGACGGAGGATTTGTATTAAGGTGTATAGCGCCACTATTAATGGCGCTATGTGTGATGGTAATAAGGGTATAGCGCCACTATTAATGGCACTATGTAAGGTGTGTCAGTATAGCGCCACAAATAGTGGCGCTATACAGTAACGGTGCAGTTAACGTTACTATATAGCGCTACTATTTGTGGCATTATATATAGTTTGATAACTTTTTTTTAACACTTATTTGCGTATTTTGAGTAAAAAAAACCATATTTTGATTCCGGATTCCTCTCCTCGCCCCTCGGTACAAATGGAATCTTTAATAGTGAATCTTGTTCTCGCTCTTTCACTTTTTTTTTTTGTTATTTTTTGTTTGAGGTTAACTTATGCACATTGCTAATTAAATATATTTACATTATTAAATCATTTGAACAATAATAAATAAGTTGTAAATGGAATATTTTCTCAAATTTGAATTTCCAATAAATGATATTTTGGTTAGTCTCGAGGGAGATTCACTAGGAAAAACATGAGGGAATTCCTAATTATATTTTGTATATCACTTGACTACTTGAATCTAATTATGATAAGTTCATTGTTTATTATTACCATTAACATTGACCAAGCTGTACTTGGGCATTGGGATATTCTTCTTAAATATGAGTTGGCAATAAGTCAAATTTTGATTAGTGATGAGAGAGATTCATGGGTATTGGGGATCAAAGAAGAGTGTAAACATCCAAATTTAAACGGATCAAGCACATACCAAATTTGGATTAAATCCTAAATTCAAGACACTATAAGACGATTATTGAAACCTTAGGAGTGCATTAGAGTTGCTTGGAGGTTACTCTATCCGAAACCCTAATTCACACCTTCAAAGGAGTTACATATTCCTTTTGAAAGCATCTCGAAAATGGAGATCATCTCGAATATTCCATAAACTCACGGTATACTCACAAAGAGATCAAATGTGGCCGAATAATTCTTGATAATCAAATACTTCAAGAAGATCCACAACATACTTTCATGGATATCAGATACATCCAAGTGAGTGTGCATCATCCTACATTTGAGAACCACGCTGCTCTAGCCATCGAATCACAGAGATAACCAGGAGAGGAGAATCAAGGGAAAAATAAAATTGTACTTACAATTGATTAATAAAATTTTTTTTCCTTCATATTTGTTATTTGATTGAAGTAAATTTTGTAAACTAAGAAATTTTGTTGCAAATAAATTGGCACGCCCGGTGAGACTAGTTCTACCCTTCATCTATTCCTCCTACAAATTGAAAACTACAAGCTTAAAAATCATACGCTGCGATGGTGGGGTACTTCAAGTCTCGCTGTCAAGTTTCGGCAAGCCTACACACTGACAAAACTTGAAGTATGGAGCATTTATAGACATCGAAATTTTAATGAATCAAGCTCATACGAATTTTGGGCTAAAACCTAAACTCAAGACACTACAAGATGACTCTTGAAACCTTAGTAGTTCATTAGGGTTGCTTGGAAACTGCTATATCTGATACCCTAATTCACACCTTTAAGGGGGTCACATATTCCTTTTGAAAGTATCTCAAAAATGGAGATCATCTCGAATGTCCCATAAACTCAGGGGATACTCACAAGGAGATCAAAATATGACCGGATAATTCTTGATAATCAAATACTTCAAGAAGATCCTAACATAGTTTCATGGATATCATATACATCCAAGTGAGTGAGCATCATCCTACAATCGAAAAATACGGTGCTCTTGTTTACCCATAAAACGGTACAATTGAATTTATTGTGTGGTTTATAGATAAGCGAACTGATTTGATTCCAAAATGATAAGTAAATTAAATAAAATATAAGGCTTAATGTTAAAATTGAGAGAAATAACAAGCAGCCTAGTTCCGGGAGCAAGGCTTTCGAAGACAACGATAAGAACACTATTAGACAGAAAGTAAAGTTATATTATTTAGCTTGAGAATAATATGTAGCGCAAGTTTTGCCAGAGATTTCATGTGTTACAATGGTTGTTGAAGCCACTATTTATAGTTATACCTAGGGAAAGCCCTTCTTAAATGACAATAAAGTGGGCCATTGATGAATATGTAACGGCAGTCCATGAATACCAAAATTCTTTGCAGTGGCTGCATATTTAATACTGGGGAATATTCTTCATTAAATGCCATCTAGTGACAAATATTCATTTGCTTTCGTTGACTGTGTTCCCTTCGGGATCTATCCGGTACCAACCGAAGTTGTTGTCCTCGGTCTTGGTAACCAATCGACTTATCTTTTGTTTGCCTCTGGTTCCACACATCACGCCATCATTTGATCATTTAATATAAACCAATTTTACCCTATACAGATAGTCCCCCTACTTTCCGGTGGAATATTTTGTGTCATCAGGAAGTTGGTGAAGATTCCTTTCTTGGCGAGAAATTTATTGAATCGTTCTGAACAGTTTTTATGCTTGATAAGACGCACGTCTCCTCGCATTTAATACTATGAACATATGTTACCCCATGATTTAGCACTATTTTCACTGGTTTTTGAGGTAATTAGGACCACGATTTTAGCTGACTATACCTTTACTTATACACCTCATTCTTCTTCTTTCACTTCTAACAACTTCATAAGCTTTCCTAACCTCTTTGCACTTAGCTTCCTTCTGCTTTCATCTCTCTCTGATCTTCTTCAAAAAGCCATATCACCACCTTATTATTATGTCTTCCCCTACTAAATCTTCAAAGAACTCTGGTTTTCTCTTCGGTGGAGGCCCAAAGAGGAGCAAAGATAAGGAAGTTGATGTTGATATTGATGTTGATCCTCCCACGGTGAGCACCATCATACCTAAACATCTGAACAATGCCAAAGATTTCGAAGAGAAGTTCCCCAATTCAAACCCTCGAACTTGAATTATTCGTAATTATCCTTCTTCTATTCGCTCTTCCAGTATTCCTGCTGTGAAAGAGGACTGTGACTGCCACACCCTAAATATTATTTCTCCTGACCTGGTGGAGCGGATAACCTTCACTAAGAAGGGTTTCACGTACGTTTACACGTATCGTTTCACTTTGGGCCCATTCTCGGCGAGTGGGGGACTGGACCACATGATCTTGGAATTCCGCCATCGGTTCTAAGTTTTCTTGGCACAAGTAGGCCCCTCTGTTGGAGAGGTCGCTAGTCTGTAGTGGTTGTTCTTGGAAACGAGGGAGACCCTCAACCTAGCACATATGATGAACCTCTACTCCCCCAAAATCTTTCGGGGGGAGTAATAAACTTCTGCAAGTGTGGCCACCATGTTTTGCTTACCAACATGGATGATGACAATGATCGTGGATGGATGGAGCGGTTTGTCATCATTTCTACCAGGGATATCATACCAGACACAACTCCATCTTTCCTTGAATCCTAGAATCGTTCACGTAATTTCAAAATCTACCTCTTTCTCTGAAAAAGGTTGTCCCATGTCATTGTTAACCCTTTTTCTTTCGTTATTTCAGCTACTCGGCGGACACCACCAAGTGTTAAAGGCCTAGATCAATAGGTTTAGAAGATTCTAGACATCACTACGCATAGACCCACTAGTGGAAGGAGTTGGCCCCCAGATACGGGTGGAAGGCCAAGAACCACGGTAAACTGACTCTTCCTTCATTCCACCTTTGTACATAAGAAGAACTATTAACCCTACATATTTGTTTGATTGAGGGCTCCCGCAGGGTTCTGTTTCTTGCCTTGAGGAGGATGATTTAGCCGATCTCGCAGAGGCTATGAGGTTGTTGCAGGAAGTTTTCACCCGAACCGGTGCCCTCGGGTCTTCTTTTGGTGCAGGTGCTTATTCTCGGAGTTCCCGGCTAGAGAACAAGCAACCAAAAAGGCGGCATTCTTCCTCGATTGGGGGTAAAAATAAGAAAGTAAAGAAAGCCACGCACGAGCCAGCCACAACCACTATAGTTATTGACGATGATGGGGAAGCCGGTGATAAAGAAGCTTCCATTCAAAGGAGACAAATATCTTCATTAGCTTAACATAATGCTCAATATCGAGAGATTAGAACCCCAACCGAGGGCGAGTTCTGAGCGCTCTAGGGAAAGATGGATCTAGTGGAGAACGTTGATTCTCCCTTTCCAGTCCAGTAGTTACTCCCAGTCATATAAGGTTGGATACCTGACTTCTTCTGCCTTTGGTTGGTGAGCAACCAACAAACAGCATTGCCTCCGCGGTAGCTACTTCTCAACCTACAAAGCTATCAGCTTTATCTCCCTCCAGACCAGTTGTTCCTTTACTAGCAACTGTTACATCTCCGCCCTTGGCAGCGACCCCCGAGAGGAGGATGTATCTCCACCTCAATTCCCTGACCATGGGAATTTAGGGCACAACTATTCACCCCATTTGCAGATCCCCAAGGGAGGAGGAACGTCTCTCTCTCAGTCTCAAAGGAGTGTCACCTGCTATCCAGGTCGGTGGAACGTGCCAACTAACTGAAGCTGCTGGATTTATAAAAAGATAAGAAAAAAATACGCTCTCTTTAGAGGGAGTATTTGTTAAATAATGCCATGCACAATGCACAATGCATCATCGATACCATACTTGTTCTTTTATTGTTTGTTTTTATTTGACTTGTTACAATAGGGTTCTAACTTTGGCAGTTGCTTCGCATGCCAATTTTCTCATTTTCGAGGGTCTTCATAGACTGATCCTTGATAAGAGGGACTTATGTTCGAGCGGGATCAACTATTGTCCAAGAGGAATCAACTTGCTGTGCGCCTCCTGGTGCTAGAAGCGAAGGCTACTGAAGCGGCCGAGCTTAAGTCCCGGTTGCAACTGTCACGACCCCGATTTGCCCTCCGTGAACCATCGTGATGGCACCTAGTCTCTACGACTAGGTAAGCCTAACAGTGCGGAAAATAAACCAATTTGCAGAAGAAAACAATTAAAAATCAAAATAGTGAAATAAAACAGCGTTTAAAAGTGTCGCTCGGCATACACAATATCATCTCTCAAAAACTAATACATTTCCCAAAACCCGAAATCTCATGAACACAAGCCTTTGAATGTCAATCAGTATCTAACTCTAGAATATCTAACAAGGAAAGAAAAAAATATAAAAGGGCTAATACTTAAAAGGGAGAGTAGAAAGGGACTCTTTAGTCTGCGGACGCGGAAGATATACTTCAGAGTCTCTACAAATGTCTTGTCTCAAGTGTGATAAGTCTGTGTGGAGGTAGCTGGATCTGCACATGAAAAACATACATAGAAAGGGCATGAGTACACCACAGCGATACTCGGTAAGTGCCAAGCCTAACCTCTGTCGGGTAGTGACGAGGAAGTTCAGGGCCCTACTAAGATTAAATAAAAATATACGGTGTGACAGTATAAGATAAAGCAGTACAATTGAAAAATAACGATAAGAATTAAAGCAGGATAATAAAGATAACTACAACTGAAACAAAGGTAAAAACAATCACAAGGAATACCACTCTTCACAAAGCAACTAACCGGGGATCTCTCAGTATCCCGAGGATCTCTTAGTACCCTTAATATATGCCAGGGATTTCTTGGTATCCCGAGGATCTCTTGGTATCCTCAATATATGCTAGGGATCTCTTGGTATCCCTAGGATCTCTTAGTATCCTCAATATGCTAGGGATATCCTGGTATCCCAAGGATCTCTTGGTATCCTCAATATACGTGCTAGGGATCTCTCGGTATCCCGCACCTCAGCTCAAATCATAAATACGTACAGGAGATCTCCCAGGATGCCGTCCCGTAGTCCCAAAGTAAAAACACACAACAACAACACAAAGAATACTCAACTAAGCTCAATTTTGTACCAAGTAAAACAGGTAATTCTAACCTAACATGCTTCAAATAATACAATCAAGGCAGTTAAAGGAATAAAGCAATTAAGTCAATTAAACATGTTTTTCTAAGCTAAGCAGGAAAGGAAAAACAATTAAAGCTACTTTAGTGAAAATAGGTTTTTCAATAATTAGCACAAGTACGCACTCGTCACCTCACGTACAAGGCATTTCAATTACTACAATACCAAATCCTAAGGGGAATGTCCCCCACACAAGATTAGGCAAACCACTTACCTCGAACCAACTCAAATCAATCTGAAACCACGCTTTTGCCATGAGTACTCGACTTCAAATGGCCCAAATCTATTCAATTCAATTTCATAATATAAATAACACTTCAAGTAACTGATTCTATAAAGAAATTCTAAGCTAATACGCGAAATTAGGTAAAATAACCAAAATTTCCCTCGGGCCCACGTCTCAGAATTGGGTAAAATTTACATTTCTAGAATCCTTTCACTCTCACGAGTTCAATTATACCAGAAGTACCAAAATCGGACCTAAAATGGTCCCTCAAATCATCACTCAAAGGTCTCTAATTAATCAAACCCTAACCCCCAAAGTACCACTGATTTTCCTTAAATTTTCATGCCTATAATTATAAAAATCACCAAAATAACGAGTTAGGGACCAAAGGCCTTATCCCAATGAATTCCTCTGAAAATCTCCCTTGAAAATGCTCCCCAAGGCTTCTTCCCGTTTAAAAAGAGGTGAAAATAACTCAAATTCGTGAAGGCAAGTATTTAGATGTTCTGCCCAACTAATCCGCTTCTACGGTCATGGGACCGCACCTACGGTCCCGCCTTTTCGGAATGAAGGTCGCATCTGCTACAAATCACTAACCTCAGCTTTCCTCACCTGCGACTCCCCATACGCAGATGCGGTACCGCTTCTGCGGTAAAACTCTCGCTTCTGCGGTAAAACTCCCACTTCTGCGGCTCCGGCTGATTCTCCCTATTTTCGCTTTTGCGATGATTCTTCCACTTCTACGGCTATACTCTTGCGGGACCCAACCACAGGTGCAGTTATGACAGAAGACCAGCAGCTGAAGCTACTCAAACAACTCCCAATTCTTCCGACAATCTTCCGAAACCATCTCGAGGCCCCCGGGACCTCAACCAAAAACACAAACAAGTCTAATACCACTGTCCAAACTAATACCAATCCTTAGAACACCTAAAACAACATCAAAATGACGAATCAACCACGGATTCAAGCCTAAGAACTCCAAAACTCTAAATTTATGCTTTCGATCAAAAAGTCTATCAAACCTCGTCCGAATGATCTGAAATTTTGCACACATGTCACATTCAACGCTACGGAGCTACTCCAACTTCTGAAATTCTATTACAACCCTCAGATCAAAATCTTACTATCAAACTGGAAACTTCAAAATTTGACTTTGGGCATTTCAAGCTTAAATTAGCTACGGACCTCCAAAGCACAATCCGAACACGCCCCTAAGCCCGAAATCACCCAACGGAGCTAACGGAACCATCAGAATTCTATTTCGAGGCCGTCTTCACACTGTTCCAACTACAGTCAAATTTTTCAAAACTTAAGCTCTCATTTAGGGACTAAGTGTCCCAAAACTCTCTGAAACTCAAAACCAAACATCCCGGCAAATCAAAATAGCAGAAATAAATATGGGAAAAGCAGTTAATAGGGAATCAGAGCGTTAATTATTAAGACGACCGGCTGGGTCATCACAACAACAGAGTGAGAAAGAGGTGAATGCTCATAGTCAAGAAGCTACTCAACTACATGC
This sequence comes from Nicotiana tabacum, assembly GCF_000715075.1. NCBI lineage: Eukaryota > Viridiplantae > Streptophyta > Magnoliopsida > Solanales > Solanaceae > Nicotiana > Nicotiana tabacum. The sequence continues at coordinate 60,836,317 of NC_134097.1, forward strand.
ACAACTTTATGATGAAAAGGCTAGGTGGGCTGAATCTCAAGATGCTGCTCTTGATGCTATCGAGCGTGAGTCTACCTCCATTGAACGAGAAAATAATTTGGAGACAACTTTGAACTTCAAAGATGAGGAGACTGTTGCCGCTGAGGAGAAGTGGGCCCGAATGGAAGATAGATATAAGAAATCATGAAACAAAATAAGGTTCACATAACCACAATCCGTGATCTCGATCTTAGCCTCAGTGCTATGAGATCCAAACGGGATGGCCTTTTGACTGAGGTTGATAATCTTAAAGCCAAACTTCAGCTCCAAGGTATTCCCTCATTATTGAAAAAACACACTCTATGTGCCATATAAGGAGGAAAACCTTGGAAGAGTCCAAAGCAGGCATTATTGATATCGGCGATGAGATCGCCAAGGCCTGAACGCTGGAGTTAACTGCTCGAGAGTCTCTCCTGGCTCAGCTCGATGCAACTGACTCTTCTAGTGCAGTTTCGAGTTCTTAGGAACTGAGGAGGAACTTAAAGAGAATAATGATGAACGCTAAGATCACGCTAGCGGCAGATCCGCCTACTTCTTCTGGGGGCGTAGATGCCTCTCTTCCCCCGAGTTCCGGTGGCGATCAAGTTTAGCCTTTTGCTTTCTTTTCTTTTGTTATTTTCCTTTTATATTTTTGTACTTATGCCGCTCGGCATATGTTTGATAAATAAAAGGACATTTTGTTTAAGTATTGCCCAAAGTTCATTCTTTTTGTGTCGAATTAAGTAAGGCTTCAGATGAGGTTTCTTCCGCTAGCTTTTTGGGTTTTGGGCATAAAGTCTTCTAGAACAAACCCTTTACTATGAGAGTTTCATAAGAGAGGACCCTCTTATATTTATGGTATTTTTGAAGAGGATGTCTCCTATTCATTCCAGCACTAACATTTGATGTTTTCAATTAACTTTCAGCAGACCGGGGTTCATATACATTTACATGTACCCTTTTTCTTTAAGAATATGCTGAGAAATTGATCCAATTATTTTAGGATTTTTCCACAACCACCAAATCTGTTTGGATCAGGTAGGTCTGTAAATATGGCAAACAGTAGCTTGTCTTCGGGAACTATGTTTCCAGGCCGGTGAAACCCTCACTCTTGCTCATATGATCAACCTCTACCCTCCAAAGAGTTTTCGAAGAGGCATGATAAAAAGTTAGTAAATGCGGTCATCATGCCATCGTCACCAATGTTGATGATGATAATGATCGTGTTTGGATGGAAAGGCTCGTTATCATTACACTGGTGACATTCTTCCGGAGACAGCACCTCCTATCCCTGAATCCTGAAACTTTATTCGTAAGTTTTTCAAATATTCTTTTCCTTTTGCGCTAAAGAAAATTATCTCCTTTGCTAACTCTTATTTCTCTTATTTCAGCTACTCGTTCGATTCCTCTATCGATTCAAAGCCTGACCCAATGGGTACAGAAGATTTTAGATACTTCCACATCGGACTCCCATAAGTGGAAAGAAATTTCACCCAAATTCAACTGAAAGTCCACGTTGGAGAATACCGCCTTCGAGAATATTCCTGCTCTGCCCACTGTTTCCATCTCCTCGAGCAACTATTGTAAGTCCTCGGGAACCGAGGAAGAAGATAAGGAAAAGGATGAAGGTACTGAACCGGGTACAAAACAACCTTCATCTCCAAAAGATGCAGCAGAGAATTCTCTTCCTTTGGACTTCACTGACAAAATTAGTTGATGCAAACTTCTTTACTGGTTTTTTTGTAACTATGCCAAAATTTCTATTGAGTTCGACATTTTGAAGAAATAAAAGACATCTTTTGTTTAATCTGTACAAAAATATTTTTTCCTTTTGATAAAGTTTGGGAATTTTTACATCCGACAACTTTAATTTTTGGCATTCATACTTCCGGTTTTTACCCTTCAACTATGAAGGTTTTATAAGAGAGGACCCTTATGTTTACGGTGCTCTTGAACAGGACGTCTCGTGTTCATTCTGGCACAAGCATTTGAAGTTTAAGTAACTTTTAAATGAAAAATATCATATCATATTTTTGGACAAGAAAAAAGATAAAAACAAAAGTGCTTTAATTTATTTCTTTTATTTCTAAAAATACATTTACATGTACAGAAATTAGCTTAAGTAAATAAAGCCGCCAATACATATGACTAACTTGTACCACTTATTTCTACGGGGCTAATCATGCAGTCCCCTATTTTGATACGATATAGCTTCCAGTTTTAACAGTCTCCAGTCTTAATGACACTTTTAGTGCTCATATAAAATAGTTCCTTCCCCTAGTGTTCGGATGCTAAGTATGAGAATTCAAACACTACAGTTCTTGATATTGTCAATGATCCTTCTTCTTAGTATGCTTTATATTGTTTTCCTCATTAAAAACCTTACCAGAAAAATTCAATTGGGACGAAAATTGGACGAAGGAAAAAGAGTGCAACACATACTTTCAGTATCATTAAAGATCTTCAACAGTAATGCCTTTTGAGATGAGTCACGTTCCAATTGCTTGGCAATCTTACTTCATCTTGATTTTCCAACTGATATGAACCTTATTCGGTAAGGTCCTTCCCATGTTGGTCCTAGCTTTTCTGCATTGACTTCTCGAGTATTTTGAGATATTTTTTGCAAAACCAAATCTCCTACTTTAAAGTATCGAAGATTTGCTATGTGATTATAGTACATTTCCATCTATTACTTTTATGCCACCATCCTCACATAAGATAAATTCCGACGCTCTTCAAGTAAATCCAGCTTAATCAGCATTGCTTCATTATTCGCCTCCTCGTTTGCTCGGGAATACCTTATGGTCAGTTATTGATACCCAATTTTGTCCATCCTTACTCCATATTATTCTAATGAGATACTATTTTATTATGGAGTCATAATAATATTTATAGCATTCTCTAAAAACTTTTATTATGTATTAGCAACTTTTAAAAATATAAAGCATTTTCAGCTTGTTCAAATATTTATATAAAATAATATTTATTTTTTAACGTCTTGTATCTTATTTTTTATTTACTAATTATCATCCCTAATTACTTTATTACTATGTCATTTTAATTTAATAGTAGTTCAATTATCAACCTTACACCTAACCCAAAAATCAATAAGCCCAACCCAATTTCCCTAAAGTCTTAACCCAATAATTCCCAAAAATATTTTGCTCAATTCCCTTCGACTTCCTCCGTCCAAAGCCCTTCCGACGTCCATCTCGCCTCATTTGCGAGATTCTTTCATTCAACATTGATTTTGATTCTTTTCTTTCCTTTTCTGTCTTTGCTTCATTTCCTTAATTTCTTCTACTTGTCTCTTAACTTTTAATCCTAATTTTATGGCATAACCTTTTACCAGTTTGTAAGAGTATTAGAATTTTCTTTTACTTTCCATGGTAAATGTCCCAAGAAGGAAATTCTCTCGAATAGCCTTAAAGAATCTCTCAATAGTTCGAGAGGTGACATAGTAGGTAAGAATTGTTTGAATTTTATTTTTGGACTCTCTATTATCAAACTTATTCAATTTAATTTGATTTTGGTTTTTTCTCAATCATGTATATTTACTTCCAAAAGCTTTCGTTTCTTAATGTGAATGTTCTAATTATGTAACGTCTAAAACATTATATATATTCACTCGTGCCTTTTATTTTATTTGAATCAATCTCTTTTATTTTTTTAAAATTATTTACCTTTGATTGTACCAATTAATTTTATCAAAAGATCTACCCTGGAACCCAGCAAAACTCATAAATTCTGATAACCCATTCGAATACGAGTCTAACCATACAAGTTTCATCCGAACCGACTCTGAATCGATGTTCAAAATCCAATTATTCACTTTCTTATCTTTCAAGCCAAAATTCTTTCTTCTTTAAGATTCTTTGTTTTAGAGACAAAATTAATGATTTATTCATGTTATAATCATTGATTTGAGTAAGAATTACTTACCCCATTGTCTTAGGTGAAAATTACCTCGAAAATTGCCTCAATCTGAGTTCTAGCTCCCAAAATAATCTAATGAAGTCTATGTATGAAATGAGGCTTAAATAGAAAAAGTTGAAATTTCAGCATTGATGTAGCTGGTCTGAGTTCGCGTGACGCGAGGATGTGGACGAGCTTCTAATAACTGTTGCAGCCCCCTTTCACTCAAGAACTTTTCCGAACACCCAAAACACACCCGAGGTCCTTTGGGACCCTGTAAAATCATCCTAACAATTCCATAAACTTAATATGGACCTATCCATAGTCCTAAAACACATACGAAATCATCACAACTAAGAATCAAAGATCAAATCACATGTTGAACACTCTTTAGCTCATAAACTTCTATCATCTCAAGCGTCCGAATCATACCTAGGCACCTCGAATTTTCACCAAACTTTGCATCAGTCCAACAAACCAAATGAAGCCAACCAAGGTCTCAAAACCACAATAGGAGTCCAATTATATCAAAGTCAGCTCCTAGTCAAACCTATGAACTCTCAAATTCTTCAAATTGCCAACTTTCAACAAATAGAACCAAAACCTTCTAAGAACATCCAAGTTCAAATTCGAACATATGCCCAAGTCCAAAATCACCATACTTACCTATCAGAACCATCAATACACGAATCCGAGGTCGCTTACCCAAAAGTCAACCTTGGTTAACTCTTCCAACTTAAAGTTTCTATAATAAAAACTACTCTTCTGAATCTGTTACATCTCATGATTTTCGTACGTTAAAATTTCGTTTTCAGTTAACCGACGTAGACTCGGAGATGAGATGATCTTTACGTTAATATACTTACGCTATTTATAGCAAGCGATAAATAAGTGTTATGAAGGATAAAAAGATACACGGATTAAAGGAAACGAGTTTTGTTGAAAGTGACCAATTTGAAGTAAAATACGGGCCAAAGATAATATCCGATAATTATGAACTAGTACCATGCAAGGTACCATATGACCACGGTAGTATAATATATAAAGTATACATGAAGTATTTTTAAAAATAAATAAAATTTTAAGTAATTTATGATAATTTTTAAATGGATAATTGATTAATTACCTGGTAATAGAACATTACTCAATTAACTAATAAGTGGATATAAATTAATAAATTAACCCTCCTCTACACGTGGAAAAAAGTCACCAAGTCAAAAATGTGACTAATAAGTCACTTATGCAAGATGTCATCTATGAGAATGATGACTAACCAAAGAATCCTTATTTGCTAAGATTCAAATGAATCAAAGGAAATTCTTTCAAATTTTAAAAAGAATCAGAAACATTTCCTCTTAAGATTTCAAAAAAAAAAAAAAAACGTGGAATAAATTCGAAGTCTAGATTTCATCCCTTTTGTCTTTGGTTTCAAAACCAAAAAACGCTAGAGCAGAAATCATTGCGTCCAAATTCTAAAGCAAGAACAGAAGCAGTTCATCTACAATTTCAACAAAAATCCAAAGCCAAATTTCGTGTGTAAATTTCACAGAAGCAGATTCGTTCAAATAATTTTAAGGATAAGTATGTTAAGACCCTCCCTTCTTTCTTTTGGCACGGTCCAAATTATATTGAAGAAACAAGCAAGTACACAGTTTTCATAAATTACTCTATTAATAGAATTATTAGGGGTGTCTATATTCTTGATTCTCTATGAAAATGATTATTATTTTCTGTTCATGGGTCTCAGAATAATACACAGTTGGAAAAGTTTATCCAAAAGGAATGTTGAGATTATTACGTATTTTTCATGAATATTACTCATGTGTATTGACCCATAACTAGATGGCGTTATATACGCGTATATATGTAAATATATGTATATGGGATATGGGAAAAGGTTACAACGTTATATACGTACCACCACCTGAAACAGTTGGTATTTGTTGATGATGTTGCCCACAGTGGCCGAGACGATATGATGGAATGCCCTTAGTGGCTTGATGATATTATGTACACCCATACCTATGCATGGTACGACATTTATACACATGTGCATGATATTATAAACGTTTCAGAATTTACAAAGTTATTCAGATTTAAAGATGTGTTTCTGTATTCCATGTTTCATCTATGTCTTTTACGTACTAATTTTCATGTCTTACATACTCAGTACATTTTTTATACTGACGCCCTATTTCACGGGGCCTGTGTTTCATGCCCGCATGTGCAGGTATGCAAGCTGACGGTCCCTCTTCTTATGATCCCTGATCCGCGAGAGTTGTCGTGCTCCATTTGATCTAGAGCTGCTTTGATTTTGGTACGATACATTTGTGTATGTATGTGTGTGTATATATATATATATATATATATATATATATATATATATATATATATATTTATTTATTTATTTATTTGATATGGCTCAGTCTTGTCTTTGTACAGTTATGTTTCTATTAGAGGTCTGTAGATAGTATGTCTAGTTGGATAGTATGTGGCCTTGCCGGCTTCCAATTTTGAGATGTATAGCTATCTATAGCAACCTTGTCGTCTTGCCCTAAATATGTTGTATGTATGCCCTTTTGGGCAAATTTTCTTCATGTACATTATTCTCGTAACTCAACAGATGTTATACAGGTTCATGTCCTAAACGTATGCTTAGGGGTGTTTGACAGGTAGGACTCGGGCACTTGTCGCAGCCCATCAGTTTGGGTGACAAAAGTGGTATCAGAGCAGTTATGTCCTAGGGTTGTCTACAAACTGTGTCTAATAGAGTCGACGAAACAAGGGAATGAAAGGCCGCTTTGCGTTGGATGCTCTTTAACCTCCCCACAATGATGGCTCTGTTGTCTTGGGGAGCGTTGAAGCTTGCTTCTTCGGAAGACCACACTTACAGACATGAGGCTACATGACATATAGGATGTTTTCTTCTCTTCTTATCTTAGATCGTGCGATGATAAGCATTCATGTTCCTAACGATGTGTTACGTTTTCGGCGATGCCTCCGAAGACTACAGCCGTTAGCACGGGTCATAAGGCTAAGAAGGTGTTAGAAAGAGAGATAAGTTATACTATGGATTCAGACCCATCTGAGATCATGGGTTCTATTGAGGAGGATCCATCCGAGTACCCATACGAGTCATCCGTTCGAGCTATTTCGACCACTCCGGCAGTAGATGGGGTGAGAGGAGTTCTGACCTCACCAAGGCCCTTAGTTTTACAGCCTGTTGATTAGGGTATGAGGGGAGTAGTGCATGGATTGGCACAACTGGGATTGCCTCAGGCTCAAAACTATGTCAAGGTATTTGAGGACACCAGCTCTTCTGAGGTTCTAGATAGTCCACAGTCTTGGGAGTCCGTCAATTAAGGTTCGTCGATGTATGTTATCGGATACAAAGAGGAAGAAGATAGTAGTGGTCCAAAAGGAGGAAGGTAATTGATAAGGACATGAAGATTCCACTTCGAAGTGTGTCCGATCGAGGTTCTTATATAGGACGAGGCAAGGACCCTCTACTATAGACTTCCTCCATGTATCAGTTTTGGTTGATGAGTTCCACCTTTTCTTGGAATACTACCAAATTAGGGTTCTATGTGTGTTAGGTTGTTTTATGAGGACGTAGGGAGCCCCGTCTTGACTTGTATATATTATGGTTATACCTACTTAGAGGTTTTGCAAACATTATCCTGTATATAGTTTTGGGTATGGCATTTCTACGGCTTAGTCGACCCCTATATATATAGACCCTTTTTCTAAATTAGTTATGCAAGTTATGTTTTAATATTACTACCTATATATTCGGATGTGGCCCGAAATGACCCGTGATAGATTTGAGAATAACCAAGGATAAGGTAGGTGGTGCTCGGTTGGGTAGAACTTGATATTATAATAAGTATGGATTGATTGGCCTTTTTTTATGCTAACATCAAGTATAGATCAAAGGTGGTTTGATTTCAATTTCCAGGAGTGCCTGTTTTAGAATGGAAAGGTAATACCGCATCGCCAAGAGGTAGATTTATTTCCTATCTCAAGGCAAGGAAGATGATAGAAAGGGCTGTATTTATCACTTAGTTCGATTTCAGGATGTGGAAGTAGAGTCACCAACCATTCAGTCTATCCTTGTGGTGAATGAGTTTCCCGATGAACTTCCAGGTCTCCCGCCAGAGCGAGAAATTGAGTTTTCTATTAACCTACTACCGGATACTCACCCAATATTTATTCCTCCCTATAGAATGACCCCTACAGAGTTGAAAGAGTTAAAGGAACAACTAAAGGACTTACTTGAAAAAGGCTTTATCAGACCTAGTACGTCACCGTAGGGTGCACCTATTTTGTTTGTGAAGAGGAAGGATGATTCCTTACGAATGTGTATTGATTATAGGCAACTGAATAAGGTGACGATTGAGAATAAGTACCCGCTCCCAAGAATTGATGATTTATTCGATCAGTTTCAAGGTTCCAAGTGTTTTTCAAAGATAGACTTGAGGTCCGGGTACCATCAGGTAAGGGTTAAGGATGAAGATATTCCGAAAACAACATTCAGGACTAGATATGGGTACTTTGAGTTTTAGGTTATGTCGTTCGGTCTAACCAATGCCCCAACAATATTCATGGATTTAATGAACCGTGTGTTCAGGCCCTTTTTAGATCTATTCAAAATTGTATTTATTGACAATATATTGGTATATTCTCATTCAGAGGCTGAGCATGCAAATCATCTACGTACTTCGCTCAGAGTTCTACAAGAAGTGAAGTTATATGCAAAATTTTCTAAATATGAATTCTGGTTAAATTCTGTAGCTTTCCTTGGGCATGTTATTTCGGGTGAAGGAATCCGGGTGGATACACAAAAGATTGAGGCACTAAAGACTTGGCCTAGACCCACAACACCGACAAAGGTTCATTGCTTTCTTGGTTTGGCAGGTTACTACAAGAGATTTGCAAAGGGGTTTTCTTCTCTTTCAGCACCTTTGACAAAGTTGACTCAGAAGGGAGCAACGTTTCAATGTACTGATGCTTCCGAATGGAATTTCTAGGCATTAAAGGACAGACTAACTTCAGCACCAGTTCTAATGCTCCCAGAAGGGACTGACGGTTATGTTATCTATTCCGATGCTTCAGGCATTGGATTGGTTGTGTGCTGATGCAGCATGGTAATGTTGTAGATTATGCTTCTAGACAACTAAGAAAGCACGAGAAGAACTACCTGACCCACGATTTAGAGTTAGCTGCGATGATTCATGCACTAAAGATGTGGAGGCGCTACTTGTATGGCATTCAAATTGATATTTATACAGACCATAGGAGCCTCTAGTACATCTTCAACCAAAAGGAATTGAATCTATGTCAAAGGAGATGGTTGGATCTACTTAAAGACTATGACGTTGATATTTTATACCATTCGGGGAAGGTGAACGTAGTAGCCGATGCCTTCAGTCGTAGATCTATGGGTAGCCTATCGTATTTGCAGCCAGAAAAGTGGGGAATAGCCCATGAGGTTCATTAGCTAGCTAGTTTTGGAGTTCAGTTACTGGACTCAGGTGATATTGGAATTACTATTCAGGATACGACAACATCCTCTTTAGTAACTGAAGTAAAGGAACACTAGTACGAGGATCCTGTGTTAGTTCATTATAGGGATACCACCCTTCAAAAAGAGAAGACGCCAATGTTGCAGGGCTGCGTCACCAGGTTATGGGAAAAACTCACTATTCTCGTTATTCTATCTATCCAGGAGCAACAAAGATGTATCATGATATTCGGGAAGTGTATTAGTGGGACAAAATGAAAAAAGGATATAGCAGAATTTGTTTCCCAGTGTCCTAACTGTCAGCAGGTTAAAATTGAGCATCAAAAACCCGGTGGGTTATTGTAAGTTATGGAGATTCTGACTTGGAAATGGGAACTAATCAATATGGACTTCATCGTAGGGTTATCTCGTACCCAGTGTAAGTTCAATTCGATATGGGTGATTGTTGATAGGCTTACAAAGTCAGCCCATTTTCTGCCCGTTAGAACTACATATTCCTCAGAGGATTATGCGAGGCTTTATATTAAGGAGATAATATGACTGTAGGGTGTCCCTGTATTTATTATCTCGGATAGAGGAGCTCAATTTATAGCTAATTTCTGGAGGTCCTTCCAAAAAGGATTGGGGACTCAAGTAAGTCTAAGTACAACATTTCATCCCCAGACAGACGGACAGGCTGAGCATACTATTCAAACACTGGAGGATATGTTAGGACCTTGTGTAGTAGACTTCAAAGGTAGATGGGATGATCATCTGCTGCTTATTGAGTTCGCATATAATAATAGTTACCATTCCAGTATTCAGATGGCTCCATACAAAGTTCTTTACGGATGGAAGTGTAGGTCGCCTGTAGGGTGGTTTGATGTTGGAGAATCTAGATTATATGGGCCAGACTTGGTTTAGCAAGCCTTAGAAAAAGTAAATCTTATCCGGGATAGACTATTTACAGCTTAGAGTCGTCAGAAGTCATATTCTGACGTGCGGCGACAAGAATTAGAGTTCGGGGTTGATGACTGGGTATTCTTAAAGGTGTCGCCTATGAAGGGTGTAATGAGGTTTGGAAAGGAAGGCAAACTTAGCCCACGGTATATTAGACCTTATAGGATCATTCGAAGAGTGGGCCGAGTAGCTTATGAGTTAGGATTGCCCTCAGAATTAGAGTCTGTTCATCCGATTTTTCACGTATCTATATTATGAAAGTGCATTGGCGATCCTACTCGAGTGGTGCCCACAAATGATGTACAAATTACAGAAGACTTATCATACGATGAAGCTCCGGTTGCCATCCTAGACTGACAAATCTGCAAGCTGCGGAATAAGGAGGTAGCCTCCGTGAAAGTACTTTGGAGAAACTACAATGTGGAAGAAATGACCTGGGAGGCCGAGGAAAACATGAAGTCTAGATATCCCTACTTATTTCCTCCTCCAGAAAAGGGTCCGACTGAGACATCATAATCATAAGGTACGTGTACAAATTCTTTTATTGGTTATTATCGTTGGTCGTGTGAGGCCATGATCGTTATTCATAATTATGGTCCTGTGTGGCGTTGAGTTATTAAGCTTCTACGACGCGAATTGGTAATGGTGTTGCTACAAAGGCGACCCTGCCAAAGTGATACAGAACTCGGGGAGTTGAACATTCGAGAACGAATGTTTCTAAGGGGGGAAAGGTGTTACATCTCGCGATTTTCGTACGTTAAAATTTCATTTTTAGTTAACCGACATAGACTCGGGGATGAGATCATCTTGATGTTAACGTACTTACGCTATTAATAACAACCAATAAATAAGTGTTATGAAGGATAAACAGATACACGGATTAAAGGAAATGAGTTTCGTTGAAAGTGGTTAATTTGGAATAAAATACAGGTCGAGCGATAATGCCCGATAATTATGAACTAGTATCATGCAAGGTACCGTAGGACCACGATAGTATAATATATAAAGTATATATGAAGTATTTTTAAAAATAAATAGAATTTTAAATAATTTGTGGTAATTTTTAAATTATGCGGGTAATTAATTAATTACCGAATAACAGAACATTACCCAGTTAACTAATAAGTGGATAAAAATTAATAAATTAACCCTCTCCACACGTGGCAAAAAGCCACCAAGTTAAAAATGTGACTAATAAGTCACTTATGCAAGATGTCACCTATGAGAATGACGACTAACCAAAGAATCCTTACCTGCTAAGATTCAAATGAATCAAAGGACATTCTTTCAAATCTTAAAAAGAATCAGAAACATTTCCTCTAAAGATTTCAAACCAAAATAACGTGGAACAAGTTGAAATCTAGATTTCATCCCTTTTGTCTTTGGTTTCAAAACCAAAATACACTAGAGCAAAAATCATTGCGTCCAAGTTCTAAAGCAAGAACAAAAGCAGTTCGTATACAATTTCAACAAAAATCCAAAGCCAAATTTTGTGTATAAATTTTGCAGAAGCAGATTCGTTCAAATAATTTTAGGGACAAGTATGTTAAGCCCCTCCCTTCTTTCTTTTGGCATGATCCAAATTATATTGAAGAAACAAGCAAATACACAGTTTCTATAAATTACTCTATTCATAGAATTAATGGGTGTCTATATTCTTGATTCTCCATGAAAATGATTATTATTTTCTGTTCATGGTTCTCAGAATAATACACAGTTGGAAAAGTTTATCCGAAAGGAATATTGAGATTATTACGTATTTTTTATGCATCTTACTTATGTGCATTGACCCATGAACAGATGGCATTATATACGCGTATATATGTAAATATATGTATATGGGATATGGGAAAAGGTTACGTCGTTATATACGCACCACTACCTGATCAGCTGGTATATGTTGATGATATTGCCCACAGTGGCCGAGATGATATGATGGGATGCCCTCAGTAGCTTGATGATATTATGTACACCCATACCTATGCATGACATGACATTTATACGCATGTGCATGACATTATAAACGTTTCAAAATTTACAAAATTATTCAGATTTAAAGATATGTTTCTGTATTCCATGTTTCATCTATGTTTTTTACGTACTAATTTTCATGCCTTACATACTTAGTACATTTTTCGTACTGATGCCCAATTTCACGGGGCCTGCGTTTCATGCCCGCATGTGCAGGTAGGCAAGCTGACGGTCCTCCTTCCTAGGATCCCTAATCCGCGAGAGTTGGCATGCTCCACTAGATCCGGAGCTGGTTTGATTTTGGCATGATACGTTTGTATATATATATATATATATGTATATATATATATACATACATACATACATACATACATACATACATACATATATATATATGTATGTATGTATATGGGTATGACATGTCTTAGTCCCGTCTTTGTACAGTTATATTTCTATTAGAGGTCTGTAGACAGTATGTCTAGTTGGATAGTATGTGGCCTTGCCGGCTTTCAGTTTTGAGATGTATAGTTGTCTATAGCAGCCTTGTCGGCTCGCCCTACGTATGTTGTATGTATATGTATATATGTCCTTTTTGGGCAGATTTCCTTCATGTACATTATTCTCGTAACTCAACAGATGTTATACAGGTTCATATCCTAGACGCATGCTTAGGGGTGTTTGACAGGCAGGACTCAGGCACTCGTCGCGGCCTATCGGTTTGGGTCGTAACATAATCAACCCTGAACTTCTCAAAAATCAATACCGACCATGCACGTAAGTCGTGATACCTCATATGATGTTATTCAAGACCTCAAACCACTGAACAGAATGCTAACGCTCAAAACGACCAGTCGGATTGTTACAATTCTTGTCTATGTATTTCTCTTTTCGGACATATATATTTGTTGAGTTAATTCTAATTACTCTTGTTAGATGTTCGTGATGTAGTGACGCCGTGTTTTGGGCAATTGTTGGATAGTTATGGCTGTATTTAGACCTTGTCATTGATTTGTACTTATGATATTGTATTGACAGTTATTTCACATTGTTATTTATATCATAAAATAGTTAATGACTTAATAATTAGATATTATGATGTTGATTGAGTATTAGCTTTCCTAGTGAGTGGGTTAAGCACCATCACGATCCTTAGTAGGATTTCGATCATGACAAGAGGAGATGGGAAAAGGCGATAGAGGTGAGAAAGGAGAAGGAATCAATATTGAATAAAGGAGGAGAGAGGAGAAGGGACGATGGCAGATTGGTTGGCATCACTAGGGTTTACTATTAAGGGAGATGAGTAAGGAAAGAAGGAAATTTGAGGGTGACTGTCGGATGGGAAATGGGGTTAGGGTTTTGGTCTCCAGTGTAAAAAGATATGTTTAAGTACTTAGATGGGAGATCGGATATGGACTGTTAGATTAGGTTGATTAGATGAATGAAATTATTTCTGTATACTAGGATTAATGAGTGGAATTAGGGTATTAGTGGAGCAATTGAATTGGACCGGGTCAAGGTCTGTTGGACTTGATTTTTTGGGCCTACTCTTGGGTCAAGATTGGCTAATTCTTGGCTTAAAAGCCTAAGTTGTTTTTTGTTGACTAATGGTTGACTTTTATGAAAATGACCTCGGAATAGTATTTTTATGGATCCAATAGAGTATCATAATTTTGGACTTGGGGGTGTACCAGGAGTTGAATTTGGAAGTCCGTAGGTTGATTTGTTTTGTTTTGTCAAAACTTGGCAATTTAAATTTTAGAAGTTTGACCGTAGGTTGACTTTTGGCTATACGGTTCGGAATATGTTTTTGGGACTTCGAATAGGTCCATTATGTTATTTAGAACTTGTATGCAAAATTTGGTACTATTTGGAGTTGAACTGGTAGGATTCAGATGCTTAAATGCAATTCTAGTAGTTTTTAAACTTTACTTTGAAATTCATGTGTTATGGTGTCTAATTCGTAGTTCTAGATGTTATTTTTGTGTTTTGATCGTGCGAACAAGTTCATATGATATTTTCAAACCTGTGTCGATGTTTGATTTGGAGCCTCGATTGCTCGGATGAGTTTTGGACATGTTTCAGAATGGTTTGAACTAAAAATAGAATTGTTGGTGTGCTGGAGCTCAGTTATCGCAATTGCGAGCACCAGCCTCGCAATTGCGAAGTTAACAGGGGTGCTCTGATGTCGCAATTATGACTTACCCCTTCACAATTGCGAAGTCAACAGGCTTGAGGCTTGGGTAGCATTTGCGAAGATTTGTTCGCTTTTGCAAAGATGTCATTTGTCGCAATTGCGACGTTTGTTGAGGCTGTCAGGGTTCGCAAATGCGATCCCTGGTCAGATATTGTGAGACGCCCAAAACTCTGTCGCAAATGTGACATCTACAATTAGACAAAAGGGTTGGGAGTCAGATTTTTTATCATAAGGCTGTGTACAATAGATCCTTGTGGTTCGACCCTTTCCCGAACCTCGCGCATAGCGGGAGCTTAGTGTATCGGGCTGCCCTTTTATTCTCTCATTTTAAAATCCTAGACTCGGTAGGAGGCAATTTAGAGAGGGGTTTTTCATCTATAAATATTGGGCAAGTGATTCCAATCAATTTCTAACTATATTTCATGACTATCTTAGATTTAACATCAAATTTATGTGAATAAAAGAGAATAAACTGGAAAATTTTGTCAAGTTTTTTAAAAATTAAGAATTTGAGTTTTGAAAGTCGATTTGGACTTGGATTTTAAAACTAATCTCATATATGGACTCAGGGGGTTATGGGTAGTCGGAATATACCTTTGGACTCAGGTTTTGACTGGGCGGGCCTCGAGTTGACTTTTGTTGACTTTTTGAGAAAAATGTAAAGATCATTGCTTTACCTATTGGAATTGTTTTCCCGTGTATTGTTTGATGTTATTAAGCCAATTTTGTTTTTATTTGAGGTGTGTGGAGAAGAAATTTGAGCGGGATGGAGCTTCTAGTGTATCTATTGGGCTTGTTTGAGGTAAGTATCTTGCCTAACATTGTGGGGGAGGGGGAAACTACCCCTTAGGATTTGGGTTGATTGTGCTATTTGTGTTATGTGAAGGCCGTGTACGCAAGGTGACGAGTGGGTACACGAGCTATATGTGGTGATATTTGACCGGTTTAGATTTAGACTCTTTCCGTGCCTTTAATTGAATTGTCATATTATTTTTTAATACTTATTGCCAATCTACTCTTACTTGTGTCAGTTTATCCTTACCTGATTTATTTGACTTGTTTAATACTTGTTCTACATCTCACTTTAGTAGAAGTTATTATATTCCTTATTGCCTTGTTGCATCCTTAATTGTTGAATTACTTTTATTTGAAATCGTTATTTCGTGAATTATATTTTTGTTGAGTTATTGGTGTTGAAGTTGTGATAGTCGTTATTACATTGAGGCGAAGTTGTTAATTATTGAGATATCTTCCTTGTTGAGCAATTCACAATTATTATTATTGTTGATATTCTTGTACACATTGTGATTGAGCCATGTGCTATTTGTTGTGGAAATATTGATATTGTTGATTTTGGCAAGTTGTGGTACATGGACACTCGTGGTGCGAGTTGTTATTGTGTTGTGATATTGATGCACATGAGGCGGTATAAGGATAGGGTTTGATGTGCATGCGGCAGCATAAGGTAGGATTTATGTGTGTGTTGCTAGTAAGAGAATTCCTTAAAGCCACACGGTGTCATAAGGTGGGCTAAAGTGTGTGTAGCTATTTCGAAAAGAATGTTTTCAAAACTATCTAAATTTAAGGCTCATGCGGTGGTATAATGAAAGATTATGATTGAAATTGAAAAATGTGAATACGAGGCGGTAGCTCATTTGCAATTTTTGTTGTATATGAGGCGGTACCTCAGTTGTGATTCTTGTTGTGCATTTCATGTTGAAAAGAGTTAATTGTGGAACAATTCTTGTTGCTTTTATTCTTCCTTGACTTATTAGATTTGTTCGTATTTGACTATTGTGGTTCTCCTTATTTGCTCCATTATTGTTGTCTTTATGCTTACAATTATGTCATTAGTCTATACTATTAACCTGCTTCATTATCATTTAGTTCTCATCTTTCCATTACTTTTTGTTATTATATTTTCGTTCTGTTTATTATGTCCTAGTAGGTGTCTTGACTCGACCTCGTCACTACTCTACCGAGGTTAGGCTTGATACTTACTGGATACCTTTGTAGTGTACTCATACTACGCTTTTGCACATCTTTTGTGCAGATCCAGGTACGTCTGCCCATGTTGGACGTTAGTGACTGATTGTAGCTATTTTCGGAGACTTCAAGGTATACCTACTCGACGTCCGCACACCTCAGAATCACCTTCCATATCTTTCCATTCTATTGTAATTTTTATTCAGACAGTGTTGCAGTAGACATTCTAGATTACTCTGTAGAGCTTATGACTCCGTTCCACCGATTTTGGGGGAAGTGTTGTTGAGATCTTTTTTTGGAAAGTTATATGAGTTTATCAATTTTACTTTAGTATTTCTATTTGATCATTTATGTTAAGTTGTTACTAAATGTTAGGCTTACCTAGTCTTAGAGACTGGGTGCCATCACGATATGAGTTAGGCACACGGGTTGAGTTGAGTACATCATTTCACCCCAAATAGACGGGCAGTCCGAGCACACCATTCAGAATTTAAAGGATATGCTTTGTGCCTATGTTATGGATTTTGAGGGTTCTTGAGATCAGTTTTTGGCGCTTGCAGAGTTTGCCTACAATAGTAGCTACCAAATTGAGTATTCAGATGGCTCCTTTTGAGGCCCCATATGGGAGACGTTGTCCTTCTCCAATTGGTTGGTTTGAACCGGAAGAGGCTAGTTGGGCACGGATTTGGTTCGAGATGCCTTGGATAAACTCAAGTTGATTTTGGATCAACTTTGTATGGCCCAGTCTAGACAGAAGAGTTATGCTGATTGGAAGGTTCGTAATGTAGCATTTATGGTAGGAGAGCGAGTCTTACTCCGTGTTTCACCTATGAAGGGTGTGATGAGGTTTGGGATGAAGGAAAAGTTAAGCCCTAGGTATATCGGTCCTTTTGAGATCCCTGAGAGAGTTGGTGAGTTGTCCTACAAGCTTGCATTGCCACCGAGCTTATCTGTAGTTCATCCGGTGTTCCATGCTTCTATGCTCCAGAATTATGATGATCCATCTCATGTATTAGACTTCATCTCAGACCAATTGGACAAGGATTTAACTTATATTGAGGAGTCGGTGGTGTCACACCTTCTTTTTCTACTTCGAAAGAGGTATAGAGGAGTTTTTTCAATTACAGTGATAATAACCGAAACGGGATTATTCATATCAAATTCAAAGTCTCCACTTGGGATAATTTATGGTGTCCCAAGTCACCGGTTTAAAATTCTGAATCGAGGAAAGTTGACTCTTATTTATGGTCTGTGAACATAGAAATCCAGATAAGGAATTCTGTTAACCTAGGAGAAGGTGTTAGGCATTCCCGGGTTCCGTGATTTTAACACGATCGCTCAACTATTAAAATTTGCCTAATTATCGGATTAATTACACATTTTAAACCTACATGCATTTTTAACTTTCTAATCGCTTTTAGTGTTTATGGAATTATTCACGATCGTCATACACTTGGGAACCGCGTCACATGAAATGCACCGGCGATTTACAACATGTTTCATTCTATTATTATTATTCAAAATTATGGTAGGGTCACATGAAATGCACACCCGAATTGAGATTTACGCATCATGACCATGCCACGAAAACCGTACGCATAGCCACGATAATTCATTTACGTGCCTAAAAGTTGGCCTAACCACGTGATGACGGCCTAAGCATACACCTAACGATGGACAAATGATAAAGCAATAAATATTCTAATTCCAATTTTACCTCATTTCAACCCAATGTCCCACGGCCCTTTGTATTCTATAATTCCATAATTACCTAAGCATCTAGGTAGACCAAAAATCGGCGCAAATAATTATTCAAGTAAATCAAATGACAGCATTTCATGAGGAAACCATTCAAGCTAAGAACCGGTCACGAGAATTTAAGGCACAAAGTAAGTAATTCCAAATATTGACTTATCATTTTCAAAAATAGACTAATCTTGTAGATCGAGCAAGAACAAATTAATACACAACACAAATAATAGTAATTAACACTGTCACATTTAACCCAAACTCAATCACGATAACAGAATATCATTAATAAAACAAAGATCTACAGTTTAGGAGAAAAGAAGTGGATCTTTAATTAGCTTTCCCAATAAAATGTTCCTTCAGCAAAACTTTACAGCATTGGCTATTTGACGCGAGCAAAGACAGAAATCGACGCCGGAAAAACTGGCACACAAACCCGACTGAACTGCGAATCTATCCGAAAACCTCAGACTACGACCTTTGATGAACTCGGAACTCGACGTTAAGCGCAACGGAGTAGCTGATTTTGAGTGTGCAACAAAGATACTCGATGGTGGAATTTGAGCGACACTCATGGAGGTCAAAATAGTGGCATTGGAGCTATTAATCTATAGGGGAACGATGGGTTCCCTTCCCCTTTTTTACACTTTTGGATGTAGGATTTATATGAGGGAGTAGCTTGGAGAGAAAGGTTGGCCGGTGAGGGAGTCAGTGTGTGTTTGGCCGTTGATTTTGGTAGTGGAGGCCGTTCTCCTCTCTTGGGGGAGGTCAGTCGCCTTTTGCTTGTGTGGGTTTGGGTGGAGATAAAGAAAAGGGGGTGACGAACGTGAGTTAGGGTGCTGCTGGAGGAAGTAATGTGGTAGGTGTTCTGTCGGGTGGTGTGAGGTCTGTTGTTTTAATGGAGAAGAAGAAGTTCAGGGAGGGGGTGTCATGTGTTTTTGGTCCTTTTTCGGCTGATTAGAA
The DNA here is from genome assembly GCF_000715075.1 of Nicotiana tabacum. NCBI lineage: Eukaryota > Viridiplantae > Streptophyta > Magnoliopsida > Solanales > Solanaceae > Nicotiana > Nicotiana tabacum. The sequence continues at coordinate 60,855,576 of NC_134097.1, forward strand.
GCAAAGAGGGTGTAAGGTTTTTAATGTGTTAGGTCTAGGTTATTATGTGGGTTTAAGGGTATTGCGCTCAGGGAATGGGCTAGAAACTCGGGCCTTTATGATTAGATTTGCTTAAAATTAGCCTAATTAACTAAAAATCTATTCATCAAACATCAAATTTTGCCTATTAAATAAAAAAACCAAATATAGAAATATTACAAAAAATATTAATTAGCCCTACTTAAGTAAAAATAATTATTAAAATAAAACTAATATTAGTTTTACGAAAGGTATATAATCTAAAAGCAACTAAAAAGAAAAAATATTTTTGTAATTTTTATTTTTGTGATAAAATAAAGTAAAAGAGTCAAAACTAATTGAAATAGCGATATTAGGTCTAAACTAAATATTTAAGATAATAATGTGTAAAATCTAGGGTCAAAAATTACATGTCTACAACTGCCTCTCTTTGACTGGAAACACGAATGGTTTTCAGACAAAGAATACGAGACATGTTGTTTGACCCGACCCTTATTTAGAGAGACCAAAAACTAAAAGATAAGAGAATGTGACCGAGCCCTGGTATCTGAGCTGCCTACATATCCTCGGCTATAAAGGAATCATGCCATATGTAGTTCAGAAGTAGGAACAGTGATGGAGTATACCGAAGTGGAGAGCCGATTGAGGTGCCATTCCGTTGAGGTTCCGATCCACAGTCCTATTATTACATCAAAATCAGAAATGAAAAAGACTAACTAAGCCTGTCAACTATGAGTTACAAGATCCTATCTATAAATCTTCTGAAGCTTGATCTTGAGTCTTGAATGGTTCTTCATGCAGACTTTAGATTTGAAGCTTGACGCTTGCTAGCTATAGGCGCTAGTTCATTCTTCTTCAACTTTTTGGATCAAGAACGGACATGTAGTGCTCGTGTCTTGAGCAGTTCACATCCTTTTCTGCTTCTGCATTCGGATTCACTTTTTTTCTTTTTTCTTTTTTCTGGATTAAGACTACTTCTGTTGGTCATCTCGGACTATTGACTCGCATTCTTGCCGCGAGCTTCTGCTACTTCTAACTTGAATTGAATTCTGAAATGACTTCCCTTGTTCTCTAGGTGGGTGCTTGCTTGAAACTTGAAATAATTCCGAAATGAATTCCCTTGTTCTCCAGGTGGGTGCCTGCAATCAAAACAACAAAACAAACAAAATTTTCTACCCTAGTTTGCACTCAGAAGATTTGTGAGTTGTTAGCAAAACTATAAACCACTCATGCTACTGGTGCAATGATGAGAGTAAACTACAAACTCGACTCGGATGTGTGTCTCATGTGAGTAAAACCCAGAAACTTTGACTAGCAAATGTGTCTCCTAAAAATAAAACCTGAATGACCCAAACTAGGAAGTGCATCTCCTAGGGATGAAATCTCAATTTAGGAAGTGCATCTCCTAAAAGAATAAATTGAAAGTCCTTGATTAGGAGGTGCGTATCCTATGGGTGAAACTTCAATGACTCACACTAGGAAGTGCGTCTCCAAGGAATAAACTTAAATGACCCAAACTAGGAAGTGCATCTCCTAGGGGTGAAATCTCAATTTAGGAAGTACGTCTCGTAAAACAAAATATAACCTGAAAGACCCAGACTAGGAAGTGCGTCTCCTACGGGTGATATTTTAATGACTCAAACTAGGAAGTGCGTCTCCTAGGGGTGAAATCTTAGTTTAGGAAGTGCGTCTCCTAAAAGTATATCCTGAGAAACCCAGAATAGGAAATGCATCTCCTAGGGGTGATACTTCAATGACTCAAACTAGGAAGTGCATCTCCAATGAATGAACTCAAATAACCCAAACTAGAAAGTGCGTCTCCTAAAAGTATATCCTGAAAAACCCAAACTAGGAAGTGCGTCTTCTAGGGGTGAAACTCAATTTAGGAAGTGCTTCTCCTAAAACAAAATATAATCTGAAAGACCCAAAATAGGAAGTGCGTCTCCTACGGGTGATACTTCAATGACTCAAACTAGGAAATGCGTCTCCTATGAATGAACTCAAATGACCCAAACTAAGAAGTACGTCTCCTAGGGGTAAAATCACAGTTTAGGAAGTGCGTCTCCTAAAAGTATATCCTGAAAAATCCAGACTAGGAAGTGCGTCTCCTAGGGGTGAAACTTCAATGACTTAAACTAGGAAGTGCGTCTCCTATGAATGAACTTAAATGACCCAAAACTAGGATGTGCATCTCCTAGGGGTAAAATCTCAATTTAGGAAGTGCGTCTCCTAAAACAAAAATCTAACCTGAAAGACCCAGACCAGGAAGTGCATTTCCTACGGGTGAAATTTCAATGACTCAAACTAGGAAGTGCATCTTCTAGGAATGAATTTAAATGAACAAAGCTAGAAAGTGCATTTCCTAACAAGTATAGTCTGAAAGACCCCAACTAGGAAGTGCGTCTCCTAACGGGTAAAACTTCAATGACTCCAACTAGGACATGCGTCTCCTAGGGATGAATTTAAATGACCGAAACAAGGAAGTGCGTCTCCTAGAGGTGGACTCTCGATTTAGGAAGTGTGTCCCCTAGAGCAAAATATAACTTGAAAGACTTAGACTAGGAAGTGCGTCTCCAAGGGGTAAACCTCAGTGACTCAAACTCATATAATCCAAACTAGGAAGTGCGTCTCCTAGAAGTAAAATCTCAATTTAGGAAGTGTATCTCCTATAACAAAATATAACTTGAAAATCCAGATTAGGAAGTGTTTCTCCTAGGAGGCGATGTGTGATCTTCTCAATAGCCTTTGCGTAAGCAGAATTAGGGCATTACACCTGAAAAATTCAAGCTTGCAAGACTTTGATATGAACATAGCTTTCGTCCCTGTTTCAGATAAAGAAAACTTGTGAGTTTAAACATGGTGGTTGGTTTGTGGCCTTGACTTTGAGGGCGATTGCTCCTTCACTTTCCATGATAACTTTGATTTCAACTTGAAAGACATTGCTTGTTTATTGACTAAACACTTTATCTGTCACCCTTATCATACAAAACACCTCTGATCCGTTCAAACCTAATACTCTTTATCTGTTGCATTGTGCTCATGAATTGACATATACCGAACCTTTGCATTTCACATGAATCCCAAAGCACGTTGATTGTTACCAACTTAGTGCGCATACTGTTCTTTCCTGACTTATGCCACTTTGATATGCTAGCCAGATTTCGTTTTGTGCAATTGAAAAGCTGGTAGCAAATTTTGAAGTCATTTCTCACTTGTTCTGACCAAACAGACTCAAGAAGAGGAAGCAAACAAAACAAAAGGAACATAGTAAGGGACAATGGAAAGAGATGATACCTAACAAGAAAATTACAAAATAGAAACTTATCAGACGTGGATACCAACTCTAATGACCATGACATGCACCTTTGGATTAAGTAGCCTAATCTGTCAAGCAAGTCTAATATTCAACTCTTGTTATACCTCTTCGCCATGAAACTTGGATTCAATGCTCCGATTATCCTATCTGACTCTCTATCCTTATCCGACTTGTAGTGTCCGAATGGTTTTCACCATCAAGACTCTCTCATTTTGTTTTTTATCTTAACTTACCGTCGCCTTATGGTGCCTGTGAAGGTTTTTACCAACAAGACTCTCTCATTTTTTCTTTTCTTCTTATTTCCTCTGATTCTGCAGATGACAAAGCATTGACCATAGTAAAATATCATATGGTCATGACATGTCTAGCTCGACACTCTCAAAGATTATCTGGGAGGTTTTTTTTGGACTGTAATGTGGCTTTTGGACAGGGTTAGAAAGAAAGGATATCATAAAAGCTCAAAATAACTAAGGCAATGGGGTTAATTTATTTATAACTTTTGGAATCCATTCTAAAAACTTTGCCCCAATTTCTAAAACAATGGAATTTGATTCTTTTTTTGAAATGGAATTTCTAGGGAAAACTACTCTACCCTTGGCTTTGTGGGATTATAAAATATTTTATTTGGTGCGACCGAGCCGTAAGACTGCCTACGTATCTTTTGGTGACAAGAATCATGTCAAACGTAGTTCAAAAGACTACTCTTTGTTGCTGCTATTTTCCTTTCCCTTTTTTCTGTTTTTTTCTTTTTGATATTTTTTTGAATGAAGTTCTAAAACAAACCTTATAGGGCATGAATTTTTTTGTTCTTCTTTTTTTTCCTTTTTTATGTGACAACTCTAACTCGATTCCAAAAGAGGGGAGGTCAAGAAAATTAGCATAGGCTCAAAAGGGGTACCGAATGGTATAAAGTATTAGGGTAGCTGAAAGAGGGCCTCCCAATCCTTGAAAATGCCAAGTATAACATTTCTTTTGCAGTTCCGGCGTTAATATCACTAATATGATTTCCACCTTTTTTTAGTGCTTTGTCAAGTACAGAACTTTCGTTGGGTGATTTCTTCTTCACAATGGATACCCTCCGTCTATTTGGAACAAAATCCCTTGGCTTTATCTTGTTACTTGGGATGCACTCAAACTCAAAGTTACTTGCTTCAAATTATTGGGATGCACTCTCTTATAATAAATTCTTGTCATCCTATTAATTTCCCAAACTATCTACCCCAGTTTCCCACAATTCAGGCTTTAAATGATCTCAAAACATCTAAATCTTATTTCCCTCAAATGTCCCTGTCATCTTCAAAATTTCTTATGATAAAAATAACTTTTAAAATTAGGCTAAGAATTATGCGTGCATGTCATGTCACTAGAATCACCATGAAAAGACTATGTAAAGAAAAGAGTACTAAACAAAAACTGACTAGAAATAGAAAATAGGAAATTACATTAGACATACAGTGAAAGGATTTGAACAACAAAACAAGCAAAATACACTAGGGTTACAACCCTGGAAAAACCTAAATAACACTAAAAGGGGTACTGCGACTAAATGAACTAGGCAAAATAAAAAGGATAGAAGGGTTTGAGTCATAAGACAATATCCGGATTACAACCCTGAAATAACCTGGACAACAGAAATGACAACAAAATAAACCACCAAGACTCCCCCTCGGCTAACCAAGCGTCTTTCCAATTACCAAGCTTGACATCTTAACCACTGAGTTCCACATCAATATTACTAAGAGCATTACCAATTTCAATATCATTAACTTCAGTCAGCAAGTTCCCAAGAGGATTCTCATACTCTCTATCACCACGTATCATCCCCACAAAGTGTGCATCATCATGTGCAGGTAAAGGATTCTGCATGATATTCTGGGTGTCACTGTCCTGGATCACAATTATCTCTTCTTGAATCAGTCTTTCTATTTCCCTTTTCAAAGCACGGCAATCTTCAATGATATGACCTTGGACATTAGAGTGGTACATGAATTGTATAGTAGGATCAAAACCTTTTTCATATGGGTCTGGAGTATAGTCGAAGAGCGGCTCAATCAGGCCAGAATGCTTTAACTTTCCAAACAAGCTTGTGTAGGACTCCCCGATTGGCGTGAAACTATGTCTTTGCCTTTGTTCCCCTCCCTGCCCCAATTTTCTAGGGTTGTTCGGTGCTCGAAAATGTTGTGAAGGCAGGAGTGCATTATGCGGTACTGGAGCTTGCCATAAGGAGTGACCCAGTGGTTGGACAGATGACCGGACATTGTTCAGAGGATAATACTAAGGTAAATTATGTGAAGCGGGGGGGATAGGTTTGGGGTTGGGATTGAGGCTGAGTATATTGGCGAGGCGGACCCGTTGGACCATATCATGATCTTGAGACAACCATGGCAACATCATCGTGTTCCTTCTGACCCAACAAGCTTCCCGTGTTGTTCTAAATTGCTTGTGTTGTGGCTTTTAAAGTAGAATAGCTCATGATCTTGCTCGACTTCAACCCATATTCTACTATTTCTCCCATTTTTACCACATTATTAAAAGGCTTACCCACAACCGAGATCAAATGCCCAAAGTAAGTTGGCTCTTGAGCTTTGTAACGACCCAGCTGGTTGTTTTACGAATTAATGCCCCAATCCCTTATTTACTGCTTTTCGCATGTTTGTTTCTCTTATTTTGATTTGCCGGGATGTTTGGTTTTGAGTTTCGGAGTGTTTTGGGACACTTAGTCCCTAAATGAGAGTTTAAGCTTTAGAATTTGGACCTTAGTTAGAGCAGTGTGAAGATGAAATCGGAATGGAATTCCATTGGTTCCGTTAGCTCCATTGGGTGATTTCAGGCTTAGGGGCGTGTTCAGATTGTGTTTCGGAGGTTCGTAGTTTAATTAGGCTTGAAATGCCAAAAGTTGAATTTTGAAGTTTCCGGTTAGATAGTGAGATTTTGATATCGGGGTCGGAAAGGAATTCCAGAAGTTGGATTAGCTCCGTAGTGATAAATTTGACGTGTGTGCAAAATTTCAGGTCATTCGGACGAGGTTTGATAGACTTTTTGATCGAAAGCATAAATTGAGAGTTTTTGAAGTTCTTACGCTTGAATCCGATGCTAATTGGTTGATTCGATGTTCTTTGAGGTGTTTGGAAGATTTGTATAACTTTGAATAGTGGTATAGGACTTGTTCGTATTTTTGGTTGAGGTCCCGAGGGGCCTTGGGATGATTTCGGAAGGTTGTCGAAAGAATTAGCAGTGGCTTGAAGCAGCTGAAGCTGCTAATCTTCTGTCATAACTACACCTGCGATTGGGTCCTACATGTGCGAAGCCGTAGAAGCGGCGCTAGCATCAAAGAGGAGAGCCAGCAGGGACCGCAGAAGCGGCACCGCATCTGCGTAAAAATGGTCGCAGGTGCGGAAGCTGGGTTCTTAATGAATTGTCGTAGATGCAACTTCAGTTCTGCAAAAGTGGGACCGCAGGTGCGGTGCCATGGCCCTAGAAGCAGATTTGCTGGGCAGAAAAGAGAAAGATCGAGGGTTTGAGTTCATAAGTTGGAAAATCGAATTTGAGCTCGGTAGAGCGTGATTTTGGGAGGAATTTGAAGAGAAAATCGGTGGGTAACTATTCCTAATCCCTTTCTAGTAGTATTCCATTAATCTAGTGTTAGTTTTAACATTTAATTTTCAGATTCGAGATGAAAAATTGAGGAAACGTGGAGAAAAGTTCTTAGGCCAAATTTTGGGGGTTTTGATCTAGATTTTGATGTCGGATGGGAATAATTTTGGTATAAATGAACTCGTGAGAGTATGAGAATTCTGTATTTGTAAATTTTACCCGATTCCGAGATGTGGGCCCAGGGGAACTTTTGGTCATTTTCCATAATTTCACGTATTAACTTAGAATTAATTAGTGGAATCAGTTAATTGAAGTTTTATTTACATTATGCAATTGATTTGAATAGATTTGGGTCATTTAGAGTCATGTACTCGTGGCAAGAACGTGGTTTCAGGTTGATTTTGAGTCGGTTAGAGGTAAGTTGCTTGCCTAACCTTATGTGGGGGAACTCCCCTTAGAATTTGGTATTGTTGATATTTGAAATGCCTTGTATATGAGGGGACGGGTGCATACTTATGCTAATTGTTGAAAATCCTGTTTTCATTAAGTTACAAAAATTGTGTTTCCTTTCCTATTTATACTATTTGCAAATTTAAGCCTGCTTTAGCTTAGGGAAGCATGTCTAATTGACTTAATTGCTTATTTGCTCAAACTGCCTTATTTGGATTATGTACAACATGCTAGGTTAGAAATACCTGCTTTACCTTGGTATGAAATTTTAATTGAATTGAGTATTCTTCATGCTACTGCTATGTGTTTACTTTGAGACTATGGGACGGTATCGTGGGAGATCCCCCTGCCTGTTTACTTTGGGACTACGGATTTGTATTCCGGTAGACCCCCCTGCACTTTTATATTGGAACTACGGGATTGCACCCGATAGATTCCCCCAGTACTGGGTATTTACATTTGGGACTAAAGATCGAGATTTCGGTAGATCCCCGTGTACTATGAGTTGGACTACGGGATGGTATCCCGGGAGATTCACCGGATATTTACATTTGGGACTATAGATCGGGATTTTGGTAGATCCCCGCACACTATGAGTTGGACTACGGGATAGTATCCCGGGAGATCCACTGGATATTTATATTTGGGACTACAGGATGGTATCCTAGTAGATCCCCGATTGTTATTTCTATGTGAGCTGTATTCTTTCCGTGATTACTTCTGTCTCTGTAATAGTTGTTGTTATTCTTATTATCTTGTATTACTTCATACAGTTATCATTTAATTATATTGTCGTAGTCTATACTGTTTTATCTCGTTTTTCAGCTATAATCAGTAGGGCCCTGACCTTCCTCATCACTACTCGACCGAGGTTAGGCTTGGCACTTACTGAGTACTGCTGTGGTGTACTCATGCCCTTTATGCGCATGTTTTTCATGTGAAGATCCAGGTACTTCGACTCAGCTCTACTACCCTTGAGGCGAGGTGATCCATCAGAGACTTCGAGGAATATCCGCCGCGTCTACAGACCGAAGAGTCCCTTTCCATTCTCTCTCATAGTATTAGCCCTTCTGTATTTACTTTTGGTTAGACACTCCGGAGTTAGAACACTGTAGTATTTCCATAGCTTGTGATTTCATGAGATTCTGGGTTTTGGGAAATTGTTCAATTTTTGAGATCTTGTATTAGTATATGCCGAACGACATCTTAAACACTTCTATATTTATTTATCTTCAGTTTTTATTAGTTTTTCCGCAATTGTTAGGCTTACCTAGTCATAGAGACTAGGTGCCGTCACGACAGTTCACAGAGGGTGAACTTGGGTCGTGACAAGCTTGAAGAAAGTACTCGACCATCTCATCTTCTTCCATCGGGGGATTGACTCGGGCAACTTGCTCTTTCCATTTGAGCCCGTATTCCCTAAAACTTTCATTAGACTTCTTTTCCATCTTGGTGAGGGACATACGATCCGGGACAATTTCCATATTGTACTGAAAGTGCCGGGCAAAGGCTTGAGCCATATCGTCCCATGTATACCACTTGCTAGCATCTTGGCGGGTGTACCACTCCAGAGCTGCCCCTCTCAAACTCTGACTGAAATATGCCATCAATAATTTGTCCTTCCCACTGGCGCCTCTCATCTTACTGTAGTAGCCTCTAAAATGAGCCATGGGATCTCTATGTCCGTCATAAAAATCAAACTTTGTCATCTTAAACCCAACAGGTAGTTGGATGTCAGGAAACAAGCACAAGTCTTTGTAAGACACGCCCATCTGGCTCCCTAACCCTTGCATATTCCTCAATGATTGTTCTAGACTATTTAGTTTTCTAAATATCTCCTCTTGCTCTGTGTTCTTGGGTGGCTTCTCAGTTTCACTATGAGGCTCAAAGTGAGGAGTGCAAGAATAAGGATCCGAGACTTTGAAAGTGGGTTCTGGAGCATAGTATTGGGCATCACGAACTTTGAACACAGTCTCGCTAGAGGATCGAGGAAAAGTAGCTGGTGGAGGAGATACAAAAACATGAGTGACCAAAGGAGCAGGATATGAGGTGGTTTTGGCGGGTGAAGTGTGAAAATATTGTGGGAAGATATCAGCAGCAGTGAGAACCTAGGCTTGTGATAGTGGTGGGATAGTTGCAGGGTTTTCAGTGTAGTTAGCGGGGAATGAAGGTGGAGGATGCCCCTGATCCAAGACTGATACATTTCTGCCATCTGTCCTTTCAACCTTAAGACCTCTTCTTTCAACTCAGATTCTGATTCAACAATTCCCTTAGACGGATCAACAACACCTGTGTCCAATCTTTGCTAGCCATGGCTACCTTGCTCTTTGAACTTGTATTGTATGGATGGGTTACCAGTTTAAGAACCACAAACCAACCACCCTTCTTTATAATGAAGATAACAAAGAGGAACAAAATAAAGTCATCATGTTAGCGTTAGGGCATTTAACAACTAAAAATATCACATTGCGTGCAATGCACCTAGCAACAATTAACGGTTCAAGAATGACTTCGAGGGTCACAAGGTCACTTGGCATCATCCCAATTTGTTCATTTCAATCTTCTCTTTTCTTTTCTTTTCTAGCACTTCTTGGCTAGCTCATTTTCCTTCCTCTTTTTTTTCTAACTATCGCTCTTTTCTTTCCTCTCATTTCTCACATCCCGTAATTTCATCCTCTTTTTTTCTTTTCTCTTTTTTGTTTTTTTTGATTTATATAAAAAGAAAATGATTCGATCGAACCCTATGTAGGTTGCCTACGTATCATAACGCCACATGAATCAGATCTTTGCGTAGTTCGGGAAGATCAGGAATAAAATAAACAAACTAACGTTCTCATTTTTCCTTTTTAATTATTTTTTACCTTAATGACTACTCTGATGAGAAAAAAAGAAGAAAATCTCTCCTTTTTTAGACGTAATATTCTATGATCTATTCTAAACTCAATCTTAAACGAATATATATTTTCTTTTTTTTTAAACAGATACTCTATGAGAAATTATTAAGGAAAAAACCCTATAAGAGAAAAATATTTTTTGATTCTTGATTCTTTTTTAGGAAGGAAATCTAAAGAATAAACTAAAGAAAAATATTTTAAATTTTCATTTGATATCCTGAAGAAAGATTTCGAAACGAGAAATGAAAAAGATAAGAAATGTTTTTGGATTTCAGTTTTTGATTATCTAAGGGAGAAACTCTGAATATAAACAAAAGATAAAGTATGTTTTTTTCTTCTATATACAATGCCCCAAAATTCTAGTGAAAAAAAAAAGAATATATATATATATATATATATATATATATATATATATATATATATGTATATATTTCCCAAAGAAGAATCTCAAAAGAAAATTTTTTTGGATTTTTAGAATTAATATCTTAAATAAAACTTCTAAAGAGGTATTAATAGAAAATTCTCTTTTTTTTTCTTTTTCTTGTCTTTTTAGACTTAATATACTAAAGGAAATATAAAAGCAATTTTTATTTTGATTTCTAGTTATTAATTTCCTTAGGAAAACCACCTCAAAAGATTTTTTTTAATTTCTAGAATAAGTATTCTAAAGAAAACTTTTAACAGAAATATAAAAACGCAAAATCTCTTTTTTTTGAATTTCTGATTTATAACACATTTTTTCAAATACAAAATAGGAAGTACAATAACAAAAGACTCAACAAACTTAACTAGCCTATGACATACTCTAATATCACCTAAAAGACTCAACATTATTGTACAAAACTAGAAGGTAAAAGATGACATAAAAAGAAAAATAGACTAAAAATATAATAAAAAAAATCTCCTTAAGCAACTCCTGAATGAGCGATCCTGACTGAATCCAGTAAGTAGATCCACACCTGTATGATAAAATTAAGGCTAAATAAAGTTAAAGACCTAGATCACTATGTGAGACAATAACACTTCATGTTGGACACATGCAAGACATGATTGAGACTATTTTTGCAAAATGGCTTATGTGGCCAAAAGGTGGCTAGAAGTGCAAAATTTGGCTAAGACCCCACAAATCCAAGAACCTAAGATTCACTAGAAAGGCTGGACCCTATGTGGATTGCCTACGTATCACGCCCCGAAAGACGAGAATCAGGTATGCGTAGTTCGGGAAGATTGTATACGGGCGACATATCAAGCCCTGAAAGACGAGAATCAGGTATACGTAGTTCGGGCCGATTGGATACGGGCGAAAAATTAAAAAAATATTAGAGAAAATATATTTTTTGTCTTTCCTTGAAAATGATGAAACATGTAAACTCTTTTTGAATTTTTCATTTTCATTTTTTTTTGGTTTTTTCTTGAAAAAGTGTGAAAGAAAAATATAACTGGGCCCTACTTGCTTCATTTTTATACTTCAACCTCTTTTCTTTCTCATTTACCCTCAAAACTCATTGGCCCGCCAAATGACCCCTTTTACCCTTGAAGATTCCAACATGTAGCACATTAGAATACATCAGGATGGTCTTTTTGTTTACCGTGAAAATAGTAATAACAATTAAATTTGATTATGGGACTCTATAAATATGTGATCTATTTTTATGCTAGTTGTTAAGCGGTTGATGCAATGTGTGAGACTTAAAAACGAGATAAGAGCTAGGAATAAGGTGATAACCAAACCGATAGGTTAACAATCGGGGCCTCGAGCTTGTCGATTCGGGGGCCTCGAGGTCGATTCCGGTGCTCGGCTGGGAGCTATTGAAGGCAGTTAAAGAGTGACTAATAGTTATAATAAAATCAACGAAGGATCTTTATGGCCAATGATAAGCAATAAATGATGAACAAATAATGAAGATAATAAATGGAAGCAATAATATCAAAAGAATGTGTTAGAGAGCAGAGAGAATGTTCTTGTATATTTCATGTGGAGCAATAGGAGCAACATATGTTTACAAAATGACAAGGATCTCCTTTATATATGAGGGGAATCCCAACATGGTACAAAATGCATTAATTACAAAGATATGGAGATGAGACAGCTAGATGATGACCTGATTCGGGTTTAGAGTAGCCCACTAGACTTTGTCAGCCCTAGTCATATGTCTTGGGAACTCCCCATTACTACCATAGCCGTGGTCAACATTGTCCCAAGGTCGAGCGACAACGAACCTCGAGGGAGGAAACTCGACCGTAGCCTTGTAGTCTCGAGCCTTCGAGATGATCTTTTGAGGTGCCTCGATGACGAGGAATTGGACCCTTCGATTTCACCATATACAGATAGTCCCCGCGTTTCTTAGAGAGGAGCGATAAGAAACGTTTTTGATATCGAACTCTTCGGGCTTCCCATGATGATGTCATATTGCTGATATTACACTTATGATGTAAGCCTCCGCGATAACCGGGGCATCCCATGGACTTGTCTTTTTAGCGTCATTCAATGCGCTGCCGATTCCCATTCTTCAAAGCGACAATATCGTTGTCGATTCAGTTTTCAATAACGCATTGATTGCGCCTGCCGATTCGTCTTTCAAAGGCATTGATGGCATTGTTGGTAATGCTATCACCCCCTATAAATGGGGGCCTTCTAGTACTATCTTTTTATCCAAGTGCGTTTCAACATCTTTCCATCCCTTTCTTCTCACCATCCTCCTCCATTGCTACCCACCATGTTTGGGGTCTACGACCTTAAGTTTACATGGCGGCGTTCTCATCTGCCACGCCATGGCCTATTACTTGGGCTTTCCCTTGCCGAGCGAGATTATATTGTCCTGTCACTGTTGTTGTTGTTGTTGTTGTTATGGTTGTTACTGATGTCGTCATTCGCTCGAGGTGAGGAGATAGGGAGGTCGGCTTCTTCCAACTTAGGAGGACGTTTGGACTCTACACCACTGCTCGGAGAGCGTTCGGACTATACACCGCTGCTCACTCTCCTGCCCTGGCCTGGTGTGGCACTTCATGCCCTTAGCTTTCCAAGGGATGTAATGGCACAACCAGCTTCTAAGCTTGCACGACACAATATCCCAGAAGGCGGACTTGAAGCAGCCGTGCAAGCAGTGTTGGTGCTCGCCGAGTCCTCTATTTCTGGCTTCGGCGGGCTATGTCTCTTTTTTCTGCTTTTTCTGCATCACTTTCCTTTTCTTCATCTTCCCACTTTCCTCTTCTTCATTTTCTCTCTCGTAGATATTATTCCGGAGGACCGAGGTGAGACCCCAGAGGAGGTGGCGGTCGAATATATTGCCACCGAGGATGTACACCCGAGGATATGGTGCTCGAAGATGCTGCCGCCGTAGACAAACCCTTGAGATTAGATTAGGCTCTTGTCGTTTACTATATGTGTACTTTTTCACTTCTTTGTTTCTGTGTAAGGACCCCTCGTGGGCTTTTGTAATCATATGTAAGGACCCCTCATGGGCTTTTGTAATCAAGTGTTTATGAATACAAAAATGTTTCCCCAATTTTGTCTTTGATGTTTGTTATATTTCCTTTTATTTGCGTTTATAGAGACTCTGAATGCATGATTCTATCGGCTGCTGCCAATATCGAGTTCAGTTGTGAGTATTTTTCCTGAACTTTGATTGATCAATACGACTTCCCGTGGAACCCTTTGCCATTCCTTGGATCGAGCCTGGATTGGACCGATAAACTCGGGTCATCGGGACCCTTACTTTGATTTGAAAGATGTAATGTTTTGAGCCTTGAGACAGATATTTACCATTTAGATCCTGCGGTAATCTTTAAGGGGAAATTTTCTTGGAGGTCCGAGGGTAGGGACTGCCTTTAAGCTTTCGAGAGCAGTCCCCGAGTGGGGGTTTGTTCAAACCTGGGCCACCTGGAAACTTGCTTTGAACTTAGCGTAGATAGCCTTAAGGCATTGTAGATAGATTCCGGATGAGGGTCTACCCAAATTTAGATGGCACCCCGAGACCAAGCCCCTATGGGTGGAGTTTAAATGCTTATTTCCTTGGAGCCTAACTCTTTTTGACGGAAGTTCTCGAGGTCGGGTACCACCTCGAGACTCGTGATGATGTCGTTGGCTTCTCAGAGCCTAACTTCTCTTTGATGGAGGTCTTCAAGGTCGGGTACCACCTCGGGACTTGCGATGATGACGTTGGCTTCTTAGAGCCTAACTTCTTTTTGATAGAGATCATCGAGGTCGGGTACCACCTCGTGACTTGTGATGATACCGTTGGATTCTTAGAGCCTAACTTCCCTTTGATGGAGGTCCTCGAGGCCGGGTACGACCTCGGGACTTGTGATGATGCCATTGGCTTATTGGATCCTAACTTCTTTATGATGGAGGTCCTCGAGGTCTGGTACCACCTCAGGACTTGCAGCGGTACGGGGATCTTCTGCCCCAAATCATTACGTGGCATCACCTAATGAATGATTTGGAACGATATGGATGCCAGGCTATCGAGGTGATTCCGCCGGTGCAACTTCCCGAAGTGATATCGGTCAGTGTTTTTAATTAGCCTCTGAGGCAGGCGGATCGTCGCCATTTTTTTTCCATATATCGGGTTGTTTCTACTTTTTTGGATATTCCACCATTCTAAGTAGTAACCCTCTTTTTTTTTATTTCTGTGTTACGCCTTTTGTTATTTTAGTACTAACGCATTTGCACAAATTCCTGCTTTAGTTATCTAATTTTGCCATAGCCATGATTGCTACATCGGGGTTCGTCCGGCAGAGGGGGAGAATTCTGCCTCCGGTACTTATGACCAACGATAGCGTACCTTGAAGATTACTTCTTTGATAGGAGAAGAGCACCTTGGGTTATTGAGAAAAGACTGCGAATGGGGGGATAAGGTAGTGATACAGATACATTCCCCGGATGAGGGCATCATGGATCGTGTCGATGGATTTTTGAATGTGTATACATATCCTTTCACACTAGGCCCCCTTGATAGGGTTGTGCTCGACTTCTGTTCAAAGTATCGGGTTACCTTGGCGCAGATCCACCCGTCATTTTGGCGGATAGTGTTGATGATGAGATTTTTTGCGGAGAAGGTAGGGCTTGAACTTACGCTCAGTCATCTTATCAAGCTGTACCGGCCCTTTCACCATTGGGGTCTGCTAACCTTGCGATGCCGGTCGACCACGCCCTTCGTCATTGATGATGAGGAAGATGGAGATCAGGAGTGGATGAGTTGATTCGTCCGAGTACGGACCACTGACATTATCCCCGTGGAGCTTATGCCATTCCCTGAAGAATGGAATTATAACATAAATGGTACATTCCATGGCTTCTCAGTTTGTTTATGGTGAAGACTGGCTTCATAAATGTGCCTTCTTTTCTTTCTCTGCAGCGGTTTCATGGGCACCGGGCGACGTTCCTGATCTGCTAGATTGGGTTCGGAAGTTGGCATCCCACTCAACTTGTGATGAGCGTAAATGTCGAGCTTTGTCCCGGGGCAGATGGGAAGCAAAGAATCATGGTGCGTGTTGTGCGGTTTTCTTTATTTCCCTTCCTTCATTTGGAAATGTACTTTCCCTTTCTCCGTATTAATCTTGCTGTTGTAGGTAGCGGAGAGCCTTCCGAGGCGAGGCCACGGCCCTTTGGAGAGGGGGAAGGGTTGCTAGCTTCCGGGCTAAAGAACAACAACAATAAGCGAGAGATGCCTCTACGAGGTGATGGCGCTCAATGCAAGGCGAAACTGGGCCGGGGCTCTGGAGCAGAATTATTGTCTGGGCCTGCCGTGCCCGTGGTTCCTAGTTTTGGAAAGATGGTTTCTCCGTCGTTGTCGTCTTCTTTTTCTATCAAAAGTACTTCAAGGGATACTCGGAACCTGGGGTCACATACACCGAGCGACCGTGCCTCAACCAGAGTCGACCCTTTTGGAGCTGAGGGAGCTAGGTTAGCAGATGTGCGCTCGGCCTTCGAGGAAGCCCAATAGCTTCACTTCGAGGTGAGTTTCGGCACAGGCCTTTTGAGCTTCGTGCCTTCTCTTCCTTATTATGTTTTCTTTTGTAGGTCTTCAACAAGCTTAAGTCCAGGCTGCTTCGTCGTGAAGCCAGGATGCGGAAAGTTCTGGATGGGGAGAGATCCTTTAGGCTCCTTTGTGATGAAAAGGAAGTCGAGTTGGCACACTTGCGGTGTGAGGTGAGCCGGAGCTTGAATTATGAGAGCTACTTGAAGTAGCATGTAGTTTTCTGTCCTGGGTGAGTGTGTGTTCCGCCTTCTAGCTTCTGAGGCTAACGCTTTATTTATCTTAGTTACAGAAAAAGACGGAGGCCCTGGAGTGCCTTCGGGATAAAACTGGCCGAGCCAACATGCGCATGATGAGCTAAGAGCTCAAACTGAGGTTCAAGCTTTAGAGGGGAAGGGTGCTTTGGCTAAAGTTCCTGCCTTTGAGGCTCAGCTTTGCTTAGTTTGTGATAATTCTTCGATTCAAAAATAGATGTGATTATGAAGCTCAAGTCCGAGCTTTCGAAGGTTAAGGCTGAGATCGTTGATGCCTGGGCTGAAACCGTAATGATCCGAACTAAGGTTGACCAGAAGATGATGATCTATTTAAAAGACTCTACGGATGCTCAAGCTGAGTTGAGAAGGATCCTCAACCGCGAAGAGAGGATCAAAGAATATGCTCGTTACAAGTCTCGAAGAAAGATTCTCGAGGAGATCCGTGCTAGGGGTTTTGTTCTTTCAGAAGAGTTGGCGCGAGCGAGGGCGGATGAGCATAATGCTCGATTACTTCTGTCCTACATTGAAGATAGCGAAGATGAGGCCGATGGGCCATAGCCCCCAGGGGGGACGTAGATTTTACTTTCTAATTATGCGTATAGCATTTTCAAAGCACGTTTGTAGATGGAGCTTGTGTTTTTTCGTATATGTGTATAAAAGAAAACCTTGCGGCTTTACTTCTTCTGTATCTCTTTTTGTCTCGAATTTGGCTAAGTGAACTGGAATTTAGGTCGATAGGAATCCTTAGATTCGCGATAGTGCCATGAGGCTAATTAGGCTGGCCCATAGGCTTTTATGTACTTGGCCGATGTGAGCCTTTAGTATAAGCTGGCGTTTGAGCTCTTATGCTTTTGCGTGGGCTGGCGACAATGACTCTTACGCCTTGGGTCGAAGCGACCTTTTAGTGTAAGCTGGCATTTGAGCTCTTACTCTTTTGCTCTAGGACATTTTTAATTAACTCTTTTGGGTTTAGTCTCCGAGTCGGGTTTCGACTCGAGCTCATTCGACCCTCAAGTTTTTGTATTTGTGCGGGCTGGCGACAATTGCTCTTGCCCCTTGAGTTAAAGCGTCCTTTTATGTGGGTTGGCAACAATGGCTCTTACGCGATGGGTCGATGCAACCTTTTATAGGCTTTGGTTTTCCCTCGTTAAAGACTTTTTGAAATAATTTTTTCCTCTCTCTTCGACGGTTCGATAAAAACCTCGATTACAAATCGTTATATGGCGATGATCGAGCTCCTCGGGAGGTTTGGCTCGGAGGCTGAGTATCTCAAAGCCTTTGATTTGGAGGTGACATGGTCGAAGCTCTTTTGCCTATGTCGAGGGTAGCCTATTTAACCGTTTTTTTCGAAGTAGATTCGATGTAATTGAAGGCCTGTGATTTTGTAGCGACGGTTGGGCGTCCCTGAGTCGCGTTAGTTTGGATGGTATAGCCTTATGAACATAGTCATTTGTGCCTTTAGTATAAGCTGGCGTTTGAGCTCTTATGCTTTTGCTTGGGCTGGCGACAATGGCTCTTACGCCTTGGGTCGAATCAACCTTTTAGTGTAAGCTGGCATTTGAGCTCTTACTCTTTTGCTCTAGGACATTTTTAATTAACTGTTTTGGGTTTAGTCTCCGAGTCGGGTTTCGACTCGAGCTCATTCGACCCTCAAGTTTTTGTATTTGTGCGGGCTGGCGACAATGGCTCTTGCCCCTTGAGTCGAAGCGTCCTTTTATGTGGGTTGGCGACAATGGCTCTTACGCGATGGGTCGATGCAACCTTTTATAGGCTTTAGTTTTCCCTCGTTAAAGACTTTTTGAAATAAATTTTTCCTCACTCTTCGACGGTTCGATAAAAACCTCGATTACAAATCGTTATATGGCGATGATCGAGCTCCTCGGGAAGTTTGGATCGGAGGCTGAGTATCTCAAAGCCTTTGATTTGGAGCTGACATGGTCGAAGCTCTTTTGCCTATGTCGAGGGTAGCCTATTTAACCATTTATTTCGAAGTAGATTCGATGTAATTGAAGGCCTGTGATTTTGTAGCGACGGTCGGGCATCCCCGAGTCGCGTTAGTTTGGATGGTATAGCCTTATGAACATAGTCATTTGTGCTTTGTCGGAGCTATTTTAATCCCGAGTGAAGTAGTTTCAGTGTCTATATCGAGGGTATGCCTTTTAAGGGTCTTACAAGTTCGATATATAGCCTTAACTTTAAGATCGAGTTTATGCCTTTAGTAAGGTCTTACAAAATTTTCTTTTATGCCTTTAGTAAGGTCTTACAAAATTTTCATGCCTTTGAGGTCTTACAGTTTTTATATACTTGGTACAAGTATGGTTCATGCCTTGCTTGAGGTCTTACAGATACTATTATTGCCTTATGTAGGTCTTACGAGACCGAGTCAGCCCGCTTGGGGTCTTATGGCCTCGGGTTTTTTAATGAATGGTGATTGGCGATAGTCCCCGAGTCATCGAGGGTATCCTCGCTCGGGAGCCATTACTCATAAACATGGTATTTCCCTATTGAGGGCTTACGATTTCAGAGATTCTAACCCTGAGGTCGTGCATTTTTTGAGGTTTTGACACCAGTCCCCAAGTGTTCCGGACACTTTCGTCTCTGGAGATGTTTTGTGATTTTGCCTCATTGAGGGCTTATGAGTTTGGAGTTCCGATCCGGGGATCGCTCAGATGTTGAATTGTTGACGCCAGTCCCCAAGTGCTCGGGACATTTTTGTTAGAGGAGTCTTTTTTGCGAAAATGCCGAGTTTCTTTTGGAGCGTGAGATGCTTTGATAAAAAAAAGATATTCTTCGTCTACTTGGTACAAGTATATATGTTTTCGCCGTCGGGGGCCTGGCTATATGGACATGGTTCGTTCGACCGTTTGGCCCGGTACATTGTTTTCCTATTGGGACCCTATTCGGCATTTCTTGGTTTTTCCGAGCGGATGGCCTTCGGGGGGGGGGGATTCCCACCAGTATTCGAGGTTGGTAGCAAAAGAAGCCTTGAATATTTGTTGAGTATTCCTTAGGTAGCATGTATATGTTGCCTCGTTAAAATCCTTTTACGGTAAAACCTTCTTTGGGATAAAAACCCAATCGAAGGAAAAGAGTGCAACAGACGCTTTAAAACATTAAGGCCTTCGAGCGTGGTTTTAGCGTTTCGACTGCCTCGTTCGGATGCCTGCATAAAGGTTAGAATGGAGTATATATTAAAATACAAAGGGAGATGGCCATACATCAGTGTGGGATGCGCCAACGATATTTTGAGTTTCGATATGTTCTAGTCACTTGTGGTGAGGACGCGGTACGGTCCTCTGCATTGTTTAATCAGTCTTAACCGAAGATGTGGTTTGATTACACTTTGGCTCATTTGCGGGTGGAGGTATTGGTGCCGGCGCCACATCGTGCACCGCAAATATTTTTGTTGCCCCATGTTGTTCCCCGTAGACTGTTTTAATCCCATCCTTTGTCGGGAATTTCATCATTTGGTGGAGGGTGGATGGTACTGCTCTCATGTCTCCTTCGATGACATGGAATTTGACATTCTGGGTTGTGCCGTCCACGTTGACTGGGAGGGTGATTTCTCCTTTCGTTGTTTCACTCGCCATGTTGAATCCGTTGCGGACTCGAGTGGCGGGCACGATTTGGTCAAGCAATCCAAGCTGCTCTATTACCCTCGACCTGATAATGTTGGTCGAGCTACCTGGATCCACAAGTACACATTTTATTTGAAATGTATTTAAGAGGAAAGAGATTACCAGTGTGTCATTGTGGGGTTGAGACAAGGTTTTAGTGTCCTCTTCGCTGAATGTGAGGGCATCCTCGGGTATGTACCTCCAGGTTCGCTTTTTTCTAGTGATGGATAGATTTGTCCTTCTCATCACGAGTTCTTGTGGGGCATCGATGCCTCCCAAGATCATGTAATGACATGTTGTGGCTCATTCGTTTCATTCTTCTTGGCTGTCCCGGAACTAATTTTGGCCTGGTCACTTAAGAATTCTCGGAGGTGACCTTTATTGAGTAGTCTGGCTACTTCTTCTCGGAGCTGGTGGCAATCCTCGGTCCTGTGGTTGTGTGTGTCATGAAATTCACACACTAAGTTATGATTCCTTTGTAAAGGATCTGATTGTACGGGCTTGGGCCATCTGGCATCTCTGATTTTACTGATAGCGAACACGATGTCTAATACATCGACGTTGAAGTTTTATTCTGATAGTCGGGGTGCCTCTGTTGGCCTCGCGTTCCTATCGAATCTGGCTCTGTTGATGATCCCTTGAGGGCTCTGTCCTCGGTTTATCCTTCGATCGTTGCGAGGTGGGTTACACCTGGGGCGTTCCTTCTGTCTTCGGTGTATGGCTGGTACCTTTCTTTGTTCGGCTTTGGCTCATTTGCTAGAAGCCTGTTGGGATATACCGAGCCCAAGGGGGCTCCTAGTTGGTCGTCTTCAACCCTGATCTTCGACTGGTATTGGTTGTGGACGTCCGACCAGGTCACGACAGGATATTCAACCAGATTCTGCTTCAGCTCTTCGAAGCCACCAAGCTTCATTCATTCAGACCTTGAGTGAATGCCTGCACTGCCCAGTCGTTAGAGACTGGCGGTAGTTCCATTCGTTCCATTTGAAAGCGAGACACGAATTCTCGCAGCATCTCGTTCTCTCTTTGCTTGATTTTGAAAACGTCAGATTTCCTTTTGGCTACCTTGATGGCCCCGGCATGTGCCTTTATGAAGGAATCTGCCAGCATAGTAAATGAGTCTATAAAGTTTGGGGATAGGTTATGATACCACATCATTGCCCCTTTAGAAAGTGTTTCTCTGAACTTCTTCAGCAGGACAGACTTGATCTCATCGTCCTTTAGGTCGTTGCCCTTTACTACACAGGTGTAAGGAGTAACGTGCTTATTAGGGTACGAGGTATCATTATATTTTGGAATATCTGGAATTCTGAACTTCTTTGGAGTAGGTTTCGGGGCCGCTTCTCGTGGGAACGACTTTTCTACGAACTTCTTTGAGTCTACACCTTTCTAGATCGGGGGCGCTCCTGGAATTTGGTCGACCCTGGAGTTGTAAGTTTCGACCTTCTTATCGCTGTATTCTATCATTTTCTCGCTCGATTTGATCATTCTGGCGTGGTCCTCGAGCATCTTTACGATGACGGGATCGGCCATCGACCCATTATTGCTCAATCTCTCTAGTACCTGTTCGATTGGGGGAGCTGTCCCCAGTGTTACTGTGCTAGGAGTTTTCTGGTGACTTTGCAGCTGAGCAATAGCCAGCTGTTGTGTCAAGCCCCGAGCCTGGGGGCGAGACCGACACCTAGTTCCTCATCTATCCCTGCGTACCACTTGTGACTAAAAGACTCTAAACATGTAATGTCATACTTTGGCTATGGGCCACAACACAAGATAATGTGCGATGCAAATATAAAACAAAATGGAGACTGACACTGACTAATGTCAACATAAAGTTGGGCTGGCAAGGCCGTTATAATTACTACAATTGACAGGCCAACATGTGACGACCCGTCCAGTCATCTTAAGAATCCCCAATCCCTTATTAATTGCTTTCCCGAGTTTATTTCTGCTATTTTGATTTGCCAGGATGTTCGGTTTAGAGTTTCAGGGAGTTTTGGGACACTTAGTCCTAGAATGAGAGCTTAAGTGTTGGGAAGTTGACCATAGTCGGAATAGTGTGAAGACGGCCTCGAAATGGAAAACCGATAGTTCCATTGGATGATTTCGGGCTTAGGGGCATGATCGGATTGTGGTTTGGAGGTCCATAGCTAATTTAGGCTTAAAATGACAATAGTCAAATTTTTGAAGTTTCTTGTCTGATAGTGAGATTTTGATCTAAGGGTCGGAATGGAATTCTTAAAATTGGAGTAGCTCCATAGTGTTGAATGTGACGTGCTTGCAAAATTTCCGATCGTTTGGACGAGATTTGATAGACTTTTTGATCGAAAGCATAAGTTAAGAGTTCTTGGAGTTCTTAGGCTTGAATCCTATGTAAAATTGGTGATTTGATATTGTTGTGAGCATTATGAAGTTTTGAACAAGTTTGAAGGATGCCATGGGATGTGTTGGTACAATTGGTTTGAAGTTCTGGGGACTCGAGTGAGTTCCAGGTAGGTTACAGGATGTTTTAGGCCGAAAATCATAGCGTTGCAGGTCCAAAAGAGTTGCAGGCCTCGGAACCTACCAGTGCGGTCTACACAAAGTCCAGTGCGTGCGCAATGGGGGCCGTGCGGCCGCATAAAATGCAGTGCGGTCCGCGGTGAGGAAAATTTCACTGGTCCTATTTCGGAAGCTCATATATTGTGATCTACAAGGAATTTTGGGATGATTCTAAAACGAAAGCTGTAGATCTTTGTGTCTAAAGCCTATCACTGCAGTCAAAACCTGTGCGGACAGTAGTCGTTTTTGTGCAGACCGCACTGGTTTTGTGCGGACAACACTCGTTTTTGTGCGGTCTGCAGTGGGGGAAATTCAGGGGGGGGCTATAAATACGAGGTTTTGGGTTTTATTTCATATTTTGACCTAGAGAGCTCGGATTTTGTCGATATTTCGAAGGTTTTTCAAGAACTTCATCGGGGCAAGTGATTCTAACTCAAATTTGGCTAGAGTACATGAATCCATATTTAATTCGTGATTTGGGATGAAATTTGGGAAGAAAACTTGTGAAATCTTTCAAAAATGTAAAATGATGATTTGAAGGACCAAATGGAATCGGAATTGGATAATTTTTGTATGGTTAGACTCGTGAGTGTATAAGGATTCTGAAAATGTAAATTTTACCCAATTCCGAGACGTGGACCCAAGGGGCATTTTGGTCATTTTACCTAATTTTGCGTATTAGCTTAGAATTTCTTTGTAGTATCAGTTGCTTGAAGTGTTATTTACATTATGCAATTGAATTGAATTGATTTGGGCCATTTGGAGTCGAGTACTCGTGGCAAAGACGTGGTGTTGGGTTGATTTTGAGTTGGTTCGAGGTAAGTGGCTTGTATAACGTTGTGTGGGGGACCTTCCCCTTAGGATATGATATATTTGGTAATTGAAATGCGTTGTACGTGAGTTGACGAGTGCGTACTTGAGCTAATTGTTGAAAATCCAATTTTACTTTAAGTATTTTAATTGAGTTTCTTTTACAGCTTTACTCTACTTCTGAATTTAGCCTGTTGTAGTTTAGAAAAGCATGTTTAGTTGATTTAATTGCCTATTTGCTTAAACTGCCTTAATTTCATTACGTGAAACATGTTAGGCTAGAATTTAACAGTTTACTTGGTACGAAATTTTGCATTTAATTGAGTATTCTTGTGTTGCTTATATGTGTTATTAATTTGGGATTACGGGAAGGCATCCCGGGAGATCCCCTATACGTATTTATGATCTGGACTGAGGTGCGGGATACCAAGAGATCCTTGGCACGTATATTGAGGATACTAAGATATACCTAACATATATTGAGGATACCAAGAGATCCTTAGCATATATTGAGGATACCAAGAGATCCTCGAGATACAAAGAGATCCCTAGCATATATAAAGGATACCAAAAGATCCTCAGGATACCAAGAGATCCCTAGGATATAATGAGGATACCAAGAGATACTCGGGATACCAAGAGATCCCTAGCATATATTGAGGATACCAAGAGATCCTCGGTATAACAAAAGATCCCTAGCATATATTAAGGATACCAAGAGATCCTCAGGATACCAAGATATCCCTAGCATACATTGAGGATACCGAGAGATCCTCGGGATACCAAGAGATCCCCGGTATATATTGAGGGTACTAAGAGATCCTCGGGACATTGAGAGATTCCCGGTTATCATCCTTATTATGAGTGGTACTTCTTGGTGTTTGCCATTATTTTGTTTCCGTTATTGTACTCTTTACTATCCTGTGTAGATTCTTACTGTAGTTTTTCAACTGTACTGCTTATCTTATACTATCATGTCTCATATTCTCTATATTTATTTAATCTCAGTAGGGTCCTGACCTTCCTCGTCACTACCCAATCGAGGTTAGGCGTGGCACTTACTGAGTACTACTGCGGTGTACTCATGCCTCTTCTGTGCATGTTTTTCATGTGCAGATCCAGGTACCACTGATCAGGTCTACTATCGTTGAGGGAGACGACCGCTCTAGAGACTTTGAGGTACATCTGCCGCGTCCACAGACCGAGAAATCCCTTTATATTCCTACTCTTAGTATTTAGCCCTTTTGTACCTTCTTGTTATTATTAGACATTCCAGAGTTAGAGCTATGTAGTACTGATCTTAGCTTGTGATTCATGGGTTTCCGGGTCTTGGATTTATGTTTGATATTGAGAGTTAAACGTGGTGTAAGTCGAGCGACATATTTAAACAATATTGCTATTTCATTTCTATTTTAAATTGTTTACTCCGCAAAACTTTTGGTTTTCTTCCGCAAATTAGGCTTACCTAGTCGTAGAGACTACGTGCCATCACGATGGTTCACGGAGGGCGAACCGGGGTCGTGACAAGTTGGTATTAGAGCTCTAGGTTCATAGGAGTCATGGATAACAAGCCGGTTTATTAGAGTCTTGTTGATCGGTACGGAGACGTCTGTACTTATCTACGAGAGGCTATGTAACTGTTAGGAAAAATTCCACTTCATTTGATTTACCTGTCATGCGAAATTTTTGACATCACGAATTCTGAACTTCTATCTTTTATTCTCTCACCGATGGTGAGGACACGCGCTACCTGAAATGATCAGGCACCTGCACCCCTGCGAGAGTCGCCAGAAGTCGGGGCCGGGGTAGAGGCCGAGGATGCGCACACGCATGCGATGAAGTAAGAGAACCCGTACGAGCTGCCACTGAGGAGCCACCAGCAGTTCCAGCCAGAGCCCAGGCACCGGATGCGCCTACTGCTACTACTGCTCCAGCCTTTTAGGAGACATTTGCACAGTTCCGAGCATGTTTGGTACGTTAGTTCAGGCGGGGTTAATTCAGGTTGTACCAATTACTTCACATATTGGGGAAGGGACCCAGGCTTCCACCACCCCTATTTCGAAGCAGCGAGTTCCCATTGTTTAAGTTCTAGGTGTCATGGTGACACAACTTATGGTCCTAGTTCAGCGGGTGGTGAGGACCTCTTACCGAGTAGAGGACAGGTGGGTCCAAGAGAGAAAGGATAGACGAGGTCAGGAGGAAGAGTATAGGGAAGTAAGGAGACCTAGTAGATTGGAGAGACCCACTGGTCCTTATTTTGGAGGAAGAGTATGGCATGGTAGAGGTTTTGTGGGTCAGCCAGCTCAGTTTGCATCTCAGATTTCACACCAGTGTTTCAGGTGTTCAGGGGTCTTGGGGTACCCGTACCGCACAACTCCCACTGCCACGTCCTCCCAGAGCTTGTTTTGAGTGTGGTGACATATGCCACGTGGTGAGGGATTGCCCTAGACTTGGGAGGAGTGCACCTCCACAGAAGTCTCAGCCGCAGCGTGCTCCACAGAGTTATCAAGCTATGGTTACAACTCCAGTTGCTACCCCACCTGCTCAACCAGCTAGAGGTGGAGGTTGGGGAGGTAGAGGTCGCCTTAGAGGGGGAGGCGAGGCCAGATACTATGCCCTTCCTACCCGTACCGAGGCTGTTACCTCCGATTCTGTCATCACAGGTATTATATTGGTTTGTCACAGAGATGCATTGGTTCTATTCAATCCAGGCGCTACTTACTCTTATGTGTTTTCTTATTTTGCTCCGCATTTGGGTGTATCTTGGGATTCTTTGAGTTCCCTTGTTTATGTTTCTACTCCTATAGGAGTTTTCTCGTTGTGGACCGCATTTATCGGTCGAGTTTGGTTGCTCTTAGTGGTTTTAAAACCAGAGCCGATTTATTGTTACGCAACATGGTTGATTTCGATATTATCTTAGGCATGGACTGGTTGTCTCCCCATTATGCTATTCTTGATTGTCACGCCAAAACTATGACGTTGGCTATGCCAGGTGTACTGCGTGTTGAGTGGAGGGGTACATTAGATTATACTCCAAGTAGAGTTATTTCTTTTCTTAAAGCTCAGAGTATGGTTGCGAAGGGGTGTGATGCGTATTTAGCTTATGTGAGAGGTCTCAGTATTGATACTCCTCCAATTGTTTCAGTTCTAGTAGTACGGGATTTTACCGATTTGTTTCCAGCTGATCTTCCAAGCATGACGCCTGATAGAGATATTGATTTTGGCATTGATATGTTGCCAGACACTCAGTCCATTTATATTCCTCCGTATCGTATAGCTCCTCCTGATTTGAAGGATTTGAAGAATCAGTTACAGGAATTGCTTGAGTAAGGGTTTTATTTGGCCCAATGTATCACCTTGGGGTGATCATGTCTTGTTTGTAGAGAAAAATGATGTTTCTATGCGTATGTGTATCAATTATCGCTAGTTGAACAAGGTTACAGTAAAGAACCGTTATCCTTTGCCTCGTATTGATAATCTGTTTGACCAGCTTCAAGGCACACGGGTGTTTTCTAAGATTGATTTGCGCCAGGTTACCATCAATTGAAGATTCAGGAGCCAGATATCCCGAATATTGCTTTCTGGACTCGGTATGGTCATTACGAGTTCCTTGTTATGTCATTTGGGCTGACCAATGCCCCAGCAGCCTTTATGCATTTGATGCACAGTGTGTTCCGGCCTTATCTTGACTCGTTTGTCATTGTCTTTATTGATGATATTCTGGTGTATTCCCGGATTCGTGAAGATCATGAGCAACACCTGAGGACTGTGCTTCAGAGTTTGAGAGAGAAGAAGTTATATGCTAAATTCTAGAAATGTGAGTTTTGTTGGATTCAGTAGTATTCTTAGGCCACGTGGTATCGAGTAAGGGTATTTAGGTGGATCCAAAGAAGATAGAGGCTGTGCAGAGTTGGCCCAGACCATCCTTAACTACCGAGATCCGTAGTTTCCTTGGTTTGGCGGGTTAATACCGTCGTTTTGTGGAGGGGTTTTCATCGATTGCAGCCCCTATGACCAGGTTGACCCAGAAGGGTGCTCCGTTTTAGTGGACGGAGGAGTGTGAGGCGAACTTTCAGAAGCTCAAGACAGCTTTGACCACAACCCCAATTTTGATATTACCTACAGGTTCGGGGTCTTATATGGTCTATTGTGATGCCTCGAGGGTTGACCTCGGGACAGTGTTAATGCAGGACAGTAGGGTGATTGCCTACGCATTTAGACAGTTGAAGATACATGGGAAGAACTACCCTGTTCACGACCTTGAGTTAGCTGCCATTGTTCACGCCCTGAAGATTTGGTGCCATTATTTATACGGGGTTCCTTGTGAGATTTATACTGACTATCGGAGCTTGCAGCACTTGTTCAAGCAAAAAGATCTAAATTTTCGCCAGAGGAGGTGGTTGGAGTTGCTAAAGAACTATGATATCACTATTTTGTATCACCCGGGCAAGGCCAATGTGGTGGCCGATGCTTTGAGTCACCAGGCAGAGAGTTTGGCTTATTTACCAGCATCAGAGAGGTCTATGGCGATGGACGTTCAGGCCTTAGCCAACCAGTTTGTGAGATTGGATCTTTCGGAGCCCAGTCGAGTTCTAACTTGTGTGGTTTCTCGGTCGTCTTTATTTGATCGTATCAGGGAGCGGCAATATGATGACCCTCATTTGCTTGTCCTCAAGGACAAGGTTCAGCATGGTGATGCTAGGGATGTGACTATTGGTGATAATAGGGTATTGAGGATGCAGGGTTGGATTTGTGTACCCAATGTCGATGGGCTTCGAGAGTTGATTCTAGAGGAGGCCCGTAGCTCGCGGTATTCCATTCATCTGGATGCTGCGAAGATGTATCAGGATTTTAGGCAGCACTATTGGTGGAAGTGGATGAAGAAAGATATAGTTGGATTCATAGCTCGGTGTCTCAACTGTCAGCAGGTGAAGTATTAGCACTAGAGACCGGGTGGGTTGCTTCAGCAGATAGAGATTCCGGAATGGAAGTGGGAGTGGATCACCATGGACTTTGTAGTTGGGCTCCCACAGACTTTGAGAAAGTTCGATGCTATTTGGGTGATTGTGGATCGGCTGACCAAGTCCGCTCATTTCCTGCGTGTACTACTTATTCCTCGGAACGGCTGGCAGAGATCTATATATGGGAGATTGTTCGTCTGCATGGTATTCTAGTGTCCATCATTTCAGATAGAGGCACTCAGTTCATATCATGGTTCTGGAGAGCCATTCAGCATGAGTTGGGTACTCTGGTGGAGTTGAGTACAACATTTCACCCTCAGACGAACGGACAGTCCGAGCGCACTATTCAGATTCTTGAGGATATGCTCCGTGCGTGTGTGATTGATTTTGGAGGGTCTTGGGATCAGTTCTTGCCATTGACGGAGTTTGCTTACAACAATAGCTACCAGTCCAATATTTAGATGGCACTATATGAGGCTTTATATGGGAGGCGGTGTAGATCCCCGGTGGGTTGGTTTGAGCCAGGTGAGGCCAGATTGTTGGGCACAGACCTGGTTTAGGATGCTTTGGAGAAAGTTAAGGTGATTCAGGATAGACTCCGCACAGTCCAATCTAGACAAAAGTGTTACGCGAATCATAAGGTTCGTGATGTTTCCTATATCGTTGGAGAGCGGGTTCTGCTTCGCGTTTCACCTATGCAAGGCGTTATGAGGTTCGGGAAGAAAGGGAAGTTGAGTCCGAGGTTTATTGTCCCTTTTGAGATATTGAGGCGTGTTGGGGAGGTTGCTTATGAGCTGGCCTTACCTCCCAGCTTGGCAGGAGTTCATCCGGTATTTCATGTTTTGATGCTCCGGATGTATCACGGCGATCCGTCGCACGTATTGGATTTTAGTTTAGTCCAGTTGGACAAGGATCTATCTTATGTTGAGGAGCTAGTGGCAATATTGGACAAGCGGGGTCAGAAAACTGAGGTCAAAGAACATTGCATCGGTAAAGGTTCAATGGCAGGGCCAACCGATCGAGGAGGCAACCTGGGAGACCGAGCAGGATATGCGCAGCCGTTACCCTCATATTTTCACTACTTCAGGTATGTCTCTATACTCGTTCGAGGACGAACGAATGTTTAAGTGTAGGAGGATGTGATGACTCGGCCGGTCGTCTTAAGAATTAACACCCCAATCCCCTATTAATTGCTTTCCCGAGTTTATTTCTGCTATTTTGATTTGCCGGGATGTTTGGTTTTGAGTTACGGGGAGTTTTGGGACACTTAGTCCCAAAATGAGAGCTTAGGTGTTGGGAAGTTGACCATAGTCGGAACAGTATGAAGACGGCCTCAGAATGGAAATCCGATAGTTTCGTTAGCTCCGTTGGGTGATTTCGGGCTTAGGGGCGTGATCAGATTGTGTTTTGGAGGTCCATAGCTAATTTAGGCTTGAAATGGCGAGAGCCGAATTTTTGAGTTTCCGGTCCGATAGTGACATTTTGATCTAAGGGTCGGAATGGAATTCAAAAAATTAGAGTAGCTCCGTAGTGTTGAATGTGACATGCTTGCAAAATTTCAGGTCGTTCGGACGAGATTTGATAGACTTTTTGATCGAAAGCATAAGTTAAGAGTTCTTGGAGTTCTTAGGCTTGATCCTATGTTAAATTGGTGATTTGATGTTGTTGTGAGCGTTCCAAAGTTTTGAACAAGTTTGAATGATGTCATGGTATGTGTTGGTACAATTGGTTTGAAGTTCCAGGGACTCGGGTGAGTTTCGGGTAGGTTCCGAGATGTTTTAGGCCGAAAATCATAGCTGTTGCAGGTCCAAAAGAGTTGCAGGCCTCGGAACCTACAAGTGCGGTCCGCACAAAGTCCAGTGCGTGCGCGGTGGGGGCCGTGCGGCCGCATAAAATGTAGTGCGGTCCGCGGTGAGGAAAATTTCACTGGTCCTATTTTAGAAGCCATATAATTTGATCTCTAAGGAATTTTGGGATGATTCAAAAACGAAAGTTGTAGATCTTTGTGTCTAGTTTCCAGAATGGTAATGAAATTACAATTTGGACATCTGTAGCAAATGTTATGGCCAATATACTAAAGCCTGTCACTGCAGTCAAAACATGTGCGGACAACAGTCATTTTTGTGCGGACCGCACTGGTTTTGTGCGGTCCGCAGAGGTGGAAATCCGGGAGGGGGGGGGGTTCCCTATAAATACGAGGTTTTGGATTTTATTTCATATTTTGACCTAGAGAGCTCGGATTTTTGCGATTTTTCGAAGGTTTTTCAAGAAATTCACCGGGCAAGTGATTCTAACTCAGATTTGGCTAGAGTACATGAATCCATCATTTAATTTGTGATTTGGGATGAAATTTGGGAAGAAAACTTGTGAAATCTTTCAAAAATGTAAAATGATCATTTGAAAGACCAAATGGTATCAGAATTGGATAATTTTTGTAGTAACAGTTAGTTGAAGTGTTATTTAAATTATGCAATTGAATTGAATAGATTTGGGCCATTTGGAGTCGAGTACTCGTGGCAAAGACGTGGTGTTGGGTTGATTTTGAGCCGGTTCGAGGTTAGTGGCTTGTCTAACCTTGTGTGGGGGACCTTCCCCTTAGGATATGATATATTTGGTAATTCAAATGCCTTGTACGTGAGGTGACGAGTGCATACTTGAACTAATTATTGAAAATCCGATTTTACTTTAAGTATTTTAATTGAGTTCCTTTTTCCTGCTTTACTCTACTTCCGAATTTAGCCTGTTGTAGTTTAGAAAAGCATGTTTAGTTGATTTAATTGCCTATTTGCTTAAACTGCCTTAATTGCGTTATGTAAAGCATGTTAGGCTAGAATTTAACTATTTACTTGATACGAAATATTGCATTTAATTGAGTATTCTTTTGTTGCTTCTATGTGTTTTTAATTTGGGACTACGGGACGGCATCCCGGGAGATCCCCTGTACGTATTTATGATCTGGACTGAGGTGCGGGATACCAAGAGATCCCTGGCATGTATATTGAGGATACCAAGAGATCCTTGGGATACCAAGAAATCCCTAGCATATATTGAGGATACCAAGAGATCCTCGGGATACCAAGAGATCCCTAGCATATATTGAGGATACCGAGAGATCCTCGGGATACCAAGAGATCCCTAGCATATATTGAGGATACCGAGAGATCCTAGGGATACCAAGAGATCCCTAGCGTATGTTGAGGATACTGAGAGATCCTCAGGATACCAAGAGATCCCCAGTATATATTGAGGGTACTAAGAGATCCTCGGGATATTGAGAGATCCCCAGTTATCATCCTTGTTATGAGTGGTACTTCCTGGTGTTTGCCATTATTGCTGTTTCCGTTATTGTACTCCTTACTATCCTGCATAGATTCTTACTGTAGGTTCTCAATTGCACTGCTTATTTTATCCTGCCATCTTTATATTTTATATAACCTCAGTAGGGCCTGACCTTCCTCGTCACTACCCAACCGAGGTTAGGCTTGGCACTTACTGAGTACCGCTGCGGTGTACTCATGCCTCTTCTGCGCATGTTTTTCATGTGAAGATCTAGGTACCACTGATCAGGCCTACTGTCCTTGAGGGAGGCGACCGCTCTAGAGACTTCAAGGTACATCTGCGGCGTCCGCAGACCGAGAAGTCCCTTTCTATTCCTGCTTTTAGTATTTAGCACTTCTGTACCTTCCTGTTCTTATTAGACATTCCGGAGTTAGAGCTATGTAGTACTATTCTTAGCTTGTGATTCATGGGCTTTCGGGTCTTGGATTTATGTTTGGTATTGGGAGTTAAACGTGGTGTAAGCCGAGCGGCACATTTAAACACTATTTCTATTTTATTTCTGTTTTAAATTGTTTACTTCCGCAAATTTTTTGGTTTTTCTTCTGCAAATTAGGCTTACCTACTCGTAGAGACTAGGTGCCATCACGATGGTTCACGGAGGGCGAACCGGGATCGTGACACAACAAAATATACGTACAGGGCTTACAAACCCAACATACTGCACTAACCGACATGATATGTCTACAAGCCTCTACTGATAGATGTACTATGATCGGAACAGGGCCTCGACCTACCCATAACCTATCTATATATATACATAAGATATACACCACACTGCTAGACTCAACAACTCCGAAGGAAGGGGAGCTTACCGACAAAGCTAAACTCGGACAACACCTACTGAGGAGATCTACCTGTCCGTCTGTTTGAACCTGCACGCATGAAATGCAGCTCCCCTAGGAAGGGACGTCAGTATGAAATAATGTACTGAGTATGTAAGGCAATATAGTGAAGCTGAAACTGAACTGATAATATAATAACTGAAAACATCTAGGAGTCAAAGAAAATCTGAAGATATGTTCATTTGTTGTTACTGACTCAACTCTCAATGTAATGAGTAAAATAGTTGTCCGGCCCTATAAGGCTCGGTATATATATATAATTGTTATGCCGTAGTAGGCTCGTTCATAGGCGCTTGGCCATACTAGGCTATCTATCTCGACCAATTGGGCTCGCTCATAGGCGCTTGGCCACATCAGGCTCGGTATATAACTTACCATCTGATCAAATGTTTCCAAATAGGGGCTTGCCCATCGATTATAGCTCGATGATAATGAAAATACTTTTAATACTGTATATATGTAAATTCTGCTCTCTTGACTGGAAGAAGACAAAATACTCAATTGAATATGAAGTCCCAATAAGAAGAGTATTGTAACTTACAAAACTAAGAAAATATACGTAATTTGCAAGACTAGTCAAATACACGTAAATTCCGGGATACGAATTTTTCTTTACGGCTCATAAATAAAATTGTATAATGACAAGATCATGCAAAATGAAATAAGAGCTTAACCTTAATATACCTGTCCCTAAAATTATTTGAACAAATCTGCTTCTGCGAAATATGAACGAAAGTTTCTTGATTCTTGAAGTGATGAACGATTTTTTGTTAAGCTTTTATTCTTGGATTTTTCAAACCAAGAAAGAATGAGTAACGTGACTTAGATGCAAACTAACTGAAGTGTTTGAAGTGAATTAAAGCAACTAACCAAGAAATGAAGTGTCCTGTTTCCAAATGCTTGACTTCAAATCAAAGAAAGATGGAATTGCTGAATGAAATTCTGTTTCTTGCTTTTGGAAAGAATAACATTTCTTTGAGTCATTTTGGCTCACATTTAGACTTGGTAGATAATTTAGTTAGTTAGCCAATTTTGTTTATGCTTAGGTGGAAAATAAGTGACTACTTAGTCACTTCTTATCTTAGTGGCTTCTTGCCACGTGGTTGGGGGATAGCTATTAAGTTTTTATCTTCTTATTAGTTAATCGGGTAATGTTCTGTTATCCGGTAATTAACCAATTACCCGCATAATTTAAAAATTATCCCAAATTACTTAAAATTCTATTTATTTTTAAAATACTTCATATATACTTTATATATTATACTACCGTGGTAGTATGGTGCCTTGCATGGTACTAGTTCATAATTATCGGGTATTATCGCTCGACCCATATTTTATTCCAAATTAGCCACTTTCAACGAAACTCGTTTCGTTTAATTCATGTACCCCTTTGTCCTTAGTAACACTTATTTATCGCTTGCTATAAATAGCGTAAGTACGTTAATGTCAAGATGATTTCATCCCCGAGTCCACGTCAGTTAACTGAAAACGAAATTTTAATGTACGAAAACATGAGATGTAGCATGTTGTGCCTACAACATTTCAAAAATAACATGAAGGCTAACCTCCCGTTCTTCCCTTGTTGGGGTTTTCTGAGTTTCTTTTGATTCCCTTGGTGTACGCTCTTGTTGGTATGTGAGCTTATATCGACCTGTTGGGAGTCGCGTGAAACTGCGTCCTCGCTGGAGTTGGTCCTGGTGCATTCTCAAGGTTTCACGGTAGCACACTAGCACTTGGAGTAGCCACATAGCTCTCTCCGTGGTTCTCAAGATTGTCATTTTCACCTCCATTTACCGATCTAGGCATTTCGACCTGAAATTGAAGATCTTGGACAAGAAAAGTGGTGAAAGATAACTTGTGTTGTGTAATGAAACCAGCAAGAAAATAATTCCTATTATTTTTAGCCCTACGATGGGCGCCAAACTATTTACTGTGAAAAAGGTAATAATAATTAAATATGATTATGGGACTCTAAAACGTGATCTATATTTATACTAGTTGTTAAGAGGTTGATGCTATGTGTGAGACTTAAAAATGAGATAAGCGTTAGAAATAAGGTGATAACCAAACCGATAGGTTAACAATTGGGGCCTCGAGCTTGTCGATTTGGGGGCCTCAAGCTTGTCGATTCGGGGGCCTCGAGGTCGATTCCGGTGCTCGGCTAGGAGCTATTGAAGGCAGTCGAAGAGCGACTAACAGCTATAATAAAATCAATGAAGTCTCTTTATGGCCAATGATAAGCAGTAAATGATGAACAAATAATGAAGATAATAAATGAAAGCAATAATATCAAGAGAATGTGTTAGAGACCAGAGAGAATATTCTTGTATATTTCGTGTGGAGCAACATATGTTTACAAAATAACAAGGATCCCCTTTATATATGAGGGGAATCCCAACATAGTACAAAATGCATTAATTACAAAGATATGGAGATGGGACATCTAGATGACACCCTGATTCGGGTTTAGAGTAGCTCACTATACTTTATCAGCCCTAGTCATGTGTCTTGGTAACTCCCCATTTCTACCATAGTCGTGGTCAACATTGTCCCAAGGTCGAGCGTCGACGAACCTCGAGGGAGGAAACTCAACCATAGCCTTGTAGTCTCGAGCCTTCGAGATGATCTTCTGAGGTGCCTCGATGACGAGGAATTGGACCCTCCGATTTCACCATATAAACTTTTATTTTTGGGTACACTTGTCCTAGACGGACCCAACCCCTATGTTGAGTCCCCCTAAGTCAAATGCATGTGATGCAAACAAACATTCCTACTAGGGATTCGACATGAGGTTATGTCATTCTAGGTTAAAACCTGGCGTTGTGTTCTAGACCTAGAATACTCGAGCGGACAACTCGAGCCGGGGGGGGGGCAGCGTACTAGGAATACAGAAGCTTCATAAGCTTTGCAACTTGTCCAAACCTCGTTCTAAAATTGGGATATGACTCTAATAGAAAAGAAGTCACACGAAGTGCACACTTCCTAGATGATTTAGAAGACTCAGAAAGAAGAAGGTTTCGTAACAATTTATATACAGTTCAAATAATATCAAAGCGGTAAAAAGCGACTTTTAGCACATTAAGCTCAAACACATAAAAATTAGATAATAAATAAAAGCCAACTATAACAGTTATTCTAAGCTTGAATTCTGAACCCTGAACCGGAAGTTCTGGGTTCTTTTCCCCATTAGAGTCGCCAGAGCTGTCACACCTCTTTTTTCTACCCCGAAAGGGGTATAGGGGAGTTTTTCCAATTAAATTGACAATAACTGAAACATGATTATTCATATGTAATTCAGAGTCGCCACTTGGGATAATTTATAGTGTCCTAAGTTACTGGTTTAAAATCCCGAATTGAGGAAAGTTGACTCTTATTTATGGTCTGCGAACACATAAATCTGGTTAAGGAATTTTGTTAACCCAGGAGAAGATGTTAGGCATTCCCGGGTTTCGTGATTTTAACACGGTCGCTCAACTATTAAAATTGGCCTAATTATCGGATTAATTGCACATTTTAAACCTACGTGTATTTTTAACTTTCTAACCGCTTTTATTATTCATGGAATTATTTACGATCGTGATACACTTGCAAACCGTGTCACATGAAATGCACCCGCGATTTACAATATATTTCATTCTATTATTATTATTCAAAATTATGGTAGGGTCACATGAATTGCACACCCGAATTGAGATTTACGCATCGTGACCATGCCACAGGAACCGTACCTA
Source organism: Nicotiana tabacum (assembly GCF_000715075.1). Lineage (NCBI taxonomy): Eukaryota > Viridiplantae > Streptophyta > Magnoliopsida > Solanales > Solanaceae > Nicotiana > Nicotiana tabacum. The sequence continues at coordinate 60,891,918 of NC_134097.1, forward strand.
TAGCCACGATAATTCATTTAAGCGCCTAAAAGTTGGCCTACCCACGTGATGACAGCCTAAGCATACACCTAACGATGGACAATTGATAAAGCAATAAATATTCTAATTCCAATTTTACCTCATTTCAATCCAATGTCCCACGACCCTTTGTATTCTATAATTCCATAATTACCTAAGCATCTAGGTAGACCAAAAATCGGCGCAAATAATCATTCAAGTAAATCAAATGAGAGCATTTCATGAGGAAACCATTCAAGCTAAGAACCAGTCACAAGAATTTAAGGCACAAAGTAAGTAATTCCAAATATTGACTTATCATTTTCAAAAATAGAGTAATCTTGTAGATCGAGCAAGAACAAATTAATACAAAATACATATAATAGTAAGTAACACTGTCACATTTAACCCAAACTCAATTATTTAACAGAAAATCATTAATAAAACAAAGATCTAGAGTTTAAGAGAAGAGAAGTGGACCTTTAATTAGCTTTCCCAATAAAATGTTCCTTCAGCAAAACTTTACAGCATTGGCTCTTTGATGCGAGCAAAGACAGAAATCGATGCCGGAAAAACTCGCACACAAACCCGACTGAACCGCAAATCTGTCTGAAAACCTCAGACTACAACCTTCGATGAACTCGGAACTCGACGAAAAACTCGAATTAAATCCAAACAATGAAACCAAACGATTCTATGACTATGACTAACTGGAGACCATTGGCAAACTTGAACGGAACCTCCTTGCCTCCGACTGGAAATAATAGAAAACAAAAACAGCTATGACATGATGTTAAGCGCAACGGAGTTGCTGATTTTGAGTGTGCGATAAAGATACTCGGTGGTGGAATTTCACTTATTCAAAGATAAGTAAAATATGTATCCTTTCTCAAGCAACATAGTGAGCGATTATTTTACTTATTCAATTTTTTCTTCAAAATTTGATCACGCCCAACTCTAGTCCTAAAAAGGATAAGTGGTCGCTGCAAATATAATACGGTCTAAAAGTTCGGAGTCGAATCCCACAGAGAACTAAGGCTTAGCTATATCTGTTTAATATCACTAAAAAGACAAGTTTGAATAATTTTTTAAATTATAAAGATTGAGATTTATATTTCTAACTAATTAACTAGCAAATACTAGAAAACAGTAAAATTATCAACTAACGAGACAAATGATTGGAGATTAAATTAAGGAGGTCTAGAGTTATGGTTTCCCCAATTGTCGGAATCCTTCTAGCTATGTTCCCTACAATTTTTCCAATGTATTCTCTACTGATCGTGAGCACTTTAGGTGTCGTAATTCTCTATCAAGCAACTACAACAATTTACTAGACATATTCTCTCGAACTACGCTAGTTGGCTTTATCTAACCGCTCATTATGACCACGTTAAGGCTTTGTTATTTCTAAACCTGCCTTTAAACCCACTGTATTGATTTCTCACATACGTTAGGAGTGACGTTGTTCAACAACTACCTAAATATATGCTCTCTCTCGAGCACTACACACTAAATAGGCACAGTTAATTGATGGCCATTCAATCAACAACAACAAACACGTAGTTGAACCTGTAGAGAAATCCAACGGCTCAATTATATAAAAGCATAACAAGAATTTATCTTACAAAAGGTTCTATCAAAACCCTAGATAACACATTAGCTATTCATAATAGTATGTAAAACTACAGTATTAAAAGTCATAACCACAATGAAAAAATAGGAAGAGGAAGGAAAAACTCGTAGAATAATTCTCCGCCTTGCTCCTATTGTGTATCTGCCTCCTTAGGTCGAATCTGTGTCAAAAATTGGTGTCATTCCCTCAAAATACCGTTTTCCCATGTATATATACCAAGTAGGGTCGGGCCAAAACTATTATACCTTCTCTTACGCGAAAACAGGCAAGTTTCCAAGACTGGATGTCTGCGGTCGTGGCCCGGGCGCGGTACTTTCCTAGTGTACTGCCTCAGCCCGTCTCAGGTCCACGGTCGCGGTTTCGACCGCATTTTTTACCCTGTTCCATGTGGAATTTGGAAAAACATAAAACATGAAAGTTGTAGTCCTTTGAGTTAGCTTTCACAATATATTGTGGAGCTCAAATAGAGCTCTGAGCAAAACGTTATGTGTATTTTACTAAACAGTGCGCAATATGCCTACTCGATTCTTCGTTTTGTTGCTCTATCATCCGTTGATCCCCTAATACGATCCCGGCTTAATCCCTTGGGATTTTACTCAGACTTCAAAGCTCCCAAATCACTTGAATTCATTCCATAACATCTATATAGCTCGGAATCACTCCTACAAGGCATAAAACACACAATTAGTGCAAGACACTAGCGATTAAAGCTCAAACTCAATTAAAGTGCAGTAAATTTGAGTGTAATAAACGACTAAAATATGTAATTATAGCCTATTATCAACACCCCACACTTAAACCATTGCTCGTCCTCGAGCAATCAAACTGCACTTTTTTTTATAGACATGACCTTGTAAGCACGTGATTTTTGCCCAATATGAGAATTACTCCCAAAAAATCCAAAAATAAAATGATTTTTTTTTGGTGTGCAATTTTGTGATATTTTGAATAATTATTTGTATTTGTCTGTGCGTGTTTATTTGATAAATTAATAAAAAATACAAAAATATGTCGCATTTGCATGTAGGATTTAATTCTATAATTGTTACTAATTAAATTTGTTTACAAAAAATGAAAATTACAAAAATAGGCATCTTTTGCATTTTTAGCATTTAATGTCCAAATATACAATTTTATGCTTAATTATTACTTAATTGTGCGTTAATTGTTATTTGGAGTTAATTTGCACTTTTATAACTTAATTTAGTTCTTAATAATAGTTTAAGTATTTTTATAATTTAGTTTTAGAGAAATAAAAGAAGAAAAGAGAGCGAAAATATAAAGAAAGTCGGAATTGGGCCTCGTCTTCGATTTCAAGCCATAGGCCCAAAAAATGGCCCAATCTTCCCTACGACCCAGTCCATTTCGAACTGGGTCGACCCAGTCCATAACCCAAAAGACCCAAACCCCTTTGTCTTACATTTTACAAAACAAAACAAAAATTAAAAGACAAGAAACCCTAACACTAAACCAATCCGCTCCCACCCCTCCTATCTTCTTCTTCTTCCTCAAGCTTTCTCAAGCACACATCCATGGCAGCCCTTCCTCACGCCTCCACCACCTCAACACACACACACACACATGACATTCTCCATCGTCCCATCGACCCCAACACGAGCAGCCATGGCTGCTTTCCCCCCCATTTCCCGTTGTCGAAACCAAACGACCATTGGAGTAGCTTCACGTCCGCCATTGTTGCTGCGTTTTCTTCCAGCCTAAATGGCTAGTCTCCCTCTAGTGCGTTGTAGTAATATTCACAAACTTCCCCATAACCTACAACCTTAATGCTCGACCTCCACAATTCCTTGTTAAGGGTCATGTCCTCAGAAATCCTAAGTCGTGCCATGTCCTGCCTGATCACCCCCCCCCCCCAATACTTCTTAGGTCTTCCTCTACCTCTCCTCGTGCCCACCATAGCCAGTCGCTCACACCTCCTCACTGGTGCATCAGTGCTCCTCCTCTGAATGTGCCCGAACCATCTGAGTCTTGCTTCCCGTATCTTGTCCTCCATGAGGACCACACCCACCTTCTCTCGAATATCTCCATTCCTAATCTTGTTCATCCTTGTATGTCCGCACATCCACCTCAGCATCCTCATCTCTGCTACTTTCATCTTCTGGATGTGTGAATTTTTAACCGGCCAACACTCGGTCTCATACAACATAGCAGGCCTAACCACAACTTACCTTTTAGTAATGGTGGCACTTTCTTGTCACACAAGACTCCCGTTGCTAACCTCCACTTCATCCACCCTGCCCCTATACGATGTGTGACATCCTCGTCGATCTCCCCGGTCCCCTGAATAACTGACCCAAGGTACTTGAAACTACCCCTCTTAGGGATAACTTGAGAGTCGAGCCTCACTTCCACTCCTGCTTTCATCGGCTCGGCCCCAAATTTGCACTCGAGGTATTCCGTCTTCGTCCTGCTCAGCCTGAAACCTTTAAACTCAAGGGCATGTCTCCAAACCTCTAGCCTCTCGTTGACATGCGTCGTGTCTCGTCAATTAGGACTATGTTATCAGCAAATAGCATGCACCATGGCACCTCCCCTTGAATATGATGTGTTATGGCATTCATCACCAGGGCAAATAGGAAAGGGTTGAACGCAGACCCTTGGTGCAACCCCGTAAAAACCGAAAAATGGTCGGAGTCGCCTCCTACTGTCCTAACCCGAGTCTTAGCTGTGAGCACGTGATTTTTGTTTTTGCGCGACAGTCGCTCCAAAAGAATAAAAATTTGTCCTGCTGTACAATTTTTGGATTTCTGTGCGGCACTTTGTTGATTTATTTGTGACTTCGGCCCATTTTTATTTATTTACTTTATTAAAACAAAATTCAAAAAAATGTGTACGTGTCATGCATAATCTGAACCATAACATGGTTTAAATAGAAAAGCATAAACAGGCACCTTTGTCCGTGATTTTGTTTTGTTTAATTTTACTTGTTTTGAAATATTTTAGTGTGTGTGCAAATAATTGTATTGAGTGTGTATTTAATTTTAATTTGATTTTTTGTTTAGTTTTAAAATAAATAAGAAGAAGAAATAAAAAAAAAGAAAAAAAAGAGAAAGGACCCCTTCTTCTTCCGGATTGGGCCAATTTAATAAAATTGGCCCAAACAAACAATGCCCAAAACCCAGGCCTGCCCGGTCCAGACCACTTAGTGCCCAGGGTGTCCAAACGACGTCGTTTGGATCGTGCCTGATCTGGGCCGTTGATCTCAGAGTGATCAACGGCCAAGATCAATCCCCCGTAACCCACCAACAAACCCGACCCGTTTACACCCGGACCGAACCCAAACCCTCAACACTTGAAACGACACCGTTTCACTTAAGACCATCAGATCCAAACCGTAGATCTAGATTGATCTAACGGTTGAGATCAACCCACCCACTAACTATATAAGCCCAGATCCTTACCCTGCCCCCCCCATCCGACATCCGACACCCCAGCCTCCGTCTTCAACCTCATCCTCATCAAACCCTAGAGCCGCCCCTGTACCCCCCACCATGAAAACCGGCGGCATGAACGCCGGTGACCTTCCCCTTAACACCCTAGAACCCCCTTGCCATCCTGAACATGGATCTGTTAACCATGTAGTTCGAATCATCCCCTAGGTCCTCGAATCTTCATTTGAAGATTCGAGTCAAAACTCGGTTTACACCAACCAACCCCAGCTTCACACCAGACACTCCCCAGACCCTCCTCGTGACCAAACCATACTTGGTTTGGTCCGAATCTAACCAGGGAAACATGAATCCCGGATCTGAGTTTTGGAACTTTGTAGTTCTTCATCACTGGCCTATGCCCGTCCGAGCCAAAGAGATTAAGGTCTAATGGACCTTAATCGAAGTGTTTCTCATCTGAGAAACACTTCGATTAAAGTCCGTTCAGCCTTCAACAGGCACGTGGTCAGAGCCTAAGCTAGTGATGCTTTCGGCTACTGGACTTTCGCCATCTAGGGTGCAGCATTCGGGCTGCTTCGCCTAGCTGAGAAACACTTCGATTAAAGTCCGTTCAGCCTTAAGAAAGGTCTGTCCAAATCCGGGTTCAAACTTTTAACTTTTCAAGTTTAAGGTGAGTCTGCTTTCTTTTCTTTATTTGTTTTAGTCCGTGTGATTTGTTTTAAAAGAGTGTTCATATTTGTTTTAATTTTATCGATTTTTGTTTGTCCACTTTACTTGAACCTCTGTGTTTGTTTGAACCCCTCCTATTCTGATAAGGCATGTGTATTGGTTGTGTTCCAAATTTGTATTGATTAACTGATTCCTCGAAGTATAATTTTGTTTAATCAGTATAAGTCAAGTCATGTGTCCCATACTTTAAATGTCTGATTTTTGGCTTCGATTGTGTATGTTAATGCTAATATAGTCGAGTCGACATATGTCGCCAATTAGTTTCAGCTATCCGAACAATAACAAATCGACTTACTTCTGCTAAGCATTTGTTGAATCAATTAAGAACCAGTTTTGTTTACTTATAGCTGTTGAATTGGATCAGTAGTGCTTAAATTCTGAATCAGAGGGCATGTGCACTTGTGCACAGCATGTGCATTGGTGCACCTCATGTGTTTTGTGCACAGCCTATTTTTCCTGCATAAAAGGGCTTTTAATTTTGAAATGGTTTGACAGCATATGCTGTCAGACATATTCTACTGCCCATACTTGCTTTTAGTTAATAAAATAGAAATCTGCCAGGGAATGATGGGGTTAATACTTAAATAACTAATTGGAATCTAAAAAGGTAAAAGGCACATGGGAGGGGTACTGTGATATTCTGAAAACAGGCTGTTAAAAGAGATAGTTTTGAGGCTTATAAAGGGGGAGAACCCTGAAGATTGGGGGGAGAAAAAACACACACTGTGAGGAATTTTTGAAAGAGAGAGTGGAAATACATACAGATATATACACACAGACAAGAATAGATAGAGGGAGGATAACACAGGAAAGAGGAACTGCATCTTTTCCTCTTTGTCTTGATTCTCATCTGGCCGGATTTCCCTGTTCCATATCATTTCTCCTAAGTTATGTTTGAGATTTTTAGTTGTGTGTAGCATCAGTGCATCCCCAGATCTGTTTTTGCCTAAATTTTGATTCATATTACTGGGAACTTGCCACACTCTGTCATCTTTCATTGGTTCCAGCTGCATCTTGCACTGGGATTCTGCTTTCTATCTGGTTACTTGTTGTTGCTGCTGCTATTTGGTTTCATGCTGGCTGCTGACTTTTCTGCTTCACTTCTTCTTTGCATTTCAGTATTCAGTGTTTTTCCAGGTACACATTTCAAATCCCACTTTGGTGTTAACTGTAACAGTTCAAAAGCATGAAATGAAAGGAGTTCTTGAAGAAGATACAGATGTCTGTTTTGTACTGCTTGTGATACACTAATCTCTGTTGTATAAATCGATTAGTGTAATTCAGTAGTGAAAGATTAGTTAGACAATACTTAATCAAGTTTAGCTTTTGCATCTTAGTTTCTAGTTGTTTGCTAAGTACAAGATGTAATAGTATAATATTTAGAAGGTGTGGATAATTGGCATAGAACTTTCGACTGGTTTCCCATCAAATAATGACATGTATAAGATAGAATATTTCCACCTACACAATAATGTTCTGTGTTATTTTCCTTTCCTTTTATCAAGACCGTTAGGCAACATATAGGTACATGTTCGAATCCCCATTAGTAACAATGCCTAGCATTCAATTTCCTTAACCTAGCTTAAATAAGTCTAGTTAAGCTCGATTCGAGGAAATGTTCGAATTAAGTATTGCATTCCATCCACCTCCATATAGCTTCTTTGTTCAACCAAAATATTTCGTAAGGTATGGCGTCTTTTCATTTTTATAAGTGACTAGAAATTGATAGTAATCCGGTTTTTATATTTCGATTAGCATACATCTTTCCTTCTTCTATTTCTGGAAATGAAAACAATAAGAAATGTAGTCATTGTAGGTTTTATTTTTTTAATGAGACGAGCCTCGCCAAAATAAAAAGAAAAATGCAAATTGCGGGGCCTTCAACAACTAATCATAATATTTAGAATTCGGGCTAGGCCGTTTAGTGAATCTCATGGACTTCTCAGAAATAATAACGCGTTAGACCCTTTAGGCGCGGCTTAATTAGATTACATTCTTAAATTCGGGTGTGCATTTATGTGACCCAAATTCAAATCTCAATGGAGTCGAAATGTGTTAACAACTACGGGTGCATTGATTGTGACGTGGTTTGAGATGCATTTTCACGACGTTGCAATTCTATAAAAAATAAATGATAATAATAAAAGCGGTTTAAACTTAATAAAAGCACATAAGCCACAACATGTATTTAAATCAGATATTTAGCCATTATAACAATTTAAGCGACCGTGCTAGAACCACGGGATTCGAGGGTGCCTAACACCTTCCCTCGGGTCAACAGAATTCCTTACTTAGAATTTCTGGTTCGCAGACTTCATTTGGAAAAATCGAAAATTTCCTCGATCTGGGATTCAAGATAAACCGGTGACTTGGGACACCAAAAGCCAAACCTTTCCCAAGTGGCGACTCTGAATTAATTGAATAATCCCATTTCGAATATTGTCACTTAAATTGGAAAAACTCCACCCGTGCATTTAACCCTTCGGGTCGGGCGCGCAAAAAGGAGGTGTGACAGCTCTGGCGACTCTGCTGGGGATGACGAACCCAGAACCACTGGTTCAGGGTTCAAGAATTCGAGCTTAGAATAATTGTTATATTTGGCTTTATTATCTGATCTTTATTACATGTTTTGCGTAACGTGCTAAATGTTGTCTTTTACCGCTTTGATATTATCTGAACTGTATATAAACTGTGCCGAAACCCTTCTCTTCTTACCTCCGGGGAGAAGCTCGCTGGTCGAGACTCCCTATTCTGTTAGTGTCAATACCTGAAATAAGAAAGAGGTCGGACAAGTTACAAAGCCGGACGATCTCGCGGGTCCCCGGTACGTAGCCCCCTCCTCGACTCGAGTTGTCCGCTCGGGTACACAGTCTAGAACAAATACCAAGGTTTAAACCTAGTATAACGAAACTTCATGCCGGATCCCTAGTAGGAACGTTTATTTGCATCATGTTGCATTTGACTTAGGGGGCTCAACACAGGGGTTGGGTCCGTCTAGGACAGGCAACCTGAATTGAAAAGACCACCCTGCTGCATCCTATTTGTTTTGCGCATTTATTTGCTTCGGTTCCGCATGCTGACCGGTTTCTAAAAAAAAGGAAAATAGCAGCGTAGGGAGATAATTACTTATTTTGGAAAAATAAAACCAATGTTCAAGTATTGTCAAAACCTCACCAGAATCTTTCTAAAAAAAAAAGAATAAAAACAAAATTTGTCTTCTTAGTTTGAATTATTAAAAAAAGGTATATAAAAAAAAATTCACTTTCAAAATCAAAAAAAAAGGTATTTATTTTAAAAGTAAAAAAAAATGGAAAACTCATAATTCAAAAAATGTGTTGTTTCTTTTGTAGTACCCTTTTATAAATTCAGACTGATAGTCCAAATATTGCAAAAAATATTTTTCTTTAGTCTTTATCTTTTTTTTAGTCAATAATAAAAATACTTATTCTTGATTTCTAGGTTTATTTAATTTTCTCTATTCATGATATGCCCGAACTACGCCGGTTTGATTCTCACCGGATGTGAGATACGTAGGCAACCCTCGTCGGGTTCAACCCCATTTTTCTAAATAGCCAAAAATCAGTAAACAAATAAATAAAATATGTGTCAAAGAGTCGTAAATAAGTCAGGTGACGTTGTTTTATCATAAATAGTCGAATGTTCCCAAAAGGGACGCCGGAAGGCTGACTTTGCATAAACAGCCACCTTTGGGTCTTGTTTAGCGTTTTTATCCAACAGACCCGCACAGCCTTAAAATCTTCGTCCCCGAAGTGTTTAAAGGCCGTGTTCAAAACTTGATCCTCCCTGTAAAAATATTTTTTGAGTCAGTCATTTTGTTAAAATCACCTTAATAAATGTGCAGGATGAGCACGGTGCAAAATGAACATTTTTCAATAATGACCAAAATCCCTGTCAAGTTACGGCTATGGTGGAATGATCTAGGTGTTGAAGGACAAAATGAGGTTAAGAAATATTTGAAAGGTCTTGTGGGGCTGTTGGAAATCCAGCCTCGGGGAGATATCATAAGAGCTTTGGTTACCTATTGGGACCCGGCGCACAACGTTTTCCATTTCTCTGATTTTGAACTCACCCAGACTTTGGAAGAAATGGTTGGGTACATCGGGAATACTGAGCTTCCCTTGAGGGAAAAATACTTGGTCGCCCCAAGGGTCGTCACGGTACATCGGTTCCTAGATTCATTGAAGATACCTAGGACAGTCCACAATCCGGATCTGGCAGCCGGATTTTGTACTCCATGCTTCATATATGATAGATACGGTCATGAGGGGGGATTCAATAATCCGATCAACAAACTATGCAGCAAAGGAGTTCGTCAGAAGTGGGACGAGCACAGACGGGTAGCGTTCATGATAATGTTCCTGGGCCTTCTGGTATTTCCAAGGAAAGATGGAAACATTGATTTGAAGATATCTGGGGTCGTCAGCACTTTACTCACGCAAAGTGACAGTACTCTCGCGCCAATGGTGGTATCTGACATCTTTCGGGCTCTTACAGTTTGTAAAGCTGGGGAAAGTTTCTTCGAAGGTTGTAACTTGCTCCTACAAATATGGATGACCGAGCACCTCTGCCGTCATTCCGAGATTTTAAGCCATGGTTCCCCGGAAAAGACCCGCATAGAAGAATCTTACACAAGAACCAAAGAGATCATGTTGCCCAAAGGAGTCCTGGCATGGACCTCGTTCTTTCAAGCTCTTACTGCCAGCCAAATACAATGGACGTTGGGATGGTTGCCTGTTGATGAGATCCTATATATGTCTGCAGCTAAAACTCATTTCTTACTGATGGGGCTTAAGAGCATTCAACCTTACGTACCCTGCCGAGTTTTGAGACAGTTCGGAAGATGCCAGATAGTACCTCATGAGGAAGATCTTAGCGCTCAAGCAGTTGAGATAAGTCCTAACGGACAGTTCCCGGAAGCAAGGATTCGCCAAATCTGGAATGAGAGTCAATATTTGAAATCAGATACTTGTGTGCGGGATCGAGCCAAAGGAGAAACGGCGTCAGGTTACCTTGCATGGTATGGAAGGGAACTCGAGCATGAAAGGCCAGCTAAGAGACCCCACATCCGGGATTTCACCGAGTCATCGCAAAGGCATTGGGATTGGTTAGCAAAGGAAAGAGGCTATTGTGCCGAAATCAGCAAATTAAAGCAACAAGTAGAAGGCATGAAATACGAGCACAACGTGCAAATTGCCACCGATCTGGGGAAGCGGAACAGGTTAATTCAAGAAAATGAAATGCTCAAAGCCCAGAACAAACAGATAAGGTTGGATGCAGATAAACAACCAAGACGTCGATCAGACGAGCACCTGATAAAAAGGCTAAGAAGCAAGATCAGAGAATGGCAAGATGGTTTGGAGAAGTCTGAAAACGTCATAGCCGAGCTCAAAGTGCAGTGGGATACGAGGGCAGATAAGCATCGCAGATACTTGAACCAATTGGAAGGCGACCACGAGAAAGTCGTTGCTAAGATAAAGAGAGAGATGGCTGCACTTGAGATCAAAGCAGTTAATCAGGCCAAGGATTTCCAAACTGAGAGCAGATACTGGTACGACTCAATAGCCCAGATGAAGTTGGAAGTACGGCGACTGAAGCATCAGCATGTACAAGATACTCAAGTCTTCAAGATATGCAGCGATCAGATAGAACACCTGCTTGTAGAGAAGAAGCAAACCAGAGATAGGATCAAGGTCATTGCCCATGCTATCACCAGACGATGTCTACGATGTGAGAACATGTCCAATGTTACCTTCCTCTCGGCAGTAATGGTTTATGTCAAGCAGACTATGCACGAGCTAGAGCAACTTGAGAGGGATCTCATGCCTAGGACCGCGGCGAGGCCGAACGATGCCCCGCGGAAACCAATTTTTAAAACCATAATGCATTCATAGGTCAAATCTGTATTTTAGCATCTTCTGCCTGTTTTTCCATCAGGGTGATTTTCAGTCTATTTTGAGTCTAGGTTTATTTTCAAAGTTTGCTCTTCCTTTTGCAAAATGTAGCTTGTAATAGAATGTTTCAACAATAAAGAGGTTGTTTCTTTTACGCTCATTTGTGTTTTCGAACTACGTAATGATCTGATTCACGTAGGCATCGTGATACGTAGGCAATCCTCATCGGATCCGGTCGCATTTATTTTACTGCAAAATAAAATAAAATAAAAATAATAAATAAAATAAAAGGAAAACAAAAGAGAAAAAAGGGGAAAAACTAATAAGAGGAAAAATGTCGGAATGACGCATGCTCTCGCAGCAACATATAGTAATCCACTTAACTGTATAGATGCATCATGCCCAACGTGAGATTAACTATCGGTTATTTGCTACAAATTAACCGTGCGTTTGTCATTGAGCATTTCTCTAGGGTTTTTTGAAAAGACGGTTGGTTTGGTGAAAGTCTGGCCTCGCACTCATATTTCACGAGGTCAAGGAGAAGTGTTCAACTACCTGTTGTCAGGGCCAGAAGTAGTACTCACACTTACTTCACCAGGTCAAAAGGAAGTGTGGAAATGTCGTCAGAAATTCCATTGCAAACAGTCCTTGTTTCCGAGGAAAGCTCGATCTCAGCCGTCCTCACACCTGAATCCGCAACTGCGGAAGAAAATAGAATCCTACGGCTCCGCATGTTGGAAATGCTGGACGACTGAAATAATGGGAAAGAGCCGCCAAGTGTCATCCCCGGATTCCCTGAATTATTCTCCAGGTCAAGTGGAACGTCTAATGTCCCCATAAATTACCCTGCTACCCCATTTGGGTACCCAGCCACCTCCGCCTTCTCTGCCGGATCACCTTCTGAGCCTCATCCCCGAATGTCGGCCACTGATGCAAGCATGAACATCTTTGTTGCATCGCCTTGCCCGGTTACGGTGCAGCCCACCACGTACAAGCCAAGCTTTGACTCATCCTCTTTTACATTCCAAGCACCATCGCTCTCAATGGAACCAACTAGGTTCGCTACCAGTACTAATCCTCTACCGCCTCAGTGCGAGCTTGCACCGGGACAGGATCAGAACCCCAGAATTGCAGAACAAAATGAGATTGCCAAGAGAATGAGAAGCCTTGAACAAAGTTTGAAGAATATGCAAGGATTGAGCGGACAAAAGAGCGTCTCTTACGCCGACCTGTGCATGTTCCCTCACGTGCACCTGCCAACGGGTTTCAAGACCCCCAAGTTTGAGAAATACGATGGGCACGGTGACCCTATTGCACATCTTAAGAAATACTGCAACCAATTGCGGGGAGCCGGCGGAAAAGAAGAACTGCTAATGGCATATTTTGGGGAAATCCTAGTAGGGATAGCTTCGGAATGGTATATGGATCAGGAAATGTCCCGATGGCATATATGGGATGATCTCGCCAGAGATTTTGTAAAACAATTCCAGTACAACATCGACATTGCGCCAGACCGAAACTCTCTGTCGAATTTGAAGAAGAAGCCTTCGGAAAGCTTTAGAGAGTATGTTATTAAGTGGCGTGAACAGGCGTCGAGGGTGAAGCCCCCCATGGATGAAGTGGAAATGGTCACTACCTTTCTCCAGGCTCAAGAGTCTGACTATTTCCAAAACATGATGTCGGCCATGGGTAAGCCATTCGCGGAAGCGATCAAGATAGGAGAGATGGTAGAGAATGGGCTGAAAACAGGTCGGATTCTGAGTCAAGCAGCCATAAGGGCAACCTCCCAGGCCGTCCAAAGCGGGTCCGGAGGAACGACAAGGGGGAAGAAGAAGGAAGAAACGGCTATGGCAGCCTCTGAAGCAAGGGAGTATCGTCATCCCAGGCCCCATTTTCCGGAAAGGGCCCCACAACACTACTACCCCCACTCAAATGTGGCATATGCTCATCAACCTTATATGGTCATGAATGCCCAACCTTATAACCATCCACCACAACAAGCCAACCGAGGCCCAGCTCCACCTCCCAGAAATCAGCCTCCTTACCGCAACCACTATAACCCACAACCCCCGCAGAATAACTACCGCCCCCAAGAGCCACCTCGACGGCGGACTTTCACGCCCATCGGTGAGCCATACTCAACTTTGTTCCCAAAGTTGGTCCAGTTGGGTTTCTTGCAACCAATCCCTCAAACAAGGCAAAACCCGACATCTCCTTCTTACAAAGCCGGAGTCAGATGCGCCTATCATTCAGGGGCCGAGGGACATGATACAAACGACTGCTGGTCATTGAAAAGAGTGGTCGAAAATTTGATAGAGCAGGGGAAAATAGTGCTAAGGGACGAAGAGATCCCAAATGTGACTAACAATCCATTGCCCGCTCACAATAATGGGCCGCTGATCGGAATGATTTGCGAAGACAAAGAATTCGACTCTGCTCTGAAAGCCATAATTGCCATTGTCGACACGGGGAAGAGGCCCGAAATGGACCAGAAACCAGAAAAGGGGGAAGAGGTCAAGGCTATAAAGAACAAGCTTGAAAAGAAGGTAGAAAAGAAAGTGGTACCTGTAAAAAATGAAGTTCTTTACATACCGCGAGGTCAAGCTGAGAAGACGCAGAGATCCGGGATTAAAAAGACAAAACCTATGTACGTGCCAAAAGGGGCCTATGTGGTCCGGGGGACGATTCAACCACCTCGGCTGAATGAGCCAGTGGTTATCGGACGCGTTGCCACAAAAGCCAATGACCAACCCGTCCACAGTGCCGTGGAATTATCAAAAGACTTTGGTGATGTACAAAGGAAAAGAGGTCATGGGAGAACTTCCAGAAAATACTTTCATTGGAGGGTACTCAAATACCCAAGAACTGAACAACGCCACACAAAGGCGCTTCCCTCCAAAGAAGCCTGTGAGTGTTGAAGAGGCGGAAGTGTTCTTCCAACAAATGAAGATGCCGGATTACGAAGTGATAGATCAGCTGCGCAAGCACCCTGAGCAGGTGTCCATGCTATCATTATTGATAAGGTCGGCCGAGCATCAAAAGATCTTACTGAAGACCCTGAATGAGGCATATGTGCCAGTTGAAACCTCGGTTGAGCAATTAGAGCGGATGACAGAAAGATTCTTCGCCGTCAACCAAATCTCCTTCAGCAAGAACGATCTACCCCCGGAAGGAGCGGCACACAACAAGGCTTTGCATCTAACAGTTAAATGCGAAGACTATTATGTCAAGAGGGTAATGTTGGATGGAGGCTCAGGCGTTGACATTTGCCCGCTCTCCACGCTGCAAAGAATGGAAATTGGGGCCGAAAGAATCCGACCCAACAATGTCTGCGTAAGAGCTTTCGACGGCATCAAGAGAGATACCATGGGAGAAATAGACCTGTTATTGGTCATAGGACCAGTCGAATTTCGAGTAACCTTCCAGGTGATCGACATGGACACATCCTACAATTTTCTCCTTGGCAGACCTTGGATCCATGCGGCAGGAGCCGTGCCTTCCACTCTTCACCAGATGGTGAAGTTCGAGTATGAAGACCGAGAGATCGTGGTCTATGGGGAAGATGAGCATGCCATTTATCGGGACCCATCCATCCCGTACCTTGAACCGAGAGAAGGAAGCGAACATACGGTCTATCAAGCTTTCGAGGTTGTACTGGCAGAGCAGCACGAAGAGGGAATACCCTGCCCCCAGCCTTTCTTGTCTAACGCCTCGGTTATGGTGGCCAAAGAGATGATCCGGCACGGATTTAGGCCAGGGAAGGGACTTGGACGAACCCTTCAGGGAATAACAGAACCCATTACTTTGCCAGTCATCAAGAAACCTTTTGGACTAGGTTTCGAACCTACTCCAGCAGACAAAGAATGGGCAAAGAAAAGGAGAAATGAGGGCTGGAAGTTACCTCAACCACTGCCGGATTTATATGCGACTTTCATCAGGCCAAGGTATGTTGAAGAAGATGATGAGGTCTTCACAGCTGAGGAAATCGAGGAGATATGTGGGGCAATGAGGGAGATGCTCTACGAGATTCACATGGTTCAGCCAGGTGAAGGAACGAGCACTGCTGAGATGCTGTACATGGGGCCGAGCGCCCAACTTCGAAACTGGGAGGCCACGCCATTCCCGACTAGACGGAAGTCCGGGTAGACCTGTCCTGCCACCTTTCCTGTGTCACAAGTTATCTCCGGGACATAACTTGAATGTTTTCTTCTTTTCAATTGTTGCTTTGAATCCCTAAGTTGTAAACATTGTTGTCTTCCAACTTTCCAAAGAAAATAAAAAAAAATCATCAGTTGCTTCCCCATTATTCCTTTTGTTCTAATTTTTTGTTATTTTTCCTTTTATCTTTCTTTTCAGTCTTAATAATGCGGCTTTAAATATGACATGCTTGCGGACTTCACGCCCAGATCACAATGAGCTATTTAACTGCGAATTAACGAACCCAGAACCAGAATATGATGCGGAAGAGGCTTTTAGGGAAATAAACCGAGAGTTGGAATATTTCGAGAATAAACCTAAGCCAAATCTGAATGACACTGAACCGATAAATTTGGGAACCCCGGAAGAAATCCGGGAGACCAAAATAAGCATTCACACAGACAAGAAAACACGAGAGGCGATAACTCAACTTCTTTTTGAATTCAAAGATGTGTTTGCTTGGTCATATGATGACATGCCGGGACTGGGTGTTGATCTAGTGGTGCACAAATTGCCGATTCATCCTGATTGTCCTCCAGTTCAACAGAAGCAACGAAATTTCAAAACTGAGGTCAGTGACAAGATTAAAGAGGAGATCACCAAACAATTGAAAACGGGAGTGATTCGGGTAGTCCAATATACAACATGGCTGGCGAATGTGGTTCCAGTACCAAAAAAGGACGGGAAAACTCGGGTATGTGTAGATTACCGAGATCTGAACAGAGCAAGTCCTAAAGATAATTTCCCGCTGCCCAACATCCACATCCTCGTTGATAATTGCGCCAAGCACGAGATACAGTCTTTTGTAGATTGCTACGCTGGGTATCATCAGGTACTGATGGATGAAGAGGACGCCGAGAAAACTGCCTTCACCACGCCTTGGGGCACCTACTGTTACCGGGTCATGCCATTTGGTCTGAAGAATGCGGGGGCTACTTACATGAGGGCCATGCCATTTTCCATGACATGATGCATCAGGAAATAGAGGTGTACGTGGACGATGTGATAGTCAAGTCCAAGACGCAGGATAATCACATCCAAGACTTGAGGAAGTTCTTCGAGAGGCTAAGGAAGTATGACTTGAAGCTGAACCCAGCCAAATGTGCTTTCGGAGTTCCGTCGGGCAAACTTTTGGGTTTCATCGTAAGCAGGAGAGGTATCGAGCTAGATCCAACTAAGATAAAATCCATCAGAGATCTGCCTCCCCCAAAAACAAAGAAAGACGTGATGAGTCTTTTGGGCAGGTTGAACTACATCAGTCGGTTTATTGCCCAGCTGACAAGCACGTGTGAGCCCATATTCAAGCTGTTAAGGAAAGATGCGGCGATCAAATGGACACCTGAGTGTCAAGAAGCCTTTGATAAAGTCAAAGAATACCTTTCGAATCCCCCGGTCTTGGTCCCTCCAGAACCGGGGAGGCCACTTTTCTTGTATCTGACAGTCTTGGAGAACTCTTTCGGCTGCGTCCTCGGGCAACACGACGTAACCGGAAAGAAGGAGCAAGCAATCTACTACTTGAGCAAGAAATTCACCGGCTACGAGGCCAAATACACTCTGCTGGAAAGGACATGCTGCGCTCTCACATGGGTTGCACAAAAGCTGAGACATTATCTCCAAGCCCACACTACATTCCTCATAAGCAGGTTGGATCCTTTGAAGTATATATTCCAGAAACCAATGCCTACTGGGAGACTGGCTAAATGGCAAATCTTGCTTACGGAATTCGACATAGTTTATGTCACCCGCACGGCGATGAAAGCCCAGGCGTTAGCAGATCATTTGGCCGAAAATCCGGTTGATGAGGAATACCAGCCATTGGATACCTACTTTCCAGATGAAGAGGTAAACACCGTAGAAGCAACCTCGAAGGAAGCACATGTTTGGAAGATGTTCTTTGACGGAGCCGTGAACGCCAAGGGTGTAGGGATTGGGGCAATTTTGATCTCGCCTTCCGGTCAGCATTATCCCGCCACAGCTAGACTGCGTTTCTTTTGCACAAACAATACAGCTGAGTATGAAGCCTGCATTATGGGCATGCATATGGCAATCGATCAGGATGTCGAAAACTTATTGATTATGGGAGATTCTGACCTGATCATCCGGCAAGCTCAAGGCGAATGGGAAACTTGGGATGTCAAACTTATCCCATACCGACAACATGTGGAGGACCTCAGCAAGCGCTTTACCTCAATAGAGTTCAGGTATATTCCGAGGTGTCACAACGAACTGGCAGATGCACTTGCTACTCTGGCTTCAATGCTACCCTACCCGGGCAACGCCCACGTCGATCCTTTGGAAATCCAAATCAAGGAAAGACACGGTTACTGCAGTGTAATCGAGGCGGGATCAAATACGCAGCCTTGGTACCATGACATCAAGAAATTCCTGAAGACACAAGAATACCCCGAGCACGCTACTGGAGATCAAAAAAGGACCATTAGGCGACATGCAAGTGGTTTCTTTCTGAGCGGTGAATTGTTGTATAAGAGGACCCCGGACCTCAATCTCCTAAGATGTGTCGATATCGAGGAGGCGAGAAAAATCATGCACGAAGTACACGCAGGTGTGTGCGGACCTCACATGAACGGGTATATCTTAGCGAAGAAAATCCTTAGAGCAAGTTATTACTGGATGACCATGGAAAAGGATTGCTTCAGCTTCGTTCGGAAATGTCATCAGTGTCAGGTGCACGGTGATTTGATTCATGCACCTCCCACGGAACTGCATCCCATGTCTGCGCCTTGGCCATTTGTCGCCTGGGGCATGGACGTCATTGGACCAATTGAACCGAAGGCCTCGAATGGACATAGGTTTATACTGGTTGCCATCGATTACTTCACAAAATGGGTAGAAGCTATCACTCTCAAGTCGGTCACTAAGAAAGTTGTAGTAGATTTTGTGCACTCAAATCTTATCTGTCGTTTCGGTATTCCTGCGACTATCATTACAGATAATGCAGCAAACTTGAACAGTCACTTGATGGGAGATGTATGCGAGCAGTTCAAGATAACGCATAGGAATTCTACTCCTTATCGGCCGAAAGCCAATGGTGCTGTGGAAGCTGCAAATAAAAACATCAAGAAGATTTTGAGGAAAACAATACAAAGTTCCCGACAGTGGCATGAGCAGTTACCTTTTGCATTGTTGGGGTACCGCACTACAGTACGCACATCGGTGGGAGCGACTCCTTATCTTTTGGTTTATGGGACCGAGGCTGTAATACCAGCAGAGGTAGAGATTCCTTCGCTTCGAATCATTGTCGAAGCAGAAATCGAAGACAGCGAGTGGGTTAAGGCTCAACTGGAGCAATTGACGTTGATTGATGAAAAGCGAATGGCCGCAGTTTGTCACGGACAGTTATACCAACAAAGGATGGCCCGTGCTTATAACAAGAAAGTCCGACCCCGGAATTTCGAAGTAGGTCAGCTGGTACTAAGACGTATTCTGCCGCATCATGAAGAAGCAAAAGGAAAGTTTGCCCCAAATTGGAAAGGCCCGTACATCGTAAGGAAGATATTGCCGAGAGGAGCATTGTATTTAGGTGATATCGAAGGAAATGACCCCGACACAGCAGTGAATGCAGATGCAGTCAAGAGATACTACGTCTAAATCGTACTCTAGTGGTCCTGACACGTTTGAAAATGGCGAAGGTTTGTTCCCCACTACTTCCCAAACACTACCCAATCCTCTCCACCAACTTTTGAGCCACTTACAAAACAAAAAGAAAAAAAAAACAAAACAAAAAAAAATAAAGAAAAAAGAAAACAAAAACAAAATTTGATTGAGGCCTGAACTACGTTTGACTTGATTCCGAAAGGATACGTAGGCAGCCTCTCCCTGAGGTTCAGTCACACCAACTATAAAATCCCATCCACCCTGAAATTGAAACCGGGGCACGTCGAGCAGTTGAGAAGTTGGTATCATCTACCTCTTTTTACCAAGCACAAGCCTTCAGATCAACTACCAAATATGGTGGGGAACCAATAAGCGTCACAAATGGAGACCAGCACACTCTGAATTAAGAGAGATAAAATGAGAGAGTCTCGGCGGTGAAAACCTTCGGGCACCACGAGGCGACGGGAGTAGAGAAACCAAAATGAGAGAGCTTGTTTAGTAAAAACTCGCAAAGAGTGCTATCAAGCGATAACAGGAAGAGAAATGAGAGAGGTCAGCCAGCGAAAACCCGCAAAGGGCGCTGTTGGCCGAAAAAGAATGATGCCACCCCAAGAAAGTTTCGGCAGAGGGCCCCCAGTTTGGAATCACAGATCCGTTCTGGTTCAGGAAAACGCAAGTTCTTAGAAGATCAG
Organism: Nicotiana tabacum; assembly: GCF_000715075.1. Classification (NCBI taxonomy): domain Eukaryota; kingdom Viridiplantae; phylum Streptophyta; class Magnoliopsida; order Solanales; family Solanaceae; genus Nicotiana; species Nicotiana tabacum. The sequence goes on from NC_134097.1 coordinate 60,912,100, forward strand.
ACGTCCAGTCCAAAGAGCATGTCATGTCATTTAAAGCCAGCGTTATCTTCCTCAGATAAGTCTTCCTCGTCCCGAAAAGGGTGTTCCTTTTCTGATTTGTTTTCCCCTTCCTTTGTTTCTTTTCGAATCCCTTTTGCATTTTAACCCCGAGTTCAGGACACACCGGAAAGGACAGGTGGCATGTTTTGTTTGCACGGAATCACGTCTCATGAAGGAAAGCGCCTCATCTCGTTTGGCATGATTGCCCAAGCATGATGAATCATGATGTTTGATGGTGTTTCAGAGTAAAGAGGAAAGAGAGAAATCTTGAAATCTTCCCCAGCAAGTCCGCCTTCGGATAAATCCCCACAGAGTCTCCCCCTGTACAAATCCCCACAGAGTCTCTATTGTACAATCTCCCACAGAGTCTCCCCAATATACAGAAAAATAATAAAAAAATGGAATCTCCCCAGCACATCCCAGCGAGTCCTTTTGTAAAAATTCCCCAGCAAGCTTACCCCAACAAATCCTAGAAATCCCGCTTTGAAACAAATCCCCAGCATGCCCCATTGTACAAAAATCCACACAAAGAATCCACTTTGTAAATATTCCCCACAGAGCTTCCTTTTTTGTACAAATTCCCACAAAATACCTCCAATAAGATCCCCGTTGAGAACCTCCAAGCAAAATGGGACACACAAAAAGAAAAAAGAAGAAAAAAGAGCCTTACGAAGCAAGTCATCACAGAATCCGGAAATACCAGCCTGAGCAGTCTAAAGGTTTCGCCATTCGAATCAAATCAGTGGCGGGACTTCGCAACAGAAATAGAGACGCAGCAAAGCAATTGGGAACGATCAAGGTCACCGAACCGACCGTCATTTCCGAACTAACAAATGATTCTTTGTTTGAAAAGTTGAAACATGTCTAATCCAAGACAACCATGCAAGAAGCAGGTGTCGCCCAAAGAAGAAGGTACACGGATACAGGAAGCACTTTGGCAATGAGGGATTCACTCAAAAGTTGAAACAGGTCTAATCCAAGACAACCGTGCAAGAAGCAGGTGTCGCCCAAAGAAGAAGGTACACGGATACAGGAAGCACTTCGGCAATGAGGGATTCACTCAAAAGGTAAGTTCCCGCAAAACTCCCTTTTATCTTCTATTAAAACAAGAAAACTCAAAAAAAATAGATCGTGTAGTATTCTCGAACTTTATCCCCAGCCGATCAGCATTAGGGTTTTTAACCCTAAACTGAACTTTTTCCTTTCAGCCAGTATTAGGGTTTTAAACCCTAAACTGAGTTTTTCCATGCAATCAGCATTAGGGTTTTAAACCCTAAACTGAAATTTTTCCTTTCAGCCAGCATTAGGGTTTTAAACTCTAAACTGAGCTTTTTCATGCAATCAGCATTAGGGTTTTAAACCCTAAACTGAATTTTCCTTTCAGCCAGCATTAGAGTTTTAAACTCTAAACTGAGCTTTTTCATGCAATCAGCATTAGGGTTTTAAACCCTAAACTGAATTTTCCTTTTAGTCAGCATTAGGGTTTTAAACCCTAAACTGAACTTTTTCCTTTCAGCCAGCATTAGAGTTTTAAACTCTAAACTGAGCTTTTTCATGCAATCAGCATTAGGGTTTTAAACCCTAAACTGAATTTCCCTTTAGTCAGCATTAGGGTTTTAAACCCTAAACTGAATTTTCCTTTTAGTCAGCATTAGGGTTTTAAACCCTAAACTGAACTTTTTCCTTTCAGCCAGCATTAGAGTTTTAAACTCTAAACTGAGCTTTTTCATGCAATCAGCATTAGGGTTTTAAACCCTAAAATGAATTTTCCTTTTAGTCAGCATTAGGGTTTTAAACCCTAAACTGAACTTTTTCCTTTCAGCCAGCATTAGAGTTTTAAACTCTAAACTGAGCTTTTTCATGCAATCAGCATTAGGGTTTTAAACCCTAAACTGAATTTTCCCTTTAGTCAGCATTAGGGTTTTAAACCCTAAACTGAACTTTTTCCTTTTAGCCAGCATTAGAGTTTTAAACTCTAAACTGAGCTTTTTCATGCAATCAGCATTAGGGTTTTAAACCCTAAACTGAACTTTTTCCTTTCAGCCAGCATTAGAGTTTTAAACTCTAAACTGAGCTTTTTCATGCAATCAGCATTAGGGTTTTAAACCCTAAACTGAATTTTCCCTTTAGTCAGCATTAGGGTTTTAAACCCTAAACTGAACTTTTTCCTTTCAGCCAGCATTAGAGTTTTAAACTCTAAACTGAGCTTTTTCATGCAATCAGCATTAGGGTTTTAAACCCTAAACTGAATTTTCCCTTTAGTCAGCATTAGGGTTTTAAACCCTAAACTGAACTTTTTCCTTTCAGCCAGCATTAGAGTTTTAAACTCTAAACTGAGCTTTTTCATGCAATCAGCATTAGGGTTTTAAACCCTAAACTGAATTTTCCCTTTAGTCAGCATTAGGGTTTTAAACCCTAAACTAAACTTTTTCCTTTCAGCCAGCATTAGAGTTTTAAACTCTAAACTGAGCTTTTTCATGCAATCAGCATTAGGGTTTTAAACCCTAAACTGAATTTTCCTTTTAGTCAGCATTAGGGTTTTAAACCCTAAACTGAACTTTTTCCTTTCAGCCAGCATTAGAGTTTTAAACTCTAAACTGAGCTTTTTCATGCAATCAGCATTAGGGTTTTAAACCCTAAACTGAATTTTCCCTTTAGTCAGCATTAGGGTTTTAAACCCTAAACTGAACTTTTTCCTTTCAGCCAGCATTAGAGTTTTAAACTCTAAACTGAGCTTTTTCATGCAATCAGCATTAGGGTTTTAAACCCTAAACTGAATTTTCCCTTTAGTCAGCATTAGGGTTTTAAACCCTAAACTGAACTTTTTCCTTTCAGCCAGCATTAGAGTTTTAAACTCTAAACTGAGCTTTTCCATGCAATCAGCATTAGGGTTTTAAACCCTAAACTGAATTTTCCTTTTAATCAGCATTAGGGTTTTAAACCCTAAACTGAATTTTCCCTTTAGTCAGCATTAGGGTCTTAAACCCTAAACTGAACTTTTTCCTTTCAGCCAGCATTAGGGTTTTAAACCCTAAACCGAGCTTTTTCATGCAATCAGCATTAGGGTTTTAAACCCTAAACTGAATTTTCCCTTTAGTCAGCATTAGGGTTTTAAACCCTAAACTGAATTCTTCCTTTGTTCGGCGTTAAGGTTTTAAACCCTTAAACTGAACCTTTCCCCAGCTAGTCGGTATTAGGGCTCCAACCCTGAACTGAGCATGCATATCCTCTTTCATTAATGAACTTTCTGGTGAATAATTAACGAAATTTTCCTAGTGAAACTGGGGCAGAAAATTTCGTTCGTTTGTTTTCTCCCGCAGGTCTGCCCTCGAGCCACATGGATCGAAATGACCCACGAGATGAATCCCAGTTCGGAATCAAAGAAGAAAAAAAAAAGAGAAAAAAAATCCCGAGATATCGGAGTAAATGGAAGGCGGATTGACTCTAACATTTGACTAAGGTCCTGAACCCTGCCAATCGCGCCTCACTCAGTATCCCGGAGATTAAACAAGTCGCCGCAACTCGCAAGCATCAAGATTCAGATCGGAGTCTGCAAGCAGAATCAGCTAAGACCCAAGATCAAGTCGTAAAAGAATCATAGATAGGAATCTTGTAACTAGCAGTTGACATGCATATAAGTAGTTAGTTCAGTTTCCAATTTTCGTTTGGTTGTAATAAGGCGGTCAGTGACGTAGCAGTGAAAATAGCAGCAGCAGTAGCAGCAAGCATTGCAGTCCCATGGTAGTCCCAGCTACCAAAACTTCTCGAACTACATTGACCTGATTCCTGTTTAGCCCAGGATATGTAGGAAATCTTTGAAGCAAGATTCGGTCAGATCTTTCAAAAAAACATGCTTCATACGGAGTGGTCCATAGGCAAAAATCGCTCATACACGCTCACTTTATCTTTGCACGAAAACTCTTCGTGTTTCCGAACAAAGAGGGGCAGCTGTGAACACGTGATTTTTGTTTTTGCGCGACAGTCGCTCCAAAAGAATAAAAATTTGTCCTGTTGTACAATTTTTGGATTTCTGTGCGGCACTTTGTTGATTTATTTGTGACTTCGGCCCATTTTTATTTATTTACTTTATTAAAACAAAATTCAAAAAAATGTGTACGTGTCATGCATAATTTGAACCATAACATGGTTTAAATAGAAAAGCATAAACAGGCACCTTTGTCCGTGATTTTGTTTTGTTTAATTTTACTTGTTTTGAAATATTTTAGTGTGTGTGCAAATAATTGTATTGAGTGTGTATTTAATTTTAATTTGATTTTTTGTTTAGTTTTAAAATAAATAAGAAGAAGAAATAAAAAATAAAATAAAAAGAGAAAGGACCCCTTCTTCTTCCGGATTGGGCCAATTTAATAAAATTGGCCCAAACAAACAATGCCCAAAACCCAGGCCTGCCCGGTCCAGGCCACTTAGTGCCCAGGGTGTCCAAACGACGTCGTTTGGATCGTGCCTGATCTGGGCCGTTGATCTCAGAGTGATCAACGGCCAAGATCAATCCCCCGTAACCCACCAACAAACCTGACCCGTTTACACCCGGACCGAACCCAAACCCTCAACACTTGAAACGACACCGTTTCACTTAAGACCATCAGATCCAAACCGTAGATCTAGATTGATCTAACGGTTGAGATCAACCCACCCACTAACTATATAAGCCCAGATCCTTACCCTGCCCCCCCCATCCGACACCCCAGCCTCCGTCTTCAACCTCATCCTCATCAAACCCTAGAGTCGCCCCTGTACCCCCCACCATGAAAACCGGCGGCATGAACGCCGGTGACCTTCCCCTTAACACCCTAGAACCCCCTTGCCATCCTGAACATGGATCTGTTAACCATGTAGTTCGAATCATCCCCTAGGTCCTCGAATCTTCATTTGAAGATTCGAGTCAAAACTCGGTTTACACCAACCAACCCCAGCTTCACACCAGACACTCCCCAGACCCTCCTCGTGACCAAACCATGCTTGGTTTGGTCCGAATCTAACCAGGGAAACATGAATCCCGGATCTGAGTTTTGGAACTTTGTAGTTCTTCATCACTGGCCTATGCCCGTCCGAGCCAAAGAGATTAAGGTCTAATGGACCTTAATCGAAGTGTTTCTCATCTGAGAAACACTTCGATTAAAGTCCGTTCAGCCTTAAGAAAGGTCTGTCCAAATCCGGGTTCAAACTTTTAACTTTTCAAGTTTAAGGTGAGTCTGCTTTCTTTCCTTTATTTGTTTTAGTCCGTGTGATTTGTTTTAAAAGAGTGTTCATATTTGTTTTAATTTTATCGATTTTTGTTTGTCCACTTTACTTGAACCTCTGTGCTTGTTTGAACCCCTCCTATTCTGATAAGGCATGTGTATTGGTTGTGTTCCAAATTTGTATTGATTAACTGATTCCTCGAAGTATAATTTTGTTTAATCAGTATAAGTCAAGTCATGTGTCCCATACTTTAAATGTCTGATTTTTGGCTTCGATTGTGTATGTTAATGCTAATATAGTCGAGTCGACATATGTCGTCAATTAGTTTCAGCTATCCGAACAATAACAAATCGACTTACTTCTGCTAAGCATTTGTTGAATCAATTAAGAACCAGTTTTGTTTACTTATAGCTGTTGAATTGGATCAGTAGTGCTTAAATTCTGAATCAGAGGGCATGTGCACTTGTGCACAGCATGTGCATTGGTGCACCTCATGTGTTTTGTGCACAGCCTGTTTTTCCTGCATTAAAGGGCTTTTAATTTTGAAATGGTTTGACAGCATATGTTGTCAGACATATTCTACTGCCCATACTTGCTTTTAGTTAATAAAATGGAAATCTGCCAGGGAATGATGGGGTTAATACTTAAATAACTAATTGGAATCTAAAAAGGTAAAAGGCACATGGGAGGGGTACTGTGATATTCTGAAAACAGGCTGTTAAAAGAGATAGTTTTGAGGCTTATAAAGGGGGAGAACCCTGAAGATTGGGGGGAGAAAAAACACACACTGTGAGGAATTTTTGAAAGAGAGAGTGGAAATACATACAGATATATACACAAAGACAAGAGTAGATAGAGGGAGGATAACACAGGAAATAGGAACTGCATCTTTTCCTCTTTGTCTTGATTCTCATCTGGCCGGATTTCCCTGTTCCATATCATTTCTCCTAAGTTATGTTTGAGATTTTTAGTTGTGTGTAGCATCAGTGCATCCCCAGATCTGTTTTTGCCTAAATTTTGATTCATATTACTGGGAACTTGCCACACTCTGTCATCTTTCATTGGTTCCAGCTGCATCTTGCACTGGGATTCTGCTTTCTATCTGGTTACTTGCTGTTGCTGCTGCTATTTGGTTTCCTGCTGGCTGCTGACTTTTCTGCTTCACTTCTTCTTTGCATTTCAGTATTCAGTGTTTTTCCAGGTACACATTTCAAATCCCACTTTGGTGTAACTGTAACAGTTCAAAAGCATGAAATGAAAGGAGTTCTTGAAGAAGATACAGATGTCTGTTTTGTACTGCTTGTGATACACTGATCTCTGTTGTATAAATCGATTAGTGTAATTCAGTAGTGAAAGATTAGTTAGACAATACTTAATCAAGTTTAGCTTTTGCATCTTAGTTTCTAGTTGTTTGCTAAGTACAAGATGTAATAGTATAATATTTAGAAGGTGTGGATAATTGGCATAGAACTTTCGACTGGTTTCCCATCAAATAATGACATGTATAAGATAGAATATTTCCACCTACACAATAATGTTTTGTGTTATTTTCCTTTCCTTTTATCAAGACCGTTAGGCAACATATAGGTACATGTTCGAATCCCCATTAGTAACAATGCCTAGCATTCAATTTCCTTAACCTAGCTTAAATAAGTCTAGTTAAGCTCGATTCGAGGAAATGTTCGAATTAAGTATTGCATTCCATCCACCTCCATATAGCTTCTTTGTTCAACCAAAATATTTCGTAAGGTATGGCGTCTTTTCATTTTTATAAGTGACTAGAAATTGATAGTAATCCGGTTTTTATATTTCAATTAGCATACATCTTTCCTTCTTCTATTTCTGGAAACGAAAACAATAAGAAATGTAGTCATTGTAGGTTTTATTTTTTTAATGAGACGAGCCTCGCCAAAATAAAAAGAAAAATGCAAATTGCGGGGCCTTCAACAACTAATCATAATATTTAGAATTCGTGCTAGGCCGTTTAGTGAATCTCATGGCCTTCTCAGAAATAATAATGCGTTAGACCCTTTAGGCGCGGCTTAATTAGATTACATTCTTAAATTCGGGTGTGCATTTATGTGACCCAAATTCAAATCTCAATGGAGTCGAAATGTGTTAACAACTACGGGTGCATTGATTGTGATGTGGTTTGAGATGCATTTTCACGATGTTGCAATTCTATAAAAAATAAATGATAATAATAAAAGCGGTTTAAACTTAATAAAAGCACATAAGCCACAACATGTATTTAAATCAGATATTTAGCCATTATAACAATTTAAGCGACCGTGCTAGAACCACGGGATTCGAGGGTGCCTAACACCTTCCCTCGGGTCAACAGAATTCCTTACTTAGAATTTCTGGTTCGCAGACTTCATTTGGAAAAGTCGAAAATTTCCTCGATCTGGGATTCAAGATAAACCGGTGACTTGGGACACCAAAAGCCAAACCTTTCCCAAGTGGCGACTCTGAATTAATTGAATAATCCCATTTCGAATATTGTCACTTAAATTGGAAAAACTCCACCCGCGCATTTAACCCTTCGGGTCGGGCGCGCAAAAAGGAGGTGTGACATTAGCTCCATCATACATGTCTTTAATCACCCTAATGTAGTCAACCGGGACCCCTTTAAATGTGTGACCACAAATTTATCGAACTATCTATCTATGCTGAAAAGGTCGTATTTAGATTAGAGGTAGAATTAGAGATGGCTTTTTCTAAACTTGTGGCTCGGGAAAAGATTTCGCAATTAGGATAGAAATATACATGTAGCTCGGTTGAATGTCGCAATTAATTCATTCGTGATAGATTCGATACTATAGAATATAGGATCGGTATATTCTGGATAGGTGGATAGTACTGTGCGTATGGGTGTCAATGGATATTTAAAAACCGACTAAACCGACCGAATCGTACCGTACCGAACCGATTTTTAGGTTTCTTTTAATAAAACCGTAGGTTTTTATATAAATCTATAACCGTACCGATAATTAGGGTAGGTTTTCTATTTTATAAAAATAAATCGAAAAAATACGGAACTGTACCGAATAAATTTACATGTGAAAAATATATTTATTATTAAGTTTAAAAATAATAAAACATTAAATTTTTCCTTGAATTTTGGAATTATGAAAACAATTACAAGCCAACAAATAATAAACGCAAAATTATAATTCTCAAACCTATTATGCCACTGCCATCGAAAATAAATTATTTTCAGCATATTCACTAGCAAGACACAAGGCATTATAGCGATTATGAGTAGCAAACTACAATGTATTGATTATATTTCCTTTCGTATGATTTAAGTTTATCTTTTGAATATTTAATCTTCTATAGACTTTATTCTTTAGTCTCAGTCCCAATTTGATTAATATCTTTCCACTCGTGTGATTTATATTTTCTTTATATTAATTTGTTTAGTTTCTTTTACGCTATTGTAGAGTAGTTGATGGATCTATACTCTAGCCATCTTTCATATTTTCTTAATTCATCGCCCTTTAAAATATAAAAATGTCTAGAGAGTTTTGCTAAGTCCTATAAAAGGATGGATGTTATTGCATTCTACTTCTACTAGTGATTTTTACATGACCTTTTAAAAAAATACCGAAAATTAACCGAACCGTACTGATACCAAAGAGAAACCGATATAATTGGGACGGTTTCGAAAAGTCTAATTTTGGTTATACATAATGAATAACCGAAAAATTGGTATGGTATAAAATTTACAAAATAACCGATCGAACTGAACCATTGACACCCCTAACTGTGGGAACATGCTATTCATATAATGATCCGCTCAAATAGCAATCGTAGATAATTCTGATTAACAGGTGTAATCACGAACTCAAAAGAATTGATAAATCAAATCACAATACTAAAATCTTCATCTCCAAGGATTAAAGTCCAATCATAATCACATGCATTCTTGTTAGTTTAGTTAAGTAGTTGTTTAATTTTGGCAATAGTAGTTTAGCAAAAAGATCATCACTCGTGATTACCTTAGACAGATATTCAATTTTAGTTGCTTAGTTAATACTTAATAGTTAACCTAAGTATTTATGGGTTCGACATCTGACTTTCAAATCAATTTATTACTTGACGACCATGTTACTTGCATGTATTTGTGAAACCAACAACAGGACGCCTTAATATGGCTTAATTATGAATTCCATCTTAATATCTCTAGATTTTCTATCACCCTTTTTATATAAGAAAATTTACAACTTCTATTTTGTTTTTTTTTTTGGTTCACGAATATTTACTCATTTATTTAAAAATAATAAAGTTAATATGATCTGACATAATCATAAATTTTGGACAAATTGACATATGAGTGAAAAATATCAAGTAAATGAGAACAGGAATTATAGAGTTTTAACAATATGGTTAGCTCAAAATTTAGCAACGCAAGATGACAGCAGAAAAAATTTATGGGTCGTTTGATTGGGGAACAAGTTATCCCAAAATTTTAATGTGATTATAATACATGGATTAAATAGTGTAAAATTATTTAATGGATATATTTTTATTCATTGGACTAAAAAGATATATGGGTGTAATATAAAATTAAAATGTGTTTGGTGTATACGAGATAAGTTGAGATAAAACTTTTATTTTCTATGTTAACCTTAAATTTTTAAGGACTTTGGGGAAGAGTTGGAGAAGGGCACCTTTGTTGTTGTAGTGTTTAATCCCAAAATTATTATCTCACGCTCAATATGGAATAAAATAATACCAAAGTTAAGGTGTAAATTAATTTCAAAATTGCAAATTGCGAATTTAAATTCTAACAACAAAAAGCAAGCTACAATAATACCAAAGTTAAGGTGTAAATTGTAGTACTCCTCGGTACTACAATTTGACCAGGGGCAGGGAATCAAGTGGCCTGTGGTTACGGCTAGTAAGAGGGTAAATAATTGATTTCAGTGACTCTTTGAAAGCAAGCTTGCTTTTTTCCATGAAAAGAAACAAGATAAGCAATTCTAATGAAAAGGAAAAGAAGATAGGAAAATCTCAAATAGGTATTATTCACAAACAAACAAAAAAGATTATTTCTTTTGTTTGCATTCCCTCCCCGGTGGTTTCAAATCCCATCCAGTATTTCATTCTTTCTGGAGAAAGAGAAGAGAAAGAAAACACAAAATCCACTATCTGCTGAACTATCTTTTTCCTTCTGCCTTTAGTGACCTCTTTGAAACTCTAAGATCAGCAAGGAGAGGTTTAGGAAGGTCAAGCAAAACATCTCGAGAACAAACGTTAGATGCTGCTGAAGATCGCTTTAGTATATCAAATAAGGGGGCAGCAGCTGATGTTCCCGCAGCAGCATTTTTACCTTGGCTGCTTGATTTGGCTTGGAAGTTACCAAACTTTGTTGTACTATTCTTGATTGGAAGGTTTTCTTTCACGATCTGAAAGGAAAAACATTGAGCATGATCATTGAATGTCTCTACAATCCAACATCAATTCTATATTAAATGGAATAACAACCAACATTTAAGTGCTTCACACAACAGCAAGTGAATAACAAGCCATGATTCTTATACTATTAGGTTATAAATTTTTTAATACACATTATCATTAATGGTAACCTTTTCTCCTATCCTGTTTCTTAACTTCTAGGAATTTCTCTCATTTATCATCTACTAAAAGAAAAGCCAAATATCCTCTTGACAGGCAAACTTATACCTCTGGAAAATATGATCTACCAAGATTCTCACTGTAAATAAGCATGGAAAACCATAACATATGCTAAAGTGGAAATAGATGATGAAAGAGATTGAGGAGCAGCAGGCTCATCTTTGCCAATACATCAAGGCTGTTATTAGGGCTCTTAGAAGCAGCTTTGGAACTAATAAGAGCTCTTAGTAAAGTTATCAAGAAAAAAGAACTCGTCTAAAAGTGTCATAGTGATACTTATTTTTCTAGATAGAGTTGATCAGGTCAAGTAGGAAGAAATTTAAGTTTTTCCAGTCCATTAAGGTCATTTTAGGAGAGAACATGTAAAAATAAATATAAAAAATTCAAGCATCCAACATGAAACCAAACAATGCAACTTAGTCAATATCCCAAAACTATAATGTAGTTGCCAAGTGGATGATGCAAAACATCAGATACACAAATTTGAAGCTTTCATGAAGACGTTACCATATCTGAAGAATCCTCTGACATTGAGCTTCGGCTATTGCTGTCATCCCGTCCAAAGATGAAAGAACGAACTATGGTTGAACTTTGTTTATGGGACAATGGAAGATGATTTGTAACTCGTCCAAGAAAAGAGGACTACAGAGTAAAACAATCAGCAGATATTTACAGAGTATTAGTCATACAATGTCTAATAAATAGATGAAGAAGCAATGGGGGGTTCCATAAGAAGAGCAATTGGGTATTCTTGAAGCTTGCCATTCTTCGCCCTATGGTGGTCACCATGGTGGGGCGAGAACTGCTACAAAGGTCCTAAGCTATGGATTCTATTAGTCTACCTTGTACAAAGACGCTAGAGAGCTTGTTAAGAAGTATGATGATTGCCAAAGGGCCGGTGGGATTTCCAAGAAGAACGAGATGCCTCTCACCACCATCCTTGAGATTGATATTTTCAATGTGTGGGGCATCAACTCTATGGGTCCATTTGTGAGTTCGTGTGGGAACACCTATATTCTTGTTGTTGTGGATTACGTTTCCAAATGGGTTGAATTTGTGGCTTTGCCCAACAATGAAGCACGGAGTGTGGTGGCATTCTTGAAGAAAAACATATTCACAAACAGAGCCCCCAAAGCCTTAGTGTACCCAATGGTACCTTTGATAGGGCATGCAAACAAATGAAAATATATTCCCTAGACACAGCTCTAACATGCTAATATCTGGTAAGTATAGAACACTGAGGAGTGAGTCCATGGTTAATCACTTCTTCAATCCCAAATCAGTAAATGGGGGGGGGGGGGGAGCTAGTATCTCAAAATAAAATAGAGTAGACTACAATTAAACATGATCCTAAAAGTTCTAGATAAATGTTTCTCGATAGCACTGTATACATGGATAATTTACACCCAACCTCAGTTTCATGTGCCAAGTCATAAAGTAATTTAAGACAAAATTTACCTTCAGAGAGCTTTTCTTCTTTTGGTCCCTTAGCACTGTATCAAAGAACGCTGCAAAGTAGCAACAGCAATGAAAAGTAAAAAATCTGACAATTAAAGCATAATAAACAAGTACTTCAGTTTACAAACAAAGCATAATAAACAAGTATTTAAATGTTGAAATAACACCTACAGGATGCTTTTGCTTTTCTTTTATTGTCAGGCACAGTATTAAGCTTCTTTATAAGTCCAAATAACTCACTGGAACTTTCATCCTCAATAGGTGATACTACTGTTGTCAGCTCCTGTTCATATTTAAAGCTGAGTAAGTTTTCAAAAAGATGAAAGAAACTTCAACATGAAAAGAAAATGTTTGTTAAATCATAGAATATAACATGAAGGCTAATGTGCTGTGTCAGTGTTGTCAAACCTAACAACATGGCAAACTCACAGAGTTATATAGCATGCGCTGCTTTACAAGCCTCTTTTCAGTTTCCTCATCTTCATCAGATAAGTAAACCTCATCTTTATCCACAAACATCTGCATTATTATTTGCTTTGCCTTTTTTGAATTTAGTCGAGCAGAACTTTTAGGTATTGCATCCGTGTCAGTGACATTATTGACCTCTTCATCACACTCATCGCTTTCTAGTTCATCATCGACCAACATTGTCTCTTTTTGTTCTACACCACATTTTAACCGTTGCAGCAAATTCTCAGTTCCAGCAGCATCCTGCTGCTCAAGCCACTTTTGATGAAGTTCATTCCGCTTTTCTTTATCAACTGGATTTTCTTTGTAATCAGTGGCAATAATATCATGGAGTTCAGCAGAATCATCAATATCTTCGTCTTCTTCATCGCCGAACCGTAATAGGTCATTATCACTGTCATCTTCTTCCTCCGCTTCATCATCAACAAATGCTTTAACTGGGTCTCCCTTTGGAGAACTGCAGCCATCACCGCCTTCTTTTGTATATGGATTTACATTCTCCTTGTCATTGTCCTCCTCATCTGAGGAACTTTTAAAAGAAAAAAATATATTTATTTTCTGGAGTTTATTGTAATAAGGATGATGACTTAGTTTTAGCATAACAAATCAATGACAATAATCAAATAGACTTTTCTGTTTGTGGACATGTGATCCTTCGCCAAAGAACAAATCGGAGCTTATCAAGCCCAGATTGCAGTAAAACATGTCTAGATTTGCAAGCAAAGATACTTTCCAAAACCACTTACCTTTCATCTGGAGGGGCAGAATCGAACTTCAAGTTCAAAGCAAGGAGAGATGGTGCCATTACTTCTTCCAAAGGACTAGAGGCCGGGTCATCAAGCATCTCATCCTTACTGCCTGTTTGTTCAGAGTCATCAAATAGATCCTAAAATTTTTAAAAAGCTCCAGCATTAGATTTTCTTGCAAACCTGGTGTTACTTATAATAGCTCCCTTTACTAAGTGAAAAGATGAGAAACTACCTGAGTGTCATCAACTGGAGCTCTAAATACAGCGTTGGGCATTTCATCCAAAGCCTGCAGAGAGATAATAGCAGCAGCACTTAGCATGGCGATGACTGACATCAGGATGCAATAGATAATTTATTTAGTTTCATATGCCAATCTCTAATGTTCCTAGGTTCTATCACTGTTGCAAATACCATCAATATACAAGTAGATTGTGGACTTCAGGTAGCATGTTGACAATCTGTTACCTGGATGTGGTTGAAGAGTACAAACTCCTTGTCAATTCATACCACAAATTTGGCATTAGAGTTTAAAATGCATGGATCTCATGTATACATACTAAAACCAGATTTGGTACAAAACAGATCTGGGTTAAACCTGGTCCTTCTCTCTGAATGATGTTTAAAAAAGAGTTGCTGCCACTAACATATCCAGCACCCTATTTCAGCCAAAGAAGGATCAAGAAAGAGACCAGTTCAATGTTATGTTTTCACAAAAGTTACAAAGAGCTCACAAAATTCAAAAAAAAAAAATGAAGCATGCTTCTACAAATGGTTGAAAAGTAAAGGTCTACCAGTTCTCAACTCACATATTAAAGTTCAGATTAAATCCTTTTTACAGAAATTACCTTCAACTCATATGTGAAAAGGAAAGACACTCAGACCAGACACAAAACTGAACTCAATTGTCCGGCACTAGTTAGTATCAAATAAATGAATCTTATAGATGGCAATCTACTAACTGGACTACAGAGTACATGCTAAAAAAAATTAATGCAATTCCACTCACCATTTGATCAGGAGCAATTTCACTGCTTCTAGTAATTGGAGATACCGAAATTCCATCAATATTAGAGGTATCTGTAGTCCTATCCATTTCTATGCCATTTACATCCACCTTCTCTCCCAACTCTATGTCCAGTTTGTCAACTCTCTGCTCTTCGGAATATGCATTCTTTGCACCTAATTCCATCATAACCTCACTTGAAGCACTAATCTTGTGAATGGAACTGTTGCCGCTTAGCATCCCAGTCCTGCTAGTGAAATAACAACAGAAATGTATAGATAAAAGGGTGAGCAATCACAATCCGTATAGATCCAGGTAGTAAGACACATATTGCTTAAAATTCAGCTGCAGCTTACTTTTTCAAGACCTCGAGCTTCCTTTTCCGAATCTTCTCCAAAACAGAGGATATAGGCTTATGTATAACAGGTACAGGCTTAAATGTTGCATCCTTACTTTCTGATGATGTTAGAAGAAGAAAAAAACATGTGAGTGTCCGTTAAGTCTGGAAGCTTTAGTACAAGTACACATTTTCCATAAGAAAGAAGAACTACTCTTCAATCTCAGTTTTGTATGACTCTTCCTTTTAGGTAGTTTCAAATGTTTGACACGATTCTATTCTAAAGAAACTTTAGCAAATTTCAAGAATCCAAATTCATTAAACTTTCCAAATTTTAAACTTTGATATAATTTTTCCCTATTTAACTAACATTCCAATCATACTTTAATATTTTCTTCAACTATCACTAACATAAAATATAAGTCAAATCAAAACTTAGTATCAAATCAAATAATGTCACATCAATTGACACAGAGGAAGTACTAAAAACATTAAGTACAAAACTACAAACCTCGCAATAGTCGCTGAGTATCAACATGAAGCTGCTGAAGAAATATTTTTCTCTCCTGTATGCAAAACAAGTAAATCCAATATCGTCAATCTACATATGCACATACAAGCAAAAACAGAAATTAAAAGGTGTATACTGATAATAAACCACAATAACTGTCTCAAAGTAGACTAGTTGAGATCAGCTACTAAATCAACAAACCTTTGCTTCTCTTCTTTTGTTCGAAGCCAATTCTTTCGACTTCGCTTCACTACCAATGTCACCTTTAGTTCTCTTCTTCTTCTTCTTTTTCGTTTTGTCATCTTCCTTCAGATCCCCATCTCCTTCAACATCTTGTTGTGTTCCCAATTTCTCCATATCCAAATCCTCCATCTCCTTTGCCACGTCACCAGATTCCAAATCTTCCCCAACTTCCCTACTCGTTTCATGTTCTTTCCCACGAGACTGATCATCATCCTCACCAAAATCCAGAAATCTTTTAACCTCTTTGTTCTGCTCGCTAGAAACGAGAACATCCTCACCGCCCTTTTCATCCTCGATGTTGTGTGGTGACACGAGTTCAGTTGAATCAGCAGAATCTTCCTGGGTTCTGGAAGCTTCTAAAGCTTCCAATTCTTCCCTACTCTCTCCACCCTTTTCCTCAAAGCCAGACTCAGATCTTGTCTCTTCCTCGCTGCCCAGTGATGATGATACAAGTTCAGTTGAATCAGCAGAATCTTCTTCTAGGGTTTTGGAAGCTTCTAGAGCTTCCAATTTTGCAAAATCAACCTTAGGAAAGTCAAACACTTCGTCTATTGGCATAGTTGGGGGAGGATGTTGATTTTTGGAAGCTTCTAGAGCTTTCTTCAAACGCTTGAATCTAGGACGTCGGATCTCCGGAGAAGCCTCCTCCGGCAACGGGAAGGACTGATAATCGTCGTCACTTTCCATGAATTATTTTGAATCAATATGGGATTGATAAATAGGAGATTAGGGGATAGTGGCTGTGTGGAGGAATAATAGAGAAGTGGATCTTATTTGTGAAAGAGAAATGGAACTGAAGGGAGCGGTAAGATTAAAATGGAGATTAGGTTATAGCGCCAAATGATTTGAATTTTGAGGAAAGATAACCCGCCAAATTATTTGGTATTCTGAATTCAGCCCGCTTAAGGACACGTGGCACCATTTAAACAAGCTCCGTTCAGCTCCTAACCTGAATATCCCCCAAAGCATTTACCTTTTAAACAGTAAGACCCATCTTTGCACCAGCTCCTTCAAGCATAGTTCTAATTCTTGGTCTACTACTATAATAAAAGAATTACAAGAAAATACACGTGACTTTACATCATAGCAAAAAATTGCACATATTTTTAAGTTTTACCCTGTCTAACTCATATTGTACATATTTTGAAAGCACTTGTAGATTCAAAATCTATATTCTTACAACTATGGCTTCTAAAAACTATGGAGTCAATTCTTTGTTCTCACAAGCATTGCTTTCGCTCTCTCTTCTTCTCACATCTTCTATGTATGCTTCAAGGGGCCGTGTATTTTCTGTTTCTCCTCTTGTGTCATTTGCTTGCAATGTAAGAAAATTAAAGAGTAGAAGTCCACCATTGAAGATCATTCAAAGTTTTGCTTTTGAAAATGTGTTTTTTTGAATTTGTTAGTTGTTTGGATTGGGTGTTGTTCCAATTGATTGAAAATATCAAAAGGAGTTCAAAATTTAAATTTGAAGTGATTTTACGTAGATTTGAGCAAGATTTGAGTTAAATTTCAGAAAAGACGCAAGGAAGAAAATGAAGTCAGTTTTTTGTATAATTATGTATAATCTTGTATAATAGTGTATATGAGTGTAGAAACACATCTTATAGACTTATACACTTTTATACATCTTTATACAAGCGTTTATAGACGAACTTATTCCACAATTTTAGTTGCAATTCTTGTTCAAAACCAGTTCAAATCTCCATTAAATGACTTCAAATTTTATATACAACCTCCTTATACTATTTCTAACAAGTGTAAATAACACCCACTTCAAATTTCTCACAAAATCAAATTTAGAATTTAAACCCACATATTTAAGCTTGTTAAAAATCTAATTTTCACCACCCAAATAAATTTGGTTTGTTGAATTAATATTTGAGTCACAGTTACTGATTCGAAAATTAATTTAAAAGCTTGAGGAATCTTTTTTTAAAACTAAATAGCAATTTTGAGAACCTATTGAAGTTGAATGTTGAATCTTAGCCTATTATTTTTGGGTTAGTTGGTTGTAAATTGAAGTATGAGTTATAAAATTGAAAAGCAAGGAGCCCAGATGTTCTAATGTGAAATTTTCCCTACTATATTAGCAGTAGGGTCCATTAACCATTGGGAATTCCATCCATTTACACAGAAAGCTTACCATCAACATAGAATTGAGTCTCATTCCTCTCTAGAAAATTGAAACTTAGCTCCCGTTTGGCCATACATTTTGACTTTATTTTTTCAAAAAAAAAATTAAAACAATGTTTGTTTATATAAAATATGATCATGTTTTGGGGGAAAAATTTAAAAATTTTGAAGTTTCCAAAAACTAGTTTAGGGCATTTTTTGGCAAAAAAATTTCTTTCACTTACAAAACTTCAACTTTTTCTTCAAATAAAATACATGTCCAAATATAATTTCAACTTTCAAAAATTATTTCAACTTTTTCTAAATCTAATAATAGAATATAAAAATGTGATATTTATACCTTAGATCTCTTTAACTCCCCAATCTTTAAGAAGCCCACATAAAAAAAATTATTTCGAACAATAATCATATCCTCTTGGGAAATTTACCAAAGAGATAACTTTAAGATTAGCCATAATTCAAGAATTGCAATAAAGGAACTTTTTTGGTTCCAAGAATGGGAGGTTAAACTAAATTTGTGTTCTAGTTTCTCATGATGGCAATTATAGATTAAGCAAAAAAGCAAGAAAGTACACTTAACAATATAACCTATAAAGAATTTGTCAAACACATTATGAGAATTTGAGAAAACTTAAAAGGAGATGATGATGAGTATAGGAGGTAAAATTAGTTATTGACAGTTGAGCGAATGATGATGAAGTGACACATGGAACTAAAGACAGGTGGATGTGAGTCAGCAAACAGCTATACCGGATGCAGGCATGCGACCGATGTTGAATGCATGGACGAAGCTACACTATGGTAAGGGTAGTCAACCACCCTTCATCGGAAAATTACACGGCATATATAGGTAAAATATTAGGTTTTAGAGATATATAATATATATTGAACACCCTTTGTCAGAGATATTTTTACTTCTTTCAAGTTTGGATATCCTAAGGAAAATTTCTAGCTTCGCCACTGGCTGAATGAATCCTGAAGACAGAGTAACTGATAACAAAGGTTCAAAATATTGACATCAGATAGCATTCAATGAGCACCCGTTACAGAGAATATCTACATTTATAACCAATCGTTATGCGGCCATCAATTACGATTTTATTCACATTCAAGAGGAACTTGATTTTGGGATCTTGTCTCCCAAAAAAAACTATAAATAGGGGAATTAGCATCACTTATAGGGAAAAAAATTATGTACATAGAAAAGACTATATTCTACTCTCATTTTATGTCATTACTCTCAATCTTTGTTCTTGAATATTGTTCTCACTTTCTCCACCGGAAAGGCTAAGTTCATAGCCAAGCTCGTATTTCCTTTAATTTCATTTCATAACCTAATTTTTGTTCTTATATATTTTCTATTTGTGGGTCAAAAGATTTACTTGTCAATAAACCACGCTATAAATTCAACTGCATTGTTTTACGGGTAATGTTACACCACATGTTTTCGTACGTGAGAGTACGTCGTAAATCAATTGATGTAAGCTCAAAAATAAGATTATATTTGAAAGCATATAAAGTAAGTTAATCATGTTACCTTGGAGGTTACAAATATTTACAATCATGAATAACGAGTACCAAGAGGGTTGGAATGCTTAGAAGCTAGACCAATTGAAGAAAATAAGTTTCGTCGAAAGTCGACAAGTTTGGAATGTTATAACATGTACTTTGGGGTGAGACTAGGGTTCTTAACATGATAAGGAGGTTATTCTATGAGTTATAATAGTCGTGTTCTACGTTTTGAAGTCAAGCAAGTTGTGGAATAAAAGTTGGCAAAGGTCATCACAAGTTACATTCATAATGTGCTGAAATTTAGCTCAAATGTAGATGAGCTTTTCTCTAAATATACTTTGAATTATCGGATGATCTACCTACCAAATTGAATATCTACGAGTCTAGTTTCTAACACATTAAACCGTTTGTCAATATGATATCGGAGTAGAGAGATATTCGTGTTTTCGCGAGACTGCGCAAAGCAGCTCCCTATGGGACCCACATAGGCGGTTGAGATATATTGATATATATATATATAAGATGCCTCAACCCCGTTTTAACTCATTCTTTTTCAGTATCTTTATACCCTAGACACCTAAAAACACTCTCTCAAGGTTCTCTCATGATCCAAGACCCAAACAAAGGGCAAACAACACAAATCAAGTGTCGGGAATCCCGTTGCGCCAGTAAGTTTCTTGTTCTTCTTGTTGTTGCTGATTTTTGGATGGTGCCAGCTCATGCAGGAGGTTGTTTTAAGTGGTTTAAGTTCTGTAAAATACTCTTTCAAGGTTTTCATGTCAACCCTAGGTTATTTCAAGTCTTGCAAATGGATTATACCATATTTCAACATCAAAGGTTAATTCTAGTGAAGAACAACACCTCTTTTAGGTTGTGTTGTCATTGAGGATAGTTGTGGGTTGTGTTTCTCTGAAATTTCAAGTTGTTGCTACTGGCTAAGGTGAGTATAACAGCCTACAAATTGTGCTTAATTTTGCTTGCATGTTGGTTAAGTTGTTAGGATGCTAAACTACAAGATAATATTTGGATTAACTTAAGTCACTTCTATGGTGTTTTATTGCCATTGAGGATTGTTGTAACTTAAGCCACTTCTTGGAGGTATGTGTATTATGTTCTTTCATGTGCTTAAAGTTATCTTGATGTTTATTAAGTTAAATGGATGGACTAGACATGAACTAGTGAATAAAGTTGCTAATTAAAGATAGTTGGAGTTGTGGATTATTTTCTTTGTTATAAATATATGGTATAAGGATGGAATCATTGATGAATGACTTCATTATCATGTTAATGATGTTGTTAAGTTAATGTAAGAATTCTATAAGAGGTTATATGGGTTATACAGATTCCAATTGGAGCTTGCCACTCGTCGTGTTGTTGTTATATAGTGTCTTGTTATTGATATGTATATGTTGTTGGATTTATTTAGTTGTTATTGTTGGTATATGGTATTGGAGGAGGCCCGTGTTACAGGGAAAATGCTACCAAAATTTACATAAATGAGCTACTAGTTTAAGTTGTGAACTTAGCCTTTACTCAACACTGATTTTGAACCTCTGTATGCTATGGTAAATTGAGTTGAGTTGTTTGAATAATATCTTGGAAGGTATTAAGGACTCAACAGAGTTGAGGTAAGTAAGGTTATCCCTTCTTTCCTTTTGGCATGATCTAAAGTGAAATGAACATAAACGATACGCTATTTCATAACGTATCTACTCCTAGCAACTAAGTTGCCCATGTTGTTTTTTCCTTATAAAAGTTATTTTAAGTAAGTATGTATGATCCTTGAATCCTACTGAGGCTCATATTGATGGTATGGATGACAATAATGTTAATCGAGGGTGCGACAACCTTACGTCACTTTGAAAAGTTTAGAACGTGATTCCATGAGTCCAACATGCACTTATATATATATATATATATATATATATATATATATATATATATATATATATATATATTACTCTACCGTGTCGCGCTATAGTCAGTCGGGTACGATACCTATTTTGCAACTACTGATCAGTTAGGTTTATCGAGCTCCACGTGGGCCAAGTACGATTGTACCGAGTCTTATGATGGCCAGGTATATTTTTACCTAGTCCTCTTCGAGGCCGGGTACGATACGATGATGATGATACCCACAGAGGTACTCAGATGTTACAGGTTGTAACTTCTCTACCTTTCTTTACATTACTGCTCTTATTTATGATTTCCTACCTTACATACTCGGTACTTTATTCGTACTGACATCCTTTTTACTTGGGGATGCTGTGTTTTATGCTCGCATGTGCTGATAGACATGATGACAGTCCTCCTAGAAGGCTATCAGCTCAGCAGAAGGTGTTGGTGCACTCCACTTGCTCAGGAGTTGCCTATTTAGTCAGTATGATTGTGACATATATTGATTGGCATGGCAGGGCTCTGCCCCGACCTTTATGATGTTTATGTACTCTTAGAGGCTTGTAGACGGATGTCATGTGTATGGATACTTGTATGGCCTTGTCGGCCTATGTTTTGAGTATACAAATGATCCTGTCGGCCTTATAGGCCCGTATGTCACATGTATAAGTTTCTATATCATGTTGGGTCATCCTATGTCTAGTATTACTTTATGTTTTATTATAGTTATCTCATGATGACCCTTTTGGCCCATGTACCCATGATTGTATGATAAGAAAGATATGTTACGATGGTACTCGGTTGAATAAGGTACCGGGTGTCTGTCGTAGCCCTTCGATTTGGGTTGTGATAGAAGTGGTATCAGAGAAGTTCTGTCATAGGGAGTCTACAAGCCATGTCTAGTAGAGTATTGTTTATGGGTGTGTTGTACACCATACTTATAAGCAGAAGGCTATAGTGTATTTAGGATTGTCACTCTTTCTCCTTACTCTAGATTGTGTGGTAGAGCTCAATTGTAAGAATTCAAACTTCCAAATTCTATTTTATTCGTAATACAATGATACCTCATCCAGAAAGAAGATGGTTGGTAAGAGATTGAATGTAGATGTGGAAAAGTTGAGTCATACGAAATTGATTTTGCATCATGCTTATGATGAGTAAATTTGAGGTTTTCAGTAGATCACGTGTGTACTAAGACATGTAAGCTTTTTGATAAGTCATGAATATCTACCACCCATATGGTAAAAAACAACAAGAGAATCAGAAGGTAGATACAAGTTTCAACAAGTAAAAAAAGCAAGGTAAAAAAGGGTACAAGGTACCCAGTTAGTGAAGATTATCAGTATTTACAATTCAGGCAGAGAAATATAAGCATTCTGAGTTACTTTCAACAGTAACAGAGATATATACACTTGACAACAACCGTCTCAGTTATGCCCTATGAGAGCTAACAGATATAGTTTCAGAGATAGATGGGATATCAGGATCCAACTGGGGTTAGAGTAACCCAAAATGGTTGATGGATTGTTAGCGTTAGCTAATATTTCTGAAGGATATTGCAAACGTGGTAATAGTTCTCCTTGTGAGACACCTCGATTGTGCATTTAGATTTGAAATACTAAAATGTCCAGAAAATTTAGAAGGTTGGCACTGGAATCCTAGAAGAGATAAATATTTACCTTTGTATGGATCTCGTCCCTAATAAATAGAGAATGTCAGGTGACCCTAAAGAGCCAGTGGAAGTGAAATAATATTTTATTGAAGTTTTCAGAATAAGGTGATAGATAGAAATATTAGCAAGAGAATAAGAAGAGAGTAAATGAAGCACTATGAGTAAAATGTGATAAATGGTGATAATAGTAAATCAATATGACACGATAACAGAGTCTATAATCAAGTGAAGGAAAAGACAAGAGGTGATAGGCCTTGAGATAATAAAAGAGTATAGGCTAAAAGTCATATCCTCATTTTGAAAAATGAGTTGGTGACTCCAACGTAATTACTAGAAGGCTAAGTTAGACCCCCTATAGAATCAGAAATTTGTATGGTCTAGTAAACAAGATAAAACCAAGCATGAATTAGGGACCAGAGGATTTGATAATAGTATACATCGTGATAATTTCAGAGATCACGTTCCGGCAATAATAGAATGGACAACAAAAGAATAACCTTTAAAGTTCATTCAGGAAGACGACTCCCTAAAGCAAGCACTGTGAGCAGAGTTAAGCTTAAGGGACTAAGCGTGTTGGTTACACTGGGTGTCACCTTCATGCGTAAGAAATTTATTTATCCCTAGTATAGAAAGGTTACCGCAAGGCAAGTAAGAGTCCGTGAAGATGCAAAAAGACACCAAAGATGAAAAGGTAAAACATTTATAGGTAAATCTTCATAGCATTAAATGTTAGTACTCTCCTAAAGGGAGGAGATGGTGTGATGTGGTATTAAGTCGAAGATATGTGGTTTAGGTAACTATGGAATAGTAAAGGAAGAATGTGGTAGAAAGGCGAAAGGAATGAGATTGCATTTATTCAGATCCTACGGATATGATACGACTCCAGAACATTGTGCAAGCACGACGCCGGGGAGAGGCAGTAAGGGTTCCAACACCAGATGTTATTGATAAATAAGTGCAAATGAAAACTTGATACATAAGGAGCCAATGTGAGGGGTAAGTTAAGACAAAGGACATACCCCAAGAGAGATTACGCAGAATATGGATATGAGAATGGACGAATGAGTAGTTAGTAGTTGATTCAGGAAGAGCCTAGATATGGCTAGATAAGAGGATACAGACAAATCAGGAGATATGTGCAAGATAAACATAATGAACCCCAACATAGTGAATTCAACCTTGTAGATACGACGTCGTAATCCTTGAAAAATATTCAGATAGGAGTTTGGGTAGTTAAAGGTGTCGTATAGGTTTTATGGAAATAAAAGAGAGTGTCACTAGGGAGACATTCAAAATTTGAGTTCAGAAGTAACCCTACGAGCATAAGGGCGTATAGGTAAGTAACTAAGGATAATTATAGGCGAGGAAGAACATCAAAAAATTCTGTCAGATATACGATGTAATAAGCTCACAATGTTACAAAAGTCGGAAGGTCTTCCCTAAGTATTACAATGAAAGACTAGCTGAGAAAATAAGGAAGAAGGTTTCCACCTAATCATAGTAACCTAAAGAGGAAATGATCTTGTAACAACAATCTCACTATAACATTATATGCATTCCATAAAATAAAAAAAGTGGCATCTATCGTGGCTAATGAACGGGAAGAAAAAAAAAACAAAAGTGAAATTTGAGATCATATGAGTTACAAGAAATTCAAGTATTCGTGTTCAATAAGATAATCCAAGTATTCATACAACAAGTGGCAGAACGACCATGAAAAGTAATTGCTTATATTTAAAGACAATTGAGAAGGCACGAAAGGAAATCTATGGAGCTAGCAAGTTAAAGGAAGGTTGCGAGTAATACAAATAGATATGCGTAGGTCGCAAGATAAAGTATCATAGAGTGACAAGATAATAGGTAGATAGGAGTAAGGATAAGAAAATGTGAGTGAGATGGTGACAAGAATAGGTAAGGCTTTGGGATTAAGCCCATCAAAACAAGAGAGCTAATGGTTTCCGTAAGTAATGGAAAGCTCAGTACATCCTGAATGAACTCAGAGGAGTCTAAGGATAGGAGCAATTACAAGAGATGATATGCTTTCCTGGTAGTAGAATAAAGGTGTGATAGTGATAGATAAAAGGATGACGTTTAGGCCTTTGATTGAGTAATGGGATTTCATGAATTGCACGGGATTAGACTACCCCCATAAGATGAATCACGTTGGGATTATATGAAATACGATTATTAAAGTATGGTATCGTCCCTAGGTGGATCAGGAAAACCACTTCAGATGTTCCCCGATGAGACGTGAGCCCTAGTGACAATGCATTACGTAAGAGGTTTCAAGTTATCACTGGTGGATTATAGATCAACATTAAGGTGAATCAACAATATATGGATAAAAATTCCAAAGTATGAGAGGAGATTATGATGCCATTCTTTAGAGGAAGAGTAATAAGGAAGCATTAAATGGCTTAAATTTATACATATAGATAAGCGGTGAGAGAGTAACCTAAAGTTGGATAGTAGACCTCGATAATAATAAATCGAAGTAATGGCATAGTATGGCCTACCTAGTTGTAGTAAATCCACAAGCATAGATAAGTGAGCCTATGAAACAAGATATATCAATAGTCGTAAGTTCAACAAAGTACCAAGCGAAGAACTTTAGTGCACCTATAGATGCCCAGAGGGACAACTTGTCATAGTACTGCATATGTTCACAAAGTGAGACCTAGAGATTGGCTAAAAGATAAAGGAAAAAGGAGAGAAAAGTCGCATAGAAGCACATACAAGGTCAGAGTCGTACTGGCTACATGACAAAAGGTAGCAACAGTTACGAGATTGGAAGAATTTCGATCACAAGTTATGGTATGAGAAAGAGGCCTAAAGAGGGGAATGCCCTGGCTTTAAATTTATTCACCAAACAGCTCCCTAGATGGCAAAGACAATATTAAAGTATTCATAAGAGCTAATGCTTAAGTGACAGATAAGTTCTCAGTCAACATTCGAGGACAAATGTTCAA
Organism: Nicotiana tabacum; assembly: GCF_000715075.1. Lineage (NCBI taxonomy): Eukaryota > Viridiplantae > Streptophyta > Magnoliopsida > Solanales > Solanaceae > Nicotiana > Nicotiana tabacum. The sequence goes on from NC_134097.1 coordinate 60,937,938, forward strand.
AAGAGGGAATGATGTTACACCCCATATTTTCGTACGTGAGAGTACGTCGTAAGTAAATTGATATAAGCCCAGAAATAAAATTATATTTGGAAGCATATAAAGTAAGTTAATTATGTTTACTTGGAGGTCACAAATATTTACAATCATGTATAACGAGTACCAAGAGGGTTGGAAAGCTTAGAAGCTAAACCAATTGAAGAAAATAAGTTTCGGGGAAAGTCGACAAGTTTGGAATGTTATAACATGTAATTTGGGGTGACACTAGGGTTCTTAACATGATAAGGAGGTTATTCTATGAGTTATTTTAGTCGTATGATAGTCGTGTGCTACGTTTTGAAGTCAATCAAGTTGTGAAACAAAAGTTGGCAAAGGTCATCACAAGTTACATTCATAATGTGCAGAAATTTAGGTCAAATGTAGCTGAGCTTTCTCCCAATATACTTGGAATTATTGGATGATCTACCTACCAAATTGAATACCTACGAGTCTAGTTTCTAATGCATTAAACTGTTCATCTATACGATGTTGGAATAGAGATATATTTGTATTTTTCACGAGACTGCGCCAAGCAGCTCTCTATGGGGCCCACATAGGCAGTTGAGATATATATATAAGACGCCTCAACCCCGTTTTAACTTATTATTTTTCAGTATCTTCAGACCCTATGTCACACCTCCTTTTTCCGCCCCCACGAGGGTACAAGGAGTTTTTTCCAATTAAAGGACAATCGAAAGGGGATTTATTTGTTTATTTCAGAGTCGCCACTTGGGATATTTAGGGTGTCCCAAGTCACCAATTTTAATCTCGAATCGAGGAAAAGAATGACTCCATATTACAGTATGCGTACCAGAAATCCGGATAAGGAATTCTGTTAACCCGGGAGAAGGTGTTAGGCATTCCCGAGTTCCGTGGTTCTAGCACGGTCGCTCAACTGTTATATTCGGCTTGATTATCTGATTTTATACAAATATGAACTTATGTTCAAATTTTAACTTTTTGACCGCTTTCATAATTATTATTATTATTTTTACAAGGAATTGCAACGTTGTGAAAATGTATCTCGAACCGCGTTACAATCAATGTACCCGTGGTCGTCGACACACTTTGACTCCGTTGAGATTTGGATTTGGGTCACATCAATGTGCACCCGAGTTTAAGAAAATTAAATTATTAAAGGCGCGCCTAAAGCGACTAGCGTATCATCTACTTTGGGTAGGGCCGTGGAATTTTGCTAAACGGTCCATCCCGAAGTCTAAGCAATTTTAAAGCAAATATTTACTGAGGGCCCCGCAATTTTGTATTTTTATTTGGCAAGGCTCATCTCATTCTTATTTTTAAGGATAAACCTACAGTGACTACATTTCTTCTATTAAGTTTGTCTCTAAAAATAAAAGAAAATTTCTCAATTAATTACATGCTGAAAAACATAACTTATTAGTTATTAGTTTACGGCTAATGTGAATGGAAAATTGCGATCGAGTTTGTACAAAGAAAAACTGCTTTCATTCTATATTCTATTATTCAATAATACTAGAACATGAGATTGACACACCATAATATCAAAACAAATTAACTAGTATTTGATTAATTTAAACTAACATTATTAGATGAAGAAGTTATACATATGCAACCCCATTACTCATTAATTAATCGACTACATTTTTATACAAAGAAAGGAAAATTATATTCAAACACAAATCTAAACAGGAGGGATTCAACAGGAACAAAGCCTGATTAATATTTCATTTCGCTTCAAGCCGAGAGTGTACAAATGTGTACCTGGAAATGGCAGTACAAGAAGAAAAGAAGAAGGAGTCAGCAACAGTAATAACACAACAACAGCAGATTCAGCAACACCGCAAAACCAGTAACGACCAGTAGAATAACCCAGTAACAGATTGAAAAATCAGCAATATCAAAGTGCAATCGCAATCAAAGCAGAAGAGAGACGGATACAAGATGCAGTAGTTTACTGATTTTGAATAACACTCGAGGAAAGGCAAGCGGAAATTATTCAAGTGAAAGTTCAAATTGTCTTTCTCTTTTACTCTCAAATTCTGATTTCTCAAAATTCTTTCAAGTTCAAGTCTCTTCTCTCCTCTCCAGTTTTAGTCTAAAACTCTCTTTCTTTTTTTAAACTGCCCGTTTTTTTTTTCTCTCAAGTGTCAAAAGTCTCCCCAAATAATGTGTCCAAATGACTTTATATATAACAAGACTCTTGTCTTGAATCCCCAACCCGAAATATTCCCCTCAAAGCATGCTTTGTTTCCCACTTTCTTAAACAAATGAATTATTCCCCACTATTTTGTGTCTTGTCCCCCATTATATTAAATAATTGTATCAACCCCACCCCATTACATCTTGTCCCCCATGCCTAACATAAACAGTTACAATATTCCCCTCCACTACATTATGTCTTGTCCCCCATTATATTAAACAATTATATCATCCACACCCCATTACATTTTGTCCCCCATGCTTAACATAAAGAATTATTCAAAATGTTCAATTACCAAACTACCCCTCCGACCTTATTGCAATTACCATTTTACCCCCATCAGCTATAACCAATCAATTAATCAAACTCAACCAAAATATAGCCAATAAGACCAATTTCTTGAACAAACTCAACAACAAACCATATGAACACAGATGAATCATTCAACTTCAAATTAATGGAAATAAATTAACCATATTGGAAACCAATTCTGGTTAACTTAGACCAAAAATGGATGAGCAAGGAAACAACAATATTAACAACACAATACATGATTCAAATTAAATCCACAAATCAAAAACAAAACAAACTCAAATTAAATTATTGGATGAACTTCAAACAAAGAATAAACATGCATTAAAATTTATTTTAAACAACAAAACATGACGGATTCAAACAACAACAAAACGATTTAACAATTTCTGAAAAAATACATAACAACACATGAAACAAACTGAAGAAATAATTAATTAAACTTCAATTTGAATCTAACAACATTAAACTAACAACTTCACATGAACAAACTGAAAAATTAACAAAACAATGAACATGAACAAAACAAAAATCAAACATTTACCGATTTTATATTTGAGAATATCAAAAACAAAATACGGAAAAAAGTGAAACTCAAAATCAACTAACCGGAAATGACCAACGACGAATGGAAACGGAAAACTCGGACAGAAAACTCGACGTACCGAATCTCGACTCAACGAAAAACCCACCTTCTCTTTTATCCTTGACGAACTTTGTCGGACTTTAACCGGACTGCCTTGCTTTTCCTCTGTGTGTGTGCGATGGTGAGCAGCAACAACAGCACGATGGAGTCGCCAGCAGCAGTACGCAGCAGCGGCGGAGAAGCATCAAACGCAGCAACAGCAGACGCAGCTGAAGCGAGCTGGATGTTGGGTTGTTCATGGTACGAGGATGGTGGAGCATGGAGTTTGTTCATGGCTGGTGGTTTGAGGCTGGTGGTTTGAAGACGAAGCCGCAGCAGTGGCAGCGATGGGGTCACTGGAAATGCAGCAGCATGAAGTGAGGAAGAAGAAGTAACAACGTTGGTTAGAGCTCGACGAAGAAGATGAAGCAAGGGCAACGATGGTGTTATGGTGGAGCTGGGGGCAGCATGGTCGTCGAGGAAGGCAGTGGTCGTCCATGGATGTCGAGCTCAAGCTTGAGCTTGACGAAGAAGATGAAGGCAGATGCGGTCGGGTCTATTTGGACGCAGCAGAAGCAACAATGGTGAAGTTGAGGGCAGCCATGGACGAGCCTGAGCTTGCCATGGAGAAGATGAAGACGCGAGGGGTCGTTTGGACGTGAGAATGGAGGGTAAAGGGCAGCCATGGGAGGTGGGGTTTGGAGCAGGAGGAGAAATAAAAAGAATAGAGGGGGCGGGTAGTTTAGTGTTTTAGGGTTTTTTTTTTTTTTTTTGTCAAATGTAAGATATGGGGTATTGGGTATTTGGGTTATGGACCGGGTCAACCCGATTTAAAATGGACCGGGTCGTAGGGGAAGGTTGGGTATCCTTGGGCTTGTGGTTTAAAATTGAAGAAGAGGCCCAATCCGATTTTCGTCTATTTTTTGTTCTCTTTTCTTTCACTTATTGATAAAACTAAAATGTATGAAATTAAATTATAAAGACCAAAATTATCTTAAAATACTAATTAACTTCTAATAATAATTATCACCCAAAATTAAACATCAATAAAATCAAATCACACAATTTGGACACTAAAAGCTAAAAATGCAAAAGATGCTTATTTTTGTAATTTTTTATTTTGTAAAACAAACTTAATTACTCCTAATTGTAGAATTACATATTAAATGCAAATGTGACATATTTTTTATATTTTTATTAATTTAACAAATAAACATGCACAGACAAAATATAAATAATTATCCTAAAATGCCATGAAAATTCAAAAAATTGCACACAAAGGAAAATTGTTTTATTTTGAATTTTTTGGGAGTAATTCTCATATAGGGCAAAAATCACGTGCTCACAGCTGCCCCTCTTTGTCCGAGAACACAAAGAGTTTTCGTGCAAAGATAAAGTGAGCGGATACGAGCGATTTTTGCCCGTTCGAGTACTCCGTGCGAAGCGTTTTTTTAAAAGATTTGACCGGACCTTCGCTTCAAAGGTTTCCTACATATCCTGGGCTAAACAGGAATCAGGTCAATGTAGTTCGGGAAGTTTTGGTAGCTGGGACTACCATGGGACTGCAATTTGCTGTTACTGTTGCTGCATGCTGTTATTACTACTTACCGATCTCCTTATTACACTGTGCTTAAAAGAAAAATCAAGAAGCTAGGCTAGACTACGGATTACAAGAGCCCATCTATCTTCCATTTGTTCTTGATGCCTTGCTTTCTTGTCGGCTTGCTTCGATTCCGGTGCTTCTTTCTTCCGAGAACTGACGGGGATGACACCGGCCTCTTGCTTTCCTGAACACCAGTTTGCATCATTTTGTTCTGTCCGCTTGAGGATGTGGCTTCCTGCATTATGTTGTGGATCTTTTGTTGTAACCTTCTGCCGCTCGGTGGGTTAAGGATTTCAAGACCTGAAATGTAAAGACTGAAAAATATTCCCTCGTTATATAGGTGGCCGCCTAATGCTAAAGACATGAAAGTATTCCCTTGTTATACAGGTGGGCGCCTAATTTGTAAAGACATGAAAAGTATTCCCTTGTTATATAGGTGGGCACCTAATTTGTAAAGACATGAAAAGTATTCCCTTGTTATACAGGTGGACGCCTAATTGGTAAAACTTTAATGATTTTAAACTAGGAAGTGCGTCTCCTATGACTGAAATCTTAATTTAGGAAATGCGTCTCCTATGCATGAAAATAAACTTAGGAAGTGTGTCTCCTAGGGGTAAAGATAAACTTAGGAAGTGCGTCTCCTATGGGTAAAACTTTAATGATTTTAAACTAGGAAGTGCGTCTCCTATTAATGAAAACTTAATTTAGGAAGTGCGTCTCCTATGCATAAAAATAAACTTAGGAAGTGTGTCTCCTATGGGTAAAAATAAACTTAGGAAGTGCGTATCCTATGGGTAAAACTAAACTTAGGAAGTGCGTCTCCTATGGGTAAAATAGACTTAGGAAGTGTATCTCCTATGGGTAAAAATAAACTTAGGAAGTGCGTTTCCTAGGGGTAAAAATAAACTTAGGAAGTGTGTCTTCTATGGGTAAAAATAATCTTAGGAAGTGCGTCTCCTATGGGTAAAAATAATCTTAGGAAGTGCGTCTCCTATGGGTAAAAATAATCTTAGGAAGTGCGTCTCCTATGGGTAAAAATAGACTTAGGAAGTGCGTCTCCTATGGGTAAAAATAAACTTAGGAAGTGCGTCTCCTATGGGTAAAACTTTAATGATTTTAACCTAGGAAGTGCGTATCCTATTAATGAAATCTTAATTTAGGAAGTGCGTCTCCTATGCACGAAATCTTAATTTAGGAAGTGCGTCTCCTATGCATGAAATTAAACTTATGAAGTGCGTCTCCTAGGGGTAAAATAAACTTGGGGAAGTGCGTCTCCTAGGGGTAAAATAAACTTAGGAAGTGCGTCTCATATGGGCAAAACTTTAACGATTTTAAATTGGGAAGTGCGTCTCCTATTAACAAAATCTTAATTTAGAAAGTGCGTCTCCTATGCACGAAATCTTAATTTAGGAAGTGCGTCTCCTATGCATGAAATTAAACTTAGGAAGTGTGTCTCCTAGGGGGTAAAATAAACTTAGGAAGTGCATCTCCTATGGGTAAAATAATCTTAGAAAGTGCGTCTCCTAGGGGTAAAACTTTAATGATTTTAAACTAGGAAGTGCGTTTTCTATGAATGAAATCTTAATTTAGGAAGTGCGTCTCCTATGCGTGAACCGTTTCCTTCTTCCTGAATTATTTACTTACCTATGTTGTCTTCCATCAAAATTGCTGGGGATAACACTGCTGGGGAATTATTTACTTACCTGTTGGAGATAAAATGTTATCAGCTGGGGATAACGCTGTCGAAGATAACACTGCTGGGGGATTTTGATTCCTTCAAAACTAGTGCTTCACTCTTCGAAAGGCTACTGGGAATGACACTGGCCTTTTGCTTTTTCCGAGCACAATTTTCATCCTTTTGCTCTGTCCGCTGGGGAACAACTTCCTTCATTAAAACTTATTATGCTGGGGGTAACACTGGTTCAAAGACCACTTCCCTTGAGACTGGTGCTATCTTTATTCTTCCCCAAATGGGTACCTGACTTCCAGAAAATTTTCTAAATGAAAGGAAAATTTTCTACCTCATTTTGATATTCTCCCTTGTGGCATGCATTTCCGTCATCAATGCCATTTCCTTTACATGTTTCAAATCAAATAAAATTTGTTAGTTTAAAACGTGGTGGTTGGTTGTGATACTCCTACTGGGATGGCTTTTCCTTTTCTCCTTTCTTGCTCTGTGTTCCAAAACTTGTTGGGGATAATATTATTTGTTGGGGATAATCCCTTTTTGCTGGGAATATCCCTCTTCTTTTGTGGCATAGCTCAGAAACTGGCATTTCCCCGACTTTTAGTCTTGTATAAATTTCCCACACCATGCTCATTGCTCTCCTTGCTTTGTCCACGGGCCTCGGCCTTGAGGTTTATAACCTTTGATTTAGGCGAGGATATCCCTCTTGACACTCGTAAATCCTTTTGTCAATTCCCTTTTGCTGGGGATATCTTTTTTGACACTAGCCTCGCGCTTGTTCCTTGCTGACTATACCACTTGGATGTACTAGCCAGATCTCCTCTTGCATAATTGTAAAGCTGATGGCATATTTTGAAGTCATTTCTCACTTGTTCTGACCAAACAGACTCTACTGGGGAATTTTTCTATGAAAGGAAAAGATAAAAGGGAACAGAATAAAAAGACAAAGGAAAAAGATGATTTAACAAAAGAAACTATAAATAAAAACCTATTAAACGCAGATACCGACTCTAATGGCCATGACATGCACATGTGGCCTATCCTCCGCCGTCAATCGTCTTTCAAGACCTTCAATTGGCAATTCCCCATCTGATTCTCAATCTTATTCGACTTGTAGTGCCCGAAGGGTTTTCACTATCAAGCCTCTCTCATTTTGGTTTTTCTCTCAGCTTTCATCGCCTTATGGTGTCCGTGAAGATTTTCACCGATAAGACTCTCTCATTTGTATCACTTTCCCGTTGGGGATTTGGAGTGTTGCCGGTATGACTCTCTCTGCTGGAGATTAGAGTCCTTTCTGCTGTAAAACAGAATGTTATGTTCGCCGGTAAGACTCTCATTTGTCTGACTTGGCATCTTTTGAAGACTGATCAGAAAGTCTTTCTTTGGACCGTAATATGGGTTTTTGGATAGGCTAGAAAGAAAGGGTATTTAAAGGCTCAAAAACAAATCAATTTGAGGTTCAAAATTACAACCTTCGGAACCATATTTGTTTACAACAAGCGCAACCCTTGCCCCAATTTCTTGCTTGGGGATTATTTATTTATATATATATATATATATTTTAATTCTTATTACACCATGACCGAGTCGTGAGGCGCCTACGTATCCTCTTTGAGGAATCAGGTCGAACGTAGTTCCCAATTCCTCTGTTTTCTTCTGACTTTTTCTTTTTTTATCATTTTTCGTTTCTTTTTTTTTTCATTTTTCTTTTGTCGTTTTGTTGTTTTTTTTTCTTTTTATTTTCTTATCTTTTATGTTTGTGTTTCTACTCTTTGCTACTGATTCCGAACGAGGGGTATGAAAGAAAAATAAATAAGGCTCTAAAGGGGTAACGAAGGATAAAGTGTTTAGGTAGCAGAACAAAATGCCTTCGTCATTCCAGTCTTCAAACATGCCAAGTGAAAACAACACAATTGAACATAGATTTATAGTCTCTTCTGATGGTGCTGGACTTGACAATTATATTCAACATTTGCTTTTTCATTTGTCATTTCTAAAGCACCGTTGGGCGACACTCTCACTCTCATTATCATGAACGACCCTCATGCCAATTTGGCGAATCTTGCTTTTAAACGGTTTTCTTTGTGTTTTACTTGCCCTAGTTCCATATGACTCGAGCTCCGAATAATCTCAATCGTCCTTATTTCCTTTAAATGGTCTGATCACCTTTCCGGAGTTTTATGATTAACTTTTAAGATTAGGCCCAAACTGTGTGCGCATGTCATGTCACTAGAATCGGCGCTGAAAAAAAATGATAAAAGGACTAAACAAAAAGATGAATGGAAATAATAAAAGACCGGATTTTGTATTAGACTACCGGTGAAATGGTTTGAATAACAAAAACAAAAAAAAACAAACCAGAATAAAATCATAAAACAACCTGGACAAAACTTAAACAAACCGCTATGACAAAATGGAAAGATAAGAAAGTTTGACACAAGACAATATCCGGATTACAACCCTAAGAATAATCCGGACAACAAAAATGACAACAAAATAAGCCACCAAAAGCTTCTTTCTTGCTAACCAAGGAACGGAGCGTCCTCCCATTTTATCAAAACTGGCATCTCAACCACTGAGCTTCGCATCAGTATTGCCCTGACCATTGCTAACTTCAATATCATCAACCTTAGTCAACAAGTCCCCATGGGATTCGAGTGCTTATGTTATCAGGCATGATCCCCGCAAAGTGTGCTTCTGGGTCTTGTATTTCCGGCTTACCACAAACCAACCACCTTAACTTTCTTTGTGATTCAAAGCAAAACAGGTTAGAATGGACTCCGTCGGTCCCCATTATTAACAACATCTTTTTTTCTTTTTTCTTTTTTCTTTTTTCTTTCTTTTTTCTCGATTTTTTTTTCGATTTTTTTTCTTTTTTCTTTTTGTGTGTTGTGGTCGAATCTTATGGAGATTGCCTACATATCATGACCCCGCATGAATCAGACCTTGCGTAGTTCGGACCAATAAAAAATAAACAATACTAAACATTTTTTTTTCAATTTTCATATTAAAACAAACTGGGTTTCAAAGGTTTGAAGATGACCTACAAACTCGAAAATCAAACAACCCACGTATTCTAATTAAAATATTTATAAACTCCAAAAACAAATGGCCAGCTTCCTTTCTCCGTTTGACAAATGCAACCGAACGGTTATTTTTGCAAACGTGGCCCCTTCCAAATTTCACATGAATTTTAAGGCCGGGGAGGATTATTTTATGACGCTTTACAAACTTGTCCATTCTTTTACGAAAATAGCCTTTCGACAACTGAAAGATACTCTAAGGCTATTTCGGCAAGAACGGTTTAAGACGCTGCCAAAGCTGGCTCGGCTTATTTTGACCAAAAACCCAAACGGTATTCATCTGACCGCTGACTCTTTGTTTTTTTTTCTTCAAATTACAATGAAAACCTGGTGTTGCAAAAACGGCCCTTCAGCGCCTCGGGGACGAAGATTTTTAAGGCTGTGTGGGTCAACTGAACCAAAAATCCTAAACATGACCCAAAAGGTGGCTATTTATGCAATGTCAGCCTTCCGGCGTCCCTTTCGGGAACATTCGGCTATGTTTTGACAAAATAACATCACCTGACTTATTTATGACTCTTTTTATCATTTTTCAAATTAGAAAACTCAATATTGCAAACACGACCTTTCAACGTCTCGGGGACGAAGATTTTTAAGACTGTGTGGGTCAACTGGACCAAATCTTAAAAAATGACCCAAAGATGGCTGTTTATGCAAAGTCAGCCTTCCGGCGTCCCTTTTCGGGAACATTCGGCTATGTTTTGACAAAACAGCGTCACCCGACTTCTTTATGACAGAATTAAAATTTTGACATTTTTTTTTATTTATTTGTTTTTGGCTATTTTAGCAAAAAGGGGGTTGGACCCGATGAGGGTTGCCTACGTATCTCACATCCGGTGAGAATCAAACCCGCGTAGTTCGGGTAATCATGAATAAAGTAAATAAACTAACCCTTTTTCTTTTTATTATTATTATTGTTTTTATTTATTTATGAAGGAAAGACTTATAAAGAAGAGTTTTTTTTTTAATTTTGAAAGAGAAACTTCTAAAGAAGAAAGAAAATATTTTTGGAATTTTATTTTCAATGAAAGAAATGTTTCTAAAAAATATTTTTGAATTTTGACTTTTCTTTTCAATTTTGAAAGAAGAATGAAAATATTTTCGGATTTTTGGAAGAAATTCAAAGAAAATATATTTTTTTTATTCAAAACAATTAAAAAGACTTTCTAAAGACATCAATAATGGAAAATATTTTTGGATTTTTTTCTTGAAAATTGGGGGTCTAAAAACTTTTTTAGAAGGGAAATAAAGAAAAATACTTTTTGGATTTATATATATATTGCAACAAATAATAAAACCACGTTCAACGCAAGATTCTTTTTATTTTTATTTTTGGCATTTTCATAAACAACTAAATAAATAAATAAATAAAACCATTTTAAAAACAAGACTCTTTTTTCATTTTCATTTTTCATGGCAAGATAAACTATTTTCTTTTTCTTCTTTTTCATTTTTCATTTTGAAGACAAGACAAAGTGAAGATTTTTTAGTTTCAACAAAATGACCAACATATTCTTCAACCTAAAAATAAGGGACTCTTTTCTATTTTTTCTCTTGCTTTTTGAGCGAAACAAACTATATATAAAAAATATTTTTTTCTTTTCTTTTCATTTTTCCCAAAATTTCGGCAAAATTTCGCTAGTATTTGGACATTGTTATTTTTTCAAAACAGAAGAGTAACCCTATACACTGCTATTTTCCTTTCTTTCTCTTTTTTTTTATTTTTTATTTTTCCTTATACTCAAAACCGGTCATCATGCAAGTTCAAAGCAAATAAATGCACAAGCAGTGAGTAAGATGCATCAGGATGATCTTTTCTGTTTCAGGTTGCTATTCCTAGACGGACCCAACCCTTGTGTTGAGTCCCCTAAGTCAAAAATGCACATGATGCAGATAAGCGTTCCTACTAGGGATCCGACATGAAGTTGAGTTATTCTAGGTTCAGAACCTGGGTGTTTGTTCTAGACCTGGCTTACCCGAGCGGACAACTCGAGCCGAGGAGGAAGCGGCAGTCCGGGAATACAGAAGCTTTACCGGTTTTGTGACTTATCCAAACCTCGTTCTAAATTGGGACTTGACACTAGACAGAAAAGAAGTCGTACACCGTACACCCTTCTTCACAATTCAGAAGACTCAGAGAGGAGATGGGTTTCAGCACAGTTTATATACAGTTCACAAAATATCAAAGCAGTAAAAGCAGTTAGTTAGCACAGTATGCACAGATCATGTAACAAAATATGATAAAGCTGAATACAACAATTATTCCAAGCTCGAATTCTGAACCCTGAACCAGAGATTATGGGTTCGTGTCCCCAGCAGAGTCGTCATAGCTGTCACACCTCCTTTTTCCGCCCCCGCGAGGGTACAAGGAGTTTTTTTCCAATTAAAGGACAATCGAAAGGGGATTTATTTGTTTATTTCAGAGTCGCCACTTAGGAGATTTAGGGTGTCCCAAGTCACCAATTTTAATCCCGAATCGAGGAAAAGAATGACTCCATATTACAGTCTGCGTACCAGAAATCCGGATAAGGAATTCTGTTAACCCGGGAGAAGGTGTTAGGCATTCCCGAGTTCCGTGGTTCTAGCACGGTCGCTCAACTGTTATATTCGGCTTGATTATATGATTTTATACAAATATGAACCTATGTGCAAATTTTAACTTGTTACCGCTTTCATAATTATTATTATTATTTTTTACAAGGAATTGCAACGTTGTGAAAATGTATCTCGAACCGCGTTATAATCAATGTACCCGTGGTCGTCGACACACTTTGACTCCGTTGAGATTTGGATTTGGGTCACATCAATGTGCACCCGAGTTTAAGAAAATTAAATTATTAAAGGCGCACCTAAAGCGACTAGCGTATCATCTACTTTGGGTAGGGCCGTGGAATTTTGTTAAACGGTTCATCCCGAAGTCTAAGCAATTTTAAAGCAAATATTTACTGAGGGCCCCGCAATTTTGTATTTTTATTTGGCGAGGCTCATCTCATTCTTATTTTTAAAGATAAACCTACAGTGACTACATTTCTTCTATTAAGTTTGTCTCTAAAAATAAAAGAAAATTTCTCAATTAATTACATGCTGAAAAACATAACTTATTAGTTATTAGTTTACGGCTAATGTGAATGGAAAATTGCGATCGAGTTTGTACAAAGAAAAACTGCTTTCATTCTATATTCTATTATTCAATAATACTATAACATGAGATTGACACACCATAATATCAAAACAAATTAACTAACAATCCTGGTTAACTTAGACCAAAAATGGATGAGCAAGGAAACAACAATATTAACAACACAATACATGATTCAAATTAAATCCACAAATCAAAAACAAAACAAACTCAAATTAAATTACTGGATGAAATTCAAACAAAGAATAAACATGCATTAAAATTTATTTTAAACAACAAAACATGACGGATTCAAACAACAACAAAACGATTTAACAATTTCTGAAAAAATACATAACAACACATGAAACAAACTGAAGAAATAATTAATTAAACTTCAATTTGAATCTAACAACATTAAACTAACAACTTCACATGAACAAACTGAAAAATTAACAAAACAATGAACATGAACAAAACAAAAATCAAACATTTACCGATTTTATATTTGAGAATATCAAAAACAAAATACGGAAAAAAGTGAAACTCAAAATCAACTAACCGGAAATGACCAACGACGAATGGAAACGGAAAACTCGGACAGAAAACTCGACGTACCGGATCTCGACTCAACGAAAAACCCACCTTCTCTTTTATCCTTGACGAACTTTGCCGGACTTTAACCGGACTGCCTTGCTTTTCCTCCGTGTGTGTGCGATGGTGAGCAGCAACAGCAGCACGATGGAGTCGCCAGCAGCAGCACGCAGCAGCGGCGGAGCAGCAGCAGACGCAGCTGAAGCGAGCTGGATGTTGGGTTGTTCATGGTGCGAGGATGGTGGAGCATGGAGTTTGTTAATGGCTGGTGGTTTGAGGCTGGTGGTTTGAAGATGAAGCCGCAGCAGTGGCAGCGATGGGGTCACTGGAAACGCAGCAGCATGAAGTGAGGAAGAAGAAGTAACAACGTTGGTTAGAGCTCAACGAAGAAGATGAAGCAAGGGCAACAATGGTGTTATGGTGGAGCTGGGGGCAGCATGGTCGTCGAGGAAGGCAGTGGTCGTCCATGGATGTCGAGCTCAAGCTTGAGCTTGACGAAGAAGATGAAGGCAGACGCGGCCGGGTTTATTTGGACGCAGTAGAAGCAACAATGGTGAAGTTGAGGGCAGCCATGGACGAGCCTGAGCTTGCCATGGAGAAGATGAAGACGCGAGGGGTCATTTGGACGTGAAAATGGAGGGTAAAGGGCAGCCATGGGAGGTGGGGTTTGGAGCAGGAGGAGAAAGAAAAAGAATAGAGGGGGACAGGTAGTTTAGTGTTTTAGGGTTTGTTTTTTTTTTTGTTTTTTGTTTTTTGTCAAATGTAAGATATGGGGTATTGGGTATTTGGGTTATGGACCGGGTCGACCTGATTTGAAATGGACCGGATCGTAGGAGAAGGTTGGGTATCCTTGGGCTTGTGGTTTAAAATTGAAGAAGAGACCCAATCCGATTTTCGTCTATTTTTTGTTCTCTTTTCTTTCACTTATTGATAAAACTAAAATGTATGAAATTAAATTATAAAGACCAAAATTATCTTAAAATACTAATTAACTTCTAATAATAATTATCACCCAAAATTAAACATCAATAAAATCAAATCACACAATTTGTACACTAAATGCTAAAAATGCAAAACATGCCTATTTTTGTAATTTTTCATTTTGTAAAACAAACTTAATTACCCCTAATTGTAGAATTACATATTAAATGCAAATGTGACATATTTTTTATATTTTTATTAATTTAACAAATAAACATGCACAGACAAAATATAAATAATTATCCAAAAACGCCACGAAAATTCAAAAAATTGCACACAAAGGAAAATTGTTTTATTTTGAATTTTTTGGGAGTAATTCTCATATAGGGAAAAAATCACGTGCTCACACCCTAGACATCTAAAAATATTCACTTAAGGTTCTCTCATGATACAAGATCCAAACAAAGGGCAAACAATACAAATCAAGTGTAGGGAATCCCGTCGTGCTAGTAAGTTTCTTGTTCTTCTTGTTGTTGCTGATTATTGGGTGGTTCCAGCTCGTGTGGGAGGTTGTATTAAGTGTATTAAGTTCTGTAAAATACTCTCTCAAGGTTTTCATATCAAACCTAGGTTATTTCAATTCTGCAAATGGATTACACCATATTTCAACATCAAAAGTTAGTTCTAGTGAAGAACAATACCTCTTTGAGGTTGTGTTGTAATTGAGGATAGTTGTGGGTTGTGTTTGGCTGAAATTTCAAGTTTTTGCTACTGGCTATGGTGAGTATAACAACCTACTAATTGTGCTTAAGCTTGCTTGTATGTTGGTTAAGTTGTTAGGATGATAAACTACAAGATAATACTTGGATTATCTTAGGTTACTTTTATGGTGTTGTATTGCCATTGGGGGCTGTTATAAGCTAAATATAACTTGAATTTCGACTTGAAGATATTTTAGGATGTATGTGTATTGCGTTCTTTCATGTTCTTAAGGTTATCTTGATGTTGATTAAGTTAAATGGATGGACTAGACATGAACTAGTGAATAAAGCTGCTAATTGAAGATAGTTGGAGTTGTGGATTATTTCCTTTGTTATAAATATATGGCATAAGAATGGAGTTATTGATTAATTACTTCATTATCATGTTAATGATACTATTAAGTTAATGTAAGAAGTCTATAAGGGGTGATATGGGTTATACATATTCCAATCGGAGCTTGTCGCTCGTCGTGTAGTTGTGACTTGTTGTTGTTGTTGTTGTTGTTGTTGTTGTTGTTGTTGTTGTTGTTATATGGTGTCTTGTTATTGATATCTATATGTTGCTATATTTCTATGGTTGTTGTTGTTGGTATATGGTATAGTAGGTGTCCCTTGTTACCGGGGAGATGCTGCCCAAATTTACATAAACGAGCTACTAGTTTAAGTTGCGAACTTAGCCTTTACTCAACAGTGATTTTGAATCTCTGTATGCTATGGTAGATTGAGTTGAGTTGTTTGAAAATTGCTTGGAATGTATTAAGGACTCAACAGATTTGAGGTATGTAAGGCTATCCTTATTCTCTTTTAGCATGATCTAAAGTGAAATGAACATAAACGATACGTTATTTCATAACGGATCTACTTCTAGAAACTAAGGTTGCCCATGTTGTTTTTTCCTTATAAAAGTTATTCTAAGCAAGTATGTATGATCCTTGAATCATACTGAGGCTCAAATTGATGATATAGATGTCAATAATGTTAATCCAAGGTGCAACAACCTTACATCACTCCGAAAGGTTTAGAACATGATTCCATGAGTCTAACATGCATTATATATATGTATGTATGTGTATATATATATGTATGTATCTATTTTACTCTACCGAGCCGTGCTATAGTCGGTCGGGTACGACACCTATTGTGCAACCACTGATCAGTTGGGTTTACCGAGCTCCATGTGGCTGGGTATGATTCTACCGAGCCTTATGATGGCCAGGTTTGTTTTTATCGAGTCATCTTTGAGGGAGGGTACGATATGATGATGATGATGCCCACAGAGGTGTATATTTTTGAAAGTATATGTGTATATTTATGTATCATGCATTTCATGTCACTCGCCCTCAGAGGCACTCAGATGTTACAGGTTGTATCTTCTCTACCTCTCTTTATATTATTATTCTTATTTATTATTTCCTACCTTACATACTCAGTACTTTATTCGTACTGATGTCCCTTTTTCCTGCGGACTCTGTGTTTCATGCCCGCAGGTGCCGATAGACAGGTTGACATTCCTCCTAACAGGCTATCAGCTCAGCGGAAGGTGTTTGTGCACTCCACTTGCTCCGGAGTTGCCTATTTGGTCTGTATGATTGTGACATGTATTGATTGGTATGGAGGGGGTCTTGTCCCGACCTTTATGATGTTTATGTACTCTTAGAGGCTTGTAGATGGATGCTATGTATATGGATACTTGTATGGCCTTGTCGGCCTATGTTTTGAGTATACAAATGATCTTGTCGACCTTATAGGCATGTATGTCACATGTATAAGTTTCTATATCATGTTGGGTCGTCCTATGTCTAGTATTCCCTTATGTTTTATTCTAGTTATCTCATTATGACCCTTTTGTCCCATTTACCCATGATAGTACAATGAGAAAGATATGTTACGATGGTACTCGGTTGAGTAAGGTACTCGGTGCCTGTCGTGGCCCTTCGATTTGGGTCGTGACATGTAAACGGTTTGTCCCCTACCATGGGACATAGACAATTGTGTAATTGTTATGATCTATTCATCTGTTACTAACAAATTTTGATTCGTTCCTTGGAAAAAGAAAGATCAGGTATAGAAGCTAATGATATCAACAATGTTTACAATATTAGAGCACATGATGAATGAGACGATGTGTACTAGCGTGATGATCTCACCAACAAAACCACAACGAAGGGGATGAAGCAACCCTAGTTAGCGAGGGTTAGTATCCTTGGCATGTACGGATCCCAACTCTTGATGATACGGAGGATGAGCACGTTGTTGAAATAGTCAAAATCTTGAAAGAACAACAAAAGGCGAGTATGGATCTCTTCTCAAGGCCAGATCGGGAGATGACGGAATTGAAGCAGGAATTATCGGGTGCGTCCAATAATGCTAATGGAAGGTATTTGATTCCTCTAAGCGTTCAAGCAACTCAAACGGCTCAAAGAACCGATAACGACACTCTAATGGAGGAGGTCGGTGTCGACGAGGTCAGAGGTACCGGTAGTGAATATGGGAACAACATCTTAAATAACCCTTACAAAACTGAGCTCATGAGATTCATGAGAGAAATGAATAAACGAATGGATAATAATCCAAAGGAATTTCATGCTCAGATAAATCAGATCCCGGGAGCGCCAGTGTGAAAGGGACCAGATTCAAAGAAGTATACGCAATTGCCATTCAAACCAAGTGTGGCATCAGAGTTTATCCAAAGAGGTTTAATATTCCAAATACACCAAAATATGATGGTATTTCAGACCCACAAGAGCACATCACGACCTACACTATGACAGTAAAGGGAGACGACTTGGCTCAGCATGAGATCGAATGTTGAAGAAGTTTGGCGAAACCCTTACGAAAGGTGCCTTAACTTGGTATTCGCTCTTACTTGAGCATTCTATTGATTCTTTTAAAATTCTTGCATACTCGTTTATCAAAGCTCATGGCGAAGCGAGAAAGGTCCAGGCAAGAAAGGCAGATATATTCATAATATCTAAGGGAGAATATAAGTTATCGTTGGAGTTCGTGATCCGATCTAGAACGAAGAATGTTGTTACCAGCAATACCGGATGAGTGGGCAGAGGAGGCATTTAGAAAGGGTCTCACCCCGTTGAGCTCCAATGCCTCCCAAAAAATAAAGGAGAGCCTGCTCGAATTTCAGGCGACCATATAGGCAGATGTTCACAATTGCTACGAGTCGAAAATAAGAATAGAAAATGATCAACTTGGTTCTCCGGTGTCTTCTAAAGGACGAAGCCGTGATCGGAATCAAGATAAGTTGAAAAATAATTTTAATGCAAATTGGAGACCCTCTCAAAGTCGTTTTCAGCCCTACGAGAGGGTCGATGTGAGTGGTAATAAAGGATTCCAATCATCGAATAGGCTCACTTTCGACAAAAGGATAGATCGTGGTCGGGCTGGCAGATCATTGTAGGGAGAAAGTGGTGTAGGGGTCCTGAGATTCAGCTATACTAGGTTGTCTGATTACAATTTTAATATTAGCCTAGTGGAATTGGTGTCGGCCATGAGAAATATCAAAAAAGCTAGGTTTCCAGAACCAATTCGATCGGATCCTAGCTAAAGGGATCCTAATCTATGGTGAGAATTTCATGGAACTCATAGCTACATAACTGGGGACTGTTAACATCTTCGAGAAGAGGTGGCAGCGTTGTTGAAAAATGGTCACCTCAAAGAATTTTTAAGCAACCCCACCAAGAACAACTATGGGAGAAGTTGGGATAATGCAGAGCCATCAAAGCTGATAGTAGGGTTGCCTCGGATGACAATCAACATGATCTTCGGAGAGACAAAGTCAATGGGGTGACATTTTTGTCAACAAAGAGGACGAAAATATTGGTGACTCATGGCAAAAGGATCCGAGAAGTCTCTGAAGAGGACATCACCTTCATAGAAGAGGACATCACCTTCACAGAAGAAGATGTTGATGGGCTTCTTTTACCGCACAATGATGCTTTGGTAATTTCTCTTAATGTTTTAGATTTCAAAATTAAGCGTGTTTTGGTTGATCCAGGAAGTTCGGCCAACATCATACAATGAAGAGTTTTGGATCAAGTAAAGTTAATGGGGAATATCATTTCGGCAATAAAGCTTCTAGCTGGCTTTAACATAACAAGTTTGACAACCCAAGGGAAAATTTTGCTTCTCACACATGCCGAAGGAGATTCAAATACCACCCTATTTGAGGTGGTAGATGGAGACATGGGATATAATGTAATCCTTGGAAGGCCTTGGATACATGAAATGAAGGTCATACCATCAACTATTGAAATTCCCAACACCTGAAGGAATCAAGCAAATAAGAGGAGATCAACTAGCTGCAAGAGAGATGTATGCAATAACCATTTCCAGTAGCAATGGCAAAGTAACGAGCAAATAGCAATTACAGGAACTGGTGCCTTCTTCCATCTCAAGTGAAGATGATAAAGACAAGGAGTCATCGTAATTATTTCAGGTACCGAAAGAGACAGATGCGACTAACTCAACAGCAAAAGAGCTCGAATAAGTGGTCCCATTTGATGAATTTTTAGAAAGAAAGTTCCATTTTGGGACGGGGTTAAGTCTCGAACTCAGGTTAAAAACTATAGATTTTCTTAAATATAATGTTGATTGTTTTACATGGTCGCATTTAGATATGACAGGTATTCCATTGGAGATGGTGGTCCATAAACTGAGTCTAGATCTTAACTTCCCTATGGTAAGGCAGAAGAAATGACCGATAGCAGAGGTTAGAAATAAGTTTGTTAAGGAATAGGTAACCTGGTTACTTAATATAGGTTCAATTTGGGAGGTAATTTAATCCGATTGGCTAGCTAATGTAGTAGTAGTACCTAAAAAGAATAATAAATTTAGAATGTATATAGATATAAAGATTTAAATAAGGCATGTCTTAAAGACTCTCTCCAATTGCCAAATATTGATCAAATGATTGATGCTACGGTCGGGCATGAGTTAATGAATTTTCTTGATGCTTATTCTAGGTATAATCAAATTAGGATGAACCTGGAAGATCAAGAGAAGACTTCTTTTACCACAAATTTTGGCACATATTGCTATAATTTGATGTATTTGGGGCTTAAAATGTGAGAGCCACTTATCAGAGACTTGTTAATAATATGTTTGAAAAATAGATAAGTAAGTTATATTGGCGATATGTTAGTTAAGTCTCTTAATGCAGGATATCATCTAGGAATACCCAAGAGACATTTGACATTCTGAAAAAGTACAACATGAAGCTCAACCCGGGGAAGTGTGCCTTCGGAGTGGGTTCCAGAAAGTTCTTGGGGTTTCTGGTCTCGGAAAGAGAAATTGAAGTTAACCCCGATAAGATCAAAGCCATCGAAGATATCCCAGACCAGCTGACAAGTGTGAAAGAAGTACAGAGGTTGACCTGTGGATTGGCAACACTAAGCAGGATCAACTCGAGGTTTTCAAAAAAGTGTTATCACTTCTTTTCTCTTTTGAAAAAGAAGAACGATGCCGTATGGATTCTGGAATGCAAACAGGCACTGAAGGACCTAAAAAGGTACCTGTCTAGCCCTTTGTTGTTGTCAATATTGGGAGAAGGTGAGCAAATATTGATTTATCCGGCGGTCTCAAAAGAAGTAGTAGGTGCTATTTTAGTTCGGAAAGAAGAAGGTACATAATTTCTCATTTATTATATTAGTAAAATATTAACGGGACCGAAGACACGATATCACACCTTGAAAAGCTAGCCTTAGCTCTCATAGTTGCCTCTCGAAAGATTAGGCCTTATTTTCAATGTCATCCAACAACCGTTGTGACAACCTTTTCCTTAGGGAATGTCCTTCATAAGCCTGAGTTGTCGGGTCATTTGGCTAAATGGGCAGTCGAAGTTAGTGAATTCAACATTGAATACAAGCCATGACTGAAATCAAGTCACAAGTTTTAGCCGACATTATGGCCGATTTCAGTTCGGGATTAATGCCTTTAACCGCTAAAGAACCAGTGTTGGTATTGGGAATGGTATCGAGAGTTTGGACCTTGTTTACGGATAGGCCTTCCAACATAAAAGGTTCCGGAATCAAGGTAGTATTAATCACTCCTTCGGGTGAAACCCTGAGACAAGCCATTAGAACTATGACATTAACTAACAATAAAACCAAGTATGAGGCTTTGGTTGCAAGACTTGAACTAGCTCGGGGACTAGGTTCCGAGGTCATTGAAATAACGTGCGACTCCAGCTGGTGGTGAACCCAGTATACGGAATTTTCGACACCAAGGAGGAATACATGCAACAATACTTGAACAAGGTTCAAGCATTACTTTCCCAGTTCAAAAAGTGGTCAATCGTCCACATTCCAAGGGAGAAAATGTGAAAGTAGACGCATTAGCAAATTGGGGTTCATCCACAAAAATGAAAGGATTTGATTCTAGTGCGGTAGTTCAACTGTTGCATTCGATGTTTGATGTGAACGACTACTGTAAAGTTAATTCAACTAACTTGATCTGGGAAATAAGGAACGTGTTTATTGAATATTTAAGGCATGGAAAATTACATGAAGACCCGAAAGCATCCTGGGCACTGGGGATCAAGGCGTCTCGTTATTGTCTTGTTGACAGATAGTTATACAGGAGGTCATTCTAAGAACCATTTGGCTTAGTGTTTAGGGATATCGGAGGCTAGCTATTTGATGAAGGAAGTTCATGAAGGAGTCTGCGGGAGCCACTCTGGTGCAGACTCATTGGTTCTCAAGTTAGTTAAAGCTGGCTACTATTGACCTTGAATGGAGCAAGGCGCAAAGACATTTATACAAAAGTGCAATAAATGTCAACGCCATGCACAATTAGTGTATCAACCGTTGGAACTCTTGCATTTGATGGTGTCATCGTGGCCATTCATGAAATGGGGGATTGACATAGTCGATCCCTTACCACAAGGAACCGGTAAGGTAGAATTTCTTTTGATTTTAACTGATTATTTCACTAAATGGATTGAAGTAGGTGCTTACTAAAAGATCGGAGAACGAGAAGTGATCGATTTCATATGGGATCACATCATCTGTCGATTCAGAATACCGAAAGAAATTGTTTGTGATAATGGGCCACAATTTATAGGTTCCAAAGTCACAAAGTTTTGGAATGATTGAAGATCAAATAAATTACATCTTCACCATACCGTCCGAGTGCTAATGGATAGGCATAGTTGACCAACAAGATAATTATTCAAAACCTTAAAAGAAGTTAGAAGATGATAAAGGTAAGTGTCCAGATGAGCTACCCGGTGTGTTATGGGCATACCAAATCATGACAAAGTTGAGCACGGGTGAAACTCGCTTTTCACTTGTATACAGTTCAGAGGTTTGATACCCGTGGAAGTGGAGAAACCGACCTTAAGATTTTCCCGAGAAAACGAAGAAATAAACAATGAAGCGTTGCTAGTTAAACTAGATTTGCTTGAAGAGCAGGGGAATCCGACATATGTGACGATGGTGGAACAAAATCAAAGGATGGAAAGATATTACAACCGTAGAGAAATATCTGATATTTCAAAGTTAGGGATTTGGTTATGAGAAAGGTAACTGAAATATCAGGAACTTGATGTCGGGAAGTTGGGACAAACATGGGAAGGACCTTACCAGGTTTCAGTTGTAACCGATAAAGGTTTGTATGAATTGGAAGATAAATATGGATTTGAATTGCCAAGCAATTGGAACGTGACTCACCTCAAAATGTATTATTGCTAAAAATCCTTGCAGGTACTGAAAGAATGCAATGTGCTCTTTTCCTTTCGTCTAGTTTTTGTCCTAATTGGGTTTTTCTGTAAAGGTTTTTAATGAGGTGGTAATGTAAAGCATACTATTAAGGAAGGATCATCGAAAAGTATCTCTTCACTGGTGAATCAACAACTGAAAACTCTATTACCTTCATTTTAGCATGAGTATAAACCGTTCTGTGTAGATTAACTCACGTGGCAATCAGCCTATGGATGGTTAAATAATCTTTGGTTAGATAGCATATATCATCTCCCAAGACTCTCATTGTTTCCATTAGCCTCTGGAAATAGATTATTTACCCATCCACAAGTTGCTTCTATTAATGAGGAATCAATGTAAAGCATACTACGAAGGAATGGTCGAATGCAATACTTCAAGTGTTTGAATTCTCATACTTAGGATTCAAACATTGGGGGGAAATTATACATGACAAGGTACTAAAAGTGTTATGAAGACCAGTGATTGTTAGAACCAGAATCAATGCCTTATCAGGATCGAGGACATCATGATTAGCCCCCGCAGAAATAAGTTATACAAGTTAGCTATATGTGTTGGAATCTTTATTACTTAAGCAAAAGAATGTTTATTTAAACGTACTTTTAAAGATAGAGTGAATAAATCAAAGTCCTTCTATTTTTATCTTATTTCTTGTTCGAATAATACGTTAATTTGTTTTATCATTTAAAAGTTAACAAAAACTTCAAATGCTTGTGCCGTAATGAACAAGAGACGTCATCTTCAAGAGCACAGTAAACATAAGAGCCCTATATTATGAAACCCTCATAGTAAATGGTAGATTTCGGAAGTATTTATGCCCAGAATCAAAAGCTATCGGATGCAAAAAGATTCCCGAAGCTTTGTCAGTTAAATGAAAAAGAATATTTTTTGCACAATACTTAAACAAAAGGTTTCTTTTATTGATTAAAATTCCAAACTTAGTAAAAGGTTATGGAATAATTACAAAAAGTAAAGAAAAATATATACATCAGTTCTTGCTGCCAGAACCCGAAAGGAGAGAAGAATGCTCGTTTTCTCTATTAGGAGAAGGGTGTTCCACTTCCGGTTCGAGGCCCTCATCTTCTTCAGTTTTTCTTTTGGTTCTCGAATACTCAGAATTAGTATTTGATGAATCAGAAGCAATGGGACGAGAAGGGAGGTTCTCATGAGCAGTTATCTCCAACTCCCGGGCCTTAGCAATGCATTGGTCAATATTTGCAATGCCTTCTTTGGCCTCCTCCAAAGTCTTTCTCTTCGTATGGTACATGGAGTAAGTCTTCTAGAAGAGAGTAGAATATTCCTAATCTCGGAGTTTGGCTTGGAGTTTTTCAATCTTCGCTTGAAGCTTTTCATTTTTAGCTTTAGCAATGCTGATTCTGGAATCAAGATCAACATTTGTTGCGGCATGAATTTGATTTTGCTCCATGACTCTCTTGAGACTTTCCTCCATCATTTATCTTTGATCCATGGAAGCATTGGCCTCCTCAGTTTTGGAGCGTAAGTTAGTTTCCAAGTTATTAACTTGCTTCATAAAGACAGATTTGCGCTCGGCAGCAGCAATCCTGGTGTCATGCCACTTAGCCTTTGCTTCCTTAAGGTTTTCATGTAGCTGATCAGCTTCCTGGCTGTGAGACATTCTATCTTGCTCGGACTGCTACAATCGAGCCTCTGGGTCATCTATTTGAGTGATTTTTGCCTCCAACATCGGGAGACGCTCGACAAACTGATTCCGTTTGGCTAAAAACTGATCTTGTTCCGAAGTAAGCTATTGCTTGTCCATAATCAATATTTGCAGGCCCTCAGAAGCAAGAAGATTGGCATGAAAAAGTTTAGAACTAAAGTTATTAATTCAAAGTATAAATTTAAAGAATACGTAAAGAAGTTAGATTGTTACCTACGCCGAGCAATGCATGCTATTATTTATTAGACAATCCGCAGAAAGGGAGTCCATTTTTCTCTAGTATTTTTTTGAGGCCAGCGACTTCAGATTATCGATAAGATCCATTGGCTTGGAAAGTATATGGCATTCATTCAAAACCGAAAGAATGACACTTTATTTTTTATGAGGGTCCTGAGTGGGTGCCGAGTAAGTACTTCCCAGATTTCCATGGTCAAGTGGAGAAGGAGAACTTTCCATTTTTTCAACTTGGGCCGATGGAGAAGAAGCAGTTGGTGTAGATGGAGAGGTAATTATTATGGGCTCAGAAATTGGCAGTGGAGGAAGGTCAGGAATTTAACTCCTTTGACCAGAAGCAACTGTGGGAATTCAAAAATAAGATGAAGTGTTTTTAGCCATTTCCATATCACCCAGAGTTCTTGAACTTCTTCTGGTGGTGGAGTTTGAAGCTCTCTGGATGAGCATCTGGTTGAGTTGATGAAGATCTTTTTCTTCTTTGAAGGGGAGCCTCTTCATCATCAGCCCCTTCTTCATCATCAAGGTCCACTGTGGTCGTTTCGGTTGGTGTTTCTTTTATTCTCTTCTCTTGAGTCCAGCCGAGGAGATACATTTCATTTTTGGTTTCTTGTTTTTGGGCTGAGGACTCCAAGAGGAGGCACATTCACGGAGGCGCAAGTAGATTCACGAGACCTCCTCTGATTAAGGGTATTATGCAGTACTCGTTCAGCTTTCACCGGGTCATGAAGAGCCTTGATGTCGGGGCAAATGACAGATCCCTTCGAAAGTCCTATGTGATACAAGAAGATAGTTAAATTGTTTCGAGGATATATTGAAAGATTGAAAGAAAAATTTATGTTTGCCATGGTTCTTGGTTTTCCATCCGTATTTGGGAGCTTTTTCTTTCCACCGTCGGGATTCCTAAGTAGTAATGTATAAAATTTTCTGTACCCATTAGGCCAAATCTTGAACCCGTGGTGGTTTTTAATAAGTATCTGGAAAGAGGTAAATATAAAGTTAGTAGAGAAGGAAGGCCTTTTTGAGCAAGAAAATAAAGAGGTACTCGAAGACTTACGAAAATGATTCCATGACTCAGGGAAAGCTGGTGCTATGGTCGGAATGATGTCCCTAGTAGAGATGATAACGAACCTTTCCATTCATCCACAGTCGTTGTCGTCATCAATGATGGTAAGGAGGACATGATAACCGTGTTTTCTAAGCTTTAGCACTACCCCATGGAAAATCTTTGGGGAATAGAGATTCATCATGTGTGCGAGAGTTAGGGTTTTCCCAATCAAAGCACAATTTTCGGAGGCAAGCCACAATACGCCACACGGAAGGCCTACTTATGCCAAATATATTTGGTATCGGTAGCGAAATTCTAAGATTATTGTGTCAATTCCGTCACCCCACTCTCAAAGTGAAAGGGTATGTATAAATATATACGAATCCTTGTTTGGAGAATGTGACTCTTTTTACCTCGCTAGGGGTGAGGATTTCAATATTGTTACAGTTACAATCCTCCTTCACAACAAGAATGCTAGGAGGACGAATGGAAGAAATATACCTACGAACATGCCAGGATTTGTCAATTTTGGGATTCACATGTTCTCTTTGTTCTTGAAGGTCAGATTTCGTGTTAAGATGAAGAGGTATGATGGTGTTTATGGTAGGAGGTTCCGACTCAACATCGGTCTCATTTATTTTGCTCTTCTTTGGGTCTCCACAGAAGAGAATGCCAGAATTTCTGAAGCCAGCAGTGTTAGAAGAGAAAGTTGAAGTTTGCAAGTAGGGTTCTAAGATAAATTGGAGAAGAAGGGGGAGTTGTAAAAGTAAAGGGTAAAAATAGGGAGTAGTAGGGAAGTTATAGATGGCAAAAACCGTGGTCATGATTACCTCAAAAATTGGCGAAAATAATTACTGAATTGCTAAATAACACATGTTCGGGTCATTAAATATGAGAAGACGTGCGTCCTTTGAAGTGTCAGAGGTCGTTCAAGAACTTTTCCGCCAAGAAAATAACTCTTATCTACTTCCCGGTAACACTGAGTTGCGTCACCAGAAAGTAGGAAAACTATCTGTATGAGGTAAAATTAGTGACAGTTGGGCGAATGATGAAGTGACACATGGAACTAAAAACAGGTGGGACGTGAGTCAGAAAATAACTGGCACCGGATACAGGCATACGACTGGCTGAATGAATCTCAAATACAGAGTAATCGCTAACAAAGGTTCAGAATATTGACATCGTATAGCATTCAATGAGCAACCGTTACAGAGGATATTTGCATTTATAGCCAAACGTTATGAGGCCATCAATGATGATTTTATTCACATTCAAGAGGAGCTTGATTTGAGGATCTTGCCTTCCAAAATAAAGCTATAAATCAGGGAATTAACATCATTTGTAGAAAAAAATATTTTGTACACAAAAAAGGCTAAATTATGCTCTCAATTTATATTTTTCGTCTTAGTCTTTGTTCGTGAGTATTGTTCTCACTTTCGCTGCCGAAAAGGCTAGGTTCATAGCTAAGCTCGTATTTTCTTTAATTTCATTTCATAATTTTATTTTTGTTCTTATGTATTTGCTACTTTTGGGTCAAATCGATTCATTTATCTATAAAACATGCTATAAATTCAATTGTATTATTTTACGGGTAAATAAAGAGGATGGCAGTGAGATAGTCCATTATATGGTTCGGAGGATATTCAGGCGGGTGAGTTAAAGGGTAAATGGTTAGGCGATTTAAAATGCTGCCACGTGTCCTTAAGGATGAATCTACTAGATATAGGGGTAGAAATATTAAAATGGATAATGATATGGTAGAAAGCAAAAAAATAATATATTAGAGGGTACCTATAACTAATTTTCAATAGTATAGTAGAACATCTAAAGCTTGTTTTGTTAAGCTGGTCGAAAGTGAGCATCGAGTGTTGAAAAATACTTTTAAATGCTTAAGTCGATTTTGTAAATACACCGTTATGTATTTGGATAAAAGTGCTAAAATTAATAATCAGAGGGAAGTGTTCATAAGAAAATTTTTTCTGTTAAAAAGTCTTAAATGCCCTTAAAATTGTTACACAAATAAAGAACTAATTATTGCAACATATTTGATTCTAAATTGTTTCAAATACAAATTATTTCATGTTTCAGTTTATTATTTAGTTCTAAATTTATTAGACAAGATTATTTTATATATATAAATATATTATAATTATTATATGATAAACTAACATACAATAACTAAATATTTGACTAAAGCTTGTTAGCAAAAAACACGTGTACAAATATTCGCGTAGAATAAATAAGTATTCAAGTTCTTTTTGTTTTTAATTAAAAACAAGCTTGAAGTACTAATATAAAATCAATAACTGCAACGATTTTGTAATAAAAAAAATTTCCTTTTTCTTTTCTCCAGAAAAAAAAAAGAAACAAAATATAATGTAAAACTTGAAAGAAATATTTTTCTCCATCAGGAAGGAAAGAGAACGATGAAAGGTTCAACAATCAGCAAAATATACCTCTTTTTGGCTATTAGTATATAATGAATACTTTATTGCGTTACTCATGGCAATCACTAACGATGATGTTTTTTTAGGCAAAATACATAGGTTATTATGGACCAAATCCCTCTTACACACTTTTTGAGCACGAAAATCATCTTACACACTTAACCTTTTTAAAGTGTATCTGATACACACCTGTTTTGCTACGTGGCTTTTGCGTGCTTAACATAAAAAGATGAGCGCGTAAAATTGTAAATATTTTGTCTAAATCCATATTTTTATGCCACGTGCCATATTAATAATATTTTCCTTATTTTATTATTTTTATCAAATGAAAAAAGCTGTCAAACTTCTCTTTTGTCTCAGGTCCTCCCCAAACTACCAGGACACCCCCCCTCCCTCCCCCTCTCCGGTCTTCCCTTCCCATCGTCTCTTTTACAGTATAATCAACCAAAACTCTGATAAATTTTTTAAAGAAGGTGCTGTACATTTTCTTTAAGATTGCTCCTCTAAACTTCTCTCTTGCATATTTTTTATCATTAAAATCCATTAAAACATCCAATCTTTACCTTTAAAAAAATGTATTTCATGAGAATGACCAAAATTCTAAAATTTCCAACTCAGCTTCCTTCATATAAGGGAAGATTTGAGATTTTTATTCATAATGGAGTTGTTTAATTAATGAAAAGAAAAAATTGATTTTGATTTTGCTCTATTTGGTTGTGTATGAGATCTGAATATGGAGGAGGGAAATTGAGAACATAGGAGTTGCAATTTTAGTTTTTATCTCTTTCATTTTCGATCTTGGGTTTGTTATGGATGAATCATTGTAAAATTAAATTTGTGTGAAGATTAAGAAGTGATGGTTATGGCTTTTTTCCGGTGAGTTTGCAACGGCGAAGGGCAAACGAAGATGCAGGTGTTGGAGGACTTTTTAAATCGGGGATATAAGAGTAATTTTAAATATTTTCTCTTAATAATAATAATAATAATAATAATAATAATAATAATAATAATAATAATAATAATAATAATAATAATAATAATAATAATAATAATAATAATGACACATGTCATGATCTTATTGGTGCGTGACATTACACATATTTTTATAAACTGGTCAAGGAAAAAGAGGTGGGTATTAGAGACACTCTGAAAAGGTTGAGTGTGTAAGATGATTTTCGTGCTCAGAAAGTGTGTAAGAGAGATTTGGTCCATAGTTCAAGGGGTAACCTATGTATTTTGCCAACAAAATAAGATAATGTTACCAATGGCACTTGGCAACCCCTTAAACTTGTCCAATATTTCAATTGAACACTTGAACTTGGGCTAGTACTATTAAACATCTAAACTCTCCAAAAATATTCTAATTAGACACATTTTGCTGACATAGCAAAGTGTGTGTTTCCCACGCTCTTTAAACTCGTCATATCTCCGAAATGGTCAATTTATTTTTTATCTTTTTCTTTTTCCATTTTTCTTTGCCTCCATTTACTTGAAGGTGGACCACCTTGCCGGAAAGTTTCATGGCCGTTGGCAAGTTCCATGGCTGGCTTGCAAACCTGATTCTCACTTGTCCACAAAAACATCATCACCAAGAACATTCCAAAAGATCTTAGATTTGGCTTTGCTAATCTATACCCACTTCCAACAACACAACAATCAGCTGCAATTTTGCTGAAATTTTTTGGAGGAACAACAATTAGAGATTGGTTCCTCAAATTCATCATCTCCGTTTCCTATCTTTCTCAGTTTAAAGTTGTTTTAGATCTGAATCGCTCTCCCGACTTCGAAAGAAAAAATCAATCTTTTTTCACTTTCCAGCTTTATTTCTTTTTTGCCACCACAAAACCAACTTAATTTAAGCATTCAAAGCTCATGATTTCTCTGCTTTCTCCACGAAAATTATTTCTTGATGCTTTGCTTTCTTAGTTTTAATTAAAAGTTTCTTTCTTGCTCGGTTGCAGGTTCCTAGTGAAGATTTCATCTGGCTTTTCTAAAAGTTATGCCCAGATGTTAAAATATTTTTTTTTGTCTTGATGCATCATCTTGAGTTGATTGAATATTTCGAGCGAAGGGGAGGAGGCCATAGCAACCGTTCCCGGTTTGAGGAACATAGCTTTTTATTTATTTCCCTCAATTTTCTCTTATTAATTGGGATTCAAATCCACGTATCGATATCTCATTGGATTTCTTACCACTTCAGTAAAAAATGTGTCTAATTGAAACATTTTTAGTAGAGTTTAGGTGTTCAATAGGTACTAGCCTAAGTTCAAATGTTCAAAAGAAAATATGAGACAAGTTTAAGGGGCTGGTTATGTATTTGGAAAACTTAGGAACTTACCAATTTTTTTTTTCTCTGGCACACAAAATTTGCAAAAGAATTGTTAACAAATAAAGGAGATTTCCTGTTAATGGCAAGAAAATTCATATTACTGTTAATGGTTGAGGAGGTGACAGAAGTATTCCTGGTCTCGACAAATGGGTGACGGAATAAAGTCAAGGTCATGGATATGAATAGAGGGACGCCGAAGTTGTGTTTAGGAATGGTGTTTTATGATAAAATGGTAAAAGTGTTTGGTCAAACCAAAAATGCTTATAAAATTAAAAATTATAAGCTAGCCTAGCTGTTATCAGCTTATGATTTTTGACTTATTTTAACTTATAAGCACTTTTGATATTTGCCAAACACATAGATAAATCAAAAAGTGTTTATAAACCAATTTGACCGGCTTATAAGTTTAGCCAAACACCCTCCTACGTTAAATGTGCTATGGATTACTACATTATTTAGAAAACTTATTCATTCGATTTTTTTTCTTTTCCACATAAACTTAATATTATTAGCGATAGTAGTCTCGGCCGAAGGATATAAAATAAATTCGATTTACCATGTTAGTTAGAATTGAAATGTTATTGAGCCTTTTTGATAATGTGAAGTTGTGAACCATAATAGAAAGATATTAGATTCTTAGCCGAGAAAGGTTAGCGGTTAAATGAAATAGTTTTTTACGTAATAAAATAATTTTTCAACTGAAAAGAATCAATTGAACCCTTCATTACGCAGAGCTTTGCCACTAGTTGTTAAAACCAAATATAGCGTGTTTAATTGTGTATCACAAACACAACTAATTAAATGGATCGCAAAAATAGAAAATGAAAAAAGAGCAAATGGGTGTTTACTAGGAATGAGTTTGGTGAATGTCTTTCTCCTTGGGCTCTTGGCATATACTATCACATAAGGAGGAGAGGGTTGGTTTTGGTGATAAGTTCATCTACTTTCAACCTATGAATCGAATTTTATGTGGTCAAGGAAGAACAAAGTTAGATGAAAATAAATTAAGGAAAAAAAACAGAATCGGGGGTAGAAGAGGAATCTATTTAAAATTTGATAATTTAAGGAAATTTGATAGATTTCATATTTTTAGACTGTATATCAGAAGTCCAGAAAGTGTGTTGGGTGTTAGAAAATCTTGTGCCTGTACATCATGTCCCTTTACAATTTTGAATTTAAAAAAATGTCTTTTTTAGATCTCTTATGTGTAAAAGGCAAATCTCTTACATGTAAAAGTAAATATCTTATATATGAAAAAAGGTAAGGTCATAAAACTAAAAACAAGTTTGTAAAGTACAAAAAATTAATTGACCAAAATTTTTGGGGCAGTGTCAAATAAATAGGGCGGGTATAGTATACCCATACGTATAATGTGAAACCCGGAGCCACGTTGCCCCCATAAAATGCTGCCATCGCATTAAAAGTGGGCTCCTCTACCGCGGTTAAGCTTAGGGGTAATTTTATTAATAAAAATAACGTGTTAATATGTTTTGTAAATGTAAACAGTTTACCAAACAATAACGATAGTTTTGATCATTTCCCGAAAGTAATATTCCCCGCCAAAATCGTGCCCACACGATTGCTACGACCAAGGAAGACCTATGGCAGAGAAGGTAGAGGCCCACCTCTCCTTTCCTTCCTTCTCAACAAAAATCACCAGCTCTTCGTCCAAACACGAAACACCCACGTAGCAAGGAAAGAGGAAGACCTTTTTTTTTTAATTCTTGCAGGTTTGATGATTTCCTGCAAACTTCCTCTTTCTTTTATGTAGTACTAATAATCTTTCTTTCTTGGTTTCCATAACAAAAATCCCAAAGAAAATTCAAGATTAATCCCATAGAGGGTTATTCATCCCATGAGAACATTGTGTCCAAATTTGGACAAGGCAGATGGGTTGGAGACAGTTTTGGAGGTCCCCATACCAGAGGAGATGTTTAACAATATGGGTAGCAATGGTGCCTTACAATGGCGGAATATGCGCAATCTTATGAGGGCTCAAAGTGCAGACAGATATTCTTCTTCTTCTCATCATGCCGCTGTATCAAGTAATGATCAATTCATGTTCTTGTTTAAAATCGTTGGCTCTGCTCTTGTCCCTTTTCAAGTTCAATTGG
Source organism: Nicotiana tabacum (assembly GCF_000715075.1). Classification (NCBI taxonomy): domain Eukaryota; kingdom Viridiplantae; phylum Streptophyta; class Magnoliopsida; order Solanales; family Solanaceae; genus Nicotiana; species Nicotiana tabacum. The sequence goes on from NC_134097.1 coordinate 60,970,440, forward strand.
ACCATATTGCTGATAACATGCCTGTTAGGAATGGTTCAATGGTAAGCACTCTATTCCTTGTTTCCTTTTCTTATTGAACATTCTTGAATGCGATTAAATCTTAAAATTGGATAAAATCTAGCAATATAACTTGTTATTTTTGGTAAACCATTCTCCAAATATTGACAATTACAGGCTTTAAAAATGTAAACTGTATTTGTTGTTTCAAGAGTTTTAGAGAAACAATGTCTAGTTCCTATTTTCAGTGCTGCTACCATTTTCTTGTTTTGTACTTGTATCTAAAATTTTGCCCTGGCCAGATGCTCTTGTTCAACTCCTTAGATATGAATAAGGTTCAAGGAAAAAAGACAAAAGAAAATGTTTTAACTGATTTAGATTTCAGTTTGAAAAACTATATATGTTGAACTCATAACTCGTACGTTATGGTCATCAGGAGGCTGCTACTGCTAAATACATAGTACAACAATATTTGGCAGCATGTGGAGGGCAGGCGGCGTTAAATTCGCTAAATAGCATGTGTGCAGTAGGGCAGGTGAAGATGGCTACATGGGACATCCATCAAAGTGGTGGTGACGCCAACTCGAAACGCCATTGTGAGGTTGGAGCCTTTGTGCTTTGGCAGAAGAACCCTGACCTGTGGGTTTTAGAATTGGTTGTTTCAGGTTGCAAGATAAGTGCAGGAAGTAATGGGAAGGTTGCTTGGAGTCAGTCTTCCTCTACTTCTAGTGCTTCAAAAGGTCCTCCAAGACCCCTTAGAAGGTTTTTCCAGGTATCCTTTTGCTGATGAAAGTGTTACATACACAGCATTTCTGTAATTAAATCATGCCTATAGTCTTTGCTTCAACAGAATGGAGACATAGTTGGTACAACCAAATGCAATGAAATGAGAATTCTTTAATATATTTCGGTTGCTTACCTAGAATGCATGCATAATTTTGATGGCAAAATAAATCATGTATCTTCTAATACATATTCATGACTTTTTGCATGCTCATCCAACTGCTTAAATTGACTTTAAGGGTCATTCAAATGCGAGTTTATGTATTTTGATGAACAGGGCTTGGACCCTAGATCAACGGCCAATTTGTTCTTGAATGCTATTTGCGTTGGAGAAAAGACTATTAAGGATGAAGAATGTTTTATTTTAAAACTAGAATCAAGCATAGACATGCTCAAGGCACAAAGTACGGCAAATACAGAAGTTGTCCATCACACAATATTGGGATACTTCAGCCAAAGGACAGGGCTTCTGATTCAATTTGAAGACACAAAATTAGTAAGATTGAAGTCACCAAAGGGGGATAGCAATGTCTTTTGGGAAACAAGTATGGAATCTATGCTTGAAGATTATAGATATATTGAAGGTATCAACATTGCTCACAGTGGGAAGACTGCAGCAACAATTTACAGATATGGAAAGAACATAGACTATAGAGCAAAGATTGAGGAGACTTGGATGATTGAAGAGATTGATTTCAATATATCTGATTTGCCAATGGACTGCTTCTTGCCTCCTGCTGAATTTGAAGAGCAAGGAATGGGTTGCTGATGTGAAAATTTTCCTTGTATATATATAGGCTAGATCTTTTTCTTTTCTTGTCAAGAAGATTTCAGGTGTATATTTATTTTTAGTTTTTAACTCATGCACTCACTTAGGAGTCTCCCTCTCTCTCTATCACATAATTACTAGATTGTTTAATTTGGTACCTTTTTTTCCCCTATTCTGATTAAGCTTTTCAAATTTTTGCTTTTCCGAAGGGAGCCTTGGCGTAACTGGTAAAGTTGCTGACATGTTATCAGGAGGTCACGAGTTCAAGCCGTAGAAATAGCCTTTTGTATAAATGCAGGGTAAGGCTGCGTACAATAGGCCCTTATAGTCCGAGCCTTTTCCTGATCTTGCGCATAGCAGGAGCTTAGTGCACCAGACTGCACTTTCGTCTGGTAGCATTACCATGTTATATTAGAGTTATATTGACCCACTGGTAACTCAGAGGTTTACTTAGTTGTTGGACTTTCTCTGTTCAACTTTTTTTATTTTTTGAACTTACAAGCATCCTTTTGCTTTTAATATCTATCTCCCCCTAATATGCTTCTTGCATCACATTTTATCCATTTTCTTCAAACCATAAAGATCTACTTCTACATTGACTTGTATGGGATCGATGAAAGTAAATCTTATAGTACTATAGTACTGGACCATATATAGGAAATCTAAGGCTTGTGAAAAAGTGATAAACTATACTAATGTAATGAGAACATTGTTATATGTATCCTCATTTTAACAGAAAATTTTCTAAACCCTCATCTCCCAAAATCAACTGAAAATTAAAGAGTTGATTCAAGATAAATTTGATATACTATAACTTGGGCAAAGTCCCCTGAACCAAAAAGGCTCGGATTCAGCTCGGCTTTGTGTTATATACTTGTATATTGTATTAGTGAGGTTGTTTGAGTTCACCATGGAATGGAGTGATAAGTATTTTTTCATCCTTAACCAGAGGTGTCGTGGTTCGAGATCCTGGTTATAGAGTCGCCTTTGTTAGGTAGCGCTTTACCCGCAATGTGGCGAGAATCCAGAATTAGTCGGGCCCCAATGTGAGTATCGGATACCGGATGAGAAAAAAAAGATTAGTTACCTTCTATAGCAAAGGTTGATACCTTATTTATTTTACACAAATACCATTTTAAAAAATTATATTTTATAGCTACCTTTTGATTTTTTATAGCCAAATATTTATTTATGGTCACCTCCTATCCTTAAACCATAAAATAAGCTTTGTATTATTTTTCTCTCTCATATCCCCTCAAATTTCTCCTATTCCCTACTCCATATCTATTCTCACTCTCTTTGCTTCCCGATCTCATATCCTTTGTACAGCTTCAGGCGACAGACAAAAGTTAGAGGTTTCTGTACAATTTGAGGCAATAGAGATAGCGCCAATAAAGATGTTTCTGGACAGGTTGACCATTCGCCATACCCTGCCGAGTATGTACAAAAATATAGTACAGTTTCAGGAATACAAATAAATACTTAGCAAGAAAACAAAAATCATAATTCTTTTTAATGATAGATCCAGTGACCATCTATTGCTTGCTTTCACAAATCCTTTCCTTTCGTCAACAATGTTGTGGACTTGCAGATGAGACAATTGTTCTTGAACGAGACGACAATGTCGTCAACAATGTTGCTTCAACGAGACGACATTAGGGTTGTTCTTGAACAAAGACGACGGAGTTGGGGCTAAGCAACTTGAATTTTCTGTTAATATATTTCAATGTATTTCACTGTATTTTATTGTAATCATTGTCTTTTCTTCATTGTATTTCAATGTATCTTGTTATATTCTATGTATTTCATTGTATTCATTGTATTTTTTTCATTGTATTTCAATGTATCCTGCTGTATTCTATGTATTTCATCGTATTCACTGTATCGCTATATTCCATAAATGTATTCATATATTTTTTTACAACAACAACAACAACAACAACCAAGTATAATCCCACTTAGTGGGGTCTGGGGAGGGTAGTGTGTACGCAGACCTTACCCCTACCCTGGGGTAGAGAGGCTGTTTCCAAATAGACCCTCAACATCTTTCCCTCCAAGAACTTCCCACCTTGCTCTTGGGTAGACTCGAACTCACAACCTCTTGATTGGAAGTGGAGGTTGCTTACCATCAGAACAACCCTTCTGGTCTGAAGATTTATTCATATATTTTTTTAATTAATATAATTTATCTATTTAGATGTATTATATAATTTCTCTGAAGATTGCTATGTTTTTGGGGTATTTTTCGGTTAAGAATTTTTTTTATAACTGGAAATACAAATTTTGTGTGTTATAATTGAGTTTGTTGAGTTATATTAGGAGTCTATTATGTTAATTGATTCACTTTCCGTTTAAAAACAGTGTAATTCCCCGTTTCACGCCGTGAATATAGTTGAATACAGTCGAATATAATAATCTGTCCAGCTGTAATCCCATGTTTTACGCCATGAATACAGTCGAATACACTCGAATACAACAAGTGATTAGCTGGACTTCCCTGATTCACGTCTATTTTTGCTACTGTATTCATGAATACAACAGCTTAAATACATCTTATAACAATAGAAAACGTATCTACAATCCGTAATATAGCAAATGATATCTATAGATAGCTAATTACCACTAAAAAATAGTGCTTTATGAAAATTTCTAAAAAAAACAAAAAACATGGAAGACTAGCTCAACTTGATTCAATGTGTAAGCCCATAAGATTAACATGAAATTGAAGCTTAAAATTATTCGCGGAAGTACGTTTTGTTCAAAATCTTGAAAATGCATTTATGTAAAATTACTTTTAGTTCCTTCGCAAAAAAGCATGGTAGTTATACTCCATCCGTTTCAATTTATGTGAACCTATTTGACTGGGCACAGAGTTTAAGAAAAAATGAAGATTTTTGGAATTTATGATCCTAAACAAGTCAAAAAGTGGCTCAGAGTATTTGTGTGGTTATAAAAGCTTTTCATTAAGAGTATAATAAGTTTAAGCTAAATTATTACCAAATTTAGAAAGGGGTCATTATTTTTAGAACGGACCAAAAAGAAAATAGGTTCACATAAATTGGAACAGAGGGAGTATGTCTTTTGAAAATGTATTGGATGCTTTGCGTAAATAATAAAAAATAAACAATAGCTTTGAAAATGTATTTATTTATAGTACTATAAACTATGTAAATGTACTTTTGTACTTCCTCCGTACACTTATTTATTTATTATTTTAAAAATAGATTTTCATTTTTAGTTATCACTTTTAGTATATTAGGAGAAGAAGTTTTTTTTCCTATTATATCTATAATATTAATCACCTATTTGAAATTATTTTCTTAAATTTATTAAAAATATGTATCAATTAATATGTGTATTATGATAAATTATGTATTTTATTTATTATTTTTTAAAAAGCGTGCAAAATTTAACAATGGACAAATAAAAGTGAACGAATTGAGTATTTGTCTTTGCTCACCACGCATCAAATAGAGAAAAAATAAAATAAAATCCGGCTCGCCCACTATAGCGTTTTTTTCCAAAGAATCAAAACCCTAGCATTCTCAAAACCCTATATAAGCCCAACCCTAGCCGTTTTTCCAATATCAGTCCATCAAAGGGTAAAAAGAAAGAAAGAAAAAACCTAGCCTTTATTCTGGTATCTCTTTGATTCTATTTGTCTATTGCTTCTCAAAAATGCTGTTTAGTCTTTATGGTATTTGCATCGGATTTACCCTCTTCTTGTGCCAGCAGATTTGCTGTATGTATAAGGAGTTATAGCTGATGCATAAACTGAAAAGGTTGGCTTACCAGCCCATTGCACTTTATACTCCATTGCTTTGGGGTCAAATGGACCTTCCGATATTTTTATTTTTCCCCTCTGTTTTATTTGATAATTTGATGGCTCTGTTACATGGCAAATGATGATACTTTTGTTTACACTGAATAATCATGTGGATTATAAACTCCGCTTATTATCTGATGCCATCAATTTCTTTTTGTAGTTGTTCATATACTTAAATTCGTTTGGTATTTGTCAGAGAATTTTTAGTCGTAATGGGTAAATTCTTAATTATTGCTCTTTGATGAGAGAAAAGCAGACGGGCGGTCAGAACCTGATGCCGTGTTGAATGTCTGCATAATTTCCTTTCATGGAATTTCTCTGAGAGCTATAGCTATTCTAATTAAGTAGTTTCTTTTGAGGTTGTAATTTCTCTGGCTGCCGTGCCTTTTTTCTTCTATATAAATGTCTTTAGTTACTCATTTCATCAGCTTGCAGTGATGATCTTGCTAAAATTATGTCTGGACTTATGAAAATTGTTCATGATTAATTGATTGCAAATTCTGAGCAGCTTTCTCCCTCTTTTAGCTCATGTTTTTTTCTCCCTTTGCTTTTTGGCTATCTATTTGTGGCTACACGTTATTGAATTAAATACAAACTTATTGGCATAAAAGGTGTTTTTTAACTTAATTGAACGAACAAATGGTGCAGTAAATTATTCCTGTTGATTTTCATAAGGAAATTGTGTAAGGAAATAAGTGATTCAGCAAATCAATTCACTAAGGAAAAACATATTTTGCAGATCATGCCAAAAGATCCTCCTTTGGTTAAGCCACCAAATTTGTGGCTTGCCAATATACGCTTTTCATTCTCACACTATGTTAACATTATATTCCTTGTATATAAATATCACTTTGTACCAATAGTGTAATGCAATTCATTTTGATTGCAATACAAAGCTTATTATGTCGTCAGAGCTTCCAAGCCTCATGACGTTATTGTAATTATCTTTTTTATCATGACAGAAACCACAATAGGGAATTCAACACCAGCAGTGACACCTGCTCTTTATCACCCTAATCCAACAACCACAATCCCTTTATTAATTGATCCTCTTAACCTTTTACCAAGTACTCCACTCATTAGTTTAAATGCTACTACTCAGATCCCTTTAAAACTCACCACAAACAATTATTTTTCATGGCATACACAATGGTAATCCTTGTTCAAAGGGTATGATTTTATGCATTTTGTTGATTCTAAGGAGAGGTGGAAAATGGTTAAAAGACAATCGTTATTCACCCATATTATTCATTAGAAAATGAGTTGGATAATGAACTTTTAAAAATGGGTCGAATATGGATAAGAATCATATTTTTCATTTAGAAAATAGTTAATCAAATGAATAACTAATGGATAATTAATTTGTTTAACTTTTATATTTGTAAAGTCTTAAATGGGGGTTCCTCAAGTTTTGTGATACTAGAAAGTTTTCCATAATTCTTCATATTCAAGAAGACTATCGAATAATTTATCCATAATTCAAGAAGACTATCGAATAATTCTTCATATAGAAAATTTTCCATAATTTTTTATCCATTTCAAATATGGATCGGGTCGGGTAGTTTATTTGTTTTTTGAATTGGCCCTTTTGACCCGCTCATATCCGACTTGACACGCTCGTTTGTCATACCTAATTCTAAGCCTTCTTTGGACAATGACTTTATTCTTAGTAAAATGATCATAAATTCCTCATACAATTCTTTTTTTCTCTGACTTTGTAATTGTGATACAGATCTAATGATTCAATCAAAATAGAAATTGGAGCTTATTTGCTTAATTTGGTACTATTTATATTTGAAGAAACAACATCGAAACATAAAAAAACAAGCGTAATATAACTCAAATCTATTTGAAACTCACACGAGTCCCTTGAGACCCAATCTGAACATACCAACAAATCTTACTTGCTTTGACAAGATCAATTAATTCGAAGCGTGATACCAAATTGCTATCAAGTTGAGCAATGGAGCAGTGATTTGAAATAAGAGAAAAAAAAAGAAAGAAGAAAGGAGACTCACAAGTGAGAAATCAGAATTGTATTATGATAATTGCATAAGGTCTCTATTACAATCCTTCTACGTATACTAAATGACAATTGAAAGGTATTCGTGATAACAAGTGCATAAAGTGTGACTCTCTTATCTAACTTTCCTGCCAAACTAAAATGTGAAAGAAGAGGCCTAGCTGCCGTTTGAATTTGTCTAGTCAGCGGCCCAATCAATTATCCATATCACTTGCGGTTGTTATTTGTGTATCAATACCCCCAATGAGCAACACCCTTATCCTCAAGGGTGAAAGAAGGAAATTTGGTCTTCAAAGCAACGACAACTTCCCATATTGCATATGAACTGTCCAGATCCTTCCATTTGACCAAACATTGAGCAACAACCTTGTTGCCTTTTTTGATAAGTCTTCTGGCAAGTATAGCTTCAAGGAATGGTTATAAGGGATTGGAAAGATTAATGATAGGGGGTGAATGATTTCAGAAGGAATGTCATAGCAGAATTTAAGTTGGGAAATATGGAAGGTGTATTTGGACTTAGGTAAGAGTAGTTTGTAGGCAACATAGCCAACTCTTTCCACAATTGGATAAGGATCAAAATATTTGAAGGTAAGCTTGTAGTATGGAGAAATAGATAAGGTAGACTGCCTGTAGGGTTGTAGTTTAACAAAACTCAATCACCAATAGCAAACTATTTATCAGTTCTGTGAGCATTGGCCTGGCTTTGCATCCTATATTGTGCTCTAGCCAAATGAAACTTTGCTAGTTGTAATTTAAATTCCCTGAGCAAGGCAATTTCTTCAATAGAATCTAAGGAGAAATAACCAGGAAAATACGACAGATGCAATGGAGGAGGATAGCCATATAGCAACTCAAAAGAGGAAGTTTGAACGGTAGAATGAGTGCTAGAATTATACCACCATTCTCCTAAGGGTAGGAAAAAGGACCAATCAGAGAGATTGTCTCCACAGAAGCATCGTAGATAGGTCTCCAAACCTCTATTGTGGACCTCCGTTTGCCCATCAGTTTGAGGATGATGAGCAGTGGAAGTCTGCAATGTAACACCATGGACTGACATGAATTCTTGCCAAAAAGAGCTAATGAAAATGGGATCCCTATCACTGGTGATTGTGGCAGGAAAGCCATGAAGCTTATAGATATGATCCAAGAATATAGGCACCAATGATTGCATAGAGTAAGGATGATTTAGGGCAATGAAATAACCATATTTAGTTAACCTATCCACAAACCCAAATAACAGTTATGCTCTTAGACTTGGGTACTTCTTCAATGAAATCCATATTAATATCAGTCCAAGGTAGGGAAGGAATAAGCAAAAGTTCCAAAAGGCCAGGGTAAGCACTGGTGCCATACTTGTTCCTTTGGCAAACTGAACATTTGTGGACAAAATTAAGGATATCATTTCTGATTCCTTTCCAATAAAAGTAAGCTAGGACCTTTCGGGTAGTAGCATCAATGCCTGAGTGTCCTCCAGCTGGGGTAGAGTGCCATAAGGTCAGGATCTTAGTCCTCAAAGTGTTGTCATTACCAATAACAAACTTGCCCTTTCTCCTGAGTTGGTTATTAAGCCTAGTGTAATGTTTTAGAGGTGCAGTCTGTAAGGTGCTGATGAGAGCTTGCAGCTCAGGATTAGTGTTTCAGCTGCCTTTAATTTCCTTCCATAAATTTTCATGTACTGCAGATATCATCAAGGTCATAAGCTCAGCACATGGGACCTTAGATAGTGAATCAACTGCCACATTTTCCTTGCCCTTGTTGCACTTGATTTCAAAGTCAAATGGCAGAAGTTTGGCTAGCCATCTGATTTGAGAATCAGTATTTAGCTTCTGCTCCAAGAGATACTTAAGAGCTTTTTGATCAGTCCGTACAATAAAATGCTGTCCTAGGAGATAGTGTGACCACTTAGTCACTACAAAGACTAAGGCCAATAACTCCTTTTTATAAATTGAGAGAATGATGTGCCTAGGGCAAGTCCTTTACTGATAAAGGCAATTGGATAATCATTCTGCTTAAGGATAGTTCCAATACCTCTACCACTTGCATCTGTTTCTGCTACAAATGGAATGCTATAATTAGGTAAAGCCAAGACAGGAGCAGAAGTGAGAGCAATCTTTAGTTCCTTGAAAGCCTGTTCTACAACTTCTAACCAATGGAAATTATCCTTTTTGAGCAGCTCAGTTAAGGGTTTAGTAATGAGTCTATACCCTTTAATAAACTTCATGTAGTAGCTAGCCAACCCAAGGAAGCCTCTCAATTGTTAACACTGCTGGAGTAGGCCATTGCTGCACTATACCAATCTTTTTAGGATTAGTAGAAACACCTTCAACAGAGATGAAATGACTTAAGTATTCTACCCTAGAAACTTCCAAAGTACACTTGGATTGTTTGGCCAACAGGCTGTGTTGTACCATGGTATCAAAGACCTGTTGGAGATGCATAACATGATCTTGCAAGTTGCTACTGTATATTAGAATATCATCAAAGAATACCAGGACAAATTTTCTTAAGAAATGTGATTCATTAAGCACTGGAAGGTCGAGGGAGCATTGGTTAGCCCAAATGGCATTATCAAGTATTCATATTGGCCCATGTGTGTTTTGAAAGCTGTTTTTGGAATGTCCTCCTTCACTATTCTAATCTGGTGATAGCCAGACCTCAAGTCTATTTTAGAGAAAATTATTGCACCTGCCAATTCATCTAGTAAGTCATCTATGATTGGGATAGGAAATTTGTCCTTGATAGTACACTGATTCAATTCCCTATACTTTACACATAGCCTTCAAGACCCATCTTTTTTGCCTACAAGGACCACAGAGAAAAGAAGGGACTGTTGATGTATTGAATGATCCCATATTGTAGCATTTCTTGAACATGCTTTGCTATAATGTCTTTCTTCATGGCTGAATACCTGTAGGGCCTAATGTTAACAACTTTAGCCCCTGATTGCAAGGGTATCTGATGATCAAATGGAACCTAGATAGGAGGTAGTGAAGTAGGCTCATCAAAGATCTGAGAGTACCTTCTATGTAGGTGCTCCGTGCTCGAGAGGAGCTGGAATACTATGCTTATTAGCTAAATGAAGAGCATTAAGTTGACTGCTATTTGTTGATGTAGGCTGAGCTGTGACCACATGTGACATGAAGAGTTGGACCTCCTCACTTTTTAGTTTACCTATTCCTTTAGAATTGAGCATCTTACATTCATCAATGAAACCTTTCAATAAATGGAACTTGCCTTGGCAGTTGAATGTCATAATGAGGTCACAATAGTCCATAGTGACATGCCCCAAGGTCTTCATCCATAAATCACCTAATACCGAGTCATACTTACCTACTGGAAACACAATCAAATCAGAATTGAAGGTAGTACCCTGCAGGATCCATTCAAAGTTTCTCACCACTCCTGAAGTAGCTTCCAAAGTATTATTTCTCAGACTCACATATCCTACCTTAGTAGAGTGAACTGTGCAGCCCAATCTCTTAGTAGACTCTTCATCAATGAAATTGTAGGTGCTTCCACCTTCCAATAAAATTTGAATTGGTCGCCTATCACTGTATCCAATCACATGGATGGTCTGAGCGCCCTGCAACCCATTAAGAGCACACAAGGAAAATCATAGGAGTGTCAGCTTCAGAGTTGGATCATTCTTCTTTAGGTGAATCACACTCAGATTTAGACAAGTCTTCCTCCATCAGTTCTACCTCAGGGAATTCCAAATCCATAACAAACATTTGCTTGGGAAGGTTACATTTATGACCTGGAGTATACTTTTCATCACATAAATAGCAAAGGCCTTTAGCTCTCCTAGCTTGCATCTCAACAGGAGATATAGTTCTTCTAGTTCTAGGAATGTTGGTAGTGTTCGGTGTTGGTAAGGTTAATTTGGGAATGAGAGCTGGGATAATGTGGCTAGGTTTATGTGGAGGTGGTTCATAGGCGGGTTTCTTCATAGGCAAAGGAGAGCAAGCTGGGGAATAATGTTTGTGAGCTGTGGTATTGGCTGCTAAGGTTGCCTCAGCCAACCTCGCTACTTATATGTTTTAGAGAGTATTTGAGGTACATGCATCTTCATAGGGTTCACCAATTCTTCCTTTAAACCTCCTTGAAAGCAAAAAATAGCTTGACTAACAGATAGATCACATTGAGAAAGCAATCATGCAAAAGCAAATTGGAATTCCATCATAGATCCAGTTTGCCTTAACTGTTTCAGTTCTAATATTGGATCTGCAAATTCTTCACTGAATATTTCCACCAAAGCAGCCAAACATTCCTCCCAATTAGGTGAAATTACCGAGTCTCTACATTTAAGATACAATTGGTGTCAAACTAATTCCTCATCATCCAAATTCATTGCAACTAGGCCGACATTTAGATTATTAGGTATATTATCAACAGTAAATTATTGTTCAGCTCTATACACCCATATTTATAGATTTTCCCCATTATGCCCACGACATTGAAATTAGTGCAGTAAGGGTTAGGACCTAAGATACCTTGTCTCAATTGAGCTCCCTAATCTCTGTTATTGGAAGTTGATGCGTTCTCTCGAGGTTGAGGATGTAACTGCGCGCTATCAATGGAGCTTTTGAGGGCGCTGACCATCTGAATCATCTTCGTGTGCCTGCGCTCCATATCGTCCCTTAAATCCTGTGTTTTTTGATCAATTATAGCTCGCAAATCCACCTGTTATGCTGCCAGGTCTTCGTATTGCTCTTGTAAATCAGAGATTGGATTCTCATTGACAATATCTACTACTTTGCGAGGACCCATCGCTTACACAAGCTCTGATACCAATAGATACCAAATTAGTATCAAGTCAAGCAATGGAACAATGATTTGAAATAAGAGAAGAAGAAAGAAGAGAAGAGATGAGACTCAGAAGAAGAGAAATCAGAATTGTATTATGATAATTGCATAAGGTCTCTATTACAATCTCCCTACTTATAATAATTGACAATTGAAAGGAATTTGAGAGAACAAGTGCATAAAGTGTGACTCTGTTAACTAAGTTTCCCGTCAAACTAAAATGTGAAAGAAGAGGCCTAGCTGCCGTTTGAATTTGTCTAGTCAATTGCCCAATCAGCTATCCACGTCACTTGCATCTGTTATTTGTGTATCAAAGTGTCCTTGTATCCTCAATATCTCCACAAATAATTCCCTTTGTGATATCTACTTAAACCTCTTATGATGTTTGTCAATACTTCTTCAAAACTTATGCTAAGCCGTCACATGCCCACATAATGAGTTTGCGAGAGTCTCTTTCTAAAGCCACATGACTCAATCAATCACCAACATCATATCGTCATATATTAAGCATTTATCAGACCAACTTGCTGCTACTGGCCAACTTGCTGCTATTGGGACTATTATTGATGACAATGAACTTGCTTTATACATCTTTATTGGTCTCTTTGTCGAATACAAATGAATTATTAACTCTCTATGATCCCACGAATCTACTCTACTGCATCCTTTGATGGATCCATGCAAAGATGACAAATTATGAAGCCACATTTCTTCGTAAAACACGAACTCTATTCAGGGCCAGCTGGAGCCTAAGGCTACTAAGGCAATGGCCTTAGGCCCCTAAAATACTTGGGTCCCCAAAATCTATAAATAATATATATATATATATATATATATATATATATATATATATATATATGATTTAATAATTATGCACTATTGATAGAATTAGTTATAGCTAAAAGTTTTAGAAATTTTAAATTGTAGTTACTAATTGTTTCTTGTCTTTAATTCGTCCTAACTTAAATTAATCTTCTTACAATATTAGTTTCGAATAATTTTTTTTCTTTGAGTTCTTTTGTACACATTTTTAAGCTACTTTGATAAGTAACTATTAAAATTTATCATAAATATTGTTTTAACTTATATTTAGAATTAAAAGTGCTAAGAAAAGCTGTATAAGTAAAAGTATACTCTAATTGGCAAACTCAATAGGTAAAAAGTATTAATTCAATTACTGTTAACAATTTGTATATATGTTGCCTCAATTGAAAAAGTTTTTCAAAACTAATCAAGAAAGTTCAACAGGATAACACAAGAGAGATTAAACAAATTAGTTAGACATTGACAATAATTAAAACTGATTTTATCTTCTTTAGATTTCGATAAATATAAGAGTAAAAAAAATTTAAAAAAATTTAAGGCCTCGCCTTTTATTTTCGCCTTAAGCCCCATATTATGTCAAGCCGCTCTTGTGTATCCACCCCTATCACAACACACTACACTACCAAACCATCCTCTACCACTAATCGGCAACAACAATCAAGTAATTTTGGCAATCGTCAAAATAACCCTTAGCCGCCTAACACTACGTCTACTTTTGGTGGCAACAACCAACCCTTTTCTTCACGGTTATGAGTGGTATGTCAATATTGTGACAAACCTGGGCATGTCATCAAACAATGTCGTTGTCTCATCAAAGCCTTTCTATGGTTTTCACCCGAATTAGCCAATCAATCAACCTTGATTCAACAACGCCCACCGCGTGCCAGCTACGCATCCACTATAAGTACTTCATCCTCAGCTTGGTTGGTTAACTCGGTCACTTCACATCATGTCAAACTGTCTCTTCACTCTGAATATGATGGATATGATGATCTTGCTTGGTAATGGTAAAGGTTTTCCGATCACATACACATGCACTACAACCTTACACTCTTTATCTCGTCCTGTGCATCTATCTAATGTCTTATGTTTTCCTATCATGAAACAAATTTAATTTCTATTTATAAGGTTTGCTGCAATAATATTGTTTTTGTTGAATTCACTCATTTTTCTTTCTATGTCAAGGATTTAACCACAAGGGCACCTCACCCGATAGAGAAACCTAAGAATGATGTTTACGAATAGCCTGGCTTCTCCTCACCACCAGTTGCTTATTCTACTATTGTCGTCTCCTCTTCCCACTAGCACAACAGACTTGACCATCGATCTTTCTCAATATTAAGTCATTTAATAAAAACTCAAATTTGTCAGTTTCTATTTTATACTTCATCAATAAAAAGTTCAAATCCTCTTGAATATATTTATTCTGATGTTTGGGGACCTTCCATGTTACCTCCATTAACATGTTTCACTATTATTTAATCTTTGTTGGTCATTTTATGAAGTACATTTGGCTATTTCCAGTGAAAGCAAATTATGAAGTCTCCCTAATACTTCCTATATTTAAATCAGTTATTGCAATATTTTTCAAACGCCTCATCATATCTTTTTATTCGAACAATGGAGGGGAATTTATTAAGCTTAAATTTTTTTTGAAATGAATGGAATTTCTTATTTCCTCACTCCCCCTTATATACCAGAACACAGTGCACCTGTTGAGCGTCGTCACCACCAAATAGTAGAAATTGGTTTAACCCTTCTTCATAAAGCAAATTTACTCTGAAATGGTCGTATGCTTTTCTCACTACAACATATCTCATCAACCGTCTTCCAACACTGATTTTAAACTAAGACTTTTTTTATTTTTATAAATTATTTGGGTATTCTCCCAATTATAAAACACTGCGAACCTTCTGATGCTTGTGTTACCCATGGCTTAAACCGTATAATCAACACAAGCTTGATCCTAAATCACGACCATGTATTTTTCATGGATATTCTCAAAACCAGTCTAGCTTTAAATGCTTTGATCTAACAACAAATAAAGTTTTCCTCTCCAGACATGTCGACTTTGTGGAAGATAATTTCCCATTTCTAATCTTGAGACCCAAGAGCAACGTCCAAATCCTTCTTCTGTCAATACATGGACCCTTCATATATTTTGATACCCTTCCATAAAAACTCTAAACCAAATCGCATTATTCAAAACCCCTCCTTTCACTCAATGCAACCCATTTTTGCATCTCCTATGGCGTTAATTCCCCAACAAACAGTTTCTAATAATATCCCATCCTCTAACATGTTATTGCAATCACAAAGCTTACCAATATTGGGATCCAAAATAATAAGGTGTTGTGCGAAAGCTAACAATGCAAACCTTGGTGACAATAAATTATATGAAAAAATAAAAATATATTATAAGATAATATAATAACAAAAGATTACTATGATCTAGCAAAAATAACTTTCTCTCTTTAGGATTAGAATTTCTCTCAGCGACAGCTGAAATGACAAGAAAATCAAAGACGAGAGGAGGAGGTCAGAAGATCCAAGGCAGTCAGACAATGAATTCAGTGAGAAAGGGAGTACTGCAATCGGGAGATGCAAAGAAAATGAAAAACATCAACGCGATCCAAGGGATTATACCTTTGGATATTAGTCAATTATCCAATCAAGCAACACTGCAGGGAGGGAACAGGAGAAATGATGAAATTCAAGTGTCGAACAGGGCCTTATAGGCAAACCTTATGGAAAAGGAGATAATGACGACCAAAACTACAGATTCGACTAAAAGAATCAACTAATAAGTTATGGAGCAATGTTATGGGTTCAATACCGATAGAGAAAGGACCGGATCTAATTGAGGAAAATACTGAAATAAATGTGAAAACTACAACGGAAGATATTAAGGATGAGGTTGATTATTGGACAACAGTGATGGTGTGCTATGTCCTAAGGTCTAATTTACCACATGTAGTAATGGATGGATATTTAGGAGAATTTGGGGTTCATTGGAAATTGACAAAGTAGTGCAATTAAACAGATGTATGTTTTTAGTACGGTTTCATAGTGTAGAAAGCAGAAGCAAAGCAGTGGAAGAAAGAGTCCAAATGTTTGATAGAAAGACTATAATTGTGAAGTAATGGAAGCCAGATATGGAGATCACAAAGGATAAAATGGAGAAGATTCCTATATGGGTACGATTGACAGTGCTAGACATCAAATATTATGGACAAGTGGCTCTCACAAAAAAGGTGGTCTAATTGGAAAACCCCCTCAAGGCCGATGCAACAACTACTAAAAAGGAAAGTTTAACATATGCATAAGTTTTTGGTGGAAGTGAAATTGAACCAACAATACCCGATAAGCATTAGATTTGAAAATGAGTGTGGAATAATTATTGAGCAGGTAGTTCATTACGAGTGGAAGCATGTTCTATGTGGGAAATGCAAGAATTATGGTGTCACGACCCCGGTTCACCCTCGGTGAATCATCGTGACGACACCTAGTCTCTACAACTAGGTAAGTCTAAAATGCAAAAGATAAACCAAATTTGCAAAAGAAAATAATTTAAAACAGATATAGTGTAATAAAACAACGTTTACAAATGCCGCACAACATACACAATATTAACTCTAAAAAAACTACTACATTTTCCCAAAATCCGAAAACCCATGAATCACAAGCTACGAATATAATAAAAATGCTCTAACTCCGGAATGTCTACATAAACAGAAGAAAATAGAAGGGATATCACTACAAGATAGAATGGAAAGGGAATCCTCAGTCTGCGGGCACGTCAAATATACCTCAAAGTCTCTGGGGCAGTCGCCTCGCCGCAAGGGTGATAGGACTGAGTCAAAGTACCTGGATCTGCACATGAAAAATATGCACAGAAGGGGCATGAGTACACCACAGCGGTACTCAGTAAGTGCCAAGCTTAACCCCGGTCGGGTAGTGACGAGGAAGGTCAGGACCCTACTGAGGTTAAATAAAATATAAGGTACAACAATGTAGAATAAGACAATATAATTAAGTGCAATAGTAAGAAATAACATAGAATAGAAAGAACAACAATAACTAGAACAAAGACAAAATAATCACGGAAAGGAAATACAACTCAACACAGAGATAACAACCGGGTTACCTTCCAGGATAACGTCCTGTAGTCCCAATTACATCTATCCAGTGGATCTCCCGGGATACTGTCCCATAGTCCATCATATATATCCGAAGAATCTCCCGAGATCCCGTCCCGTAGTCCAACTATCAGTGCGCGGGGATCTATCGGAATCCCAATCCGTAGTCCCAAATATAAATACCCAGTATTGGGGGAATCTACCAGGTGCAGTTCCGTAGTTCCATATAACTGTGTAGGGGGATCTACCAGAATCCCACATCCGTAGTCCTAATTAACTCTACTGGGAGTGTGATCTAAAGTACCCCTCCACTCAATACATGGTACACGTGGCATAGCCAGTATCATAGTTTTGGCGTGACAATCAAGAATAGTATAATGGGGCGACAACCAGTCCATGCCCAAAATAATATTAAAATCTACCATGCTGAGCAACAATAAATTTGCTCTGGTCTCAAAACCAATAAAAGCAACCAAACACGACCGATAAATGCGGTCCACAATAAGAGAATCTACCACAGGAGTAGAAACATAAACAGGGGAACTCAAAGAATCTCGAGGTACACCCAAATGCGAAGCAAAATAAGAAGACACATAAGAGTAAGTGGAGCCTGGATCGAATAGAAACCGATGCATCTCTGTGACAAACCAGTATAATACTTGTGATGACAGAATTAGAGGCAACAACCTTGGTACGGGCAGGAAGGGCATAGTATCTGTCCTGGACTCCCCCTCTAGGGATACCTCTACCTCCCCGACCTCCACCTCTAGCTAGCTGAGCAGGTGGGGTAGCAACTAGAGCTGTAACCATAGCCTGAGAACTCTGCGGGGCACACTGTAGCTGAGAAGTCTGCAGAGGTACACCCCTATCAAGTCTGGGGAAATCCCTCACCATATGGCGTATGTCACCACACTCAAAACAAGCTCTGGGAGGATGTGGCGGCTGTGATTGGCTCAGGCCGGGTCTTCTGGACTGACCTCTGAAAGCACCCCGCGCACTAGAAACCGAAGGTGCATAATAAGGCTCCTGAGGCCTAGAAGGAGCTGGAATACCACTGGCTGCTGGAAGAGATGAATGAACAACGCGACTCATATAACCCCTACCATGACGACCTGCAGCAGGGGCATGGACACCAGAATAATGGCCCGACTCTCGAGACCTCTTGACCTCCCTCTCCTTAGCATGCATACCCTCAATCCTCCTAGCAATGCTCACCACCTGATGATAGGAAATATCCATCTCCAACTCACGAGCCATGCTAGACCTGATGTTGAGAATAAGGCCCTTAATAAACCAGCGAACCCTCTCACGAATAGTAGAAACCAAGGCTGGTGATATCTAGCCAAACTAGTGTAATGGACAACATATTCTGAGACAGTCATAGCACCCTGGTGGAAATGCTCAAACTCTACGCGCCATGCATCCCTGAGGCTCTGAGGAACATACTCTCTCAGGAACAGATCTGAAAACTGAACCCAAGTCAGTGAAGCAACCTCATCTAGACTGTCTAACTCATAGGTGCACCACCACTCATAGGCGGCTCCTCGAAGCTGGAAAGTAGTGAAGAAAACCCCGCTCGATCCTAATATACCCATGGTACGAAGAATACGGTAACACTCATTTAGAAATTCCAGAGCATCATCCGATGCTAGACCACTGAATACAGGAGGCTTGTACTTCTTGATCCTCTCAAGCCTCAACTGCTCATCCTCGAAAACCGCTGCCCTATCCTCGGGCTAGTCTCGGACTTCAGGATGTATAGGAATAATCTCAGGGACCTGCTTAACATGCACTCGCTACTCAGGAGTGCGGGCGGTGGGAGTTTGTGCTCCTCCCCCAGCTTGAGACGTAGCTGCAGTAAGGGGAAACAACCCTGCTTGAGCCAAAGTGGTATACATGCTCATGAATTGTGCAGAGTCTCCTGAAGTGCTGGAGTAGTAGCAACAGTAGGCGTATCAGGTGCCTGAACTCCAGCTGGAACGTGGTACCTCGGTGGCAGCTTGCGCAGGTGATCTGGCTGCACCACGTACGCGTTCTCAGCTTCTACCCTGGCCCCGGCCTCTGACGGCTGAAGTAGGGGGCGCGGGTGCCTGATCATCTCGGGTAGCGCGTGTCCTCACCATCTATGAGAGAATTGAAGACAGAAGTTTAGAATTGTGACATCAAATCTCACACGACAAGGAAATCAAATGAAGTGGAATTTTCCTAACAGTTACATAGCCTCTTGTAGATAAGTATAGATGTCTCCGTACTGATCAGCGAGACTCTAATAAATCGGCTTGTGATTCATGACTCCTATGAACCTAGAGTTCTGATACCAACTTGTCACGACCCCGGTTTGCCCTCTGTGAACCATCGTGATGACACCTAGTCTCTATGACTAGGTAAGCCTAAAATGCGGAAGATAAACCAAATTTGCGGAAGAAAACAATTTAAAACAGATAGTATAATAAAACAACGTTTAAAAGTGCCGCTCTACATACACAATATTAACTCTAAAAAACTACTACATTTTCCCAAAACCCGGAAACCCATGAATCACAAGCTATGAATATAATAAAAATGCTCTAACTCCGGAATGTCTACATCAACAGAAGAAAATAGAAGGGCTATCACTATAAGATAGAATGGAAAATGACTCCTTGGTCTTCCGACGCGGCAGATATACCTCGAAGTCTCTAGGGCAGTCGCCTCACCTCAAGGGTGATAAGACCGAGTCAAAGTACCTGGATATGCACATGAAAAACATGCGCAGAAGGGGCATGAGTACACCACAACGGTACTTAGTAAGTGCCAAGCCTAACCTCGGCCGGGTAGTGACGAGGAAGATGAAGGGCCCTACTGAGGTTAAATAAAATATAAGGTATAATAGTGTAGAATAAGACAATATAATTAAGTGCAATAGTAAGAAATAACATAGAATAGAAAGAATAACAATAACTAAAATAGAGACAAAATAATCACGAAAAGGAAATACAACTCAACACAGAGATAACAACTGGGATACCTCCAGGATACCATCCTGTAGTCCCAATTATATCTATCCAGTGGATCTCCCGGGATACCGTCCCATAGTCCATCATATATATCCGAAGGACCTCCCAGGATCCCGTCTCGTAGTCCAACTATCAGTGCGCAGGGATCTACCGGAATCCCGATCCGTAGTCCCAAATATAAATACCCAGTACTGGGGGAATCTACCGGGTGCAGTCCTGTAGCTCCATATAACTGTGCAAGGGGATCTACCGGAATCCCACATCCGTAATCCCAATTAAACAGACAAGGGGGATCTACCGGAATCTCACATCCGTAGTCTCAATGTAAATACACAACAATAACAAGAAAATATTCAGCAAATGTCAATTTCATATTAAGGGAAACAGGTAATTCTAGTCTAGCATGCTGCACAGAATTTAGGTAAAGCAGTTTGAGCAAATAAAGCAATTAAATCACTTAGACATGCTTTCTTACGCTAACAACCGGCTTAAAGTGCAAATACTATAAATAGGGAAGGAAACATACTAGTAATTACTTAATGAAAATTGGATTTTCAACGATTAGCATAAGTACGCACTCGTCACCTCACGTACAAGGCATTTCAATTAACAATAATACCAAATCCTAAGGGGAAGGTCTCCCTCACAAGGTTAGGCAAGCCACTTACCTCGAACCAGCTCAAATCAATCCGAAACCATGCTCTTGCCACGAGTACTTGACTCCAAATGCCCAAATCTGTTCAATTCAATTGCATAATGTAAATAATACTTCAAGTAACTGATTCTACAAGGAAATTCTAAGCTAATGCGCGAAATTAGGTAAAATGACCAAAACTCCCATCGGGTCCACGTCTCGGAATCAGGTAAAATTTACATTTCCAGAATCCTTACACTCTCACAAGTTCAGTCATACCAAAAGTACCAAAATCGGACCTCAAATGGTCCCTCAAATCATCACTCAAAGGTCTCTAATTAATCAAGCCCTAACCCCCAAATTACCACTGATTTTCCTTAATTTTTCATGCTTATAATGATAAAATCACTCCAATAACGGGTTTAGGGACTAAAGACCTTACCCCAATGAACTCCTCTGAAAACCCTCTTGAAAAAATGCTCCCCAAGCTTCTTCCCATTTAAAAAGAGGTGAAAAATAGCTAAATTTCGCGAAGGAAAGTATTTATATATTTCTGCCTAGTTAATCCGCTTCTGCAGCCCTATGCGGTCCCACTTCTGCGAGGACATGGTCGCATTTGCGACATTTCACTTAAAACCTAGCTACCGCACCTTCGGTTAAACTTATGCAGATACGTGGCCGCTTCTGCGGTCCTTGCTGGCTTCTCCTTTTCCCACTTCTGCGATGGCGATGCCACTTCTGCGGCTACGCATCTGTGGGACCCAACCGCAGGTGCAGTTATGACAGAAAACCAGCAGCTGAAGCTGCTCAAACAAATTCCAATTTCTTCCGACCACCTCCTGAAACTATCCCGAGGCCTCCAAGACCTCAACCAAAGGCACCAACAAGTCTAATACCACTATCCAAACTTATATCAATCCTTAAAACACCTAAAACAACATCGAAACGACGAATCAACCACAAATTCAAGACTAAAAATTTCAAAACTCCAAAAATACGCTTTTGATTAAAAAGTCTATCAATCCTTGTCCGAATGACCTGAAATTTTGCACACACATCACATTCAACACTACGGAGCTACTCCAACTTCCAGAATTCCATTCTGACCCTCGTATCAAAATCTCACTATCGAACCGGAAACTTCAAAATTCGACCTTTTGGCATTTCAAACCTAATTAGCTACGGACCTCCAAAACACCATCCGAACATGCCCCTTAGACCGAAATCACCCAACGGAGCTAACAGAACCATTAGATTTCCATTCCAAGCCTGTCTTCACACCGTTCTAACTACAGTCAAATTTCCAACACTTAAGCTCTCATTTAGGGACTAAGTGTCCCAAAACTCTCTAAAACTCAAAATCGAACATCCTAGCAAATTAAAATAGAAGAAATAAACACAAAAAAGCAGTTAATAGGGGATCGGAATATTAATTCTTAAGACGACCAGCCGGGTCGTCACATATGGGCATAAAATGATTGAGTGTAGAAAGTTCATACAGGAGGAAAGGGGGAAGACTGAGAAACAACAGGAGACAAAAGAACACATGGAGGTAGACCAACAGAGAGAAGGGAAAGAGGCACAAAAAGATCCAGCAACACAACAGGGTACAGAAATGCAACAAAAGGATAAAAGGGTGAAAATCAAACAACTAGAGATGAGTCGAGAAGAGAAGAACCAAGCTAATAATCATGGTTACAAAGTTGGTAAGTATGTGAAAAAAGCAGTGGTGGTGCAAGAAATACCACTAAACATAGGCAATGCATTTGCTACTTTAGGACAACAACAAAGTGAAGAAGGGGCAAGTACTAGTCAGGCAGGACAAAAGCTAGTAACAACTGAGCTTGGGAATGTAGGCAAACAAGGGCTGAAAGTGGCAAGGGCGGGTAAAACCCACCAACACATGGATAAAATAGGATTTTGAAATACCAGGGGACTCAAAAATCCAGATAAACAGAAGGAAGTCCATCTGTTTATGCATAACTCTCAAGCTGGATTATTTGGTCTCTTGGAAACTAAGGATAAGAGAGCCAAGGCACAGAGAGCTGCTCTTAACCTATGTAATGGATGGTCATATAGTACTAATCTAAGTCATCATAAAGGCAGAAGAATTTGGCTTTTATGGAAGCATATGGTATTTGATGATAGTATATACAAAGTCATAGAACAACTAATACATTGTGAAGTACAACATAGAGGTACAAACAGGAAGCTATCAGTTACAATGGTATATGGATTCAATGATGCTACTTTAAGAAGAAAATTATGGCAGGATACATATGTGCGAGCCTTGGGCAGTAATGAGAGACTTCAACTGTGTCTTGAATAGAGGGGAAAAGATTGGGAGTCCAGTTACAATGTCAGAAATTAGAGATTTTAAGCAATGTGTAGAGGAATGTACATTATAGGATATGAAGTCTTCTGGGGCCTTCTTAACATGGAATAACAAGAAGGGATGTACAAATAGGGTATATAGTAGGATTGACAGGGTGTTGGTGAACAATGAATGGATGATGGCTCTACCGGACTTAGAAGTATTCTATAGGAGTGAAGGGTCATTTGATCATTGTCTTGCAATAATAAGATGGGATGGAGAACACAAAAAACAACATATGTTCAGATATTTCAATATGTGGAGCTTGGTACCCGAGTACAAAGGAGAAAGTCAAACAAGGGTGGAGGACAAATAAAACTGGGACCAAAATGTATGACATGGTGGAAAAACTAAATAAGTTGAAGGGAAAACTAAAACAGCTAAATACAAAAAATTTGAGTCATAGAGAAAAGCAGGAAGATAAAGCAGAGGAAGAACTAATGCAATGTCAAGATATATTGCAGAAGAGGCCTCTAAATCAGGAACTATAAGAAGAAGAAGCAAGGCTGATTAGCAAGTACAAGAGATTGAATGAAGCAAGAAATCAATATCTAAGTAAAAAAAGCAAGGTGCAGTGGATGAAAAAGGGGATCTAAACACCAAATTCTTTCATAGTATGATGAAGGTTAGAAGGAATATGAACATAATATTTTCCATAAATGATTCATAAGGAGTTAATATAATAGAGATGGATGCAATTGCTAAATCTTTTATTGAGTTATACAATACTTTGCTGGGCACTAACAAAAGGAAAAGGGAACATGTCAATAATACCTTGGTTCGACAAGGACCAGTAGTTACAGAAACTCAAAGTAGATTGTTAGAAGAAGAGTTTACAGAAAAAAAGGTTACGACAACTTTCTGGGCAATCAATGGAGAAAATCACCAGGTTCTGATGGTTATGGAAGCAAGTTTTTCAAAGATAGTTGGGAAGTGGTGGGAAAAGATGTAGTGGATGCTATAATGGAATTCTTCAGAACATGGAAAATGCTAAGAGTGCTAAATCACATAGTGATTACCATTATACCTTAGAGCTCTCATGCTGCCAGTGTGGGAGATTATAGACCTATAGCAGAGTGTAATACTGTATATAAGGTGATATCTAAAATACTATGTAATAGGCTCATAATGGTATTGCCTACACTGATTTCTGCAAACCAAAGTGCATTTGTTGCAGGGAGACCATTGTGCAAAATATTCTGATATGTTAGGACTTGGTAAGATTGTACAACAGGAAGAATACTTGCTTAGAGCTGTTTGATCAAGATTGACCTCAAAAAGGCATATGATACTGTAGAGTGGTCGTTTGTGGAAGAAATGCTCCATGCAATGAATTTTCCTCATAGATTTATTAAGTGCATCATGGCATGTATAACTACTACTAAATATAGCATAGCAATAAATGAAGGACTATATGGGAGTATTACATGGAAGAGAGGTCTTCGACAGGGTGATCCAATATCACCTATGATATTTGTAGTGTGCATGAAATATTTTACTATAATCTTGAATAAAGTAGCTGAAATGAGAGACTTTGGTTATCACACCAAATGCAGAGGATTGAAACTGAATCACCTATGCTTTGCAGATGATATACTGCTATTTTACAAAGGCAATTATCAGTTAGTAATGCTGTTGCTAAGAGGGATGCAGTCTCTCTCTAACACGTCAGGCTTGAGCACTAATGCAGGGAAGTCAAATATATTCAGTGCTAATATAGAAACCCAACTATTAGAAGATTTATGTGAGGAAACTGGTTATTAATGAGGGGCATTACCATTTCGGTACCTGGGGGTGCCTATCTCATCAAAGAAGATATCCAACATAGACTGTGAAGTACTAATAGATAAAATGACTGCTAGACTAAAGATCTGGAGCTCGAGGAACCTTTCTTATGCTGGTAGAGTTCAATTAATTAACTCAGTTCCTTTACAAGTACACCCATATTGCTCATCAATCTTCATCCTACCTAAGGCCGCCTTAAAAAAACTTACTGCAATATGCCGAAACCTTTTATGAGATAGGAGATAAGTGGCAAATAAAACTCCTTTAATTGCATGAGACACTATTTGTAAGTTGAAACAAAAAGGAGGATTAGGCATAATAGATTGTATGATATGAAATGAGGCAACGATTGTAAAGTATGTGTGAAACATTGCTCAAAAGGCAGACAATCTATGGGTGAAGTGGGTGGATCACATCTACGTGAAAGGTACCAGTTGGAACCAATACTTGCCACCAACTGATTGCAGTTGGTACTTGAAGAGAATATGCAATGTAATGGTAAAGTTCAAGGGAGGATATGTGGGGAATGAATGACAACATATACGAGGAAGGTATTCCATACAAAAGGGATACCACTGAAGGAAAGGGGAGATGAATGATTGGCCTTGGACTAGATGGATTTGAAATTCATTAAATGTCCCAAAATACAGTTTTATAAGTAGGTTGGCAGTACATAAAAGACTGTTGACAAGGGAAAGACTGCAAAAAATTGGAGTATGCCAAGAGACAAGATGTGAAATGTGTGGAGGAAGCATAAAAACAATTCAGTATCTGTTTTTTGAATGTCATTTCTCGAAAGAATGCTTGAAAAGTATGATGGAGTGGCTAGGACTGAGGATAAATGCTCCAAATATTGACAGGCTCTAGAAAATACTAACAAGGAATGTCAAAGTTAAAATGTGCAGGAAGTTTATAATGGCAATCTTGGCAGTGTTGGTGTATAAAATCTGGCAAGCGAGGAATGATGCAATATAGAACAGCAGAGTACCTAGTCCAGTGGTGATATGTACAGATTAAACAAGAGTATAAAGTTAGATTGAATATGCAAACATTAGAAGAGAGAGTAGGGATAGTAGATGATGGATGGAGAATTTTTATAACACATAGAGATAGGGAGTCGATTAGTCAGAAGAATTTTGCGACTAGAAGGAAATTTCCTCTAGTCTGTACAGATTTGATTTGAATGTATATTTTAGTTGGTTGGATATTAATAATATTTTATTTACACAAGAAAAAATAACGAGGTTTGGTCAATTGACCTACATATAAAGTACAAAATAAATATTGAGAGAGAAATCTCTCCCGCCCTAAACAAAACTCTCGTAAGGACTACATTATGGAGATTGTTGTATTTTTTGTGAAGGAGAGATCCTCAATTTATATAGGACACAACGTTTTTCTCCAAAAAAAAATCTGCCAAATATGGAAGAAATTTATATTTTTCTTTAAAGAAAAGTAAAACAATTATGGGTAATATTCTACTCTTCCTTCAAGTAAAAGAATAAATTCAGATAAGATAAGAAAATCAGGACAAATTCCTAACAACCAATTCTCACTAGTTCCCCTACCTCTAAAAATTCAAATAACACAAGCTCCTCTTCCTTCTCAGCCAACAATCCTCCCACTCATGCATTAAGTCCTCCAACATCTTCACATACCTACATCATCAAGACCATGTGTCCAGCTCTAATCATCCGATGATAACTCGATCCAAAAATTAATTTTAAACCCATCACGAAGCTTTCCCTTCTTGCCACTTTACCCTCACCCCAATAAACGCCCTCTATCACAACTACCTCGTCTAGTGATCGTGAACCTCGTACAATCAAGCAAGCGTTAAAGGGTCCTAATTGGAATAACACTATGAAGGATGAACTCACAGCCCTTGCGAACCAATACACTTGGCAGTTAGTTTCTCGTGAAGATCACAAAAAGTTATCGATACCAAGTGGGTTTATCGCCTAAAGTTTGACTTCAACGGCAACGTCCCCAAATATAAAGCCCGATTGTGGCCAATGGCTATAAACAACGCCCAGACATTGTTTACTCTGATACTTTTTCACTCGTAGCAAAACACACCGCTGTCTGAGTCCTTCTCTCTACTGCTATCTTTAGAGATTGGGCTCTTCGTCAATTAGATGTCAATAATGCTTTCTTACGTGGTCCTCTTTGTGAAGAAGTTTTTGTTGAACAATCTCCTTGGTTCATACATCCCAACCACTCCACCCATATCTTTAAGCTATCTAAAGCACTTTATGGACTCAAACAAGCCCAAGGGCTTAGTATACATCCTTTCAAACTGGTCTTATATAACTAGGCTTTCAAAACAATTAATCTGATTATTGTTTGTTTACTTATGCTAACAACAGTATGCTTGTGTAACTTGTTGTCTATGTAGATGATTTAATCATTACAGGTTCTTATCCAACTGGTATATCATCTTTTCCAACATCTCAGTCAGTTATTTTCCATCAAGGACCTCAGAGAAGTTGGTTTCTTCCTCAGCGTACATATGCATCAGACACCTTCTGGCTTGTTCTTATCACTACGGCAATACATAGTAGACCCTTTTGATCGTGCTGGAATGACTGATTGTCACCCTGTTGCTACACCAATGTCAACTGGGACATCCCTCTTCTTTGAAGATAGTGCTCATCATTATGACATTAAGTCATATCAGAACTTGTAGGAAGTCATCAACATATATCTCTGCCGAGGCCATACATCGCCTTTGCAACCAACAAACTGCCTCAATTTGCAAGCCACCCAATAGCAAACCATTATGTAGCTCTCACACGTGTCCTTTGTTATCTTAGTGGAACAACTAATTTTGGTGTCTTTATCGCCCGTGATTTCCTACTCCATCTTCATGCCTTTTCTAATGTGGATTGAGCTGGAAATAAGGATGATCGGACCTCCACTAGTGCCCATATTGTGTACTTTGGAAGCACACCCATATCCTGGAGCTCTAGAAAACAATGTTCAGTTGCTAGATCCTCTACCGAGGCAGAATACCACTCGGTTGCTTCTACTTCTGCATAACTCTGATGGATGAAAAATCTTCTGAGCGAGCTATCAATACCTATATCTCAGGTTCCGGTGATATACTGTGACAATCTTGGAGCTACATATCTCTATGCTAATCCGGTCTTCCATTCTCGGATGAAACACATTGAGATATATTATCATTTTGTGCGGTCTCTAATTCAAAAGCAACAACTGTAGGGTTTCACGTGTAAATTCCAAAGATCAACTAGCTGATCCAAGATTGGCGTCGTCGACCGCTCGTCCATCTTGGGGGGCATGTATGGAAAGAACTGATTCAACAAATCAATCCAGTAAGGAAAGAACATATTTTGCAGATCATGCTAAAAGATCCTCCTCTGGTTAAGCCACCAAATCTGTGACTTACCAATATATGTTTTTCATTCTTACACTATGTTCACATTATATTCCTTGTATATAAATATCTCTTTGTTCTAACAGTGTAATGCAATTCATTTTGACTGCCATACCATTTAGTTTTCTAATTTATCGTTGAAGGTCGGAACGACTATTGGAAGTCAACCTTTTTTTCAAGAAGCTTTTTGAACAATATATTATTCTTTGTGGAGTGAGATTATCAACTTAAACCTAAAACTGATTCATTCCAAAAGAGAAAACCAAAAGACGTAGATCATTTACATGGTGTTAAGGGAGGATATTGTTGAAGATGTAAGCGCGAGAATTACATTTGCAACTTGTCAAATTACTGTAAGCTTCATATAATTTGTAGAATTGTTAGAAACAAATTAAAATATGCATAGTTTAATCTTCCTGACATGCAGCAGCAGCATCAAGGGGTTTGGTTAGCCTTGGTTTTCGTACTTGGATCAAAGGCCCAAAGGCTTATAGACATGGCAATATCATTACATCAATTTAGCTACATTCCTAAGAGTAACAATTCAAATTAAGAGTTCAAATCTTAGGCTATGCTGCTAATACTCGTATAACTTATGTGCATAGTTAGAGATATCATTTTGTTTGAAATACAACTGAAAACAAGAATATGTGCATTATTAGCAATATTTGAAGAAGATTATCGAAAGTCAAAAATATTCCTTAATAAGTAGACAATTTCTTTCCATTCGTGTCAAACATTATTTAGTTCTCTACAGCTGCTCGTTCATTTTGTTGGGCTTGGAGATAAAAAACTCTCAATCAAGTTTTTCATCCAGTTGTGCAGTATTATCATAATAGGTTGCCAATTTGCTCCTCTCTAACTTCCTTGCGAATGAATGTGGATCATGCTTGCCCTTTCTGTGGTAAAGAGGAAACTATTAGGCTATTTTTTTGGTCTATGATAATACTCAAAAGTTCCAGACTGCGACTACACACTTATATTGCTAATATGTCGGATAACAACTGGATTGAATACCTTATGAAACCGGGGAAAAACAATTTTAATAATATACTCTAGTGGTGTGAACTCTTCCCTTTTTGCCCATAGCAGCTGTTTACCCATTACGGTTGAATTTATAACGTGGTTTATAGACACGCGAAAAATTTGAACCTAAAATGATAAATAAATTAAATAAAATGTAAGACTTAGCATTGAAATCGATATAAGACAACAAACAACTTGGTTCTGGGAGCAAGACTTCCGAAGACAGCAATAAGAATATTAAGACTGAAAATAAAGTATTATTGAGCTTAGAATAATATATAGCATAAGTTTATTAGAATTTTCGTGTCTTACAATGGCTGTTGAAGTCACTATTTATAGCTACTCTTAGGGAACAATGTTCTATGATCAAGTCCCTCTTAAATGACAATTATAGAGACCATTGATGAATGTGTAACGGCATGCTATGAATGCCAAAAATCTCTGTAACGGATTGTGTATTTAATACTGAGGAATATTTTTCATTGAATGTCATTAGACGGAAAATATTCGTTTGTCCTCATTAGAAATATTCCTTTCGGGTCTTCCCAGTGCCAACTGAAGCTGATGTCCCCGGTCTTGGTTTCCACTTGCCTCGTTTTTCGTCTGTCTCCGGTTCCTCATGTCGCTTTATTACTCGAGTATTTAATATGAACCAATTTTACCCTATACAGATAGTTCCCATGCTTTCCGGTGGCATATCTTTGTGTCATCAGGAAGTTGGTGAAGATTCCTTTCTTGACGGAAATTTTTTTGATCCCTTCTGAAAAGTTTATGACACTTGATTAGACGCACGTCTCTCCGTATTTAATACCCCCAACACATGTTACTCCATGATTTAGCAATATTTTTACCGGTTCGTAAGGTCATCATGGACACAATTTTAGCCGCCTATTTCTTTACTTATACGCCTCATTCTTCTTCTTCTTTTACACTTCACAATTCTTCAAACTCTCTCGACTCCTTTTCATTCAACTCTTTCTCGCTTTCACTTTTCTTTATTCTTTTTCTTCAAAGAACTCTTATTATCTTCTGCTAACCATGACTTCCTCCTCTAAGAACTCAAGTTCTCTTAAAAACAAAGAAAATACCGATAATACTACCCCTCATATGGTGAGTACCATCATTCCCAGAAGACCCAACATAGCCAAGGACTTCGAAGAGAAGTTTCCTTCTACAAGTTCTCGTACATGCGCTGTTGGCGTGTACCCTTCTTTTATACATCCTTTTAGCATTCCTGTTGTGAAGGAGGATTATGATTGCCATGATTTGAACATCATTGCTCTCGAACTGGTGGAGTGAGTAACCTTTCCTAAGAAGGGCTTTATATCGTTTATACATACCCATTTACTTTGGGTGCATTTTCTTTGAGCGAGGGAACTGCCCCGTGATTTTGGAGTTGTACCACAAATACCAAATTTGTTTGACATAGGTGGACCCTTAAGTGTGGCTAACAGTAGCCTGTCTATGGCGGCTATGCCAGGAGATGAATGAAGAGCTCACCTTGGCTCGCATGATCAACCTCTACTCCCCCAAGATTTTCCGTGGAGGGGGGGGGGGGAGGGGTAATAAACTTTAGCAAACATGGCCACCATACTTTGCTTACTGCATGGATGATGACAACGACCGTGGATGGATGAAACAGTTCATTATTGTTGCCACCAGAGATATCATCTCGGCCACAACTTCATCTTTTCCTAAGTCATGGACTCGTTCATGTAAGTTTAAAGCCTGTCTTTTCTCTTTAAAAAAGGTTGTGTTTTATGTTGTTACTGATACTTCTCTTTTCACTAGTTCAGAAACTCGAGTTGAAGGCTTGGACCAGTGGGTCTATAAGATTTTGGATATTACCATGCCTGAGACCCGCGGTGGAAAGAACTAGCCCCCAAATACGAGTGGAATGCCAAAAATCATGGTAAGTTGGCTCGTGAAACTAATCTTGTCTTTATCTCATTTTTGTGTATAAGAAAATTGGTTAACTTCTTTTTCGTTGAATTCAGGTCTTCCACAGGGCTCCGTTACTCTCCTCGAGGAGGATGTCTTGGCTAATCCCGCAGAGGGTATGAGGCTGCTGAAGGAGGCCTTCGCTCGATAGGCGCCATCGGATCCGCTTCCAGTTCAAGTGCTTCCTCTCGGAGTCCTCGATCGAAGAGCAAGCAACCTAAAAGGTGGCGCTCTTCCTCAACCGATGGCAAAAATAAAAAGGTAAAGAAAACCATACCCGAGCCAGCCTCTATCACCTTAGTGGTTAATGATAACGGGGAAGCCAATGATGAAGGGGCTTCCCTACAAAGGAGACAACGATCTTCATCAACTTAACATAATGCTTAATCTGAAGAGCTTATAACCCCAACCGAGAATGATGTCCAAGTGCTCTAGGGAGAGCATGACTTAGTGGAGAATGTAAATTCTCCCTTTCCAATTCCAGCTGCTGCTCTCGGTACTATGAGGCTGAGTACTGGGTCTTTTCCATCTTCGGTTGATGAGCAACCTACAACCAGTACTGCCTTTGCTGTAGTTGCTTCTCAACCCACAACACCATTAGCTTCATCTCCTTCCTCCTCGGTCATCACTTCGTCACCCGCAACTACTACATCAGCCCCACTATCCGCTAACACCAAAAGGATGATGTCCCTCCTCCCCAGTCCCTAGACCATGAGAATTTGGCTCACAACTATTCGCCCCCCTATACAGATCCCTCGAGGAGGATGAATGTCTCCATTGCAGTCTCTACCGAGTTCCATCTGCTGTTCCAGCCGATGGAACTCGCCAATTACCTGAAGTCGCTGGCTTCAGAGATAGACAAGAAGAAAATACACTCTCTTTCGGGGGAGTGTATGATAAATAATTCCATGCACAACGCAGCAGTGGTATGGTACTCGTTCTCTTTGCTGTATATTTTCTCTTGATTTGTTATGACAGGATTTCTAACTTGGGTTTTTTCTTCGCAGGCCAACTTCCTTGTTCCCTAGAGCCTTCAGAAGATGATCCTTGATAAAGAAAAGCTTACGTCCGAGCGGAATCAACTGCTGGCCAAGAAGGACCAAGTTGCTGCTCACCTCCCAGCACTGGAAGCACAAGTTTCTAAAGCCGGTGAGTTAGAGGTTCGGTTACAATAGAGTGAGCAGGAAGTGATAGACCTTAGCCAAGAAGCCTCATAATTAAGTGTACAATTTCAGGAAGCCAAGGCTAAATGGTCTGAGGTCCAAAATGCTATTCTTGCTACTGCCGAGCGCGAGGCTGCCTCTATTGAGAGGTTGAATAACTTTGAGGCAACCTTGAACTCCAAAGCTGAAGAGGCTGTTGTTGAGGAGAAGCGTGCCCAAATCGAGGAGAAGTATAAAAGGGTAATAGAACACAATAGGTTCATATCTCCGTTATCCCTGATCTTTATCTCAGCCTTAGGGCCATAAGATTCGAATGGGATAACCTTTCGACTGAGGTTGATCGGCTTAAATCAGAACTCCAGCGCCGAGCGGATTCCCTCACTATTGAGAAAACACATTATATGTATAGTATGAGGAGAAAAACCTTGGAAGAGGACAAAATGAGTGTCATTGATTTGATGCCGAGATTGCCAAGGCCCGAGAGCTGGAGTCATCCGCCTGAAGGTGCCTCTCAGTTCGGCCCGATGCAACTGACTCTTCTGGTTTTGTTTCCAAGTTCTCGGTAATTAAGGAGGAACTTGATGAGGATAATGATGAAGGACAAGATCTCGAGCTGAAGGTAGATCTGCCTACTTCTCCTGGGGGCGTTGATGCTTCTCTTCTCCCTAGTTTTGGGATGCGCTAGTTTAGCTTTTTACTTTCTTTTCCCTTTGTTGTTTACTTTTCAAACTTTTGTACTTGTGTTGCTTGGCACATTTGTGATATAAAAGTGCTTTTCGTTTAAACATTGTGCAAAGTTTTACTTTTTTGCTTCGAATTATGCAGGGCTTCAGGTGCATTTTACACCGATAACATTTGGGTTCCGGGCATAAACTCTTCCGAAACCAACCCTTTACTGTGAGGGTTTCATAAAAGAGAGCCCTCTTATGTTTACGGTGCTCTTGAGGAGGACGTATCCTGTTCATTATGGCACTAGCATTTGAAGTACTTGATTAACTTTCAAATAATAAAATTAATTCATCGTTTGGACAAGAAACATGATAAAAATAAAAGGACTTTTTTATTCCTTCTATATTTAAAAGTACATAAGCATTCATTGCCATTACTTGTGGCTAATTTGTACACCTTGTTTCTACAAGGCTAGCCGCGTAGTCCCCGGTCCCAATGATATATTTTTCTTCCCAGATTTCGTAGTCCCGATTTCTGTAGAAATAAGATTGCCATATTCTCATATCATTCCCCCCCAGTGTTTGAATGCAAAGAATGCGAATTGGAACATTGGAAGTCTTGCTCCTTTGAAGATTCCGCTAGTGAATGGTTGGATAATCTTCGGTATGATAGCGAGCTTTGTTTCCTGTTAGGAAATTTGCTACCTAGCCAATGATTATCTAACCACCCCCGTGGCTTGTAATGAAGGGGAACTCGTGAACGGTGGTATAGGTTTGACCGATACTAAGATTTGTTTTCTGTTAGGAGATTTGCTATCGATCTAAAGACTATCTAACCATCCTGCAACGGTTTGTTGTTTTCATTCCTTGTAATTCAAAGTTCTTATTCCTGCTAATGGAATTTCCTTCATAGTATAATTTTAGTTGATGCCTCATTAAAGACCTTGCCAGAAAATCCCACTTGGGACAAAAACTAGATGAAGAGAAAAAGAGTGCAGCACATACTTTCAGTATAAGCGATGCTCATCAGCAATAGTACCTTTTGAGGTATGCCACATTCCAGTTTCTCGGCAATTTTACTCTGTCTTGGGTTCATATGATCCTTTCCTGGTGACAGTTGAAACCTGGTAGGGGCCTTCCCACGTTGAACCCAGCTTCCCTATGTTGAGCTCTCAGGTGTTTTGAGTCATTTTTCTTAAAACCAAGTCGCCTACTTTGAAATTACTGAGATTGTGTCTTCGATTATAGTATCTTTCCATTCTTTGTTTTTGGGCCACCATCCTTATGTGCACCAAGTCCCTACGTTTGTCAAGCAGCTCCAATTTAACTAGCAATGCTTCGTTGCTTGTTTCTTTTTCCGCTCGGAAGTATCTCATGGTAGGTTCTCCCACTTCCACCGGGATCAGGGCTTCTACTCCGTATATGAGAGAAAAAGGCGTCTCTCCCGCGCTTGACTTGGCCGTTGTCCGGTATTCCCATAGCACTCCCGGTAACTCTTTGGGCTATTTGCCTTTGGCTGCTTCCAATCTCTTTTTGAGGTTTTGAATAATCATCTTGTTTGTAGACTGCGTTTGGCCATTTGCACTCCGATGGTATGGTGAAGATGTGATCCTTTTGATTTTCAAATCCTCAAGGAATTTTGTAACCTTTGCGCCTATGAACTGTGGCCCGTAGTTGCAGGCTATCTCCTTTGGTATTTTGAACCTGCAAATTATGTTCTCCCACAGGAAAGCAACCATTTCGTGCTCGCCATTTTTTCTGGTAAAAGGACATGCTTCAACCCACTTAGAGAAGTAATCAGTTAAAATAAAAAGAAACCTTGCCTTACTAGGAGCCGACGGCAGCGGATAGACTATGTCCATTCCCCATTTCATGAATGGCCATGTCAATAATACCAAATGCAATAGTTCTGCCGGTTGGTGTATTAACGACACATGACGTTGACACTTGTCACATTTCTGAACAAATGCCTTAGCATCTTGTTCCATCGGGGGCCAGTAGTAACCTACCCTAACTAATTTTAATAGGAACGAGTCTGTATCTAAGTGGTTTCCACATACTCTTTCATGAACTTCTCTCATGATGTAATTGTCCTCGGAGGCTCTTAAGCATCGGGTCAATGAGCCTTGGAACGACTTTCTATACAACTGCTCCCCAGAAGTTGTAGTGAGCTGTTTTGGCACAGAATGACCGAGATGCCTTCGGGTCTTCGGGTAGTTTGTCGTGCTCAAGGTAGTCAATGAATTCATTTCTCCAGTCTCAGACCAAGTTGGTCGCATTTACTTTATAATAAATGTCTACATCCATTAACGAATGTATAAGCTGTACTACCATACCATAATCTGACCTCTTTATTTCCACGGACGAGCCTAGATTGGCCAGTGCATCTTCTTCTGCATTTTTTTCTCTCGGGATATGGGTGATTGACCATTCCCTGAACCGTGCGAGTAGAGTCTGGACTTTCACCACATATTCTTGCATGCGTTCCTCTTTGGTGTCGAAGATCCCGCATACCTGATTTACTACTAGTTGGGAATCACATTTGATTTCAATGATCTCGGAGTCTAGTCCCCGGACCAGTTCAAGTCCTTCGTCTTCCCGGACTAGAGCGTCACTTACTGCTACCTCCAAGACCGCTAAGTAAATTAGCAACTGTGCACCTTCCTCCCGCTTTAATAGTAACGGAGGGCTTGGTAGATACCTTTCCAAGTCTTTTAGGTCCCGCTGGTATTCCCAGAGTCCATTCGAAGTTATTCTTCTTCTTGTTTAGAAATGATGGCATGTTTTCAAAGACCTGGAAATGAACCTGCTTAGAGCAGCCAGCCTTCCAGTTAAACTTTGGACTTCTTTCACATTTGTCAGCTGTTCAGGAATGTCCTCGTTGGCTTTAATTTTATCAGGATTGACTTTGATACCAGAGTTGAATCCGAATGCACACTTTTCGGGGTTAAGCTTCATGTTATGCTTCCTTAGGATGTCAAAAGTTTCTTGAAGGTGTTTCAAATGGTCACCTACATTCAAAGATTTAACCAGCATATCATCTATAAAAACTTCCATTGTTTTTCCTATTTTCTTTTCGAACATTTTGTTCACGAGCCTCTGATAAGTGGCTCTAGTGTTTTAAGCCCGAAAGGCATCACACTGTAGCAATATGTGCCAAAGTTTGTTATGAATAAAGTTTTTTTTCCCTGATTGTCCGAGTTCATTTTGATTTGGTTGTACCCAGAATAGGCATCGAAGAAACTCATCAACTCATGCCTGGCCATTGCATCAATCATCTGATCAAAATTTCATTGGGAGCGAGTCTTTTGGGCACACCTTATTCAGATCTGTATAATCTACGCACATGCGAAACTAACTTAATATTCTTTTTGGAACTACCACTACGTTAGCCATCCAATTAGGATACTTTACCTCCCAGATTGAACCGATATCAAGCAATCAAGTTACCTCTTCTTTGACAAACCTATTTCTGACGTCGGAATCGTGCTCTTCTTCTGCCTTATCGGATGGATGTTGGGGTCTAGGCTTAACTTGTGCATAGACACACGTCTAATGGAATACCTATCATATCCGCATGTAACCATGCAAAATAATCAACATTAATTTTATGAAATTCTATAAATCTTGACCTGAGCTCAAGGTTAATCCCGTCCCTAAGTGAAACTTCCTCTCTAAGAACTTCTCGAATAATGCAACTTGTTCTAGTTCTTCCTCCGTGTATTTGGTTGTGTCCGTTTCTTTCGGTACCTGAATATACCTTGGTACTTAATAGGATTCTGATGGCTCCTCCCATTTGTTGACTTCATTTGGTTCGGGAGCGAGCATCGGTTCATGTAATTGCTATGCCGCATGTTCCTTACCTTTACTACTAGAAACCAAGATCGCATTCATTTCCTCTGCCACCGGTTGATCTCCTCTTATTTGTTTAATTTCCTCTAGAGTTGGGAATTTCAGAAGTTGATGGTATGTTGATGGCACAACCTTCATCTCGTGTAGCCATGCTCGGCCAAGAATAATGTTGTAGCCCATGTACCCATCTACTACTTCAAACAAGGTAGTCTTCATGACCTCTTGGGCATTTATGGGCAGCAGGATCTCCCTTTAGGTTGTCACATTTGCTAAGTTGAACATGGTGAGGAGCTTTGTGGCTGGAATAATGCTTCCGGTTAGCATGGCTTGTTCCAGCACTCTCCATTGAATGATATTGGCTGAACTTCCTGGGTCCACCAAAACACGTTTAATTTTAAAAATTAAAACATTAAGAGAATTACTAGGGCATCGTTGTGTGGTAGTAAGAGTCCTCGACATCCTCCTACATGAAGGTGATATTGCCCTCGGCAACTTCCCAGAGTCTTTTGCTATGAGTCATCGATACCTTTGTCTTTTTTACTGTTGAAAAGGTTATACCATTAATCTCGTTCCCCACAAAAATCATGTTAATTGTTAGTGGAGGAGGATCTTATCCTATCTTTAAGGGTTTTGTATTATCTCAGTTGCGACCGTAATTATTTTTAGCCTAATCGCTTAAGAATTCTCTGAGATGGCCATTTTTCAACAATGTCGTCACCACCTCGCTAGATGTTGGTAGCCCCTAGTTCGGTGGCCTTTAGTCCCATGGTACTCACACCATAGATTCGGATCCCTCTGACTGGGATCGGATCTCACCAGCCTCGAGAACCCATGCTTCCTTAATGTTCCTCATCGTCAATACCAGCTCCACCACGCTGGCATTGAAATTATACTCGAACAGTTTGGGGTAGGTGAATCCTGGGAGCCTGATATTTCTTTATCCTACAATGATCTAATATTCCAGCCATGGTCAGTTCTTATATCGATAGCGAACTTGTCCATCTACCGGAAACCTCTGCCACATCCTTCGGCCCTTTCGTAGCGTAAAAACCATCCTTAGAAGATGTCGATCTGCGTTAAAATCACCCTTCGACTTATCCTTGTTCTTTTCTCAATCTCATGCGGATCTAGGTCGTTTCCTTTCACCACTGTTGTGTAGGTTCTGATGTGCTCCCAAAGATCCAAAGTCCCATCATACTTGTGTACTTCTGGCATTTTGAAACTTTTCAGGATTAACTCCGATGCCCGCGCTCAGTTTGAACGACAACTAGGTGTATTTCTTTGAGTTCGATTTTTTCATTACTGGCGGTGCACCCGGAATTAGTCCATTCGGGCATTTATTTTCATAAAACGCATGAGCTCAGTTTTAAAGGGATCATTCCCGTTGTTGTTACTAGATCTGCTGCCGTTCCCCCTAGCCCCATCGAAGTTGACCTCACCCCTCGGGGTGTTGTCATCAACCTTTTGCACTGTTTGATTTGCTGGAGCACCGGGAGGAACTGGACCTCTTCCATTCGTGTTATTGGAAGAACCCGACAATGCTTACCTTAACTCTATCATGGCCTGGTCTTTCCGCGAGAGTTGGCCCATCATAGCATTTTGTTGTTCTCTCAAGCTTCCGAAGACAACAATAAGAATATCAATAGACTGAAAATAAAGTATTATTGAGCTTATTATAATGTTTAGCATAAGTTTGTCAGAATTTTCTTGTCTTACAATGGCTGTTGAAGCTACTATTTATAGCTACTTCTAGGGAACAAGGTCCTAGGATCAAGCCTCTCTTAAATGATTATTATGAGCGCCATTGATGAATGTGTAACGACATGCTATAAATGCCAAAATTCTCTGTAATGAATTGTGTATTTAATAATAAGGAATATTCTTCAATCATTGGGCGGCAAATATTCGTTTGTCCATGTTAGCAATATTCCTTTCGGGGTCTGCCCGGTGCCAACCGAAGCTGTTGTACCCGATCTTGGTTTCCACTTGCCTCGTTTTCCGTCTTTCTCCGATTCCACGTGTCACTCTATTACTCGAGTATTTAATATGAACATATTTTACACTATACAGCAACATACCTCATGCTACTATTACATTATCAAAACATGCAGATGTAGTGTATGGTTTTCGAATGATGTTCAACATAAGTTTTTCCTGTTACAAGTATGCATTAGATATGAGTTATCTTACTATATTATTATATTATTATATATAGGGGACAAAAAATAATGGAGAATAAAGTAGTATTACTATATTATTACTATTACTATATTACTATATTATTATATTATTACTATAATATAGTTACAAATTACTATATTATTATCATTGAGCACGAGGCTACAAAGTTTTAATCATTTTGAATATCGACTAGTTCCTCCTTTGCTTGCATGTCATAGTTGCAGACAAAATAGGAACTCTTTCTATTAGAACTATTGGGGATGTTTGCAATACGAACATGAGGTAAATGAATTGGAATGGGCTGGGCTCTGATACCATGATGTATAGACCTTGAGCTTAA
Organism: Nicotiana tabacum; assembly: GCF_000715075.1. NCBI lineage: Eukaryota > Viridiplantae > Streptophyta > Magnoliopsida > Solanales > Solanaceae > Nicotiana > Nicotiana tabacum. The sequence goes on from NC_134097.1 coordinate 61,009,968, forward strand.
CTCAACTCTAAAAATTAGCTAATAAGGTGAATATTGCTTAAGACCATATAAAGAGGCCTTCCCATAGTGTCCGATATGGGACGCAACAAATGATACATTTATGCTTGTAATTATGACACATAATTATATGTAATACTCCTGTCTGTATTACACTTGCTTTAGGCGCCTCAAAGGTATATTTTCTTAATTTTGTTTCTTCCCTAACTTCTTCCCCTTCTCTCTCCTCTCTCCTGGCCACCATTCTCACCACCATCTTCATCATTGCCTCTACAACCTTCCTTTCTCTCTCCGTGCCACCACTGCCTCCAGTGTTCCCTAATATCTATTCCTATGATTTCAACAGAACGAGACTCCTTTCTCTTTTAATATCAAGAATGCTGGGACATCATAAGGGAATGATGGCACATAATGAAGCATCAAGAATTTTGCGCATATCTTTTCTCTAGAAAACAACTTAATCATATATGATGACAGGAGTGGGGTTTTTTGTATTTTTTCAAGTAAATAGAAGAGTCTGGTGAGTGGAAGGCAACTACAATATGTTGCTAAGTGGGATTTCATTCACTATTTCAAAGAAACTTGTTTCATAACTTAAGATCAATTGAAAAAAAAGAGATAGAAATTAATTATATTGCAATTAGAGCCTTCTGCAGTGGTGGCTATGTCTTGAAAGTGGCCTTAGTGGATACCTTCTTTTCCTTGTTGTGTATAGAATATTGAGAAAAAAATTATTGAAGGTCTTTGGTTTCATATGATTGCTTCATCACATATTCAGAAAAAGCACCTCCACCTTTCTTCGAGGTTTGACGACGTCACATTAGGTGACTTGAAGAGATAAGAAAGCAAATGGTCAAACTACATAACATTAAACGAAAAATGATCTTCTCAACAAGAAAGACGACACAAAATTCGACCAAGATCAGAAATTGAATTGAAAAAGAGGAAGATCCGGTGGAGTGATGGGTGGCGAAGAGGGTTTGTGGGCAACGAAGAACATGAAAAGAGGGGGGGGGGTTCTCAAAAAATATTTCGAAAGAGATTTTCTTTTACAAATTTACAAGTGCCACCTATTGATTTGCTATTTTTGTCATGTGATGGTAGGCTAGAAGCATGGATTTTTAGTATCAATTTCACCTAATGTTGATTGCATTTCAATCCTATTTTGAGCTTAATTATAAGAAATTTGTACTTATGATGTGTGTTAAGGACTTAAATCAGAGCCATAATGAGACATGTAGCTTTGAAGTCTGAGTAAAAGATTCAATTGATCATCTGGAACCATATACGTGGTTCGTGGACCAGCGTTGCATATGAAAGTTGGAAGAAAGTGCATGGACTAGATCAAAATGTACTAGAGCATCACATAAGGCATAGCATTGAGCATCGCATTAGTACATAAGTTTGTTAGAAGTTTGAGAAGTTCAGAGACTTGAAGTTTTTTGGGTCTCAGATAATCGACGCAGGGTGCGACACATTAGTACAAAAATTTGTTAGACAAGCTAAGTTCAGAGAGTTTACAACCGAGTAAAATATACTAATGCGACATGCCCTGCGTAGCGCTGTGCGACACATGAAGTGTGAAAGGTTTTCCAGGTTTTCCCACTTCAGCTCAAAGACGGTAGTTTGGTTGAGGCACGTTCCGATTTGGTATAAATACACTAGAAACACGTTTTGAGGGGGCTTTTGACCTACAAAAGATTTGGAGAGCATTGGAGACTCTAAGGCACAAGGATTCATCATTATTTCCTCAGCTCAATACCTGAGTTTGGATTGAATGTGTGTTTTCTTATTCTTTAACTCTATTTGTGATGACTTTCTCCATGATTAAGGGTTTGACGTATATGGTGTTTTGATTGATATTTATTAATTTTAACTTTAGTTATTTTGCATGAATTTGTTTATGGAGCTTTAAGTTGATTGTAATTTTGTTCACCTAATTATTTAATCGAAAAAGAAATATTTTGGGTGATAATATTTGCATTATTTCGTTTGGTTTAATTCAATGATTTCTTTTAAGTAATCAAAAGAACCAGTTAAATTGTTGATTAACTCAAGTTAGGAGAATATTTGAGAGATGTTTTCCTAAAAGACTAGTCCATTAACGTGCTCTTCCATACCTTCACAGTGCTTTATATTAGTTCACCTCGTAGAGTTCAGATTTTATCGAGAGAAGAGTCTTGGCTATACGATTGAACTAATCATCGAGTAAATTCACGAGAATTATTAGAACATTAGAGTGAATTTAACAAGAGTTAGATCCCGAATATCTATCTTGTACCTATCCTGTCACGACCCTTATTTCTCCCCCTTGATTATTTCTGTGTTGCTCAACTCTTGTATTTCCGTGATCATTTGTTAATTAATTTTGTTTTAATAATTAATTTTAATTCATAATCATTTCAATAAAATTTTTAATCATCATGAATAATTTTTAATCCAGAAGTTACGTGAACATAGCATAAATCCAATTCCTTTAGAGACGATAATTAAACTATACTATCTTTGGCTAGCGATCATTAATTTCATATTGTTTATTGCGCTTATCGAATTTTGGCGCTGTTTCCTGTATCACGTTTTGATGTGTGACAACTCTTTTAAATGAGTATTAAAAGAGAAGAGTTGCTACCTAATGATTTTAGGGTGCGTTAGGGAATCTATTTGCAGATGACTCTGTTTTAACTAGTGCGTGCCACCAAAGATCGGGTATGAGCTCAAATTACCTCAAAGAGAAGGTGTTAGGCACTCTCCGAGGTCCAAAACTGTGGGTCCTGACCGAACTTTATACTATGTGGATTATATAATTAGGCTAGGTGATCAAATAACAAAGGAAAATGTAGAAGTCGAAGAGTCTTATCACAACACATGGGAACTGGTACAAATCTTTTATGTTACAAGGATACATTGGTCTATGTAAATAACAAGTATATAAAGAATGGAGGGGGGGGGGGTCCTAAGTTTTTTTAGCCTAAAGGATCACACCATGCAACATAAATAATACTTCGCAACCCCTTTAAGATATGGGGTTGCTCATATTATCCAGTGGGCACAGACTATCATTTCCTCCTACCTGATTACTATATTGAAGTTGTTTATTTAAAGGTGTTCTAATTCATTTCTAAGTCGTACCCTATGTGTGCACTACCCGTCCCATGCCTATGGTCCAGGAGGCTTTGGACCTCTACTTGGGTAGTTCTAGGCTTTAGTTAAGTTGCTCAAAAATGATAAAACAAGCGACATTCAAAATAGATAGGACTTCACATAAAGGTCCAAGTTAGCCTCCACATATAACAACAAAGGCACCAAGGAAATTTTCAGGTTATGCTGTAGACAGTTTCAGAATTAAGGCATATTATAGTCATTAGGCCTTATAGGCATGGCTTCTAGGTGATTCTAGTTTTTAGCAATGTACATGCAATGGATTTGCAGATTAAAAACACTACAAACTTATAGGTATGATCTCTAGATTGTTTATGCAATGAGGCAGTGAAACAATCCCAGAATCCTGAATTACCAGCACTGATTTTATAGACAAGTTTCTTAGGTAGGCGACAGTGTCCTTGAGGCAGGATTTCTAGTAGTTGACAATCAAAATTGATTTTATATAGTTTTATCCCTATAGGCATGCTATCTAAGCGGAGAAGTACAAAAACAATATGAAGCAGTTGATTAATTGTTAAACCTTATAGCCATGGTATCGAGATTAGCAAAGGTATTACATGGTTGTATCCTATATGCATATTATCTAAGAGTGCATAGAAGTAAGCATGCAAACAAATGAAACACGTAAGTTCTTACAAACATGTTACTGACATTATGCAGGCATTAGACAAGTTGAGTAGACGAAGTGTTTGAGTTTCCTATAAGCATGATATCTAAGTGAGTTACACAATTTAAAGAAGTGGCCCAAACATGCACTTTTTAGTTGTCCGTATTAAGATCCTATAAGCATGACGTCTAAGTGCAAGGAGTCCAATTTATATCCTTTTGGCATGCTCTCTAGCCACTCGAGTCATAACATTGTGTGCACATATTTTTAAAGAATAAGGCATGTTGAGCAAACAAACAATTAAGATCCTATAGGTATAATTTCTACCCATTCATGTAAAAGATAAATTATCCCAATTCCTCCATTTTCACTAATCTCCAGTTGTTCGTTATTACAAGTTATTATAGGCCCAAAATAAGGAACACAAATTTAAATATTACACACTAAATAACTAGAAAATGGAGGGTTTTTAGAGGCGGTTGTTTAGGTGGGAATGAGTTAGGGTTTCAGGGTAAAGGGGTATAAGGGAAGAGTAGGGATTATTATGGGCCGTTGATCATCTAAGATCAATGGTCGTGATTAAAGGGGAAGCGGGGCGGGTTGTTTGAAGGGGTACCGATCGGGTTAGGGAATTAGAGGGGATCTGGTTTTGGCCTGGGCAGCCTGGGGTTGGCTCATCTGTTTGGACCTTAGTTGGTCCGAAATAAGGCCCAATTTGGGCTAGGTTTTGAAGTAAGAGATTAAGGGGAAATAATTTGAATAAATAGTTAAATAAAAATATAAAAAATGCTATGTATGAAACTCAATACTTTAAAACAATAGTTGAAGATTATAAAAATGCAAAAAATTATTTTGACTTTAAATAAAAATTGCAAATGCAATTAATTGTAAAATATAGGCTATTATTGAATAATGATCCCCCACGATCTCCTCTAATCCAACACATTACTCTGGTGACATGACACATCCATACATGCCTAAGCCATAACTTGCACAATACACGCACCAATACGCAACAGTCCGAACATACTCAAATCATGAAAATGACTCAAATGAAAGAGTTGTACCACGAGTTCACCGGTACCACCACAACACAAGGTTGAGAACCCGTCTCACATCATAGGAACAGAACACACGAATCTAACCCGCAAGGTCATACCTCCACATAACTTTGCTGCGATGTGCGATTCTATCCAACACTGCTCCACATGAACCACCTTAAGTCACTATGCTCGAAATCGACAACCACGCACAATTCGATGTCTGGAACCGAAGCAAATCATCATACCCACGGTGAAGCAAATAACATACACCCTTATAACCCGAAAGGACATAACCGATATGACATTCACCGAGCAATACCCCATCACTCTTCCCGCTCGACTTCCACCATAAAACCCCAATAGAATCGCACCATATGTGCCCAAAACCAACAAATCATAACATCTCGCACCACAGAAAGGTAACTCATGGATCTCCCCAAATTACTAATAAGCTCAATAACAATCGAATCAACACACCCCTCAGCAGTACAATTCAGAGCCAACCAAGCCGGCTCAAATTAGAACACGCATCCACATTGGCCTGCCAACGAACTCCTTACCACAAAAATCCTAGAGCTGCTCTTCAACTCCTTTAACTCTGCCAGTGCCATACGATACGGTGCCCGACATCAAATTAATACCGAAATCAACAACCTTGCCCGATGACATGCCCGGCCACAAGAAACATATCCGAAAAGTCCCTCACCACCGGAACTAAGTCAATGGTAGGAGCCTCTGCACTAACATCTATCACAAAAACCCAACTAAGAAAACAATCCTTCCCAGCCGTCCGCTGGGTCTTCGAAATATAAAACCACTCCATTAGGACATAATCCGGCGAACCTCGCCACTCAATCCGTGACATTTCCGGCATAGCCAATAGAATCGCCTTAGCGCAATAGTCCAGAATGGCACCATACAGAGACAAACAATTTGAACCTAATATCGCCCAAAATCTAACATACCAAGCAACAAAAGATCCGCTCGGGTCTCCAAATCCCGATAATCACTAAACAGTGACGATACACACGACTCACAACCACCACATAGCCTAAATACAAGAACGTTCTGTCTCCAACTCCATATGGCCCATGAATCAACATATCTAGTCCCAATTCCGCCATCCCAATGCATACCACACCTCAAAAACCCAATCATTCCATGAGAGATAATCTAGAATTGATCTGTGCCACCAAGCAAACTCGGATATCAGTAGTCGATCTAACAAAAGAATGCCGCAATACTACCGAAGTATCATCAACTTAATCACATTGCCCTTTCTGAAACATATGCCCTCGTCAAATCACCCCAAATTAGCAATACCATTTCCTTAATCATCCAAAGACCCTTTCTCTAATTATCTAAAGCTCGTTCCTCTAATTATCTGAAACTGCCCGCCACCTAAGAGTTGTGACCTTCATTTTAGAACCGAACCGCAACCTTACACACACGATTATAAATCCTTCACCACATACCGCATAACCCATACCATCCTAGGATAACCATGAGAACTTCATATCCCTTCCGAACCACAAGCAACTATGCATTCCACTAGCCAAGAACTTCCCATTGATCCCATCTAGAAGAGAACCACTATACATCCCATGCTCGTCATGCCAATAGGAAAAATATACCTCTCTAACTGTGGTGGAAACCATCTAGAGCTCCCTGAATTCATTTTGCACAACACTAACTCATTAGGACTGAATCCTTCTAACTCAAATCGAGCTACGCATGTCACTAAAACCCCATAGAATTGCCGCGAAACACATGCAGAGACTCGTTACCTCGAAAACACCTAAGGAACTAATCATATCCTTACCATATCGATCTGGCTTACTACCACGCTATCCCATCTATTCGAGTTTCCCTCTGATCTACCGTCAGCTTGACACTTCTTCTTGCAACAACACCACAATTCCTCAACCCAGACTCACCACGCGAGACCCAAGCACAAAACCACACCGTCCAAGACTCATAAGCCGCTGAATACTCTCTCAAATATTCCCAAAAGCACCACATTCAAAATACTTTACTCTGAGAAAACTTCCTGCGAATCTAAATTCGTTACCTTTACCTTCCTGATACTGATACATAGGATCCCATAATTAATATAGAAAATACCACAAGTCTTGACATCCTCCAATGAAAACTCAGTTTCTAACCACATATACAACCTTAAAATTCCCCATTTTACATGTAGAATCTTAAACGCATTAGAACCATTCTCGAGAGTCATTCACTCTATTCAAACTGCAATTAGCCTGACCAAATGAACATAACCACCCGTGCCTCAATAGCACTCCGATACCGCTGAGTGTAACCTCATCCTAGAACAACCAAGCCACTTTCTGCTCTATGCACCGAACATCCATTACCGACAACTCAAGATGTTCCGTGATTCTCATACCCTATGAAGCATAATATGACCTCTGTCAAAATTATCCTTTACTCGAGCCATGCTCGGTCTCAACTTCTGCAAGCCATAACTGATTCACCAGCACGCCTCAAACTGGAACCAACATAGCACCTAACCGTGCAATCGCTTAATCAATAGCAGACTCCCCCAGTTGGCTCAAAGCCATAGATCAACACACACTCAATAACTCATAACGATTATACTCTATTGATGCCATGATACCATATTGAGATTAAACTCAAATCTTTTATAATCTTGTGAAAACACAGATCATCTAGAATTTTAACTCTTCTGCAATCTCGCATTCCACTCTCGCAACAGTCACACCCACTCTCTAAGCAACCCATTTTAAATTGCAACACATATCTTTCACTCGCAAATGAGATCTTCTAACAGACACATAAGGATCGCACAACCTCAGAACATTTCGCAAGAGACAACCCACCTGCTTGCCTCTAACTAACTTTTCTGTATACCTTCCACCATCATAAACTGTACGCAGTCACTTAGTCTTCCTGAGTCTGAACTCATACCGCAACATGAAATTTACTTCACTCACAACTGGAAAACATGAAAAGATCCTTCACACCCCCATAACTCAGGGCTATACCTCGAATCAAGATGGAATTCAAGCACCTAATAGTTCTTCGAACCTCTAGCGGACCTTTCTCGTCGCCTCCAAATCATATGGGTACATATCACAGTACCAACATACTCATCACATAGTTGTCCAGCCGTCACTTCTACTAATAGGGACAATACCGAACATATACGTTCAAAAATACTTGCTCACACAATCAGCACCTCGATGCTCAAGCTATAGGAAAAGATCCGGCCTCAAGTCCTCCAGATTGGACCAACATCAACTCACATAGATCACATCTCGCCCCTCGATCAGGGAATCACAAGCCATCGAGGCACATCTGATACTGAGCGCTCATGCGCGCATACGAACGCGTGGAAGGAATTCAAGAGTTACTTTTCAAGCTGAATCAAGGACGCACGATTAGAATTCAAGAACGTGAAGTTTTCCTAAAGGTTTTGCAGCCTCTTGAGGATAAATACAGACGTCTCCGTACCGATCAGCGAGACTCTACTAAACTTGCTCATGACTCGTGAGACCTGTGTAACCTAAGCTCTGAGGGTTTGAAACCCCGGATTGCACATCGTAGTGCTATATTGAGGTGAGGCACACGTTTGATGACGAGCGTGGGGTCGTGTACTATTGAGGATTGTGACTTGGTCCATTCTGATTGATGATTTTACCGTGCATTTGACTGAAACTTATATGTCGTCATCATGATTTGGGCTGATTGTCATATTTGGGCTTTGTGCCAACTACTTGAAACCTTTGAGGATTTTTATTACTATTTCCTCACTGTTTTGACTTATTAATTGAACTCAGTCATGTCATTTTCCACTGTTTTACTACTCAGCCATTTTTACTCCGTTTTGAGACCTAAATGATATTTTAAATGATGTTTTGGGTTGAGAAATACTATTTTACTTATGCCCGATGGGCTTATGAGTATTTTTGACTATGTAAGGCCAATGGCCTAGTTGTGAGGAAACACTGATACTAATTTAAGGCCGAGGGCCTGAGATATGTACGCCACGAGGTGGCTTGTTGATAGTGTTTATGAGGCTGAGGGCTTGAGATATATATGCCACGAGGTGGCTTGACTGATATGAGGCCGAGAGCCTAGATTTAATGCCACGAGATGGCTTGATATTGCGCTTGGGCCGTAAGGGGCCCCTCCCAGAGTCTGTACACCCTCAGTGAGCGCATGTACCCATTGTGATGTGAGATTGAGCCCAAGGGGCTGATATTGTTCTGAGATTGAGCCTGAGGGGCTGATACTATTCTGAGATATTGCTCGAGGGGCGGAATTGATGACATTGTACCCGAGGGGCGAACTTTATGTGCTTATCTTTTTCTTATTTGCCTGCCATTTACCTGTTTAAATTGTGTACTTGTGCCCGAGGGGCAGATTTCTGTGCTTATCTGCACTAATTATTTTGCATTCATTTGCATAGCTGTTGAAAAAGTCATTTTCAAAGAAGTTCAAATTGAGCTAAGATGTTTTAAGAGATTTGACAGCTTCATTGCTTTCTTACTGGATTTGAACTGCTTCTATATAGCATCCTGATATGCTTTACGTGATTTCTTACCATTCAGACTTTAGTTATGATTATTACTCACTGAGTTGGAGTACCCACTTTACTCCCTGCACCTTGTGTGCAGATTCAGGTATTTATACACCTGGTAGCGGGTTTTGGCTGATCGGAGGCAGAGTCATTGGAGTTTAGCAAGGTGGCTGCCGACATTCTTCTCTCTCTCTTTATTCATTAGTCTATATTTGTACACTTAAGACTTTCAGTTGTATTTATACCTTAATAGATGCTCATGACTTGTGACACCCCGGTTAGGGCTGTGTCGGGTTGGACTTTCCGCATTTGTCCAATATTGTCCGAAGTGAGTGATGAATGATATGTTTTTAAATAAATGGGGGCCAAACCTTGATTCTTGAGTTGCCTACATATCCCTGGTATTACGGGAATCAGGCCGTGTGTAGTTCTGGATCCAACAGCGAACGAGACTGATGGAGTTGTTACAAGAGTGGTCTTATGTTTTGAAAATGTTCTTTTGGGTAGGATAGTGTCGTAGGTAACGAATAACTTTAGGTGGAGTCATGAGTGCGAATTTGGTCGTTATAGGTGTATCACAAGGCAGACATTTGATCAATTATAGAGTAAAAGGTAGTCAATTACGGGTCGTCAGTTACATTTGAAGTAGTCAAAATATGTGAACGTTGCACATGGAAACCGGAGCGAAGATTTCTCCTGTTTTCAGAATGGTTACCTCCCAAGTTACCTGCAAAACACAAAATACGGCGCATGCGAATATATATGGGTTATTGCAAAAACTTAAACATGGTGCAAATTTCCTTTGGACCATAAAGGTTGTCTTTGGACGATGAAGATGATGTCCTTAGACCATGATGTCCTGAACCATGAAGCGTATGATAAGGGATTCGCAGGCCATGAAATAGTATCCTCAGGCCATGAGGATGATGCCTCTGGATTATGATGCCTTTGAATAATGATGTGCAGTTTCAAGAGATCCTCAGTCCATAGCATGGTGTCTTTAGGCTATGAGGATGGTGCCTTTGGACTATGATGCCTTCGGACAGTGTGTCGGTGTTTCAGCCTATGAAATGCAAGTATGTGGTGATATCAATCACTTGATAAAAGAAGTAGGTGATGCCTAGTCATATGCGAGGATGAGACAAGAAAAGACTTTGCCTTGTATGAGATGAGGGTAGTGCTTAGCCCCATGCGAAGAAATGAGACAATGCGTAGTCTTATGCAGTATAGCAAAGACAATGCTTAGTCTCATGCAAGGGAAGGGAATGCTTAACCTTATGCAATAATGGAGGCAGTTCTGAGCCTCATGCAAGGAATGTAGACAATGCTTAGTCTCAAATAAAGGCAATATTTTAGCCTTATGCAAGGTGAGGGCAGTGCCTAGACCTATGCAAGTAGTGGAGACGATGCTTAGTCTCATGCAAAGGCAATGCTTAGCCTTATGGAATGATGGAGGTAGTGCTTAGCCCTATGCAAAGAGTGGAGACAATGCTTAGTCTCATGCAAGGAAATGAGACAGTGCTTAGTCTTTGGCAAGGAAAAGCAATACTTAGCCTTATGCAATAATAGAGGAAATGCTTAGCCTCATGCAAGGGATGGAGACAGTGCTTAGTCTCATGTAAAAAAGGTAGTGCTTAGCCTTATGCAAGGAATGGAAATAGTGCTTAGTCTCATGCAAAGAGTGGAGACAACGCTTAGTCTCATGTAAGGAAAGGAGACAGTGCTTAGTCTATGGAAAGGAAAGGCAATGCTTAGCCTTATGCAATAATGGGGGCAATGCTTAGCCTCATGCAAAGAATAGGGACAATGCTTAGTCTCATGCAAAGAAAGGCAGTGCTTAGCCTTATGCAAGGAATGGAGACATTGCTTAGTCTCATTCAAAGAGTGGAGACAACGCGTAGTCTCATGCAGGAAAGGAGACAATGCTTAGTCTCTAGCAAGGAAAGGCAATGCTTAGCCTTATGCAATAATGGAGGCAATGCTTAGCCTCATGCAAGAAATGGGGACAGTGCTTAGTCATGCAAAGAAAGGCAGTGCTTAGCCTTATGCAAGGAATGTAGACACTGCTTAGTCTCATGTAAAGAAGGCATTGTTTAGCCTTGTGCGATGATGAGGGCATTGCTTAGCCCTATGCTAGAAAACCAACGAATAGCTGTGAGAGAGTAAAGTATTTCCTAGCTTGACGTGTTTGCATTTGGAAACTTAGTCGTTATGAAGATAGTGATTTTGCTGTGTGTAGGTATTTGCGAATATTCCTGTTATGTTCGTTGTGCCTGCATCCAAAGAAAAATTATGAGTTTTGGGAGGGGGGAGGGGGTGGTTCGTGCTCTTGATTCCTTGCTTCACCTTTACTCCTGTCTTGAGGTCTTGCTTGAGTCACCCTCGGTAGCATTTGGCTGCCATAGGAACAAAGTTTTTGAAAAACATGCATGTATGTGACAAATTATTTGTAGAAATGTAGTTGTTTGAAATATGTGATAATGCACGAGATCAAATAATTTAAATGAATTGGTGACTGTGACGCATTCTTCCCCAGTTTAAATGCATACTTCTGGCAACACATTCCTTGAATGTTCCAAACGTGATGAAACCGGACAAACTCGAGATCTTGCCCCAATTTTTGATCATGGGGGAAATGAAGATTTTATTAGGATATGGCTGCCTACATATTCCCTCTTAAATAGGAATCAAGTCAAGCGTAGTTCAGTTACACCAAATAGAAAAATGCAATCAATATTAAACATAGTATCTCTTGACTGCGTATGAATTGATAGGTTTCAGCCAAATTTTTCCATCCATTTTTGCAAGTATAAGTTCTCCTCATATCAATACCCGACGAACCATGTAAGGGCCATGCCAGTTAGGTGAGAACTTCCCCTTAGCTTCATCCTAGTGAGGGAAGATTAGTTATAACACCAATTTCCCTAGTGCGAATTGCCTTGGCCTCACCTTTTTGTCGAAAGCTCTTGCCATTCTGTTCTAGTAGAGTTGACCATGACACACCGCATTTATCCTTTTTCCATCAATGAGAGCTAATTGTTCAAGCCCGCTTTTTATCCATTCTGCATCCCTGAGCTCAGCTTCTTGTATGATTTTAAAGAAGGAATTTCCACTTCGGCAGGAATAACGACTTCAATACCATAAACTTGTAGGTATGGAGTTGCCCCAGTTGATGTGCGACTGTGATACGATATCCAAGTAAAGCAAATGGCAGCTTCTCGTGCCATTATTTGTAATTGTCCACCATTTTCCTTAATATCTTCTTGAAGTTCTTGTTGGCAGCTTCTACAGATCTGTTCATTTGCGGTCTCTATGCCGTGGAGTTCCTGTGCTTGATCTTGAATGTTTCACACATGGCTTTCATCAAATCACTGTTGAGATTGGCAGCATTGTCAGCAATGATTGCCTCCGGTACTCCAAATCAACAAATAATGCTATCCCGAACAAAATCAACTACAACCTCATTAGTTACAACTTTATAAGATACATTCAACCCATTTTGTGAAGTAGTCTATGGCTACCAGAATGAACCTATGCCCGTTTAAAGCAGCGGGTTCGATTGGGCCGATGCTATCCATACCCGAAGCGGAGAAAGTCTAGGGTAAACTAGTTGCATTGAGTTCATTGGGTGGTAATCGTATTATGTCAGCATGTATCTGGCATTGGTGACACTTCTGAACATACTTGATGTAGTCTATTTCCATAGTCATCCAGAAATACCTTACTCTTAGTATCTTCTTGGCTAAAATGAAACTATTCATATGCGGTCCGCAGGTTCTAGCATGTATTTCGTCAAGCAATCTGGATGCCTCCTCGGCATCGACACACACCGCAGAAATCCTAAGTTAGGAGTCCTTCTATACAGAATTCCTACGCTTTGAAAGAAATGGTTGGCTAATCTTTAAAGCGTGCGCTTCTGAGTATGGGTAGCGTGCTCTGGATATTCTCCCTTTGCCAAGTATTCCTTAATGTCATGGAATCACGACATCAATCTCTTCTTCAAAATGAGCACAATAAGCTGGCTGCTTATGAATTCCTATTGGGATAGGATTGATGAAATTCTTAAGTGGCTAACGCATCTGCAAACTCATTCTAGATCCTTGGGACATGTTTGAATTCTATCTTTGTGAACCTCATAATCAACTCTTGTACATAGTGCAAATATGGAAATATTTAATGTTCTTCATAGCCCATTCCCCTAGAACTTGGTACACTAAAAGATCTGAATCTCTGATTACCAGCAGCTCCTGAACGTTCATGTTAATGGCCAATCTGAGTCCGAAGATGTAGGCCTCATACTCCACCATATTGTTGGTGCATGGAAACCTGAGTTTTATGGATACCAGATAGTGTTGGCCGGTTTCTGATACTAAGACAACTCTGATACCTACTCCTTTGAAGTTTGCTGCTCCGTCGAAGAACATCCTCCAACCATCATATGCCTCGGTGATATCTTCTTCTACAAATGAAACCTCCACATCGGGAAATTACGTTTTCAATAGTTTGTATTCTCTGTCTACGAAATTTTCTGCCAGATGATCCATCAATTCTTTCCCTTTGACCGCCTTCTGTGTTACATAGACAATGTCAAACTCACTCAGCAATATTTTCCCCTTTGCTAACTTACCCGTAGGAATGGGTTTCTGAAAGATGTATTTTAGCGGATCCATCCTTGATATGAGATATGTAGTGTATGCACATAAATAATGTCTCAACTTCTGAGCTATCCATGTCAAATCACAGCAAGTGCATTACAGTAAAGAGTACCAGGCTTCATAAGGCGTGAATTTCTTGCTCCGATAATATATCGCTTGCTGCTTTTTTCTATTTTCATCATGTTGTCCCAAAACGCAACTAAAAGCCCTATCTAATACGGACAAATAAAGCAACAAAGGTCTTCATGGTTCTAGTGGGACCAAAACGAGCGGTTTAGATAAATACTCATTGATTTTGTAGAAGGCTTTATGGCATTCTTCAATCCAGCTTGTTGCGGCATCTTTCCTAAGCATTCTGAAGATTGGCTCACATATCACGATTGATTGTGCTATGAAGCGGCTGATGTAATTGAGGCGCCCTAAAAAAAACTCATCACATCTTTCTTATTCTTTGGAGGTGGCAAGTCCTGGATAGCTTTGACTTTTGATGGGTCTAACTCAATCCCTCGGAGACTGGCGATGAATTCTAACAACTTTCCAGAAGGGACGTCGAAGGCACATTTTGTAGGATTGAATTTCAAATTGTATTTTTGAAGCCGATCAAAAAATTTCTTCAAGTCTGCTATGTGATCCGAACTCCTTTTAGATTTGATGATAATGTTGTCCACATACACCTCTATTTCCTTGTGTTTCATGTTGTGAAAGATGGTTGTCATGACTCTCATGTAGGTGGCTCCAGCGTTCTTTAGACCAAATGACATCATTTTGTAACAATATATCCCCCATGGAGTGATGAAGGCTGTCTTTTCGGCATCCTCTTCATCCACCCAGATCTGATGGTATCCTGCAAAACAATCCATAAAGGATTGGAACTCATGCTTGGCACAGTTGTCAATCAGTTTGTGTATGTTGGGCAACACAAAATCATCTTTAGGACTCGCTCTATTCAAATCTCGGTAATCGACACATACTCCAACTTTCCCATCTTTCTTCAGAACTAGCACAATGTTGGCCAACCAAGTTTGGTATTCGACCACTCGGAGAACCTTGGTTTTGATTTTCTAGGTGACCTCCTCTTTTATCTTCAAACTCATATCCGACTTGAACTTTCTAAGCTTCTGCTTTACCGGTGGACATATGGGATTAGTGGGTAGCTTGTGAGCCACTATGGATGTGCTCAAATTAGTCATACTGTCATAGGACCATGCAAAGATATCTTCATACTCTTTTAGGAATCTGATGTACTCTTCCTTCTCTGACGATGATAGATGAATGCTTATACGTTTTTCCTTGACCGTTTCAGAATCCCCTAAGTTAACAGCGTCAATTTCCTCCAAATTAGACTTTTGTTTATTTTCAAAGCTTTCTACTTATCTGACGATTTCCTCAGGTATTATATCATCTTCCAAATCCTCTGAATCACTATTCTTATGTTGTGTTGTCTCATTACATATCACAGTCATAGGTTCATCAGGATGGGTAATAATAATGCTGAAAAGAAACAAAATATGAAAATAACAATAAAATATGAAAAGCAGTAATGTATTAATAAAATTTTAAAACGTCAATAACTACGGCTCGATGGATCGAGTAATTATTTCAAAAAAGAAATACTGAAAAATGTCTCAAATGCTCAAAACTATTTTAAAAATAATTCATGCTAATTTTCCAAGATACCCAGGAACTCGACGGATCCGGGATGGTGCAGCAGTCCAGTTCTTGAGAACAACTCCTTTCTCTATGGTTTGAATGGTAAGGTCTTCCTCCTCCTCCTCCTCAACTATTGCACTGCAGTCCATGTCCTCTTCATCTCGAAACAACTTCCTCATGCCAGCTAGAACCTCATCTTCCTCAGATCCCCACATTATGTCAGCTTGATGGAATGTCTAGTGCAGAGGTGGTACCGGTTGTTCCAGTAGATAATAAGGAGCACGCCATGATGGTGACCAATCTTAGTATTCCTACCATGTGTATTCATATCCGAGTCCAAAAGTCGTGCCATGACGTTGTGGTTGTACGTGTTTGGTAATCCCCTGAAGCTTTTTGCCGAGAACCTTGCCGGGTTCATACCCATCCATAGTAGTATGCTTTCTATCTTGTTGCTCCACCATCAGTCCATTTCAATTGCGTTGACTCGTTCAATGCGATGGTATGTTTCTCCTTTCAGCTTCCTTCTGTTTCGATGACTAGAACGATCTGACTGGTGTAGATGGCGTTACTTCCATCTCTATGAAGGATCACCTCCTGACGATTCCACTCAAACTTCACAGCCTGATAAAGGGTTGAAGCCAATGAGCCAGCGGCATGTATCCATGACCGACCCTACAATAGGTTGTAAGTAGCAGATATATCAAGCGCTTGGAACTCGACATCAAACCAAGTCGGGCCCGTCTGTAGACTGAGGTTGATTTCATCAATGGTGGCTCTCTGAGATCCATCAAATTCCTTCACATTCATGCTTCCCATCCATATCTCATGCATGCTTTTACCAAGTCTCTTCAGCATAATTAATGGGCATATGTTGATACTTGAACCTCCATCTATCAAGACCCTAGCGATGAGCATATCCTCAAATTTTACCATGATGTGTAGCGCCCTGTTGTGACTTAGTCCTTCTAGTGGTAATTCATCTTCATGAAAAGTAATTTTGTGGCTCTCCAATATCTGTCCGACCATGTTAGCCATCTCCCCACTAGTGATGTTGGTGGGTGCATAAGCTTCACTAAACACCTTCATTAAAGCATTCATGTGTGTGTCTGAGTTTTGCAGTAGTGAGAAGCTGGATATCTGAGTGGGAGTTTTGTTCAAGTGGTCAACAACGGAATACTCCCTAGATTGTACCTTTCTCCAAAGGTCGTCAGGACGGTCTCGACAACATGCGGCTTAGGTGCAGCTTCCTTGCTTGTTCCTCCCAAATTCTCAGGTGCATAAACTCTGCCAGTTCTAGTCATACCTTGTGATGTACCTGTTTCCTCCATTTTTGCTTTTCCTTTCCTTTTTGCTTTCGCAACTTAGTCCCATAGGATGACATCAGACTTGTAGGATGGTGTTGGAGCTACCATCACAGTGAAGGGTATAGATACCTCAACTTCAAATGGTGCCTGGTTTTGTACCGCAACTGGCGTGGAGGTGACTGGAGATGTTTTAGGACTGTCTCCCTCTCGGATGAGTCTGATGGACCCTTCCTGATCCCATTCTTCATCAGTTTCTATCGCATTTACTCCCTCACCTCTGTGATCCGAGAGAGGATTGTTACGAACATTTGGTGCAGATTCCTTTGCCTATATGACCTTAGTGTCGATTAGCGTCTGAATATTGTCTTTAGATATGCGACACTCATCAATGGTATGACCCTTCATGCTTGAATGATAGGCACATGTTTTGTTGGGGTTGATCCAATGGGAGGAATTTTCCATAACAACAGTAGGGATGGGGGTAACACAACCAACGGCCTTTAATCTTTCATACAGTTGGTCTATGGGTTCATCAATTGGGGTGTATTATTTAGGCGGTCTGAGATCGAAATTTGGTCGTGGCTTCTGGTACTTTTGGTGAGTGGGTGGTGATGAATGGTAATATGCAGGTTGAGTATTATAGGCATGGTAGGTGGTAGCAGGTTGTTGGTATCTGGGGGGTTAGGGCTGGTATGTGGGTGGAGGTGTTTGGTGTGTGAGAGGAGGCTTAGGACCCCGGGCTACCATCACGGTACCTACTTCTTTCTTCTTCGAAATACCTCCTGATTGCAAAGCTTTATTCGTGGCCTACAGTGCCTCGAAATTGGTCACCATCCCATTATTTATTCCTTCTTCTATTCTTGCTCCTAACTTGACGATGTTAGAGAATTTGTGATTTGCAATAACCATTAACCTTTTGTAATACTGCGGGTCTTTATCCCCAACAAAGAACTTGTTCATTTATTCTTCTCAAGTGATAACTTTACTTTCACGACTTCTGATCTCCAACGAGTAGCATACTCACAGAAAGTTTCTGTCGGCTTCTTCTTGAGGTTTTGAATGTAGAAAATGTCTGGCGCATTTTCCGTGTTGAACCTGAATATATCCATGATGTCTGTTGCCATACTCACCCAACTAACCCACTTCTTTGGGTTTTGACGGATATACCAAGACAAGGCATCTACTGTGAGGCTTCACATGAACAGTTTCATGCAGATTTATTCATTCTTGCCTCCTCCTACAAGCTTGTCATAATACGTTCTCAGATGCACTTGCGGATCACCAGTTCCATAAAACATTTTAACCTTGGGAGGTTTGTAACCCTCTGGTAGTTCCACATCTGGCTGAATACACAGATCCTCATAATTTAAACCTTCAAAACCTTTGCAACCCTTAACACTTTGAACTCTACCAGTGAGCTTCTTGAGTTCCCCCGCCATGTTTTTAATAAGTTTGTCTTTCTAAGTCGATTTGGGTATGTATAGGGTTTGCTGCGGGGTGTGGGGTAAAGTTTCTACATATACTGGATTGCTTTGATAGATTCCTGAAACTTGGGTATAAGGGTAGTTATTGGTCGAGTTTTGGGGATCAGGAGTAGGTTGTGGTGCGTTCTGGGGAGTGTGATAAGTAGTAGTTTGTGGGTATTGAGTTGGATTATGGTGGTGTAGTTGAGGGGTCGGTACTGGTGGGGGGTTAAGGTTTTGGGAAGGTGCGGGATGATTTGGTGGTGAGTTTTGGTTTTGCGGTGGTGTTTGGTTCTAGATAGTCGGGTTTTGTTGGTTAATTTCAGGAACATTAATAGTGAGGGAGAGGTTTTCCAAATTTAGGACCTGCTCAAGATCGCCTTGTAGTTCCATGATTTTCTGTTCCAGACGTAAGAATAACTCATTCATTGTCGAAGTACTTCAGCGATCTGAAGTTTCAATGTTTTCCACCATGGTAGCATTGTCTTTTCTGATACCGCTCAGATCATCCATTTTCTCTTTCCTTTTGCTTTTGCCTTTAGGATCACTTGGTGGAGGAGGAGGTGGAGGACCTCTGGATCTAGTGTGATATGCTGATGATGCCAGTATGCACGAACCAACCTTTGGGAATGGGAATAATCAAAAGAAAATAAAAAGCAAAAGGTAACCAAGTTAGTAAGGTGAAATAAAAGAGTGTTTGAAAAGTCGTGCCATGACGCTGTGGTTGTACGTGTTTGGTAATCCCCTGAAGCTTTTTGCCAAGACCCTTGTCAGGTTCATACCCCGTATAGTAGTATGCTTTCAATCTTATTACTCCACCATCGCTCTTTTTCAATTGCATTGACTCGTTTAATGCGATAGTATGTTTCTCCTCCCAGCTTCTTTATATTTTCGATGACTGGAATGATCTGATTGGTGTAGATGGGGTTACTTCCATCTCCATGAATGATCACCTCCTGATGATTCCACTCAAACTTCACAGCCTGATGTAGGGTTGAAGCCATTGCGCCAGCGACATGTATCCATGGTCTCCCCAACAATAAGTTGTAAGTAGCAGATATATCTAACACTTGGAACTCGACATCAAACCAAGTCAGGCCCGTCTATAGACTAATGTTTATTTCTCCAATGGTGGCTCTCTGAGATCCATCAAATTCCTTCAGATTCATGTTTCTCATCCGTATATCGTGTAGGCCTTAACCCAGTCTCTTCAGCGTAGTCAATGGGCATATGTTGAGACTTGAACCTCCATCTATCAAGACCCTAGCGATGAACATATCCTCAAATTTCACCATGATGTATAGCGTCCTGTTCTGACTCAGTCCTTCTGGTGGTAATTCATCTTCATGAAAAGTGATTTTGTGGCTCTCCAATATTTGTCCGACCATGTTAGCCATCTCCCCACTAGTGATGTTGGTGGGTACATAAGATTTACTCAACACCTTTATTAAAGCATTCATGTGTGTGTCTGAGTTTTGCAGCAGTGAAAAGATAGATATCTGAGCGAGAGTTTTGTTCAAGTGGTCAACAACGAAATACTCCCTAGCTTGTACCTTTCTCCAAAGGTTGTCAGGCCGGTACCAACAACATGCGGCTTAGGTGCAGCTTCCGTGCTTGTTCTTCCCAAATTATCAGGTGTATAAACTCTGCCAGTTCTAGTCATACCTTGCGCTGCACCTATTTCCTCCATTATTGCTTTTACTTTTTTTTTTTTGCTTTCGCAACATAGTCCCATAGGATGGCACCAGACTTGTAGGATGTTGTGGGAGCTACCATCACAGTGAAGGGTGTAGATACCTTAACTTGAAATGGTGCCTGGGTTTGTACCGTAACTAGTGTGAGGGTGACTGGAGATGTTTTAGGACTGTCTCCCGCTCGGTTGAGTCCTATGGACCCTTCCTGATCCCATTTTCATCAGTTTCTATGGCATTTACTCCCCCACCTCTGTGATCCGGGAGAGGATTGTTACAAATATTTGGTGCAACTTCCTTTGCCTGTATGACCTTAGTGTCGATCAACGTCTGAATCTTGTCTTTAGATATGCGGTATTCATCAATGGTATGACCCTTCATGCTTGAATGATAGGCACATATTTTGTTGGGGTTGATCCAATGGGAGGAATTTTCCATAACAACAGTAGGGATGGGGGTAACATAACCGGCGACCTTTAGTTTTTCATACAGTTGGTTTATGGGTTCAGCAATTGGGGTGTATTGTCTAGGCGGTCTGCGGTTGAAATTTGGCCGTGGCTTCTGGTAGTTTTAGCGAGCGCGTGGTGGTGAATGGTAATATGCAAATTGGGTATTATAGTCATGGTAGATGATAGAATATTGTTGGTATCTGGGGGGTCAGGGTTGGTATGTGGGTGAAGGTGTTTGGTATGTGAGAGGAGACTTAGGACCCTGGGCTACCATCACGACACCTAGTTCTTTCTTCTTTGAAATACCTCCTAATTACAAAGCTTTATTCGTGGCTTGCAGTGCCTCGAAATTGGTCACCATCCCATTCTTAATTCCTTCTTCTATTCTTTCTCCTAACTTGATGATGTCGGAGAATTTGTGATTTGCAATAACCATTAACCTTTTATAATACTGCGGGTCTTAAGCCCTAACAAAGAACTTGTTAATTTATTCTTCTTCAAGTGGTGGCCTTACTTTCGCTGCTTCTAATCTCTAATGAGTAGCATACTCATGGAAAGTTTCTGTTGGCTTCTTCTTGAGGTTTTGAATGTAGAAAATGTATGGTGCATTTTCCATATTGAACCTGAATGTATCCATGAAGTCTAATGCCATACTCACCCAACTAACCCACTTCTTTGGGTTTTGACTGATGTACCAAGACAAGGCATCTCATGTGAGGCTTCGTATGAACAGTTTCATGTGGATTTGTTCATTCCTGGCTCCTCCTACAAAATTGTCATAATACGTTCTCAGATCCACTTTCGGATCACCAGTTCCATCTAACATTTCGAACTTGGGAGGTTTGTAACCCTCCGGTAGTTCCAAATCCGATTGAATACACATGTCCTCATAATTTAAACCTTCGACACCTTTGGTACCCTCAACACGTTGAACTCTACCAGTGAGCTTATTGAGTTCCTCCGCCATATTTTTAATAAGTAGGTCCTTCTTAATCGATTCAGGTATATATAGAGTTTGTTGCGGGGTGTGGGGTAAAGTTTCCACATATACTGGATTGCTTTGATAGATTCCTGGAACTTGGGTATAAGGGTAGTCATTTGTTGAGTTTTAGGGATCATGATTATATTGTAGTGCATTCTGGGGAGTGTGATAAGTAGTAGTTTGTGGGTATTGAGTTGGATTATGGTGGTGTTGTTGAGGGGTCGGTACTGGTGGGGGGTTAAGGTTTTGGGAAGGTGCGGGATACTAGTGTGGTGCAGGATGATTTGATGGTGATTTTTGGTTTTGCGGTGGTGTTTGGTTTTGGGTAGTCGGGTTTTGTTGGTTAATTTCAGGGACATTGATAGTGTGCCAAATTTCGGACCTGCTCAAGCTCTCCTTGTAGTTCCATGATTTTCTGTTCTAGATATAAAACTAACTCATTCTGCATCGAAGTACTTTAACCATCTGAAGTTTCAACGTTTTCCACCATGGTAGTATTGTCTTTTCTGATACCGCTCAAATCATCCATTTTCCCTTTGCTTTTACCTTTAGGATCACTTTGTGGAGGAGGAGGTGGAGGACCTCTGGATCTAGTGTGATATGCTGATGGTGTAGTATACACCAACCAACCTTTAGGAATGGGAATAATCAAAAGAAAAGAAAAATCAAAAGGTAACCTAGTAGGGTGAAATAAAAGATTGTTTGCAATATTAAAACATGTTTCACAAAGTCATGAAATAATTCGCGTCCTAATTTGGAGACCTCATTGTGCCCGAGGTAGGCCTAAACGACGCGTAGTCTTGGAGAAATATGATGCCAACATTTGCGTCATTTCATTAATACGAAAAATGAGTCAAACCTTTACTAAATCGACAATAATAAAATTACTAATGTCATTTAGCCTTATTACAATCGAAACCTAAAGCTAAGCTAAAAAGCAATAAATACATCATTTCGTAGTCTACTTGGTCCTGAAGGACCTTCGCTATGTTTGGCCCTTTTGACCCCATCAATCAGGTTCCCAAGATCGCGCATATCCAACAGTAAGTAGGCTTTTGCTAGATGTCCTCCTTCTCCGTCATCCATTCCTTGGCAATCCGAGAGTCTCTTTCTCATCTTTCCTTCTAACTCCGTTAATCCTTGTTCCAATTATTCCAATCTTTCTGTTGATTTAGTGGCAATCCTTACATCCTTTATCACTTCTTGTTCACTTTGTGCTATTCCAAATGTCTAGCTTCAGACTCGAAAACCCTTTTGTGTAGCCTTCTATACTTAACCTGTGCCTCGACTATGTCATCCATGATCCTGTCCTTCAGATTGACTCATGGCTGGACATCCCCCCTATGTCATCCTCTAACCATGATAGATAATAGTACACATGACCGACGTAATACCTGTCTGGCTCAATGTTTTCTTCTATAATGATATTTTGGTTCCACATAAGTTGTGCCTTAAACTTTAATGGAATGACATCTCCTTTGAAATCTGCCTTGTATTGGACCATTTTGGAAACTCGAGGTATGACCCATTTCCTCCCCGCTTTCCTTATTACCCTTATAGGAGCATAAGGATAGATGCCTCGCATGCCGATCAGTACCAGATGAATAGTCTTTCTTGACCTGATGATGAACTCACTGCTAGGAAACCACTCAAACATCCAATGTACCTACTCGTCTATCAGATTGCTAAAGAAACGCGCCCAACTTACAACATTTCCAGGTTGTGCAAACCTCTCTGGGATAAATGTCATTTTCTTTGGGTGATGGTTAGATATGTAGTCATTCAAAAGCGGTCACAGAAGTTCTTGATGATACTCTCCTCTCTAAAAGTGTTCTAACAACCAGATTTGTAGTAAAAGATTACAACCCTCAAAGTATCCGAATCCCTGCTTGCACCGATCAAGAGCTGTCACGACCCAACCGATGAGCCGCTACGGGCATCCGGTACCTTACTCAACCGAGTACCAACAAAACGTATCTTTTCGTATCATACTATCATAGATAACTAAACCAGAGAGGCTGCCATAAAATAGGTAGAATACAACATGTAATACCAACTTATACATAAGACATATGGGCCTCTAAGACCAAAATAACCACTTGTATACTGAACATAGGCCGACAAGGCCATACAATCTTTTACGTACATGACATCTGTCTACAAGTCTCTAAAAATACATAATTTTTATAAAGGTCGAGACAGAGTCACGCCATACCAAACAATACACGTCTAAATTATACTAACCAAACAAGCAACTCCGAAGCAAATGGAGAGCACCAACATCTTCCGCTGAGCTGATAGCCTACTTGGAGGGCTCTCGACCTATCTATCGGAACCTGCAAGCATGAAATGCAGCGTCTCCAGGCAAAAGGGATGTCAATACGAATAATGTACCGACTATATAAGGCACATAAATAAGTACATAACTGACATGGAAGAAATATAGAGTAAATGACTCAACCTGTAAGTCTGGATAACTCTATAAATTATGAAATAATTATAATGTCATGCATATGCATATGAATGTCATGTCGTGCATAGGTCATGTTTCATAACATCATTAGGCCTCTGAGGGCATCCCATCATATCATCTCGGCCACTGTGGGCAAAATCATCAACGTATACCAGTTGATCAGGTGGTGGTGCGTATATAACGCCGTAACCTTTTCCCATATCCCATATACATATATATACGCGTATATAACGCCATCTGGTCATGAGTCAATGTACATGTATAAATACAAAAAATGCATAAAAAATACGTTAATAAAATTTCTCGGAATGTCATAAAAATAATATGCCTGTGATTAATATTATGAAGTATATTTTTTTCAGACCCATG
Source organism: Nicotiana tabacum (assembly GCF_000715075.1). Taxonomy (NCBI): domain Eukaryota; kingdom Viridiplantae; phylum Streptophyta; class Magnoliopsida; order Solanales; family Solanaceae; genus Nicotiana; species Nicotiana tabacum. The sequence continues at coordinate 61,034,380 of NC_134097.1, forward strand.
AACAGAAGATATAATAATAGAATACATGGGGAATCAAGAACATAAGTATCTCTAGCATTTCTATGAACAAAGTCATTTATGGAAGTTGTGCCTTTTCTCGTTTAATTTGTTTCGTATGGATCATGCCAAAAAGAAAGGAGGGATAACCTTAATATACCCGGACCGATTCTCTTGAAAATGCCTCTAACACACGTCTTTTGTGACGAACACATAATGATGGATCGAAGTAGGGGAAAATTCATATGATATTCTTGAGAAGGATTGCACCGTACTCCCTTAGAATCACAAAATACCGTTACCTTTATGTAGTATAACTTTGTATGAAATCTCACATTTTTGGAATTCTTGAAGATCCATAAAAGCTCATGTTACTAATTTTTTTGAAATCTCACGTTATTGAAATGAAGCTTACGTCCAGGAGTTCAAAATGAGTTCTCTGAAGTTATTTCTCTTTTAGTTGTATAGAAATGTCATTTTCTTAACTTTGCAAAGTTTTGCACTTTTCCAATAAAGATATCATCCCATCTTCACGTGTAACCGAATTATCATTTGGTCTAATGACTCATTTGCATACTTTGCCACCATGGCTAAGCTTATGCCATGTGCCAATTCCAAAAAAGGCTCGTATCCATTTAATACCATAATTATTTCCACCATTAATCAATTATCCACATAATTGAGAATTATCTTAAATTACTTAAAATACTACTCATTTTTAACACATCTTATATACCTTACTATTATGGTCATATGTTACCTTGTATGGCACTAGCCCATAAATACTGAGTATTTTAGCTCGGGTCGTATTTTATCCCAACATATCAAACTTGGACGAAAATTCATTTCCTTTGACTTGCTTCCCATCTCACCTTCACGAATTTACACATCACTTGTTTGAAATGGCATAATCTTTATAATCTCCAAATAATCTTTTCCTTGGACTGATGTCAATTACCTTACGACAAATTCAACATACAGTACTACAGGGTGCAACATTGTCGTAATTTAATACTGCGAAGCGTAACATCATCGTAATATAATACTGCAAGGCGTAACATCATTGTAAAATAATACTGCAAAGCGTAACATCATTGTAATATAACACTGCAGGACGTTATATCGACATAATATTGCGGGGGGTAACATCATTTCCCTCTTTGGAACATTCGTCCTCGAATGTTGACTAACGCTCTTATAATTTTCATAACTTATAGCTCTTGTGAATACCTTAATACTCTCCTTTCCATTTAGGCAGTTGTTCTGTGAATAAATCCAAAGGCCAGGGCATTCCCCCTTTAGGCCTATTTCCCACGCCATGACTTGTGATCAAATTCCTTCCAATCTCGTAACTGTTGCTACCTCCTATCATGCAGCCTCTACGATACTGACCTTGTCAGTGTGCCTATGCGACTCTTCTCTCCTTTTTCCTCCAGCTTTTAGCCAATCTCTAGGCCTTACTTTGTAAACATATACAAGGCTTAATAGAATGCCTCTCTCGGCATCTATAGGTGTACTGAAGTTCTTCGCTCGATACTGTCACGCCCAAGCCTAAGGGTGAGACCGGCACTCAGTGCCTCACCTATACTTGCGTATCACTTGCGACTAAGAGTCTCTGAACATGTAATGTCATACTTTGGCCATGGGCCACATTACAAGATAATGTGCGATGCAAAATATAAAAGAAAACTGAATAGAGACTAACTGACTAAATGTCAACACAAGGCTGGGCTGGCAAGGCCGTCATAATTACTACAACTGACAAGCCAACAAAATATATATACAGGGCCTATAGGCCCAACATACTGCACTAACTGACAAGATATGTCTACAAGCCACTACTGATAGATGTACTGCGATCGGAACAGGGCCCCGACCTACCCATATCCTATCTACATATATACACAAGATGCATACCAAAACTTCTACACCCGGCAACTCCGAAGGTCGGGGAGCTTACCGATAAAGCTGAACTCGGGCAAACACCTACTGGGGAGGTCTACCCGTCTGTCTATCTGAACCTGCACGCACGAAATGCAGCGTCCCCGGAAAGGGACGTCAGTACGAAATAATGTACCGAGTATGTTAGGCAATGTACTGAAAGCTGAAACTGAACTGATAACATAATAACTGAAAGCAACTGAGAGTCAAATAAATCTGAAGATATGCTCATATGTTGATAATGACTCAACTCTCTCAATATAGTAAGTAAAATAGATGTCCGGCAATATAGTAAGTAAAATAAATGTCCGGCCCTATAAGGCTCGATACGTGTAACTGCTCAGCCATAGTAGGCTCGCTCATAGACACCCAGCCATACTAGGCTAGGTATCTCGTCCATTCCGGGATCGCTCATAGGCGCTCGGCCACAGTAGGCTCGGTATATAACTTACCATCTAATCAGAGGTTTCCCAATAGGGGCCTGCCCATCGATTATAGCTCGATGGTAATGAAAATACTTTAACACTATATATATAAATTCTCTGCTCTTTTGACTGGAAGAAGAAAATACTCAATTGAATATGAAGTCTCGATAAGGAGAATATCGTAACTTACAAAACTAGGAAAATAATTAAATCATACATATGTTTCAAATGTGCCATTGAAACTAGGAAAATAACTAAATCATACATATGTTTCAAACGTGCCATTGAAACTAGGAAAATAACTGAATCGTACATCAGTACACTACAAAGGTATAGAATAAGATAATCATGCAAAAGTTAGTGACCAATTAAGATAACAAACACTCTTAACTACGTTGAAATAAACTTGCGAGACTAGCAAAATATACATAAATTTCAGGATATGAATTTTTCTTTATTTTTTGTTATTAAACTCGTGTAATTACGAGATCATGCCAAAATGAAAGAAAGCTTAGCCTTAAAATACTTGGAGTAGAAAAAAATCCGTATGATATCTTTGAAAAAAAGGTACACCGTACTCCCTTAGAACCGCACAATTTTAAGTTGCTAAATCTTGTTTTAACCGTTAAAACTTGTAGAATCTGATCTTAATGTCTTTGAGAATGAAGCTTAAAAGAGATTATTTTTTTAAGAGTAAATACATTTTCCTCCTTCTGTAATGCCTTAGAAAATGAATTATTTTGTTTTAGTTGAAAGACTTTGAAGTACATAACCTTTCCTCCTTCTGTAAGGCATTAGAAAATGTAATATTTTGTTTTAGTTGAAAGACTTTGATTAGGCCATTTCTTGGAAATGAAAAACATTATAATTCTTTGACAACTTAGCAAGGAATGATATTAGTCATTCCTTTATAAGATGGCTAGCTTCCACGTGGGGTTGGAGGTGGGATATTTAATATTTATTCACTTATTAGGTAATTAGATAATGTCTCGTTACCCGGTAATTAACCAATTACCCGTATAATTAAAATCGTCTCATATTACTTAAAATTCTACTTATTTTAAGTATACTTTATATATATTACTATCACGGTCATATGATACCTTGTATGGTATTAGTCCATAATCGGTATTAACGCTCGGCCCGTATTTTATCCAAATCGACAACCTTCAACGAAACTCATTTTCTTTAATTCGTGTACCCTTTCCTTCATGACACTTACTTATTGCTTGTTATAAATAGCATAAATATGCTAACCTCCAGATAATCCCATCCCCGGGTCTACGTCAATTAACTGAAGATAAAACTTTAACGTACGAAAATGCGAGATGTAACATCCTTTCCTCCTTAGAAACATTCGTCCTCGAATGTCTACTCTCAGATGCTTTAGGATTTCTTTTTGGCCGGAGTCTCTTCCGTACACTAGACTAAAACCAACCTGCAGCGAGAAAATATACTATACACGCCACACATGGCCACTATCTATAAATAGCAACACTTGGCTTCACACAATTGCCCATTATAAATTCTGAGAGTTAAAAATGAGAGCTTGCCTGATGACCTACTGGCCTGAATAGAGCTGTGCTCAAAGAGTTTATACCCTCGAGTCATATCTTCAGCTTGAAATAGGTGGGGGTATTTAGACTTCATTTCTTCCTCTTCTTTCCACACCATCTCTTCTACCTTCTTACTTCTCAATAAAACCTTTACGGACGCTATCTGCTTATTTTGTAGCTTGCGGATTTGTCGGTCTAGGATGGAAACCGAAATTTCCTCGTATGAAAATTCCTCTGTAATCTGTACATCATCTATGGGAACCACTTGGGTAGGATCGCCAATGCACTTTTGTAATATAGATACGTGAAAAACCGGATGAATAGACTTCAATTTCGAGGGCAATTCTAACTCATAAGCTACTTGGCCCAGTCTCTGAATGATCCTATAAGGCCCAATATACCGTGGGCTAAGCTTGTATTTCTTGCCAAATCTCATTACACCTTTCATAGGTGAGACCTTTAAGAATACCCAGTCATTAACTCCGAACTATAAATCTCATCGCCGCACGTCAAAATATGACTTTTGACGACTCTGAGCTGTCAACAGTTGCTCCCGGATAAGCTTTACTTTTTCTATGGCCTACTGAACCAGGTCTGGACCATATAACCCAGATTCTCTAACATCAAACCACCCTATAAGAGATATGCACCTGCGCCCATACAAAGCCTCGTACAGAGCCATCTGGATACTAGAGTGGTAACTGTTATTATATGCAAACTTGATAAGGGGTAGATGTTCATCCCAGCTTCTTTTAAAATCTAGCACACATGCTCGCAACATATCCTCGAGCGTCTGAATCGTGTGCTCGCTTGTCCATCCATTTGTGGATGAAAAGCTGTGCTGAGATTCACTTGAGTCCCTAGACCTTTCTGAAATGACCTCCAAAAATGTGCTATAAACTGGGCCCCACGGTCAGATATAATAGATACGGGTACTCTGTGTAGTCGCACTATCTCCTTAATATATAATTTTGCATAATCCTCTACTGTATATGTATATCTGACTGGTAGGAAATGAGCTGATTTTGTGAGCCTGTTGACTATTACCCATATGGAATCAAACTTACAATGGGAACGAGGTAAACCTGCGATAACGTCCATGTTTATCTCCTCCCATTTCCATGTTGGGATCTCTATAGTCTGTATTAGCCCTCCGGGCTTCTGGTGCTCTATTTTCACCTGCTGGCAACTATGGCATTGAGCGATATACTCAGCAATGTTCTTCTTCATATCGTTCCACCAATACACATCCTTAATGTTATGATGCATCTTTGTTGACCCAGGGTGAATGAAATACCATGAATAATGTGCCTTTGACATAATCCTGTCTCGTAGCCCTGCTATATCTGGAACATACAAACGACCCATGTATCTGAGAACCCCATCTCCTTTGAGTTCTAACAATGGCTTCTTCTGTTGTGGAACCCGCTCTATCAACTTGACTAACTCTGGATCCTTGTACTGCCTCTCCTTTACTTCATCTATGAGAGATGATTTTGCAGTATTTTGGAGTACAACTCCTCCATTGCCAGAGTCTACTAACCGAACCCCCAAACAAGCCAATTGATGAATCTCTCTTGTTAATTGTCTTTTCTCAACCTCTACATGTGCTAAGCTACCCATAGATCGACGACTTAAGGCATCTGCTACAACATTAGCTTTCCTTGGATGGTAGAGAATGTTAACATCGTAATCTTTCAATAACTCAAGCCATCGCCTTTGTCGCAAATTCAAATCTTTTTGCTTGAACTTATATTGCAGGCTTTTATGATCTATGAACACATCACATGAACACCATATAAATAATGTTACCATATCTTAAGTGCATGGACAACCACAACTAATTTGAGGTCGTGGGTCGGATAATTCGCTCATGCTTCTTTAACTGCCTTGAAGCATACACAATTACTTTCCCATGTTGCATCAAGACACATCCTAACCCGACACCCGAGGCATCACAATACATGGAATAACCATCTAGACCTTTTGGAAGTGTTAGAACTGGCGCTGAGGTCAACCTGTTCTTAAGCTCTTGGAAACTCTGCTCACAGGCCTCTGTCCACTGAAACTTAGTCACTTTCTGCGTCAGCTTTGTTAATGGTGCTGAAAGAGAAGAAAAACCCTCTAAGAACCTTCGGTAATATCCTGCTAAGCCTATAAAGCTACAAATCTCTATCGGAGTGGTAGGTCTAGGCCAGGATTTCACAGCCTCAATCTTCTGAGTGTCTACCTATATACCTCCGTCAGATACTATGTGCCCCAAGAATGCTACGGACTTCAACCAGAACTCACACTTAGAAAACTTAGCATACAATTTATTATCATGAAGGGTTTGGAGTACCACTCGCAGGTGATCCACATGCTCATCCTCTGAACGTGAATAAACCAGAATATCAGCAATAAAGACTATCATGAATAGATCTAAATATGGTCGGAATAAGCTATTCATCAAGTCCATAAATATGGCAAGTGCATTCGTCAACCCGAAAGATATGACAAGGAACTCGAAGTGGCCATATCAGGTCCTGAAGGCTATCTTAGGAATATCTTTCTCCTGAACTCTGACTTGGTGGTACCTTGACCTCAAATCTATTTTTGAAAAGCATCTAGCTCCCTGCAACTGATCAAACAAGTCATATATCCTTGGAAGTGGATATTTATTCTTAATAGTTACCTTGTTCAGTTGCCTATAATCGATACACATCCTCAACGAGCCATCTTTCTTCCGTACAAATAGTACCAGTGCACCCCACGGTGAGGTACTGGGTCTGATGAAACCTTTCTCCAGTAAATCTTTTAACTGCTCCTTCAGCTTATTCAATTCGGGAGGTGCCATTCTATACAGAGGGATAGATATTGGTTGCGTTCCCTGAAGCAAATCGATGACAAAATCAATCTCTAGCTCTGGAGGAATACCTGGAAGTTCATCTGGAAATACATCCACGTACTCCTTTACTACTGGAATAGACTGAAGTGTAGGTATCTCAGCATCTGTATATTTAACTCGCACAATATGATAAATGTACCCTTTTGTGATCATTTTCCTCGCCTTCCGATAGGAATCAAACCTGCCTCTGGGTGTCACTGTATTACCTACCCATTCAAGGAATGGCTCACCCGGAAAATGAAATCTAGCTATCTTTGCTCGATAATCAACTATGTCATAACAAGCTCCCAACTAGTCCATGCCCATGATAGCATCGAAATCCAACATCTCTAGTTCAACTAGGTCGGCTGAGGTCTGACAACCACAAACAGATATCGTACAACCTCAGTAAACGCGCTAGCGATAATCGATTCTCCGACCGGTGTAGATACCGCAAAAGGTTCAATTAGTATTTCAGGCACTATACCAAATTTTCTCGCGACAAATGGGGTAATACATTATAAAGTAGATCCTGGGTCTATCAAGGCATAAACATCATGAGAACAAATGGTCAACGTACCTGTCACAATGTCTGGTGAGCACACTTGGTCCTGTTGACCGGCTAGCGCATAGATACGATTCTAGTTACCACCTGAAGTGGACCCTCTACCTCTGCCTCGACCTCTACCAGCCGAAGACTGAGACTCACTCCCTGAAGGATGCACGGACATAGCTGATCCTGTTGCTGAGTTTGCTGGTTGAGCCATTCCCCCAAAATCTCTATTTGGGCAATCTCGCATCATATGCCCTGGACGTACACATGTATAACAAGCATCGGAACTGGCTCGGCATTGTCCCAAGTGTCTTCGATCGTAGATGGCACACTGCGGCGGAAACGGACCTGTTTTCCTCGAACCTCATTGTCGCTGCAAACTTGATGCTTGAGAGCTCTCACCTGGTCCTGACCGAGTATAGCGGTCATACCTGTAACCGTGTAGCTGAGGTGGCGGAGGTCTAGGTGGCCATTCGAAGTACTGGGGCCTGTAACTACACTGAGATTGCTCCTGAGATCTGGCAAATCTCATCCTCTTCCGCTGCCCTGACTTAGTCCTCTCCGTATCCTGCTGCTGGCGCTTACTCCTTTCAATATTCTGGGCAAATTCCTGAATCCAGGAGATATCCATACTATCCTATAATGTAGCGGTGGCACATGCCTCGATTAACTCTGGGGCTAACCCTACTATAAACCTGTGGATCCTGTCCTGCATAGTAGCAACTATGGATGGTACATATCTGGCCAATGAGTCAAAACAGAGACTACACTCTCGAACACTCAAATTGCCCTGCTTGAGGTCTAGAAACTGATCGAGTTCGGCCTATCGGATCTCTCGCGGTAAGTACTGGTCAAGGAAGGCATCTGAAAAATTCTCCCAAATAGCAGGAGGTGCATCACGTACCCTAGACCTTTCCCATCCCTCGTACCAAAGGATGGCTATATCTCGGAGTCGATAAGTTGCTAACTCAACTGCCTCTTTCTTCGTGGCATGCATAGCCCGAAAGATCCTATGAAGTTGATCTATGAAATCCTACGAGTCCTCCCTTTGATCCGTCCCCATGAACTCTAGGGGAATCAAAGCGATAAACTCTCGGACCCTTGAACTCCCAAATCCCTTAGAAGCTCCTGCACTAGCGGATGCTGTAGCCTGTTGCTGGGTTGCTACCAACTGTGCCAACAAATGCACCCCACTTCTCAAGTCCTGATCTGATGGAAGTGGAGGGGGAACTGGATGTGAGGTCTCCCTAGGAATCTCCTCAGGTGGCGGAGGATCCGGTAATCGCTGGGTAGGGGTCTCTCCCTGCGACTCCGATTGGTACCCATCTACTGGGGGTACCCTGCTAGTTCCCTCACATACTACTTGCTGTTCCTCTCCTCTAGCTAGCCGTAGTCTTTCTAGTTACCGTCATCTGTGCATGCAAATGTTAACACGTAAGTTTAACTCAAATTTCCTATAACTCAGTGCTACAACACGATTTAGATTTGAAATAAGGGTAACCAACTACTAAATGTCCTGTAGTCTCCTGATTATATAATGTGGTGCACCACACATTTATAAATAAGACCCTACTAGACACGGCTTGTAGACTCCCTAGGACAGAACTGCTATGATACCACTTTTGTCATGCCCCAAGCCTAGAGGCGAGACCGGCACTCAATGCCTCACCTATCCTTGCTTATCACTTGTGACTAAGAGTCTCTGAATATGTAATGTCATACTTTGGTCATGGGCCACATTATAAGATAATGTGCGATGCAAAATATAAAAACTGAATAGAGACTAACCCTGACTAAATGTCAACATAAGGCTGGGCCGACAAGGCCGTCATAATTACTACAACTGACAAGCCAACAAATATACATACAGGGCCTACAGGCCCAACATACTACACTAACTGATAGGATATGTCTACAAGCCTCTACTGATAGATGTACTGTGATCGGAATAGGGCCCCGACCTACCCATATCCCATCTACACAAGATGCACACCAAAACTTCTAGACCCGACAACTCTGAAGGACGGGGAGCTTACCGATAAGGCAAACACCTACAGGGGAGGTCTATCCGTATGTCTGTCTGAACTTGCATGCATGAAATGCAGCGCCCCTAGGAAGGGACGTCAGTATGAAATAATGTACCGAGTATGTAAGGCAATGTATTGAAAGTTGAAACTGAACTGAACTGATAATATAATAATTGAAAGCAACTGAGAGTCAAAGAAAATCTAAAGATATGCTCATATGCTGATACTAACTCAACTCCCTCAATATGGTAAGTAAAATATTTGTCCGGCCTTATAAGGCTCGGTATATATTTATATATCTGCTCTGCCGTAGTAAGCTCGCTCATAGGCACTCGGCCATACTAGGCTCTGTATCTCGACCAACTAGGCTCACTCATAGACGCTCGACCACAATAGGCTCGATGTATAACTTACCATCTGATCAGAGGTTGCCCAATAAGGGCCTGCCCATCGATTATAGCTCGATGGTAATGAAAATAGTTTAATACTATATATATAAATTCTATGCTCTCTTGACTGGAAAAAGGAAATACTCAATTGAATATGAAGTCTCGATAAGGTGAATATTGTGACTTATAAAACTAGGAAAATAACTGAATCATACATATGTTTAAAACGTGCCATTGAAACTAGGAAAATAACTAAATCATACATCTATGCTCTCATGTTGATCATCTCGGACTGTTAACTTGCATTCTTGTCGTGAGCTTCAGCTACTTCTAACTTGAATTGAATTCTAAATTGACTTCCCTTGTTCTCCAGGTGGGCGCCTAATTGCAAAAACTTGAAATGTATTCCCTTGTTCTCTAAGTGGGCACCTGATTGCCAAAACTTGAACTGTATTCCTTTGTTCTCCAGGTGGGCGCCTGATTGCCAAAACGTGAACTGTATTCCCTTGTTCTACAGGTGGGCACCTAATTGACAAAAACTTGAAATGTATTCCCTTGTTCTCTAGGTGGGCGCCTGATTGCCAAAACTTGAACGCTATTGCCTTGTTATCCAGGTGGGCGCCTGATTGCCGAAACTTGAACTATATTCCCTTGTTCTCCAGGTGGGCGCCTGATTGCCGAAACTTGAACTGTATTTCCTTGTTCTCCAGGTGGGCGCTAGATTGCCAAAAAGTTGAACTGTATTCCCTTGTTCTCTAGGTGGGCCCCTGATTGCCAAAACTTGAACTATATTCCATTGTTCTCCAGGTGGGCACCTGATTGACAAAAACTTGAACTGTATTCCCTTGTTCTCCAGGTGGGCGCCTGATTGCCAAAACTTGAACGGTATTCCCTTGTTCTCCAGGTGGGCTGCTAATTGCCAAAACTTGAACTGTATTCCCTTGTTCTCCAGGTGGGCGCCTGATTGCCAAAACTTGAAATGTATTCCCTTGTTCTCCAGGTGAGCGCCTGATTTCCAAAAACTTGAACTGTATTCCCTTGTTCTCCATGTGGGCGTCTGATTGCCAAAACTTGAACTATATTCCCTTGTTCTCCAGGTGGGTGCTTGATTGCCAAAACTTGAACTGTATTCCCTTGTTCTCCAGGTGGGCGCCTGATTGCCAAAAACTTGAACTGTATTCCCTTGTTCTCCAGGTGGGCGCCTGATTGCCAAAACTTGAACTGTATTCCCTTGTTCTCCATGTGGGTGCCTGATTGCCAAAACTTGAACTGTATTCCCTTGTTCTCCAGGTGGGTGCCTGATTGCCAAAACTTGAACTGTATTCCCTTGTTCTCCAGGTGGGCGCCTGATTGCCAAAACTTGAACTGTATTCCCTCGTTCTCCAAGTGAGCGCCTGATTACACAAACTTGAACTGTATTCCTTTATTCTCCAGGTAGGCGCCTGATTTCCAAAACTTGAATTATATTCCCTTGTTCTCCATGTGGGCACTTGATTGCCAAAACTTGAACTATATTCCCTTGTTATCCAGGTGGGCGCCTGATTGCCAAAACTTGAACTGTATTCCCTTATTCTCCAGGTGGGCGCCTGATTGCCTAAACTTGAACTGTATTCCCTTATTCTCCAGGTGGGCGCCTGATTGCCGAAACTTGAACTGTATTCCCTTGTTCTCCAGGCGGGCGCCTGATTGCCGAAACTTGAACTATTTTACCTTGTTCTCCAGGCGGGCGCCTGATTGCCAAAACTTGAATTATATTCCCTTGTTCTCCAGGTGAGCGCTTGATTGCCGAAACTTGAATTGTATTCCCTTGTTCTTTATGTGGGCGCCTGATGCAAAACTTGAAATGTATTCCCTTGTTCTCCAGGTGGGCGCCTGATTGCCGAAACTTGAACTATATTCCCTTGTTCTCCAGGTGGGCGTCTGATTGCCGAAATTTGAACTATATTCCCTTGTTCTCTAGGTGGGCACCTGCCATTACAACAAAACAGACAAAACAAAAGAAACTTTTCTGCCCTAGTTTGGTATCTGGGTGCATATGTGAGTGTTAATCGAATCATGTTACCCAAAAGAGCTCTAAGAATTTAAAAGCTAAATCCCATTATCCAGGAGGGCCCTGAAAATTATATCTTATCTTAAGAGTGAAAACTTGAAAGCTAAATTCTATTTTCTAACGGTAAAACTTACGCTAAATCTCATTATCTATGAGGGTCCTAAAAACTTAAAATTAAATCTCATTACCCAGGAAGGTCCTGACAACTTAAAACTACATCCCATTATCAGGAGGGTCCTGAACACTTAAAACTAAATCTCATTATCCAGGAGGGTCCCGAACAGCCGAGAATGAACTTACCTAAGCCATGCTCTCTTCTTGTAGGATCTCTACAGAACAAACAAAATTCCTTGCCCCTGAACCATGCTTTTCTTATGGAGGGTTACTGCAGATCGAACAAATTTTCTTTCCCCTTCTTAAACCGCCTTTGTGCTGGCATAATTTGGGCACGACACTTGAAAAATTCAAGCTTCCAAGCTTTGATTTGGACATAGTCTTAGTCCCTATTTCAAACAAAGAAAACGTGTGAGTTTAAACATGGTGGTTGGTTTATGGCCTTGACTTCGAGAGCGATTGCTCCTTCACTTCCCATGATAACTTTGATTTCAACTCGAATGACCTTGCTTGTTTATTGACTAACCACTTTCTCTGTCACCCTTACCATAGAAAATACCTCTGATCCGTTCAAACCCAACCTCCTCTATCTGTTGCATTTTGCTCATGAATTGACATTTACCGAACCTTTGTATTTCACATGAATCCCAAAACACGTTGATTTTTACCAACTCAGTGCGCTTGCTGTTCTTTCCTAACGTATGCTACTAGCCTTGGCCTTTAGGTCTATTGCTCCTTCATTTGCCATGATAACTTTGATTTCCACTTGGAAGACCTTGCTTGTTATTGGTTAACCACTTTCTCTGCAACCTTATCACAGAAAATACCTTTGATCCGTTCAAACCCAACACCCTCGCATACCATCTAATATAACCATGTAGCTTCTTATATCGATGGTTCATTTTTTGCTGCTTTTCTTTGAGTTCTTTAGCCAATTTGATTTCCTTTTTGCTCCCTCTTGTGATGATTCTTGTTAAATACCGTAGATAAATTCTTTCCTATTTTGTCCATCTATCCTGTTGAATTGAAATCAATATCCAAGGTGATCTATAGTTGTCCGCTATACGCATCCACCAAATTCCTGCCCAATACCTTCTTCTTGTAACCTTAGACATTGCCATGTTAAGAATATCTGTGCCTGCATTATCGTGTATTGTCACCTTGAGTCCTATTGAGACCATTGTATCAGTAGACATCTCAGAACTGATGGAGCAATGCATGGCCATCATTCTGGTCGTTAAACTGATCCTATAGTATTGCAAGAGAGTCCTAGTCACAGTTGTCATGGTTGTGCATGCCTCTTTTCCTTCTTCAAGGGAATGACCACATAGTGCTAATACCACCCAATAAAGTCGTAGTAAGAGGCAATGCATGAGTACACCAGAATTCCTTCGATGTTTTTTGTGATTGTGTTATTGAATTCCTGCCTCTCTTGAATTCTAGACCTGTTCAATGTGTTTCAGTGTTTGGCACCCTATTTTGGAGGTCACATTACAATATTGCATTAGAGTGCAGTTCCATGATGTGTAATGTTTTGCCATAGGTGATTGCCAATATTCCTTGTCGCTCAGTAACATGTCCAAACAATTGTTCGTTTGTTGCTTGATTATTTCCAGTTTTAAGGGATGGTCTCGATGCCTCCAGGCCCTTTTGTTATTCCAAATTGTCACAGTATTAGAAATTACTTGGATGCTCAATGTTGGATCTCGATTGTCCAGGTCTCCTTTTGCTTTGTGTAAAATTGCTAAGCTTATGCCTCCTATTGTTGCTTTATCAAGGGAATGAGCATCAATAGCTAATACCAACCTTAAAAGCTGCAGCAAATAGGAGTGCATAACTATATAAATTTCACCTGCAAAAAAGAAAGCTATGTCAGAGAAAAAGACCTTTAATTCCTCCTCCCGAAGGATGTGGAGTTGGTATTCTATAGATGTATGAAATAGGCGCGCATAACGATCAACGAGACAGGCGTGCATTAAAAAAATACAAAGCAACGTTGTTCTTTTGTGTGTTTCCAGTTTTTTCTCAAAATCAGGCGTTCCCCAGCATGTTGGTGCTACATCCAATATCTTTAGCCATTCAAGTTGTGCTAGATTATCAGAGTGCATTTGTATTATAACTGAATGAGTCAGAAGTTGTCGCAGCATCAGAAATCTTAACAAATATTGCTCTATTCGCTTATGCATGCATGGTTTAATGTCGACTACTGCAAATTTCCATGAAAAAATGCTGCTGCCTAAGATGAGCATCTGAGTACCCAGCTTGGCCTCTACATGTATGCCCACCCTTGAGATCCTTTAAATGGCATGAGCCACCATCTGAACATCCCTCAATAGGCATGTCAAAGATGCCTGATCACGACCTGTATTTAAGGGAAAACCAGCATCACAATGTACTCCTCCCAAGTTGTTTGTCCATGATGGTCTGAACTTTCCTCTGTAGTTATCCTCCTCCTTTGGATCTTACTCATTAATTCCTTACAACCTTCACCCTCAAATATGGGCATTGGAGTTTGTCTTGATTGACTATTTTCCTTCCCTTTGAATCCAGCTACCAAAAGCCATGGCATTCAATTTCTCCTATATCGAGAGCATAGTTGGCAAGGTATTCCTCTAGTTTGTTTCCTTCCCTGTAGATGTGTGACACCCTGTAATTACCACTGCCCATTAGTTGCCAAATTTCCTCCATATATTTGACAATACACCAAGGAGGTTTCCACAGTTGTTCAACAAATTTCTTTATCGACATGGAATCAGTTTGCAGCCAAACATTATTGTAATTGTGCTCATTGCATATCCTTAAGGCCTCCAGAAATGCAAGTGCTTCAGTTTCAGTATTGGTTACCTCATTAATCTCCTTTCCAAGAGCATAAATAACATCACCTTCCTGATTCCTCACACAAACTCCAATTGAACTCCTTCCCGGATTCCCCCTCGAAGAACCATCAGTGTTGACTTTAACCCATCCCTCACTAGGCATCTCCCAGATTACTTTTTCATATGTTAGCCTTGAGGTATAGTTTTCCAGCATCTGTAATAACTCATGACATTTATGAGGGATATTAGTAATACTAGGCTTCCTAACTCAAATAAGAGTTTGAAGAGATGAAGAAACCTGGTAGATTACCCTACTGATTGTGACTGCCTCTCCATATTTGTAACCATTTCTCCTTTTTCACAATTCCCAGACTATGCAAGAGGGTAGTGATTGCATGATAGGCTTTATTCTAGGAATCACACTAGCAGTCCAACACTTTATGATCGCCTGATGAATTGATAATCCTTCTATTCGTATTCCATCTATGGTAAGGAAGTATTTCCATACTAACTTTGCAGCATTAGAGGTGAAGAATAAATGTGTCAATGACTCTTCCTGTGGTTCAGTGCAGCACCAACACCTTGAGGGCATACAATATCCCAACCTTTTCAAAAAATCATCAAGGGGTAACTTAGCCTTCCACACTTTCCACATAAAAAAGGAAATCTTGAATGGCCATTCTTTCACCCAAATCATTTTATAAGCCAGGCGTGGGTCATTCCTCCTCCTCAAATAGTCCCAAGCAGACTTGACACTAAAATTTCCTCGTGATTGTAGCATCCAGTAAGGCATGTCCGAGTAATTTTCCATCACTGGTGGCTTAATCCTTTCCAGAATATGCATAGAAAATTCCATAGGTAAAGCTTCTTGAATTTTCTCCACATTCCACATGCCATCCTCCACTACATCATTCACATTACGAATAGATTCATCAATCCTAAATACTTGTGGAACTAGGAAATAAAGAGCTCCCAGTCCTGTCCAGTTATCAAACCAATATAGGGAGGATCCCATCTTAGGGTGTCAAGTGATTTGATGTTCAATACTATCTCTGTATTCCAGCATTTTCCTCCAAATATGAGACCCCTTTCTCCAAGGCACAATTACAACATTTAACTTCTTGCAATACTTCTGGCACATGAATGAAATCCATAGGCTTGACTTGGTTCTAAAATTCCACCACAATTTGCAGAACAACACCTTTGATACATCATATAGTGATCTAAAACCAATGCCCCCCTCCTCACAAGGCATACACAAATTATTCCATGAAGCCTAGTGCCTACTAGTTCCTCCTATAGCACTGCTCCAAAAAAATTGAGCAAATATTTTGTGTAACTGTTTATGACATAATGTGGAGGGTTTACAGCTGAGAGTAGATGAATTGTCATACTCTGCAACACATGAGATATCAAAACTGCCCTGCCTCCTACTGATAGCAACTTCCCTTTCCAAGCTTGTAGTTTGTCCACGATTTTAGTAATCAAATCTTGATAGTAATCCTTCTTCCTTCTAGAGTAAAAGATAGGACATCCAAGATATGTAAAAGGAAAATCATTCCTTCCAATTCCAGTGATTCTTTCTACCTTTGTGGCAACCTCCCTCTCCACCAAGTGATGCATATAGACTGCAGACTTGCTCTTGTTTACAAGCTGACCAGAGGCTACTTCATAAGCATTCAAAACTTCCATCACCAACCTAAGAGAAGTAGAATCAGATGAGGAAAAAATGATAGTGTCATCTGTATATGCCAAGTGATTTATCTTAGGGCTCCATTTAGGCATACCATATCCACAAAAGTAAAGATTCAAGTGCAAATAGTTTAGACCCCTAGACAAGGCTTCAATAGCTAGTATGAATAGTGTTGGTGATAGGGGATCCCCTTGCTTGACACCCCTAGTTGATTTGAAAAAACCAAAAGGTTGTCCATTTATTAGTACTGAATACCAATTGTTTGAAACAATTCCAAACACCATTCCTATGAATCTCTCATCAAATCCCATCTTCCTCAGCACCTTTGTTAAGAATAACCAGGAGAGCCTATCATAGGCCTTAGCCATGTCTAGCTTAATGACCATATTAGGACTTCCTTGGTTCTCAATCTAATGTCAGTTATGATTTCCTGGGTCAACAACACATTCTCAGTAATGCTCCTTCCTTTTACAAATCCTGCCTGCTCCTCACTAATAATGTTAGGAAGAAATCCTACTAATCTTTCATGAATAACCCTTGAAATAATTTTGTTGGAAAAGTTTCTAAGGCTTATGGGCCTCAAATCAGAGAAAGTTGTCACCTTCTTCTTCTTTAGTAATAAGACAAGGTTGGTATGAGTGATACATTTAGGCAATTCATGTCCATTGAATACAGCTCTAACCATGTCATAAATGTCATCTCCAATGATATCCCAGCAAAATTGATAGAAACAACATGTAAATCCATCTGGTCCACCTGCACTCTCCCCATTTAATCCTAGAACTGCTTTTTTCACCTCTTTCTTATTTGGTTGCATCAGTAGTTCAACATTTTGATCTGCATATATCAAGGTAGGGATGTGGTCTAGGATATGGAATCTTGTGGGGATATCATTTTCAGTGAATTGGTTCTTGAAAAAACTCACTGCCTCTTCTGCAATTTCTTCATCTTGTTCAATCCAAGCACCTGTGCTATTTTGTATTCTTTTGATCTGAAGCTTCTTCCTTCTGCCATTTACATGTGTATGGAAAAATTTAGTATTTCTGTCACCCTCTTTGAACCATTGCATTCCTTCCTTTTGCTTCCAAAACTCCTCTTCAATAGCCAAATATTTGATCATGTCTGCCTGCACTTTCTGTAATCTCTCTCTGTTCTCTTGAGTAGGAAAGGCTTCAAATTGGGCTTCGTGGACCATAACCACCTCTTATAGGCTTGCTATTTTTTGAAAAATATCTCCATAGGTTGCCTTGCTCCATACAGTTAATGCTTTCTTTAGTTTCTTCAGTTTGTAGTTGAACAAAATAAATAGATTGGCATAAAAGTCAGCATTCTAGTTTTCTTTCACTACTTCTTTGAAAGATTCATGCTTTATCCAGAAATTCAAGAACCTAAAGAATTTCTTCACTGGTGCAGCTTCAATGTCATATTTCAACATTAATGGACAATGATTTGATCCAATTTTAGGGAGGTGAGTGACCTCCAAATCAGGGAAAGTTTGCTGGAATTCCATATTGGATATACAACGATCCAGTCTTTAAAAATGCATTCTTCATCAGCTCTCCCATTTCACCACGTGAATATACTACCTTTGAAGCCCAAATCTGTTAGGTTGCAGGTATTTATGCAATGTCTGAAGTCGTCAATCTCATTCAATGAAACTGGTAATCCCCCAAACTTCTCTTCCTCATCCTATAACATTAAAATCCCCTGCTACAAGCCATAGAACTGTCATGTCTCTTGCCATATCATACATGGATTCCCATAATTCAATCCTCTCAATGGAATCACATTTTGCATACACTAGAGTTAAGAGCAATTCCACATGAGTTTCAGTGTGGACCAATTTTAGTGTAAGCTGTTGTACCATATCATATATGATTGAAACTTGAAAAATCTCCTCTATGAACACCCAGAATACCGTTCCGTAGTCCCAAAGTAAATATGTAGCTCATCCAACAGAAATAGTAGTTACTGCAAGGAAACCACAATTTAGGCTAAGTCTGAGTCAAGGAAGAACAAGAAATTTCACTACGACATGCTGCACAGAGTTCAGATAGGTAGTTAAGGCAGTTAAGGCACGTAGGCATGCTTTTCTAAACTAAACAGGATAATTACATATGCCGGTGTAGCTCAATTAAAGGAAAACAAATATTTTGCTCAATGAAAAAGGGAGTTTTTCAACAAATAGCCCGTATAGGCCTTCGTCACATCACGTACTTGCCACACATATATAAAATAGTACCAAATCCTAAGGGGAGTTCCCCCCACAAAGTTAGGCAAGTCACTTATCTTGAACCAAGCTCAATCAATAAGTCACAATGCTCTTTCCACAAATATCCGACTCTAAATGGCCCAAACCTAGCTAAAATCAATTACATAACACAAATATAACTACAAGAAACTAATCTAGCTAATGAAATCAAAGCTAAGGAAGAAATTGGAAAAATAGCTCAAAAAGCCTCCTCGAGCCCACGTCTCGAAATTGGGTTAAAGTCACAAATTATGAATGCCCATTCACTCACGAGTTCACTCGTACCAAAACTATCCAAATCCGAGGTCTAAATCCCAGTCAAAATTCAAAAATTTGATTGGGGAACTTTTCCCCCATTTTCCTAACTATCTAACTCAAAATCCTTGATTAAATGAAGAAAACAACAATAGATTAATGAATAAATCCAAAACCGAGTAAGGAATTGTTATCCCAAAGCTCTTTCTGAAAATCCCTCAAAGAATCTCAAATTTTCGAGCGCCCAAGGTTCAAAAAATGGATAATGAACTCAAACCCTCACACTTAGCTCTTTTTCTGCCAGTGAAACCGCATCTGCGGACCTTTCTTCGCATCTGCAGCGCCGCACCTGCGGAAAAACCATCGCAGGTGCGGAAATCACTTAAGTCCTCAAGTCCCACTTGTGCGAGCAAGGGGCCGCACCTGCACGCCCGCTTTTGAGGAAACTACTCTGCTCCTGCGGTCCTTCACCGCATCTGTGTTTTCTCCCTCGCATATGCAGGCATTGTTGATGTGGAACTAACCTCGCACCTGCGATCCCTGCCTGGGGTGCCCAAATCCGGTTCTACGCTCCAAGTTTCGCTTCTGCTGGCTTGCACCTGCGGCGACCACTCCGCAGGTGCGATTACACCTGCACCAAAAATCTTCAGCAAGTTGCACAAGTCCAATTTCAACTCGTTGAGCATCCGAAATACACCCGAGCCCCCCAGGACCTCAAACAAACGTACCAACCAATCCTAAACACCATAAGGACTTTGTGGAACCCTCAAATCACATCAAACAATGCTAAAAATAATTCATCCTCCAATCCAAACCTAATAAACTTGAAACTTCCAAATTCGACAACCGATGCCGAAATAACCAAACCACGTCCGATTGACACCAAATTTTGCACACAAGTCATAATCAACATTATAGAGCTACTCCAACTTCCAAAATCAGATTCTTACCCCGATATCTAATTCCACAACCGGTCCAAAATTCTAAAAATTCGACTTTTGCCATTTCAAGGCTAAATAAGCTACAGACCTCTAAAACACAATCCGAACACACCCCTAAGCCCAAAATCACCCAAGAAAATTGATGGAACTCCATTCCGGTGTCGTCTTCACACAGTTCTGACTACTGTCCCAATTCTAAAACTTAATCTTCCTTTTAGGGACTAAGTGTCCCAAAATACTTCAAAAACCAAAATGAAACCTCCCAGCAAGTCACAACAATAGAAATAGATACGGGGAAAGTAGTTAATAGGGGATCGGGGCTCTAACTCTCAAAACGACCGGCCGGGTCATTACATCCTCCTCCTTCTTAAAACAATCATTCATCCTCGAACGAGTATAGAGACATACCTGAAGTGGTGAAAAGATGAGGATAATGGCTGTGCATATCCTGCTCGGTCTCCCAAGTCGCCTCCTCGACTGGTTGTCCCCGCCACTGAACCTTTGTTGATGCAATGCTCTTTGACCTTAGCTTTCGAACCTGCCTGTCCAAAATAGCCACTGGCTCCTCAACATAAGATAGATCCTTATCCAACTGGACGGACCTGAAATCCAACACATGAGACGGATCACTGTGATACTTCCGAAGCATCGAAACATAAAATATCGGATTAACTCCTTCTAGGCTTGGAGGTAAGGCAAGCTCATAAGCAACCTCCCCAACTTGCCTCAACACCTGAAAGGGACCAATAAACCTCTGGCTCAGCTTGCCCCTCTTTTCGAACCTTATAACGCTATTCTTAGGAGAAACCCGAAGCAAGAACCACTCTCCAACCATGAATGCAACATTGCAAACCTTCTAGTTCGCATAACTCTTCTGTCTGGATTGGGCTGTGCAAAGTCTATCCTGAATCACCTTAACCTTCTCCAAGGCATCCTGAACCAAGTTCGTACCCAATAATCTGACCTCGCCCAGCTCGAACTAACCCACCGGGGACTGATACCGCCTACAATACAGAGCCTCATACGGTTCAAGCTAAATGCTGGACTAATAACTATTGTTGTATGCAAACTCCGCAAGTGAAAAAAACTGATCCTAAGAACCTTGAAACTCCATCACACACACACATAGCATATCCTTAATAATCTAAATAGTGTGCTCGGATTGTCCGTCCTTTTGAGGGTGAAATGCTATGCTCAACTCCACCCGAGTGCCCAACTTATTCTATATATCTCTCCAAAATCGTAATGTAAACTGCATATCCTGGTCAGAGTTGATAGATACCGGCACGCCATGAAGTCTGATAATCTCACAGATATAAGCTCAAGCCAACCGATTAGAAGAATAAGTAGTCATCACAGGAAGGAAATGAGTTGACTTGGTCAGCCTATCCACAATCACCCAAACTGCATCAAACTTCTGCTAAGTCCAACAATGAAATCCATAGTGATCCGCTCCCATTTTCACTCCGGAATCTCTAACTTATGAAGCAATCCACCCAGTCGTTGATGCTCATAGTTCACCTGTTGGCAATTTAGGCACCGTGCTACATATTCCACTATGTCCTTCTTCATTCTACGCCACCAATAATGTTGCCTCAAGTTCTGATACACCTTCGTGGCACCCGGATGAATGGAGTACCGTGCGTTGTGAGCCTCCTGAAGAATCAACTCCCGCAAACCATCTACATTGGGCACACATAACCTGCCCTGCATCCTCAATGCACCATCATCCCCAATAGTGACCTCCTTAGCATCACCGTGCTGGACCATGTCCTTAAGGACAAGAATATTGGGGTCATCATACTGACGCTCCCTAATACGATTGTAAAGAGAAGACCGAGAGACCACACAAGACAACACTCGACTCGGCTTAGAAATATCTAATCTCACAAACTACTGGCTAAGGCCTGAACATCCAATGTTATGGGCCTCTCTACTGCTGGTAGATAAGCTAAACTCCCCAAACTCTCTACGGCGACTCAAACCATTGGCTACAACATTGGCCTTCCCATGGCAGTACAAAATAGTGATATCATAATCCATAAGCAGCTCTAACCACCTCCTCTGACGCAAATTAAGATCCTTCTTCTTGAACAAATACTGCAAATTCCAATGATCAGTGTAGATCTCACAAGGGATACCATATAAATAATGCCTCCAAATCTTCAAGGCATACGCACTAGCTGCTAACTCAAGGTTGTGGACAAGATAGTTCTTTTCATGCACCTTCAACTGTCTGGACGCGTAGGGTGCTGCATCAACACCTCGAAGGCATCTATCTAGTCCCGAAGGCATAACACGAATCTCTCTAGCACCGTAGGCATATAGTAATACAGCAAATGACATATGCATAATCTCTATTTCTCAACTAAACATGCAACAATGCTAAACTTAATAGGAATTCCCAACAAGGGATAGCTATGTCATAAGAAAGTTGGAATAATAGAATGTGGGATCTTTACAAATGACTTTTCTTTGGCATAATATGCTCGGAACATACATAACTATGGATTCAATCCATCAAAAGAAGAGAAACAACCTTTACATACCTTTCTTCAATATATCAACACCTAGATATGCTTAACTTGAGCATCATCTCAATCTAGAACTACTAAAGCTACACTTTAAATGCTTCTTTCTTTCAAGGTACATCAAAACAACATTAACAACATACTCAAGTCTTAATTCATGATTTCCCTCCATAAGACAACATAAAACCTTCTCCAAAACAGTCCAGCTAATATAACAAGCGATAAGGAAACTATTGTTAAGCTATGTAAACTAGAAATCACACAAAGGGAGACAAGCTCATCAGTAATAATTTGGACAGTGCCTCCCCTATTGTATTCACTTTCCTCAAACTCAAACAATCAAAACCAACATATCTAGCACACAACAATTATATATACATAATTTTCCCCAAAACCAAATTTCTACACTTAAAAAGTGCTAGATTTAGGGATAACAATCTATGAAGAATCATGGAAATAAATAAAAAAAAGTTAAAGTTACTAACCTATGAAGTAGGGATGAAATTTCTCTCAAATATCTCCTCAATTTGTTATCTACGTCTCAAAAATGGTATAAAGTGAATAAATCCCAAATTTTTAACCTTTTTATACCTGGGCGTCGGGTGCTCTACACGTTTGCGAAGCACCTGTTGCGCTCGCAAAGGTCAATGGCAACTGGCCATCTTGTTTGAAAAGTCCTCTTTGTGTCCGCAAAGACCATCATCCCCCAAAGCCTGCACATTCACGATCTATTGACCGCGTTTGCGATCTATCGGCCGCATTCGCGATGAGGAACAAAACCTCCCAGGCCCTCCAATTTTGCGAGCTTCCCATCACATTCACATAGTGTAAAACACCCCTACCTCAATCAACCATTCAGGAACACAAGACTACCTCCGCGTTCGTGATGCACAAGGCACCAACAACACATCAGTTGTTGTAGATTGTGCAAAAATGGCCGGAATCCATCCCAAAACTCATTCGAGCCCCCGGGCCCCACCTCAAACATTCACACAAGTATAAGAACTTCATAAAAACTCACTCGTGAGCTCAAACCAGCAAAACAACAACAAAAATCAAGAATCACACATCAAAACTTAAAGTTTTCAAAGTTCATAACTACAAAATTTCAAATTTTCATAAAAAGCACCAGAATGACCCGGGTCACTAGAGACTCCAACCAAACATGTGTACAATCCAAAAATCATCATATGAACCTACCTGAATTGTGAAAATACCAATCCGAGATCGTTTGACCCATAATGTTGACGGTGGCCTACCCTATCCATTTTAACGTTCAAAAATCAAGTGTTCTTTGAAAAATCACATTTAAATTTTTCAGAATCAAAACAGACCATGCATGCAAGTCATAAATCATCAAATAACGCTATGTAAGGTCTCAAATCATGAAACTGAAAGTTAGAACTTAAAATTACCTACTGTGTCATTACATTCTCCACATCTAAAAGAAACAATGATTCCCGAACAGACATACTCCCTCCGTTTCAATTTATGTGAGACCATTTGACTGGACATGAAGTTTAAGAAAGAGAGAAGAATTTAAACTTGTGGTATAAAATGAGGCACATATATTTTGTGTGGCTATAAATCATTGCATAAAGGTAAATTTCTTCCAAATAGGGAAAACGGTCATTCTTTTTGGCACGTACTAAAAAGGAAATAAGTTCATTATAAATTGAAATGGAAGGAGTACATATATATCTGAATTGGAAAAAAGATGCTAAAATTTACTCCTCATATCAGACTCGGGCGTCAAAGTAGCCTCCTCAATCAGCTGACCTTTCAAAAGCACTTTCACAGAAGAAATATCCTTAGATCTTAACTTTCAAACATGTCGATCTAGAATAGCTACCAACTCTTCCTTATAATTCAAATCCTCATTAAGTTGTATTGTGCTAAAGTCCAAAACATGTGACTTATCTTCATGATACTTCCGATGCATAAAAATATAAAATATCGCATGTACCCCCACAAGGCTGGGAGGCAATTCAAGCTTATAAACAACCTCCCCAACTCTCTCTAACACCTCAAATAGACCAATAAACCTTGGGCTCAACTTGCCTTCTTACCAATCTCATCACACCCTTCATAGGCAAAAGTTTTAAGAATACCTTCTTGCCCTCCAAATAAGCCATATCACGGACCTTCTTATCCACATAACTCTACTGCTTGCTCTGTGCTGTACAAAGGCGATCATGAGTCGACTTCACTTTCTCCAAAGAATCACGAACCATATCCATAGGCAACATCCTAGCCTCACCTAGCTTAAACAAACCAATAGGAGAACGACACTGCCTATCATATAAAGCCTCATATGTCGCCCTTTGAATCCTGGAATGGTAGTTGTAGTTGTAGCCAAACATCGGCAATCATAGAACTTGTCCCACTGGCCTCCAAAATTAATAGCATAGTCCCTCAACATATTCTCAAGGATCTGGATAGTCCGCTCGGATAGGCCATCCATTTGCAGATGAAACGTAGTGCTGATCTCCACCTTGCATGCCCAACTCACGCCAAACAACTCTCCAAAAATTTAAAGTGTACTGTGTGCAACGGTCAAAAATGATAGAAATGGGCTCACCATGCAACCAACAATCTTTATGATTTAGATATGAGTCAATCACTCTTAAGTATGAGAAGTTATCACCAGAATAAAATGCGTGGACTTGGTCAATCTATCCATAGTGACCCAATCATCATCTATCTTCCTCAACGTCCATGGTAATCCTACAACAAATTCCATAGTAATGCGCTCGCACTTCCATTCTGGTATCACCAACCTCTGAGTCAAACCACCTAGTTTCTGATGTTCATACTTCACTTGCTGGCAATTCAAACACCGTGAAACATGACCAGCAATGTCTTTATTCATCTTCCGCCACAAATAATGTTGCTTCAGGTTATGATATATCTTTGTCACACCTGGATGGACAGAATACCGCGTGCTATGAGCCTTCTCAAGAATCAACCCTCTCAAAGTATCAATATTTGGAACACAAATCCGCCCCTAAAACTATATAACACCATCATCTCCAATCGTAACCTTCTTGGAACTACCCCATTGCATCGTGTCTTTCAATACCAACAAGGGAGGATCATCAAAATAGAGAGCCTTAGTATGCTCAACAAAGACGATTATGCAACAACACACACAAGAAACCTACTAGGCTCAAAAATATCCCATCTCACGAATCTGTTAGCCAAGTCTTGAACATCCATAGACAAAGTTCTCTCCATAGCTGGTACAAATGCCAGGTTACCCATACTCTCTTCCTTTCCGCTCAAGGTGTCAGCTTACCATATTTGCCTTTCTTGGATGATACAAGATATTGATATCATAGTATTTCACCAACTCCAACCACCTCTGCTGCCTCAAATTTAAATTCTTTTGCTTGAACAAATGCTGAAGGCTTGGATGATAAGTGTAGACTAATATGACATGCCGTACAAGTAGTGCCACAAAGTCTTGAGCACGTGCACAATAGCTGCCAACTCAAAATCATCAACAAGATAGTTCTTCTCATGGATCTTCAACTAGAGAGATGCGTAGGCAATCACCTAACCACCCTGTATAAAAAATGCACCGAGCCCAATGCACAAAGCATCACAATACACAATATAAAACTCTGAACCTATGGGCAACACCAATATTGGAGCCGTAGCCAAAGAAACCTTGAGCTTCTAATAACTATCCTCACAATCATCAGACCATCTAAAAAGAGCACCCTTTTGAGTCAACTTGGTCTATGGGGCTGCCTCAATCTTCTTAAGATCAACTTTGATATCCTCACTAGATGCAACATTACCCAAGAAGGCAACTCAGCTCAACCAGAACTCACACTTCGAAAACATCGCATTAAGCTGACAATCCTTCAAAGTCTGAAGTACAACCCACATGTGCTGCTCATGGTCCTATCTACTGCGGGAGTAAAACAGAATATCATCAATGAACACAATCACGACAAAATCAAAGTAAGAGTTGAACACTAGGTTCATCTAATCAATAAAGCCGCTAGATCATTAGTTAAAATAAATAACATCACCAAGAACTCGTTATGACCATAGCGGGTCCTAAAAGCTGTCTCAGGGACATCTGAAGCCCAAATCTTCACCTGACGATGGACCGATCTCAAATCAATCATGGAGACCACTTGGGTACCCTGAAGGTGGTCAAATAAATTATCGATCCGAGGCAATAAATACTTGTTCTTGATAGTAACCTTGTTCAACTGCCGATAGTCAATGCACATCCTCAAAAATTTGTCCTTCTTCTTCACAAACAACACCGACGCACCCCAAGGAGAAACATTCGATCTAATGAATCCTTTATTAAGAAAATCCTGCAACTGCTCCATCAATTTCTTCAACTCAGGTGGATCCATACGGTACGGTGGAATAGAACTAGGCTGGGTGCCCGGAACCATATCAATGCAAAATTCAATATCCTGTCGGGTGGCATGCACGATAAATCTGCAAGAAACACCTTTGGGAACTCCCTTACAACCGGCACTGAATCAATAGAATGAACCTCCGCACTAGAATCCCAAATGTCAGCCAAGTATGCTAAGAACCCCTTCTCAACCGTACATTGAACCATCAAGAATGAAACCACTCTACTAATAGAATGACCAATGATCCCTCTCCACTCTAATCTAGACAACCCCGGCATGGCTAAAGTTACAGTCTTGGCATGACAATCCAAGATAGCGGATAGAGGACAACCAATATCAAAATCATTAATGGAAACCACACAAGACCAATACACTCAATCAACTACTATAGAATCCCCAACTAGAGTAAACACATAAGACATGTATGTTAAGAGAATAATGAGACATACTCAAGTGCGATACAAAATATGAAGAAACATAATGATATGTAGAACCCAGATCAAACAACACCGTAGTATCTCTATGACAGATAATGATAATAGCTGTAATAACTACATTAGATGACTCCGCCTCAGGCGTACTAAAAAATGCATAACAATGGGGATGAACCCCACCAGTCTATCCTCCACCTCTAGAACGACCTCTACCTAGACGACCTATGCCTCTAGTTGGATGACCTCCACTCTTTATGACTGACCCCCGCCCCTAGTTGGCTGAGTTGATAGTGTAGCAATCGGTAACAGAATCATGGCCCAAGTACCTTGCTGTGACATACTACTATGAAACCTAGGACAAAATATCACAATATGCCTCAAATCCCCACACACTTAGAAACCTCTTTGCTGACGAGGCTGTTGTACCTGAAGGTGTCCCTAATGACTCAAATAACCACCATGGTAACTTTGTATTAGAGGTTTATTATTGAACCTGGAGGTGCACTGAATGTTGTCTGCTCTGAACGAGGTCCATAAGCACTATGGATACTTGATATACCATATAAAACCTGGAGTGCTGACTGTACTGGTCAAATAGCATGACTGTCGCGCCCCCCTTTTCTCACGAAATTGGGTTTCAACATTTCTGGGACAACTCTTTTCCGTGAGGGTAGGGAATTGGATTTGAAAGAGTCACCACCTAATGGATTTAAGGTGCGTTAGGGCACCTAAAGTAATTAATTCATATAACCAGTCTACATCACCAGAGATCATGTAAGGGCTCGAAATTATCTTGAGGGGAAGGTGTTAGGCACCCCTCAAGGTCCACAACGGTGGGTCCCGGCCTAACTTAAATTAAGAGAATTAGTCTAAAAAGGAAGAAAACAATTTGGACAAATACAATATTCAATCTATTTTACACAGGATTATAGGGCGTGGTCCTAAGTTTTTTAGCCTATAGGATCATTCCATGCAATGCTTTGCAACTCCCTCAAGTCGGGGTTTTACTCATAGCATTAGCGCATGGGCTATCACTTCCTTTACTACCCAATTACTATATTCAAGTTGTTACTTAAGCGCACTAATTGATTCTACACCGTACCCTATGCGTGCACTACCCGTCCCTTACCTATGGTCCTGGAGGTATTAGGACCTCTATTTGGGCTGGTTCTAGACCAACCTATGTTACTTAAAAATGTAAAATCTAGGCGACACACAAAAAAGAAAAAAGGACTTTTAGATAAAGAGCAAGTATAGGCTCATATTAACCTCCACACATAAGCAACAAAGCACGCAATTGAACCAGCAAACTTATTAATTTGGAAATCCTATAGGCAGGATATTTATGCGAGAAAATAGGGTATAAAGGCAATTTTATTAAGGCCAACATTAAGACCTATTTGTTTGCCTACTGGTTTTATTCAGCATGAATCTATGCACCTCAGGCATAAGTGTGTCATAGTTTTAAACCCAGAATCATTAATAAGTTCTACGAATCTATTGTCTAAGTGATTTACAAGAGAGCTTGAATTCAGAATAGACTAACAAGATCCTATAGGCATGATTTCTATGAGTTTGTCAATTACAGACCTATAGGCATGATTTCTAAGTGTAGAACTAATTTTAACTCATAAAGATAGTTTTATTCCTTTTAGATCATATAGGCATGCTTTATAATTGCTGAATTGATTTAAACCCGTATAGGTATGATTTGTAATTGCGAGGTCGATTTAAACTACTACAAGGAGTATTTCTAAGTTTTATAACTAGTTTCACCCTATAGACATGATATTTATTAGTTTTAAATCCTATAAGAATGATTTCTAGGTTTGAAACTGATTTTTATTCCTATAGGCATGATATCTATTAATCGTATTTAGATAGAAATTAACAAATTGCCAGGAAGTATAATTGACTGAAACAAACAAGATCCTATAGGCATGGTCACTAATGCATATTTAGTTGAAAATATTTGTAGATCCTATGAATAGGATTTCTAATCCAGAATCAAACGTGAAGTCCTATAAGCAGGGTTTCTAGCATGCAAATATGCAACAAAATCAAAATGATCATGAAAAATCCTATAGGCAACATCTCTAAACACAGTATAGTATCCATATAATTCAATCAGCATAATTAAGTCCTATAGGGAGGAATTCTACCTAATTTTAATAAAAGATATAAGAATAGACCCCCCAGCTTTTACTAATTAACCCCAAATATGTTATTACAGAGATTATTACAGCCCAGAATATTGAATGAATTACATAATGGTAACAAATACACTATAGGGAGCCTTCATAGGCCCAATCTAAACCTGCAAACCAGTCATTCAAACACAACAGCTCTGAAGCATAACAATGATCCATTTACAACACATTAAACTAGGCTTCCAATGTGTCAAAGTTCCCAAAGAGCCTCAAGGACCCCGGACAATGCTCACACTAGAACCACACATTCAACACAGAGTTCATAAAAGATTGGAAAAACCAAACCCAATGTGTCAGAGTTCAAAGGAGTCTCAAGAACCCTAGGCAGTGCTCACAATGGGGGTGGTAAGAACCTAAATGACTAAGAGTAGAAGTTTGAATACTAGTGCATAAAGGGTAAGGGGCCAAGTTTTGAAATAGTTCAATTTTCAGAAGAGAGAGAGTTCAAAATACAGAGTGTGAGCACGCGATATTTTGCCTCATACGAATTACTCCAAAAGAATTCCCAAAATTAGGTCTTTTCTTTAATTATGTGTTATTTTTAGGAATTATTGTGTGATTTCCCTGATTGTTCGCATATATTTGTGTGCATGTTTAATTTTGTTAATGCATTAAAAATACAAAAATATAGCATTTTCATTTGAGATTTGATTTTTACATTTTTTGGAATTAATTAATAATTAGATGTTTTACAAAAATAAAAATTCAAAAAAAAAATATAACATATTTTTGTAATTTTAGTCAAATTGTGTGATTTTCTTTTAATTTGGCATTTAATTATTTGTGATAATCATTAGTTAGAATTAATTAGTATTTTTAAGTTAATTTGGTGTTTTATAATTAATTAGAATTTTAGTTTTAATTGTTGAAAAGAAAAAGGAAAAGAAAATTGAAAAGGAAAAGAGAATAAGAAGAGGAAAATCTGGTTGGGCCAATTTAGCCAGGCCCAAAACCAAAACTCAGCCAAACCCATTGAGAATAAGAAGAGGAAAATCTGGTTGGGCCAATTTACTAATTGAGAAGCTTCTAATAGTGGTAGGGTAGTATTTGCATTATCAAATTAACCAAAAGCACTAATTGAGTGGACAATTAAGTGGATGATTAAAGAAATGAAAAGTTGAATTGGTAGGGAAAAATGCACTAATTGAATGCCCATTTAAGGGAGCTGAAAATCAGATTAGAGAAAAAAAAGAGGGGGGCAGAGAGAGCGGTATACACTCGATATACACTCTGGATACACTGGATATACAGGGGCAGAGAGCTAAGAAATCTTGGCAGAGATTCTGAAAGAGAGAGAACATTAAAAGAGGGTAGAAGGCTAGGAAATTCGGAGAGGAGAAGAAAAAAAGGGGGCAGAGAGAGCGGTATACACTCGATATACACTCTGGATACACTGGATATACAGGGGCAGAGAGCTAAGAAAACATTCTGAAAATACTGGAAAAAAAAACTGGAATTTACTGTTTCATTGATTTCTATTTTTGGTTTTCAATTTCGAATTGGCTGAAACCATCTTCCATATACTATTTCATTGAACTATCTGGGGTTAATAGCTGGATTAAAACTGGGACTGTTTTGTTGTTGCTGGTGATTGCTGTTGTTTTTACTTCTGATCTCACCCCCTTTTGACTTTCATTTCCAGGTATTCCTTCATACCCTTTGCTAACAAATGAAGTGCCAAAAGTTGGAACCAGATTGAATTTGTATACAGATTTGGATGTTCGAATTGGAATTTGAATAAGAATCTTGTTTGAATGTTAAATTCTATTAGCTTCTGCTATTTATACTTTTGTTTTCTTGTTATGATTCATGTGTTAAGTTGTCCAACTGTGCTCAAGGTATATATTGTATACAACAATATCTCCTGCTGAAATTTTGGCTATGTATGTATAGATTGCCTGGTCTTAACTGTAACCAATTGATGTTTCCATATAGTTTATGCCTTAGTTTAAAAGGGGATTATTGTTGATTGATATATATAAAGTTCTTATTCATGCCCCGACTCGTTTTTCTCCCCTCCTCAACGGTTCAAAAGATTATGAGAGATCACTGGTAGGTATGGCTTCAGGGATTCAATCCTGAAGTCCTTGCTTGCAGCCGGCGTTGCCAAAATATTCAGGCCCTTCCGCTAATAAAATGGTTTAATAAATCCTTGTTGTTTGGAAGGGACTTCTCAAGTACTTTAGTGTTAAATAATTAGGGTCTTAAAAAATGGAAATTTGAGGCAAGCCATAGTGAGACACTTAGTAACAAATGGCTCTTGTGTTAATTTCATAATGTAGAGGTAAAATAACAAATATTCCTAGAGAAACCTTTAGAGCCGTTTAAAATATTATCATGATTGTGAACATGTTTAGTTATTGAACAATACTAATTAATTAGGGCTTTTTCTTTTACTATTAGAGACAAACTAAGTAGAAAATTGTAGTTTGCTTTAGGTTGGCCTTTAAATAATAAATGAGGTGAGCCCTGCTAAACAAAAATGCATAAATTGCAGGGTCCTCTTAAATGTCTATAATAAAATACTTAGAATTCGAGATAGGCTGTTTAGCGAATTTCACAGCCCTCCTCAAAGATAATAATGCATTAGTCACTTTAGGTACGCTTTTAATAATTTACCTTCTTAAACTCGGGTGTGCATTTCATGTGACCCAAATCAAACCCCAAAAATGTTGCATAAAATGTGTTCAGGATTGCGGGTGCATTTCATGTGACGCAATCCAAAGACACGTTTTACACGACGTTCAATTTTCTCTAAAAATAATTGAATAAAAGCGGTTGAAAGCTAAAATTGGCAAATAGGTTCAACACGTATTAAAATCAGAAAATAAGCTGAATATGACAGTTGAGCGACCGTGCTAGAACCACGGAATCCGGGAATGCCTAACACCTTCTCCCGGGTTAACAGAATTCCTTACTCGGATTTCTGGTTCGCGAACTGTTAAACAGAGTCATATTTTCCTCGATTCGGGATTCAATCAGTGACTTAGGATACCATAAATCTCCCAAGTGGCGACTCTGAATTTCTTAAATAAATCCCATTTCGATTGTCCTTTAATTAGAAAAACTCCCTTTACATATACCCTTTTCCGGGGTGCAGGTGAAAAAGGAGGTGTGACAGCTCTGGCGACTCTGCTGGGGACACGAACCTAGAATCTCTGGTTCAGGGTTCAAGAATTCGAGCTTAGAATAATTGTTATAGTTGGCTTTATCCATTATTTGATTTTGTTACATGATCTGGGCCTAATGTGCTAATTGATTGCTTTTACCGCTTTGATATTCCGTGAACTGTATATAAATTATTGCGAAATCCCTCTTCTCTATGAGTCTTCTAAATCATGAAGAAGTGTGCATTTCGTGTGACTTCTTTTCTGTTAGAGTCATATTCCAAATTTAGAACGAGGTTCGGACAAGTTGCAAAGCCGGTGAAGCTTTTGTATTCCCGGTACGCTGCCCCCCTCGGCTCGAGCTGTCCGCTCGGGTAAGCCAGGTCTAGAACAATAAACCCAAGTTTTGAACCTAGAATAACTCAGCCTCATGCCAGATCCCTAGTAGGCACGTTTGTTTGCATCATGTGCATTTCACTTTGGGGACTCAACATAGGGGTTGAGTCCGTCTAAGACAGGCGTACCCAAAATAACAGACCATCTTGATGCATCCTATGTGCTACATGTTGCATTTCTTCAAGGGTGATGTGAGCACGTGATTTTTGTTTTGCGCGACAGTCGCTCCAAAAGAATAAAAATTGGTCCTGCTGTACAATTTTTGGATTTTTGTGCGGCACTTTGTTGATTTATTTGTGACTTTGGCCCATTTTTATTTATTTACTTTATTAAAACAAAATTCAAAAAATGTGTACGTGTCATGCATAATCTGAACCGTAACACGGTTTAAATAGAAAGGCATAAACAGGCATCTTTGTCCGTGATTTTGTTTTGTTTGATTTTACCTGTTTTGAAATATCTTTTGTGTGTGTACAAATAATTGTATTGAGTGTGTATTTAATTTTAATTTGATTTTTTGCTTAGTTTTATTTTTAAAATAAATAAGAAAAGAAATAAAAATAATAAAAAAAAAAGAGAAAAGGGCCCTTTCTTCTTCCGGATTGGGCCAATTTATTAAATTGGCCCAAAACAAACAACGTCCAAGCCAGGCCTGCCCAGTCCAACACCAGCTAATACCCAGGGTATCCAAACGACGTCGTTTTAGTCCAGTGTGATCCGGGCCGTTGATCTCAGATTGATCAACGGCCAAGATCACTTCCCCACAACCCACTGAGGAACACGACCCGTTTTCACCCGGACCAACCCAAAACCCTTTACCCTCAAAACGACACCGTTCCACTTAAGACCATCAGATCCAAACCGTAGATCTAGATTGATCTAACGGTTGAGATCAACCCACCCACTAACTATATAAGCCCAGAACCTTTACCCTGCCCCCCCTCCTAACCCCGGCCTTCGTCTCCACAAAACCTTCCCCTCAAACCCTAGCCGCCCCTGCACACCTTCACCAGAAACCCGGCGGCCTGAACGCCGGTGACCTCCACCTGAACACCATAGAACCCCCATGCCATCCTGAACCCAAATCTACCAACCACACACTTCGAATCCTGTCCCACCTTCTCGAATCTTCATTTGAAGATTCGAGTCGGAACCTAATCTACACCGATCTGCCTTAAATTCATACCAGACACTCTCCAGACCCCCCTCGTGACCAAACCATACCTGGTTTGGTCCGAATCTGATCAGGGAAGCATGAATCCCAGATCTGAGTTTTGGAAATTTTGTGTTCCTCCGTCACTGGTTCAACCGAAGAGATTAAGGTCTAATGGACTTTAATCATAGTGTTTCTCATCTGAGAAACACTTCGTTTAAAGTCCGTTCAGCCTTAAGAAAGGCCTGACCGAGTCCGAGTTAAGGTTTTGATCTTTTGCGGTTTAAGGTGAGTTTCTTTATTTTCTTAGTTGTTTTGGTTCGTTTGATTGTTGTAAGGGTCTGTTCGTTTTCTGTTTATGTCCTTGACTTCTATCAACTGTGCTTCAACCACTTTGCCTGAACCTCTGTTGTTTGTCTAAATTCCCCCTCCTATTCTGATAAGGCATTATGTATTTGTTTGTGCAAGTAGCTGATTTTCGAGTTTGGATTGACTAGTTGACTCCTCGAGTGCATTTTTGCTTAGTCAGTATAATTCGAACCATGATCGATACTGTTTAAATGTCTGATTTTTGGCTACGATTGTGTATATTAATGCTAATATAGTCGAGTCGACATGTGTCGTCAATTAGTTTCAACTGTCCGAACAAAGTAAATCGATTTACTTCTGCTAAGCATTTGTTGAGTCAATTAAGAACCAGTTTTTGTTTACTTATAGCTGTTGAATTGATCAGTAATGTAAAAAGGGATGTTTGGTTTAAATTCTGAATTGGAGGGCATGTGCACTCGTGCACAGCATGTGCATTGGTGCACCTCATATGCTTTGTGCACAACCTGTGGCCTGCATAAAGATCTTTTGTTAAGTTTTGAATAATTTGACAGCATATGCTGTCAGATATATTCTACTGCCCATACCTTGCTTTAGTTTAAAAGTATTAAACCTTTTAAAAAAGGTTAAGTCTGCCAGGGATTGTTGATGGGGGTTAATACTTAAATAACTAATTGGAATCTGAAAATGGGAATGCACATGGGAGGGTATGGTGATAGTCTAAACAGGCTGTTAAAAGGGGTAAGGAAGGCATATAAAAAGGGCGAGACATCTGACTGAGAGAAAAAAAAAAGACACACTGGACCTTAAGAGACCTAAGAGAGGATTAGAGGTTAGAGAACCCTGAAAATTTACAGAAGAGAAATACATACACTGTGAGGATAAAAAAGAAAAAAGAAAGAGTTGACAGAAATAGAAAGAGAGCAAGAAAGAGATAAAACAGATTAGGAAATCAGAAATTTGGTCTTGTTTGTCTGAACTTCATCTATTGTCAATACATTAGGCAGTGTTGCTTCTTCTAAAATTCAATCGAGATTATTGTTAGTGTTTTTGTTGCATTTGGTATATTCCGGAATTGGATTGTCTGGAGCATTGTTGCCATCACACTGTGTGCTATTTCGTTTGGCTGTTTTTTTTCTTCAACTCTAGTTCCACCTCGCAACAGAATCCTTTCTTTGTGCTGTTCTGATTGCTGCTGCTATTCTGCTCACTATTGTTGCTGCCCTGTCCTGCTGCTATTGCTAGTCCTGTTTCTTTCTGCTGCTGATTTCCACTACTTCTTCTTCTTCTCCTTTGCATTTTCAGCATTTCCAGGTACACATTTCAAGTCCCATATTGATGTAATTAAAACAGTTGGAAAGCATGAAATGAAAAAAGGTTGAAGAAGTTCAAGTATTTGTTGTAATATTCATAGTACATTAACAGGCCTGTGAAAATTGATTAGTTTATAATTCAACAGTTCAAAAGTATGTATTGATATTCGACTGAGTTTACCCTGTTGTATTTTAGCTCGGTAGTTGTTTGTCAGTAGGGGCATGTATACTTCGACCTTATACAATACTGTTCCTGTTTCATTTAGTTTTTTTTTTAGTTAAGAATAGTCCACACAAGTTTAGTTAAGTTCAACTCGAGAAGTGTTCGGATTAAATGTTGTATTTCGTTTAGCTCGTACATGATTCCTTGTCAAACTAAAATATTTTGCTTTGCCAGTTATCCTTTAATCTAGTCCAAATAAGTTCAGTTAAGTTCAACTCAAGAAATGTTCGGATTAGGTATTGCATTTCATCAATCTCATATGTAGTCTTTTTGTTCGACTAAAACATTCTCGCAAGGCATGACGTTTTTTACTTTATAAGTAGTTAATCAGAAACTGACAAGAATCCGGATTAGGCAAAAGCCTATAATTGAATTAGCATGTACCTTTTCTTCTAGTTTTAGAGACAAATGCATTAGAAATGTAGCCACTTTAGGATATCCTTTCTAAAATAGAGATGAGCCTCGCCAAATAAAGATGCAAAATTGCGGGGCCCTCAATAAATAACCATGATAATTATTTAGAATTCAGGATAGGCCATTTAATAAATTTCATGGCCTTCTACAAAGATAATAACGCGTTAGACTCTGTAGGCGCGGCTTAATTAAATCATATTCTTAAATTCGGGTGCACATTGATGTGACCCAAATCCGAATCTCAACGAAGTCCAAATGTGTCGACGATCACGGGTGCATTGATTGTGACGTGGTTCGAGATGCATTTTCACGACGTTGCAATTCTATAAAAAATAAGTGATAATAATAAAAGCGGTTTAAACTTAATAAAAGCACGTAAGTCATAACATGTATTTAAATCAGATATTTAGCCATTATAACAATTTAAGCGACCGTGCTAGAACCACGGGATTCGAGGGTGCCTAACACCTTCCCTCGGGTCAACAGAATTCCTTACTTAGAATTTCTGGTTCGCAGACTTCATTTGGAAAAGTCTAAAATTTCCTCGATTTGGGATTCAAGATAAACCGGTGACTTGGGACACCAAAAGCCAAACCTTTCCCAAGTGGCGACTCTGAATTAAATAAATAATCCCATTTCGAATATTGTCACTTAAATTGGAAAAACTCCACCCGCGCATCTTACCCCTCGGGGCGGGCGCGCAAAAAGGAGGTGTGACAGCTCTGGCGACTCTGCTGGGGAAATTTACCCAGAACCACTGGTTCAGGGTTCAAGAATTCGAGCTTAGAATAATTGTTATATTTAGCTTTATTATCTGATCTTTATTACATGTTTTTGCATAATGTGCTAAATGTTGTCTTTTACCGCTTTGATATTATCTGAACTGTATATAAACTGTGCCGAAACCTTTCTCTTCTTACTTTCGGGGAGAAGCTCGCTGGTCGGGACTCCCTATTCTGTTAATGTCAATACCTAAGAGGACAGACAAGTTACAAAGCCGGACGATCTCGCGGGTCCCCGGTACGTAGCCCCCTCCTCGACTCGAGTTGTCCGCTCGGGTGCACAGTCTAGAACAAATACCCAGGTTACGAACCTAGAATAACTTGACTTCATGCCGGATCCCTAGTAGGAACGCTTATTTGCATCATGTTGCATTTGACTTAGGGGACTCAACACAGGGGTTGGGTCCGTCTAGGACAGGCAGCCTGAAACGAAAAAGACCACCCTGCTGCATCCTATTTGTGTTATGCATTTATTTGCTTCGGTTCCGCATGTCGACCGGTTCCTAAAAAGGGGAAAATAGCAGCGTAGAGGAGATAATTACCTATTTTTTGAAAATAAAACCAATGTCCAAGTAGTGTCAAAACCTTGCCGGAATTTTTCTAAAAAAAAACTGTCTTTTATTGAGAGTTATTAAAAAAAAAAATAATAAATTTTTTTTTTCTTTTATCACTTTCAAAATCAAAAAAAAAGAAAAGGTATTTATTTTAAAAGTAAAAAAAAATGGAAAATCCATAATTCAAAAATGTGTGGTTTCTTTTGTAGTACCCCTTTTATAAATTCAGACTAATGGTCTAAATATTGCCAAAAAAAAAATATTTTTTCTTTAGTCTTTATCTTTTTTCAAAATAATAATACTTATTCTTGATTTCTAGGTTTCCTCTATTCATGATATGCCCGAACTACGCCGGTTTGATTCTCACCGGATGTGAGATACGTAGGCAACCCTCGTCGGGTTCAACCCCCATTTTGCTAAAATAGCCAAAATAAAAAAAAATGCGTTTCAAATTTTTTAAGAGTCATAAATAAGTCGGGTGACGTTGTTTTGTCATAAATAGCCGAATGTTCCCGAAAGGGACGCCGAAAGGCTGACTTTGCATAAATAGCCACCTTTGGGTCTTGTTTAGCATTTTTATCCGATAGACCAACACAGCCTTAAAATCTTCATCCCCGGAGTGTTTAAAGGCCGTGTTCAAACTTGATCCCCTTTGTAAAAATATTTTTGAGTCAGTCAGTTTTGTTAAAATCACCTAAATAAATGTGCAGGATGAGCACGATGCAAAATGAACATTTTTCAATAATGACCAAAATCCCTGTCAAGTTACGACTATGGTGGAATGATCTAGGTGTTGAAGGACAAAACGAGGTTAAGAAATATCTGAAAGGTCTTGTGGGTTTATTGGAAGTCCAGCCTCGGGGAGATATCATAAGAGCTTTGGTTACCTATTGGGACCCGGCGCACAATGTTTTCCATTTCTCTGATTTTGAGCTCACCCCGACTTTGGAAGAAATGGCCGGATACATCGGGAATACTGAACTTCCGTTGAGAGAAAAATACTTGGTCGCCCCGAGAGTCGTCACGGTACATCGGTTCCTGGATTCATTGAAAATACCTAGAACAGTCCACAACCCGGATCTGGCAGCCGGATTTTGTACTCCATGCTTCATATATGATAGGTACGGTCACGAGGGGGGATTCAACAATCCCATCAACAAACTGTGCAGCAAAGGAGTTCGTCAGAAGTGGGACGAGCACAGACGGGTAGCGTTCATGATAATGTTCCTGGGTCTTCTGGTATTTCCGAGGAAAGATGGAAACATTGATTTGAAGATATCTGGGGTCGTCAGCACTTTACTCACGCAAAGTGACAGTACTCTCGCGCCAATGGTGGTATCTGACATCTTTCGAGCTCTCACAGCTTGTAAAGCTGGGGGAAATTTCTTCGAAGGTTGTAACTTGCTCCTACAGATATGGATGACCGAGCACCTCTGCCGTCATTCCGAGATTTTGAGCCATGGTTCCCCGGAAAAGACCTGCATAGAAGAATCCTACACGAGAACCAAGGAGATCATTTTGCCCAAAGGAGTCTTGGCATGGACTTCATTCTTTCAAGCTCTTACGGCCAGCCAAATACAATGGACGTTGGGATGGTTGCCTGTTGATGAGATCCTATATATGTCTGCAGCTAAAACTCATTTCTTGCTGATGGGGCTTAAGAGCATTCAACCTTACGCACCCTGCCGAGTTTTGAGACAGTTCGGAAGATGCCAGACGGTACCTCATGAGGAAGATCTTAGCGTTCAAGCAGTTGAGATAAGTCCTAACGGACAATTCCCAGAAGCAAAGATTCGCCAAATCTGGAGTGAGTGTCAATATTTGAAATCAGATACTTGCGTGCGGGATCGAGCCAAAGGAGAGACGGCACCAGGTTACCTTGCATGGTATAGAAGGGAACTTGAGCATGAAAGGCCAGCTAAGATACCCCACATCCGGAATTTCACCGAGTCATCGCAAAGGCATTGGGATTGGTTAGCAAAGGAAAGAGGCTATTGTGCCAAAATCAGCAGGTTAAAGCAACAAGTAGAAGGCATGAAATACGAGCACAACGTGCAAATAACTACCGATCTAGGAGAGCGGAACAGGTTAATTCAAGAAAATGAAATCCTCAGAGCCCAGATCAAACAGATAAGGTTGGATGCAGATAAACAGCCAAGGCGTCGATCAGACGAGCACCTGATAAAAAGGCTAAAAAGCGAAGTCAGAGAATGGCAAGATGGTTTGGAGAAATCTGAAAACGTCATAGCAGAGCTCAAAGCACAGTGGGATACAAGAGCAGATAAGCATCGTCGATACCTGGATCAATTGGAAGGCGACCACGAGAAGACTGTTGCTAAAATAAAGAGAGAGATGGCTGCACTTGAGATCAAAGCAGCTAATCAGGCCAAGGATTTCCAAATTGAGAGCAGATACTGGTACGACTCAATGGCCCAGATGAAGTTGGAAGTACGGCGATTGAAGCATCAGCATATACAGGATACTCAAGTATTCGAGATATGTAGCGATCAGATAAAACGCCTACTCATAGAAAAGAAGCAAACCAGAGATAGGATCAAGGCCATTGCCCATGCCATCACCAGACGATGTCTACGATGTGAGAACATGTCCAGCGTTACCGTCCTCTCGGCAGTAATGGGTTATGTCAAGCAGACTATGCACGAGCTGGAACAACTTGAGAGGGATCTCACGCCTAGGACCACGGCGAGGCCGAACGATGCCCCGCGGACACTGATTTTCAAAACCATAATGCACTCATAAGTCAAGCCTGTATTTTAGCATCTCCTGCTTGTTTTTCCATCAGGGTGATTTTTAGTCTATTTTTTTTTTTGAGTCTAGGTTTATTTTCAAAGTTTGCTTTTTCTTTTGCAAAATGTAGTTTGTAATAGACTGCTTCAATAATAAAGAGTTTGCTTCTTTTACGCTCATTTGTGTTTTTCGAACTACGTAATGATCTGATTCACGTAGGCATCGTGATACGTAGGCAATCCTCATCGGATCCGGTCGC
Organism: Nicotiana tabacum; assembly: GCF_000715075.1. Classification (NCBI taxonomy): domain Eukaryota; kingdom Viridiplantae; phylum Streptophyta; class Magnoliopsida; order Solanales; family Solanaceae; genus Nicotiana; species Nicotiana tabacum. The sequence continues at coordinate 61,075,096 of NC_134097.1, forward strand.
ATTTCTTTTACTGTAAAATAAAAAAAAAAGAAAAGAAAGAAAAGAAAAACTAAGAAAAAAAATAAAAAATAAAAATAAATAAATAATAATAATAAAAAAAAGAAAACTAATAAAAAACGCCGGAATGACGCATGCTCTCGTAGCAAACACATAGTGATCCACTTAACTGAATAGGTGCATCATGCCCAACGTGAGATTAACTATCTGTTATTTGCTGCAAATTAACCGTGCGTTTGTCATTGAGCATTTCCAGGGTTTTTTGAAAAGACGGTTGGTTTGGTGAAAGTCTGGCCTCGCACTCATATTTCACGAGGTCAAGGAGAAGTGTTCAACTACCCGTTGTTAGGACCAGAAGCAGTACTCACACTTACTTCACCAGGTCAAAAAGAAGTGTGGAAATGTCTTCAGAAATTCCATTACAAACAATCCCCGTTTCTGAGGAAAGCTCGATCTCAGCCGTCCTCACACCTGAATCCGCAATTGCGGAGGAAAATAGAATCCTATAGCTCCGCATGTTGGAAATGCTGGACGACTGGAATAATGGGAAAGAGCCGCCAAGTGTCGTCCCCGGATTCCCTGAATTATTCTCCAGGTCAAGTGGGACTTCTAATGTCCCCATAAATTATCCTGCTACCCCATTCGGGTACCCAGCCACCTCAGCCTTCTCCGCTGGATCACCTTCTGAACCTCATCCCCGAATGTCGGCCACTGATGCAAGCATGAACATCTTTACTGCATCGCCTTGCCCAGTTACGACACAACCTACCACATACAAGCCAAGCTTTGACTCATCCTCTTTTACATTCCAAGCACCATCGTTCTCAATGGAACCAACTAGGTTCGCTACCAGTACTAATCCTCTACCGCCTCAGTGCGAGCTCGCACCAGGGCAGGATCAGAACCCCAGATTTGTAGAACAAAATGAGATTGCCAAAAGGATGAGAAGCCTTGAACAAAGTCTGAAGAATATACAAGGATTGAGCGGACAAAAGAGCGTCTCTTACGCCGACCTGTGCATGTTCCCTCACGTGCACCTGCCAACGGGTTTCAAGACCCCTAAGTTCGAGAAATACGATGGGCACGGTGACCCCATTGCGCATCTTAAGAAATACTGCAACCAATTGCGGGGAGCCGGCGGAAAAGAAGAACTGCTAATGGCATATTTTGGGGAAAGTCTAGTAGGGATAGCTTCGGAATGGTATATGGATCAGGAAATGTCCCGATGGCATATATGGGATGATCTCGCCAGAGATTTTGTAAAACAATTCCAGTATAACATCGACATTGCGCCAGACCGAAACTCTCTGTCGAATTTGAAGAAGAAGCCTTCGGAAAGCTTCAGAGAATATGCTATTAAGTGGCGCGAACAGGCGTCGAGAGTAAAGCCTCCCATGGATGAAGTGGAAATGGTCACTACCTTTCTCCAGGCTCAAGAGTCTGACTATTTCCAAAACATGATGTCGGCCATGGGTAAACCATTCGCGGAAGCAATCAAGATTGGAGAGATGGTGGAAAATGGGTTGAAAACGGGAAGGATTCTGAGTCAAGCAGCCATAAGGGCAACCTCTCAGGCCGTCCAAAGCGGGTCTGGAGGAACGACAAGGGAAAAGAAGAAAGAAGAAACGACTATGGCAGCCTCTGAAGCAAGGGAGTATCGTCATCCCAAGCCCCATTTTATGGAAAGAGCCCCACGCCACTACTACCCCCACTCAAATTTGGCATATGCTCATCAACCTTATATGGTCATGAATGCCCAACCTTATAACCATCCACCACAACAAGCCAACCGAGGCCCAGCTCCACCTCCCAGAAATCAGCCTCCTTACCGCAACCACTATAACCCACAACCCCCGCAGAATAACTACCGCCCCCAGGAGCCACCTCGACGGCGGACTTTCACGCCCATCGGTGAACAATACTCTACTTTGTTCCCTAAGCTAGTCCAGTTGGGTTTCTTGCAACCAATTCCCCAAACGAGGCAAAACCCAACATCGCCTTCTTACAAAGCCGGAGTCAGATGCGCCTATCATTCAGGGGCCGAGGGACATGATACAAATGACTGCTGGTCGTTGAAAAGAGTGGTCGAAAATTTGATAGAGCAAGGGAAAATAGTGCTAAGGGACGAGGAAATCCCGAACGTAACTAACAATCCATTACATGCTCACAATAATGGGCCGCTGATCGGAATGATTTGTGAAGACAAAGAGTTCGATCCTGCTCTGAAAGCTATAATTGCCATTGTCGACACGGGGAAGAGGCCTGAAATGGACCAGAAACCAGAAAAGGGGGAAGAGGTCAAGGCTATAAAGAACAAGCCTGAAAAGAAGGTAGAGAAGAAAGAGGTACCTGTAAAAAATGAAGTTCTTTACATACCACGAGGTCGAGCTGAAAAGGCGCAGAACTTCGGGATCAAAAAGACAAAACCTATGTACGTGCCAAAAGGAGCCTATGTGGTCCGGGGGACGATTCAACCACCTCGGCTGAATGAGCCAGTGGTTATCGGATGCGTGCCACAAAAGCCAATGACCAACTCGTCCGCAGTACCGTGGAATTATCAAAAGACTTTGGTAATGTACAAAGGTAAAGAGGTCACGGGAGAACTTCCGGAAAGTACTTTCATTGGAGGGTACTCAAATACCCAAGAACTGAACAACGCTACACAAAGGTGCTTCCCTCCAAAGAAGCCCGTGAGTGTTGAAGAAGCGGAAGTGTTCTTCCAACAAATGAAGATGCCGAATTACGAAGTGATAGATCAGCTGCGCAAGCACCCTGAGCAAGTATCCATGCTGTCATTATTAATGAGGTCAGCCAAGCATCAAAAGATCCTGCTGAAAACCCTGAATGAAGCATATGTACCAGTTGAAACCTCGGTGGAGCAACTAGAGCGGATGACAGAAAGATTCTTCGCCGTCAACCAAATCTCTTTCAGCAAGAATGATTTACCCCCGGAAGGAGCGGCACACAATAAGGCTTTGCATCTAACAGTTAAATGCGAAGACTATTATGTCAAGCGGGTAATGTTGGATGGAGGCTCAGGCGTTGACATTTGCCCGCTCTCCACGCTACAAAGAATGGAAATTGGGACCTGAAGAATCCGACCCAACAATGTCTGCGTAAGAGCTTTCGACGACATCAAGAGAGATACCATGGGAGAAATAGACCTGCTGCTGGTCATAGGACCAGTCGAATTTCGAGTAACCTTCCAAGTGATCGACATGGACACATCCTACAATTTTCTCCTTGGCAGACCTTGGATCCATGCGGCAGGAGCCGTGCCTTCCACTCTTCACCAGATGGTGAAGTTCGAGTACGAAGACCAAGAGATCGTGGTCCATGGGGAAGACGAACATGCCATTTATCGGGACCCATCCATCCCGTATCTTGAACCGAGAGAAGGGAGCGAACATACGGTCTATCAAGCTTTCGAGGTTGTACTGGCAGAGCAGCACGAAGAGGGAATACCTTGCCCCCAGCCTTTCTTGTCTAACGCCTCGGTCATGGTGGCCAAAGAGATGATCCGGCATGGATTTAGGCCAGGGAAGGGACTTGGACGAACCCTTCAGGGAATGACAGAACCCATTACTTTGCCAGTCATCAAGAAACCTTTCGGACTAGGTTTCAAACCTACTCCAGCAGACGAAAAATGGGCAAAGAAAAGGAGAAATGAGGGCTGGAAGTTGCCTCAACCACTGCCGGATTTATATGCGACTTTCATCAGGCCAAGGTATGTTGAAGAAGATGATGAGGTTTTCACAGCTGAGGAAATTGAGGAAATATGTGGGGCGATGAGAGAAATGCTCTACGAGGTCCACATGGTTTAACCAGGTGAAGGCACAAGCACTGCTGAGATGCTGTACATGGGGCCGAGCGCCCAACTCCAAAACTGGGAGGCTACGCCATTCCCAACTAGACGGAAGTCCGGGTAGACCTGTCCTGCCACCTTTCCTGTGTCACAAGTTATCTCCGGGACATAACTTGAACGTTTTCTTCTTTTCTTTGTTGTTGTTTTGAATCCCTAAGATGTAAACATTATTGTCTTCCAATTTCCCAAAGAAAAAAAAAATCGTCATTGCTTTCCCATTCTTTCTTTTGTTCTAATTTTTTGTTATTTTTGCTTTTATCTTTCTTTTCAGTCCTAATAATGCGGCTTTAAATATGACATGCTTGCGGACTTCACGCCCAGATCACAATGAGCTATTTAACTGTGAATTAACGAACCCAAAACCAGAATATGATGCGGAAGAGGCTTTTAGGGAAATAAACCGAGAGTTGGAATATTTCGAGAATAAACCTAAGCCAAATCTGAATGACACTGAACCGGTAAATTTAGGAACCCCGGAAGAAATCCGGGAGACCAAGATAAGCATTCACACGGACAAGAAAACGCGAGAGGCGATAATTCAACTTCTTTTTGAATTTAAAGACGTGTTTGCTTGGTCATATGATGACATGCCGGGTCTAGGTGTTGATCTAGTGGTTCATAAATTGCCGATTCATCCTGATTGTCCTCCAGTTCAACAAAAGCAACGAAAGTTCAAAACTGAGGTCAGTGACAAGATTAAAGAGGAGATCACCAAACAACTGAAAACGGGAGTGATTCGGGTAGTCCAATATACAACATGGTTGGCGAATGTGGTTCCAGTACCAAAAAAGGACGGGAAAACTCGGGTATGTGTAGATTACCGAGATCTGAACAGAGCAAGTCCTAAAGATAATTTCCCGCTGCCCAGCATCCACATCCTCGTTGATAATTGTGCCAAACACGAGATACAGTCTTTTGTAGATTGTTATGCTGGGTATCATCAGGTATTGATGGATGAAGAGGACGCCGAGAAAACTGCCTTCACCACGCCTTGGGGCACCTACTGCTACCGGGTCATGCCGTTTGGTTTGAAGAATGCGGGGGCTACTTACATGAGGGCCATGACTGCCATTTTCCATGACGTGATGCATCAGGAAATAGAGGTGTACGTGGATGATGTGATAGTCAAGTCCAGGACGCAGGATAATCACATCCAAGACTTGAGGAAATTCTTCGAGAGATTAAGGAAGTATGACTTGAAGCTAAACCCAGCCAAATGCGCTTTCGGAGTTCCGTCGGGCAAACTTCTGGGCTTCATCGTAAGCAGGAGAAGTATCGAGCTAGATCCAACTAAGATAAAATCCATCAGAGATCTGCCTCCCCCAAAAACAAAGAAAGACGTGATGAGTCTTTTGGGCAGGTTGAACTACATCAGTCGGTTTATTGCCCAGCTGACAAGCACGTGTGAGCCCATATTCAAGCTATTAAGGAAAGATGCGGCGATCAGATGGACACCTTAGTGTCAAGAAGCCTTTGATAAAGTCAAAGAATACCTTTCGAATCCCCCAGTCTTGGTCCCTCCAGAACCGGGGAGGCCACTTTTCTTGTATCTGACAGTCTTAAAGAACTCTTTCGGCTGCGTCCTCGGGCAACACGACGTAACCGGAAAGAAGGAGCAAGCAATCTACTACTTGAGCAAGAAATTCACCGGCTACGAGGCCAAATACACTCTGCTGGAAAGGACATGCTGCGCTCTCACATGGGTTGCAAAAAAGCTGAGACATTATCTCCAAGCCCACACTACATTCCTCATAAGCAGGTTGGATCCTTTGAAGTATATATTTCAGAAACCAATGCCTACTGGGAGACTGGCTAAATGGCAAATCTTGCTTACGGAATTCGACATAGTTTATGTCACCCGCACGGCGATGAAAGCCCAGGCGTTAGCAGATCATTTGGCCGAAAATCCGGTTGATGAGGAATACCAGCCATTGGATACCTACTTTCCAGATGAAGAGGTAAACACCGTAGAAGTGATCTCGGAGGAAGCACATGTTTGGAAGATGTTCTTTGACGGAGCCGTGAACGCCAAGGGTGTAGGGATTGGGACAATTTTGATCTCGCCTTCCGGTCAGCATTATCCCGCCACAGCTAGACTGCGTTTCTTTTGCACAAACAATACAGCTGAGTATGAAGCCTGCATTATGGGCATGCATATGGCAATCGATCAGGATGTCGAAAACTTACTGATTATGGGAGATTCTGACCTGATCATCCGGCAAGCTCAAGGCGAGTGGGAAACTCGGGATGTCAAACTTATCCCATACCGACAACACGTGGAGGACCTCAGCAAGCGCTTTACCTCAATAGAGTTCAGGTATATTCCGAGGTGTCACAATGAACTGGCAGATGCACTTGCTACTTTGGCTTCAATATTACCCTACCCGGGCAACGCCCACGTCGATCCTTTGGAAATCCAAATCATGGAAAGACACGGTTACTGCAGTGTAATCGAGGCGGGATCAAATATGCAGCCTTGGTACCATGACATCAAGAAATTCCTGAAGACACAAGAATACCCCAAGCACGCTACTGGAGATCAAAAAAGGACCATTAGGCGACATGCAAGTGGTTTCTTTCTGAGCGGCGAATTGTTGTATAAGAGGACCCCGGACCTCAATCTCCTAAGATGTGTCGATATCGAGGAAGCAAGAAAGATCATGCACGAAGTACACGCAGGTGTGTGCGGACCTCACATGAACGGGTATGTCTTAGCGAAGAAGATCCTTAGAGCAGGTTATTACTGGATGACCATGGAAAAGGATTGCTTTAGCTTTGTTCGGAAGTGTCATCAGTGTCAGGTGCACGGTGATTTGATTCATGCACCTCCCACGGAACTGCATCCCATGTCCGCACCTTGGCCATTTGTCGCTTGGGGCATGGACGTCATTGGACCAATTGAACCAAAGGCTTCGAATGGACACAGGTTTATACTGGTTGCCATCGATTACTTCACAAAATGGGTAGAAGCTGTCACTCTCAAGTCGGTCACTAAGAAAGCTGTGGTGGATTTTGTACACTCAAATCTTATCTGTCGCTTCGGTATTCCTGCGACTATCATTACAGATAATGCAGCAAACTTGAACAGTCACTTGATGGGAGATGTATGCGAGCAATTCAAGATAACGCATAGGAATTCCACTCCTTATCGGCCAAAAGCCAATGGTGCCGTGGAAGCGGCAAACAAAAACATCAAGAAGATTTTGAGGAAAACGATCCAAAGTTCCCGACAGTGGCATGAGCAGTTACCTTTTGCATTATTGGGGTACCGCACTACGGTACGTACATCGGTGGGAGCGACTCCTTATCTTTTGGTTTATGGGACCGAGGCTGTAATACCGGCAGAGGTAGAAATTCCTTCGCTTCGAATCATTGTCGAAGTAGAAATCGAGGACAGCGAGTGGGTCAAGACTCGGTTAGAGCAATTGACGTTGATCGACGAAAAGCGAATGGCAGCTGTTTGTCACGGACAGTTATACCAACGAAGGATGGCCCGCGCTTACAACAAGAAAGTCCGACCCCGGAATTTCGAAGTAGGTCAGCTGGTACTAAGGCGTATTCTGCCGCATCATGAAGAAGCGAAAGGAAAGTTTGCCCCAAATTGGAAAGGCCCATACATCGTAAGGAAGATATTGCCGAGAGGAGCACTGTATTTGGGTGATATCGAAGGAAATGACCCCGACACAGCAGTAAATGCAGATGCAGTCAAGAGATACTACGTCTAGATCATACTCCAGTAGTCCTGACACATTTGAAAATGGCGAAGGTTTTATCCCCCACTACCCCCAAACACTACCCAATCCTCTCTACAAAAAAAAAAAAAACAAAAAAAACAAAACAAAACATTGTTTGAGGCCTGAACTACGTTTGACTTGATTCCGAAAGGATACGTAGGCAGCCTCTCCCTGAGGTTCAGTCACACCAACAATAAAATCCCATCCACCCTGAAATTGAAACCGGGGCACGTCAAGCAGTTGAGAAGTTGGTATCACTACCTCTCCTTACCAAGCACAAGCCTTCAAATCAATTACCAAATATGGTGGGGAACCAATAAGCGTCACGAATGGAGACCAGCACACTCTAAATTGAGAGAGATAAAATGAGAGAGTCTCGGCGGTGAAAACCTTCGGGCACCACGAGGCGACGGGAGTAGAGAAACCAAAATGAGAGAGCTTGTTTAGTAAAAACTCGCAAAGAGTGCTATCAAGCGATGACAAGAAGAGAAATGAGAGAGGTCAGCCAGCGGAACCCGCAAAGGGCGCTGTTGGCCGAAAAAGAATGACGCCACCCCAAGAAAGTTTCGGCAGAATGCCACCAGTTTGGAATCACAGATCCGTTCTGGTTCAGGAAAACGCAAGCTGTTAGAAGGTCAGACGTCCAGTCCAAAGAGCATGTCATGTCATTTAAAGCCAGCGTTATCTTCCTCAGATAAGTCTTTCTCGTCCCGAAAAGGGTATTCCTTTTCTGATTTGTTTTCCCCTTTTCTTTGTTTCTTTTCGAATCCCTTTTGCATTTTAACCCCGAGTTTAGGACACACCGGAAAGGACAGGTGGCATGGTTTGTTTGCACGGAATCCCGTCTCATGAAAGAAAGCGCCTCATCTCGTTGGTATGATTGCCCAAGCATGATGAATCATGACGTTTGATGGTGTTTCAGAGTAAAGAGGAAAGAGAGAAATCTTGAAATCTTCCCCAGCAAGTCCGCCTTCGGACAAATCCCCACAGAGTCTCCCCCTGTACAAATCCCCACAGAGTCTCTCCTTTTATACAATCTCCCACAAAGTCTCCCCAGTATGAATTTCATCAACACATCCCCAGCAAGTCCTTTTGTAAATATTCCCCAACAAGCTTACCCCAACAAACCCTGGGAAACTCGTTTTGAAACAAAAACCCAGCATACCCCATTGTACAGAATCCGCACAATGGATCCACTTTGTAAATATTCCCCCCATAAGAGCTTCCTTTTGTACAAATTCCCACAGAACACCCCCAATAAAATCCCCGTTGAGAACCTTCAATCAAGACGGGACAAAAGAAAAAAAGAGAGGCCTTACGAGGCAAGTCATCGCAGAATCTGGAGATACAAGCCTGAACAGTCTAGAAGGGTTTCGCCATTCGAGTCAAATCAATGGCGGAACTTCACAACAGAAATAAAGACGCAAGAAAGTAACTGGGAACGATCAAGGTCACCAAACCGACCGTCATTTCCGAACTAACGAATGATTCTTTGTTTTGAAAGGTTGAAACAGGTCTAATCCAAGACAACCGTGCAAGAAGCAGGTGTCACCCAAAGAAGAAGGTACACGGGTACAGGAAGTACTTCGGCAATGATGGATTCACTCGAAAGGTAAGCTTCCACGAAACTCCCTTTCATTCTTCTATTTAAAACAAGAAAACTCAAAAATAGATCGTGTAGTATCCTCGAGCTTTATCCCCAGCCAGTCAGCATTAGGGTTTTAAACCCTAAACTGAATTTTCCTTTCAGCCAGCATTAGGGTTTTAAACCCTAAACTGAGCTTTTCCATGCAATCAACATTAGGGTTTTAAACCCTAAACTGAATTTTCCTTTTAGTCAGCATTAGGGTTTTAAACCCTAAACTGAACTTTTTCCTTTCAGCCAGCATTAGGGTTTTAAACCCTAAACTGAGCTTTTCCATGCAATTAGCATTAGGGTTTTAAACCCTAAACTGAATTTTCCTTTTAGTCAGCATTAGGGTTTTAAACCCTAAACTGAACTTTTTCCTTTCGGCCAGCATTAGGGTTTTAAACCCTAAACTGAGCTTTTCCATGCAATCAGCATTAGGGTTTTAAACCCTAAACTAAATTTTCCTTTTAGTCAGCATTAGGGTTTTAAACCCTAAACTTAACTTTTTCCTTTCAGCCAGCATTAGGGTTTTAAACCCTAAACTGAGCTTTTCCATGCAATCAGCATTAGGGTTTTAAACCCTAAACTGAATTTTCCTTTTAGTCAGCATTAGGGTTTTAAACCCTAAACTGAACTTTTTCCTTTCAGCCAGCATTAGGGTTTTAAACCCTAAACCGAGCTTTTCCATGCAATCAACATTAGGGTTTTAAACCCTAAACTGAACTTTTTCCTTTCAGCCAACATTAGGGTTTTAAACCCTAAACTGAGCTTTTCCCTGCAATCAGCATTAGGGTTTTAAACCCTAAACTGAACCTTTTCCTTTCAGCCAGCATTAGGGTTTAAACCCTAAACTGAGCTTTTCCATGCAATCAGCATTAGGGTTTTAAACCCTAAACTGAACTTTTTCCTTTCAGCCAGCATTAGGGTTTTAAAACCCTAAACTGAGCTTTTCCATGCAATTAGCATTAGGGTTTTAAACCCTAAACTGAATTTTCCTTTTAGTCAGCATTAGGGTTTTAAACCCTAAACTGAACTTTTTCCTTTCAGCCAGCATTAGGGTTTTAAACCCTAAATTGAGCTTTTCCATGCAATCAGCATTAGGGTTTTAAACCCTAAACTGAACTTTTTCCTTTCAGCCAGCATTAGGGTTTTAAACCCTAAACTAAGCTTTTCCCTGCAATCAGCATTAGGGTTTTAAACCCTAAACTGAACTTTTTCCTTTCAGCCAGCATTAGAGTTTTAAACTCTAAACTGAGCTTTTCCATGCAATCAGCATTAGGGTTTTAAACCCTAAACTGAATTTTCCTTTTAGTCAGCATTAGGGTTTTAAACCCTAAACTGAACTTTTTCCTTTCAGCCAGCATTAGGGTTTTAAAACCCTAAACTGAGCTTTTCCATGCAATCAGCATTAGGGTTTTAAACCCTAAACTGAATTTTCCTTTTAGTCAGCATTAGGGTTTTAAACCCTAAACTTAACTTTTTCCTTTCAGCCAGCATTAGGGTTTTAAACCCTAAACTGAGCTTTTCCATGCAATCAGCATTAGGGTTTTAAACCCTAAACTGAATTTTCCTTTTAGTCAGCATTAGGGTTTTAAACCCTAAATTGAACTTTTTCCTTTTAGCCAGCATTAGGGTTTTAAACCCTAAACTGAGCTTTTCCATGCAATCAGCATTAGGGTTTTAAACCCTAAACTGAACTTTTTCCTTTCAGCCAGCATTAGGGTTTTAAACCCTAAACTGAGCTTTTCCCTGCAATCAGCTTTAGGGTTTTAAACCCTAAACTGAATTTTCCTTTCAGTCAGCATTAGGGTTTTAAACCCTAAACTGAACCTTTTCCTTTCAGCCAGCATTAGGGTTTTAAACCCTAAGCTGAGCTTTTCCATGCAATCAGCATTAGGGTTTTAAACCCTAAACTGAATTTTCCTTTTTAGTCAGCATTAGGGTTTTAAACCCTAAACTGAACCTTTTCCTTTCAGCCAGCATTAGGGTTTTAAACCCTAAACTGAGCTTTTCCATGCAATCAGCATTAGGGTTTTTAAACCCTAAACTGAATTTACCTTTTTAGCTAGCATTAGGGTTTTAAACCCTAAACTGAGCTTTTCCATGCAATCAGCATTAGGGTTTTAAAACCCTAAACTGAATTTTCTTTTTTAGTCAGCATTTGGGTTTTAAACCCTAAACTGAACCTTTTCTTTTCAGCCAGCATTAGGGTTTTAAACCCTAAACTGAGCTTTTCCATGCAATCAGCATTAGGGTTTTAAACCCTAAACTGAATTTTTCTTTTAGTCAGCATTAGGGTTTTAAACCCTGAACTGAATTCTTCCTTCGTTCGGCGTTAGGGTTTTAAACCCTAAACTGAACCTTTTCTTTTCAGCCAGCATTAGGGTTTTAAACCCTAAACTGAGCTTTTCCATGCAATCAGCATTAGGGTTTTAAACCCTAAACTGAATTTTTCTTTTAGTCAGCATTAGGGTTTTAAACCCTGAACTGAATTCTTCCTTCGTTCGGCGTTAGGGTTTTAAACCCTAAACTGAACCTTTCCCCAGCTAGTCGGTATTAGGGCTCCAACCCTGAACTGAGCATGCATATCCTCTTTCATCAATTTTATGAACTTTGTGGCGAATAATTAACGAAATTTTCCTAGTAAAACTGGGGCAGAAAATTTCGTTCGTTTGTTTTCTCCCGCAGGTCTGACCTCTAGCCACATGGATCGAAATGACCCACGAGATGAGTCCCAGTTCGGAATCAACAAAGAAAAAGAAGAAAAAGAAAGAAGATGTCCCGAGATATTGGAGTAGATGGAAGGCGGATTGACTCCAACATCTGATTATGGTCCTGAACCCTGCCAATCGTGTCTCACTCAGTATCCCAGAGATTAAACAAGTCGTCGCAACTCGCAAGCATCAAGATTCAGATCGGAGTCTACAAGCAGAATCAGCTAAGACCCAAGATCAAGTCGTAAAAGAATCATAGATAGGAATCTTGTAACTAGCAGTTGACATGCATATAAGTAGTTAGTTCAGTTTCCAATTCTCGTTTGGTTGTAATAAGGCGGTCAGTGACGCAGCAGTGACAACAACAACAGCAGTAGCAGCAAGCATTGCAGTCCCATGGTAGTCCCAGCTACCAAAACTTCTCGAACTACATTGACCTGATTCCTGTTTAGCCCAGGATATGTAGGAAATCTTTGAAGCAAGATTCGGTCAGATCTTTCAAAAAAAAACATGCTTCATACGGAGTGGTCCATAGGCGAAAATCGCTCATACACGCTCACTTTATCTTTGCACGAAAACTCTTCGTGTTTCCGAACAAAGAGGGGCAGCTGTGAGCACGTGATTTTTGTTTTGCGCGACAGTCGCTCCAAAAGAATAAAAATTGGTCCTGCTGTACAATTTTTGGATTTTTGTGCGGCACTTTGTTGATTTATTTGTGACTTTGTGCGGCATTTTTATTTATTTACTTTATTAAAACAAAATTCAAAAAATGTGTACGTGTCATGCATAATCTGAACCGTAACATGGTTTAAATAGAAAGGCATAAACAGGCATCTTTGTCCGTGATTTTGTTTTGTTTGATTTTACCTGTTTTGAAATATCTTTTGTGTGTGTGCAAATAATTGTATTGAGTGTGTATTTAATTTTAATTTGATTTTTTGCTTAGTTTTGTTTTTAAAATAAATAAGAAAAGAAATAAAAATAATAAAAAAAAAAAGAGAAAAGGGCCCTTTCTTCTTCCGGATTGGGCCAATTTATTAAATTGGCCCAAAACAAACAACGTCCAAGCCAGGCCTGCCCGGTCCAACACCAGCTGATACCCAGGGTATCCAAACGACGTCGTTTTAGTCTAGTGTGATCCGGGCCGTTGATCTCAGATTGATCAACGGCCAAGATCACTTCCCCACAACCCACTGAGGAACCCGACCCGTTTTCACCCGGACCAACCCAAAACCCTTTACCCTCAAAACGACATCGTTCCACTTAAGACCATCAGATCCAAACCGTAGATCTAGATTGATCTAACGGTTGAGATCAACCCACCCACTAACTATAAAACCCCATAATCCTACCCTGCCCCCCCTATCCTAACCCCGGCCTTCGTCTCCACAAACCCTTCCCCTCAAACCCTAGCCGCCCCTGCACACCTTCACCAGAAACCCGGCGGCCTGAACGCCGGTGACCTCCACCTGAACACCATAGAACCCCCATGCCATCCTGAACCCAAATCTACCAACCACACACTTCGAATCCTGTCCCACCTTCTCGAATCTTCATTTGAAGATTCGAGTCGGAACCTAATCTACACCGATCTGCCTTAAATTCATACCAGACACTCCCCAGACCCCCTCGTGACCAAACCATACTTGGTTTGGTCCGAATCTGACCAGGGAAGCATGAATCCCAGATCTGAATTTTGGAAATTTTGTGTTCCTCCGTCACTGGTTCAACCGAAGAGATTAAGGTCTAATGGACTTTAATCAAAGTGTTTCTCATCTGAGAAACACTTCGTTTAAAGTCCGTTCAGCCTTAAGAAAGGCCTGACCGAGTCCGAGTTAAGGTTTTGATCTTTTGCGGTTTAAGGTGAGTTTCTTTCTTTTCTTAGTTGTTTTGGTTCGTTTGATTGTTGTAAGGGTCTGTTCGTTTTCTGTTTATGTCCTTGACTTCTATCAACTGTGCTTCAACCACTTTGCCTGAACCTCTGTTGTTTGTCTAAATTCCCCCTCCTATTCTGATAAGGCATTATGTATTTGTTTGTGCAAGTAGCTGATTTTCGAGTTTGGATTGACTAGTTGACTCCTCGAGTGCATTTCTGCTTAGTCAGTATAATTCGAACCATGATCGATACTGTTTAAATGTCTGATTTTTGGCTACGATTGTGTATGTTAATGCTAATATAGTCGAGTCGACATGTGTCGTCAATTAGTTTCAACTGTCCGAACAAAGTAAATCGATTTACTTCTGCTAAGCATTTGTTGAGTCAATTAAGAACCAGTTTTTGTTTACTTATAGCTGTTGAATTGATCAGTAATGTAAAAAGGGATGTTTGGTTTAAATTCTGAATTGGAGGGCATGTGCACTCGTGCACAGCATGTGCATTGGTGCACCTCATGTGCTTTGTGCACAACCTGTGGCCTGCATAAAGATCTTTTGTTAAGTTTTGAATAATTTAACAGCATATGCTGTCAGATATATTCTACTGTCCATACCTTGCTTTAGTTTAAAAGTATTAAACCTTTTAAAAAAGGTTAAGTCTACCAGGGATTGTTGATGGGGGTTAATACTTAAATAACTAATTGGAATCTGAAAATGGGAATGCACATGGGAGGGTATGGTGATAGTCTAAACAGGCTGTTAAAAGGGGTAAGGAAGGCATATAAAAAGGGCGAGACATCTGACTGAGAGAAAAAAAAAAGACACACTGGACCTTAAGAGACCTAAGAGAGGATTAGAGGTTAGAGAACCCTGAAAATTTACAGAAGAGAAATACATACACTGTGAGGATAGAAAAGAAAAAAGAAAGAGTTGACAGAAATAGAAAGAGAGCAAGAAAGAGATAAAACAGATTAGGAAATCAGAAATTTGGTCTTGTTTGTCTGAACTTCATCTATTGTCAATACATTAGGCAGTGTTGCTTCTTCTAAAATTCAATCGAGATTATTGTTAGTGTTTTTGTTGCATTTGGTATATTCCGGAATTGGATTGTCTGGAGCATTGTTGCCATCACACTGTGTGCTATTTCGTTTGGCTGTTTTTTTTCTTCAACTCTAGTTCCACCTCGCAACAGAATCCTTTCTTTGTGCTGTTCTGATTGCTGCTGCTATTCTGCTCACTATTGTTGCTGCCCTGTCCTGCTGCTATTGCTAGTCCTGTTTCTTTCTGCTGCTGATTTCCACTACTTCTTCTTCTTCTCCTTTGCATTTTCAGCATTTCCAGGTACACATTTCAAGTCCCATATTGATGTAATTAAAACAGTTGGAAAGCATGAAATGAAAAAAGGTTGAAGAAGTTCAAGTATTTGTTGTAATATTCATAGTACATTAACAGGCCTGTGAAAATTGATTAGTTTATAATTCAACAGTTCAAAAGTATGTATTGATATTCGACTGAGTTTACCCTGTTGTATTTTAGCTCGGTAGTTGTTTGTCAGTAGGGGCATGTATACTTCGACCTTATACAATACTGTTCCTGTTTCATTTAGTTTTTTTTAGTTAAGACTAGTCCACACAAGTTTAGTTAAGTTCAACTCGAGAAGTGTTCGGATTAAGTGTTGTATTTTGTTTAGCTCGTACATGATTCCTTGTCAAACTAAAGTATTTTACTTTGCCAGTTATCCTTTAATCTAGTCCAAATAAGTTCAGTTAAGTTCAACTCAAGAAATGTTCGGATTAGGTATTGCATTTCATCAATCTCATATGTAGTCTTTTTGTTCGACTAAAACATTCTCGCAAGGCATGACGTTTTTTACTTTATAAGTAGTTAATCAGAAACTGACAAGAATCCGGATTAGGCAAAAGCCTATAATTGAATTAGCATGTACCTTTTCTTCTAGTTTTAGAGACAAATGCATTAGAAATATAGCCACTTTAGGATATCCTTTCTAAAATAGAGATGAGCCTCGCCAAATAAAGATGCAAAATTGCGGGGCCCTCAATAAATAACCATGATAATTATTTAGAATTCAGGATAGGCCATTTAATAAATTTCATGGCCTTCTACAAAGATAATAACGCGTTAGACTCTGTAGGCGCGGCTTAATTAAATCATATTCTTAAATTCGGGTGCACATTGATGTGACCCAAATCCGAATCTCAACGAAGTCCAAATGTGTCGACGATCACGGGTGCATTGATTGTGACGTGGTTTGAGATGTATTTTCACGACGTTGCAATTCTATAAAAAATAAGTGATAATAATAAAAGCGGTTTAAACTTAATAAAAGCACGTAAGTCATAACATGTATTTAAATCAGATATTTAGCCATTATAACAATTTAAGCGACCGTGCTAGAACCACGGGATTCGAGGGTGCCTAACACCTTCCCTCGGGTCAACAAAATTCCTTACTTAGAATTTCTGGTTCGCAGACTTCATTTGGAAAAGTCTAAAATTTCCTCGATTTGGGATTCAAGATAAACCGGTGACTTGGGACACCAAAAGCCAAACCTTTCCCAAGTGGCGACTCTGAATTAAATAAATAATCCCATTTCGAATATTGTCACTTAAATTGGAAAAACTCCACCCGCGCATCTTACCCCTCGGGGCGGGCGCGCAAAAAGGAGGTGTGACAGGCTCAACATGAGTTTTTCCTTCCTGGGGGCCCTAGGAACGTAAAGAATGGCATCTTTGGCAGGTGTGAAGATAAAGCGAGCTTGAAAATTCAAATTTTTTTTTGCACTTTTTCATCATTTGTCGAAAATCAGAAAATCAAAAAAAAAAAAAGAAAATTCAAAAAGATTTTGCATGTTTCGTCATTTTTCAAGAAAAAGCAAAAAAATGTGATTTCTACAAATTAGTGGCTTTTTTATTATTCTCGCCCGTATCCAATCTGCCCGAACTACGCGAACTTGATTCTCGTCTCTCGGGGCGGGATACGTAGGCAACCCACATAGGGTCCGGTCTTACTAGTAAATATTATGTTCTTGGCTTTGCGGGGTCTTAGCTAAATTTTGCACTTCTAGCCACCTTTTGGCCAAATAAGCCATTTTGCAAAAATAGCCTCAATCATGTCTTGCATGTGTCCAGTAGGGAGTGTTATTGTCTCGCATAGTGTTGGTTTAAAATTTTGTCATAAAGGTGTGGATTTATTTACTGGAGTTTGAGCATGACAGACACCCCGTGACCATCCAGTCAGGATCGCTCAATCAGGAGTTGCTTAAGGAGATTTGTTTTATTTTTATGTTTTGAGTCCGTTCTTCATTTTATGTCGTCTTTTACTTTCTAGTTTTCTACAGTAATGTCAAGTCTTTTGTTATTGTATTTTCTTCTTTATATTTGAGAAAATGTGCTGTAACTCAAAAATACAAAAAAAGAGATATTGCATTTTATATTTCCGGTATAAGTTTTCTTTAGATTACTAATTCTAGAAATGAAAAAAAAAGAAATATTTCTGAGGTTGTTTTTCCTTTAGGCAATAAATATCTAGGACTTAAAATGAATTGTTTTTATATTTCCTTTAAGTATAGTAGGACCAAAATTCAAAAAAAAAAAAAGAGAATTTTCTTTTAGTATTTCTTTAAAAGCTTTATTTAAGGTGTTAATTCAAAATCCAAAAAGATTTTCTTTTGAGAAGTTTCTTTGAGAAATTAGTGAAAAATGAAAAAAAAAATTCTTTTCATTAGAACTTTAGGATATTGTACGTAGAAGAAAAAAAAGACAACATACTTTATCTTTGATTTATTTTCAAAGTTTCTCTTTTAGGAAATCAAAATTGAAACCCAAAAATATTTTTTTTTCTTGTTTCAAAATCTTGCGTCAAGATATCAAAGGAAAATTCAAAATAATTTTCTGTGGTTTATTCTTTAGATTTTCTTCCTAAAAAAAAAGAATAAAAAAAATTCTCTTCTAAGATATTTCCTTAATAGAATATTTGTTTCAAAAGGATAAAAAAAAGGAGAATGTCAGTTTGTTTACTTTATTCCCGTTCTTCCAGAACTACGCAAAGATCTGATTCATGCGGCGTCATGATACGTAGGAAACCTACATAGGGTTCGATCGACTCATTCTTTTATTATTATTAAGAAATGAAATAAAAAAAAACAAAAGAGAAGAAGAAAAAAAGATGAAATCATGGGATGAGAGGAAGGAAAAAAGCGATAATCAGAAAGAGAAAAAGAGGAAAATGAGCGAACTAAGAAGTGCAAGAAAAGAAAAGAAAAGAGAAGGTTCAAATGGACAAATTGGGATGATGCCAAGTGACTTTATGACCCTCGAAGTCATTCTAGAATCATTAATTGTTGCTAGGTGCATTGCACGCAATGTGATATTTTTTCTATTAAATGCCCTAACGCTAACGTGATAGCTTCATACATTAAACGTCTATATTTTGATATGAGGTCTATAATTTTCTGGATCCGACAATCAGACTCATGATTTACTTGGTGTAACTCTTTAGTTTCCTCTTCCCTCTGATCAACCTTAATGTAAACTTAAGCTATCTTCCGATCTGCGGCTCATGGTATTAGTTATTACTTTAGCCCTTCATGGACGCTATGGAATATCCATGATACAACCTTCTAATAATTCAATCATTTGCGTATGACCTGGGCTCAATTCTTTATTTTTAACTTATACCGGAGTCTTCTACGACTCAATTCTTTATTTTTAACTTATACCGGAGTCTTCTACGGCTATATATGTTGCATGGATAATACTTCAAAATCTTAAGTGCGTTCATAACATAACTAACTCTGGATCATTGGTAAAATAATTCATTTTGTTCCTTCTCAGTTTTTTTTTAAATGTAAGCTATTACTTTTCCTGTTTTTTCTGACTCCTTGTTGCATCCATACTTAGCTTATCTTAGTGCCCACACATATTGAAATTCCATACAACTTATATGATCTTGAATATCACTTCTGATTTTACTCCCCGTTCATTAGCCACGGTGTCACACCTTCTTTTTACTCGCCCGAGGGGGTATGAGAGTTTTTCCAATTAAAGTGACATTATTCGAAATGGGATTAATTAATTTATCAGAGTCGCCACTTGGAATAGTTTATTGGTGTTCCAAATCACCGGTTTATTTTAAATCCCATGTCGAGGAAGTTTTCGACTTTATTTAAAAGTTTGCGAACCAGAAATTCTAGATAAGGAATTCTGTTAACCCGGGAGAAAGTGTTATGCATTTTCGGGTTCCGTGGTTCTAGCACGGTCGCTTAGTGATTTATACTTGGCTTAAGTTATCTAATTATTTATTTTTAGAACCTACGTGCATTTACCTTTTTTCCGCTTTTAATCACTTGATTTATTCGTAATTAAAGAATTGAGTTACGCGTACGTATACTCCTTTTTGGCTCGTCAAAAATCATGTCACGCAAACGTGTCCACAATCAATAATGCTTTGTTTATTTTATTAAGAAAAGTTTGGTTGAAGTTGTGCGAACGCATCCCTCTAGTTACTTTTTAGAATTAAATTTTTAATTATGTTACGCGGACATATACATAACTACAATAATAGTCTAGGTCGAGCCTAAGGCAAACTACGAGTATTACGATTGTTTAATATCTAAGTTAATACTAATGTGAGGGCCATAGCTTATGAATTTTTGTTTGTGTATGGCACACCTCAATTTATTTTTAGAACAAAGTCATAATTATGTTACGCGAACGTATACATACTCACGATAATAAATTTAAAATGCGTCTAAAGCATTTCTACAAGTATCCATTATTCTTCCTAAATTTTGAGGTTATTGTGAGGTCGATATGGAAATTGTTGGGAGAAACATATAATTTGCAGAACTATTCATGAAGTTAAGAACAAAAAATATTGGCAGTAAAGGAGAAATTGGTCAACTATCTCATGTCATGCCATGTCTGGGACGATCCAATTCATTTTCAAAAGAAGGGACCTTGGACTTGGGAGAAATTCAAAAATAGTCAGATTTACAATTGGTCGTTTAAAAATAGCCCAATTTCAAAAGTAATCGAAATTAGCCATTTTTTATGTAAAGATAAATTTGAGAGAAAACATTGTTCAAAACCCGTAAAATATGTCAGTATATTATACTGAAGTTCCAGCATAAGTATGCTTGAACTCAAGCATATTATACTGGAGTTCCAGCATAAGTATGCTTGAACTCCAACATAATATGAAGGAGTTCAAGCATAAGTATACTAGAACTCCAGCGCAATATACTGGAGTTCCAGCAAGTATAATTGTCCAGTATAATATACTGGAGTTTGGAGCACCGGTGCTCCAGTCTCCAATATATTATACTGGAGTCAGCAAAGTATACCGGTCCAGCATAATATGCTGGAGTTCATACACAGGTGCACCGAACTCCATTATATTATGCTGGACCAGTCTCTGTTGCACCAAAATAGTGGTTATTTTTCATTGACTTCGTAAACGCTGGTTATTTTTGAATAACCAGTTCGAAAACTGGCTATACCGTGCTATTTTTACCTTGGACTTCTCACTTGTCGGCCCAATTATTAAGAGACCCAATTAACTGAAACAAACCATTAAATAAATGCAAAACATATCGAACTTTACTAATTTAAGAAACAAAAATTCCACTGCCCATATAGTTGAAACAATTCATTAACATCTAACCCCAAACATATTTAGCTAGTTTTGGCTCAATTAAATCTAACAAAATAGTGATCTATCTCTTTACAGAATAAGAAAGAAACTTCGGTGTGCTCCCCCATATATCCTAAGATTGGGGTTATATTCTTAAGCAATGAACATAACTGAAGTTCTATTATGCAGTACAGCGTGTGGCTTAAATGCAAATTTTAGTTGAGCTTAACTTGAGCGACTGTAATCTCTTCCATGGGACTCCTTATTGCCAATTAGTTTAATTTAATTCCGTAGAAAAAATCTGAAGCAATCCAAATCACCAACAAATAGGAGTGAACAGGCAGCCCCAAGGTCAAGCCACTAAAGCAAAAAGAGAACATATTTTAATAGAATTTATTTAACCACAAGACTCGAACCCAATATATCTAATTAATTAGGTAAGTTGGATCATATATATCTCACAACAATCTTTAAAGGTAGGGTCTAAATATATTAGATATTTTAAAATAAAAAGTAAAATATTTTATAAAAGGTAAAGATAAAAAATAAGACTTGGACTATTGAAGATACCAAAAAATAGATTCTAAAAGTTTATTAAACTTTCTCAGTGAGAAATGTACTTCACTAATTATGTTAATCGTAAAATTCAAATAATGAAAAGTTTTATATTTGCAACAGGGGTTTAGGGGGAGTGATTCTCTTTCTCCATTTAAAAGTTATATTGTTCTCCATAGAAAGAAACGAGTTTTATTTTTTCTATAAAAAACAAGAGTTGAAGTGTATCGTTGTATAAAACTATATTCGCATTCTTTTTTTCCTCCCCCCCCCTAGGTTTCAAGCGTTTCAACAAGTATATTAGAACATCAAAAATAATTTCGATATCAAGTTATCAACTTTTTGAGTCTGGTTCTATTATCTAAGATCAACAATATCTCAGGAGAGATTAAATTATTTATAAAAAGAAACTATTAACAACTTTACATCTTAAAAAGCTTGAAAAATAGATTTCAATTAAAAATATAGATGAATTACTATTTTTTTTCTTCTGAAAGGCCCCAGATAAAAAATTGTCTTTAGGCCACCAATTTTTTTTTTGAGCCGCCCTGAGAGTGAATAATGAACGACTGAAGCACGAAAGCTGCCAATGTAAAAGCGTGAAAAATTGAAAACTAAGCGACTGATGTTTAGAGATGAACCAACTACTTCAGAACATCAATTAAAATCAAACGAAAAACAAGAACCCATTAAAACAAAACAGACAAGCTCAAAAATGGACCTTTATTGTTTCACTATGAATCGTCCACAACAACAAATTACAAGCGCTTGACTAGACCTCGACACAAGACGGCGACCTCGGCGAACCCAAAGATTAGGAGAACTTTTTTCACCTTAAGGACAATGAAAACTGACCACGAACGGGAACTTCCACGACCTCGACTGACCTTGTTCGACCATGGTTTTTGGAATGTTTACCAACTAATTTTTAGAGTAGAAACAGAGCTCTTTCCGCTTGTTTTCATGGTTGTTCGGGGGGTGTTTCAGGGGTGTTTGGGTGGTGATTAGCGATTGTTTTCAGCAATGTTTTAGCTGTTTTTAGGCTAGTTTGAGGTTGTTCAACAGATTTTTGCTGCATTTTAGGAGATGAAAGGAGTTGATTTCAGGAGCTAAAGGGTGGTAGATTTAGACTGATTTTCAGCTACAAAAGGAGTGTGGTTTCCTACGGTTTTTGGGTGGATTTGGACTAATTTTCAGGTGGAAAATGGAGCTGGACCGAAATGGAAACTTGGAGCTATGAATCTATGGAGTTTCAGATGGTTGAAGGTGATCTTACATAGATGGAAATGGAGGAAGGAAGGTAGAATTTTTGTGATTGCTGCGTTTGGTGCTGAGGAAGAAGAAAGCAGCAGCTGCTGCGTGTTTTTCTCCAATGTTGATGCGTTGTTTTTCCTTTTTTACTCTAGGTTTCCTCTTTTTTTTTTGATTTTAGGAGTTAGGGATTATTTTATAGGGGTAGGAATTAAGTTAGGTCAAATGGGGAATGTGTATGTGCTCAATGTTTTGGGCTTGAAGGGATTTGGGTTATGAATTTGGGCTAATTAACTTTGGGGTAGGAAGACTAAATTATTTTTTTTTTCTTTTTCTTTGATTTTAAAAATCTAATAAAGTCCTAAATCAATCTAATTTGTAAAAATTAAAATTGTTTATCTATTAAAATAACTAATTAACTTAAAACTAAATAAAACACTAGTTTCTAAAGACTAAAAGCTAAATATGTAATAATGACCATTTTTGTGATTTCTTTCATAATAAAATTAATTCCTACATGCAAATTGGACATAAGATGATATGAAATTAAAACGTCACATTTTTTATGATTTTTTCTATGATTTTAAATTATTAAAAATGCATGAAATTCAACTAAATAAAGAAAAACTTCTAAAATCCCCTAAAAATTATTTTTGGTTTATTTTTAGGAGTTATTTTTATATAGGGCTAAAATTAGGTGCTCACGGCTTCCCCTCTTTGCTCAGAAACATGAAGAGCTTTCGGGAAAAGATAAAGTGAGCAATTACGAGCAATTTTTGCCCGTTTAAAACTCCATTTGGAAGCATATTGAAAAAGTTTGACTGAACCTTGCTTCGGAGGTTGCCTACATATCCTTGCTATAAAGGAATCAGGCCACGTGTAGTTCAGAAGTGAAAGAGGTGACGGAGTGTACCGAGGTGGAGAATCGAGTGAGGTTCCATTCCATCGAGGTTCCGGTCTGCGGTCCTATTATTACATCAAAAATGAAAATTGAAAAGACTAACTAAGCCTATCAGCAACGAGTTACAAGATTCCTATCTATAAATCTTCTGAAGCTTGATCTTGAGTCTTGGCCGGTTCTTCCTGCAAACTCTAATCTGAATCTTGATGCTCATTAGCTGCGAATGCTGGTTCATTTTTCTTCAGCTCTTCGGACAAGGCGGGACATGCAAAGCTTGTGACTTCCATCATATCTTGGGCAGCCCGCATCTTTTCTCCGCTTCTACACTTAGAGTTCAACTTCTTTTATTGTTTCTTCTTTTCTTTTATTTGGGTTGAGACTTATTCTTTTGGTCATCTCAAACCTTGTGCCTTACGGTGAAAACCCGTTCAGGCACCAAAGCAAACAAACAAACGAATTTTTCTGCTCCAGTTTTCACTAGGAAAATTTCGTGATTTATTGCAACAAAAATCTAAACTATTCCTTTATTGAAAACAATAAAATCAGGATTGTGTATCCTTGGGAAAAAGTGTCACGACCCTAAATCCGAACCCGGTTGTGATGGCGCCTCTCATGAAGATGAGTCCAGCCGACACTTCCCATATCCAATTATTAATACTTAAACGATAAGAAATAAATCTAAAGCATGATAAAATAATCTAAAGCTAACAGAAAATAGCATAACTCGCGAAAAATAACCCAACACAGCCCGATACCGGGGTGTCACTAGTCATGAGCATCTAAACAATCCGGAATACTCCAAATCAAACTACAAAGTTTAATACAGAAACTAAGAACACAAAGAAGTAAGATAGGGAAGAGCTCTGGGTTGCGAACACCAATAGCTACCCAGAGACTCCTCGGATACGCCTGAGCCGAAAATGATCAGCACTCGAGAGCAGGACCAGATACGCCTGAATCTGCACACAGGGTGCAGGGAGTAAAGTGAGTACTCCAACTCAGTGAGTAATAATCATAAATAAAAACTAAAAGCAGAAAATCACGTAAAGCACAAAAGCATGCTATAATGAAGCAGTAAAACCATTAAAAAAGTAAACCAGTGAAAAATAGGTAAAAATCCTTTAACTCAAATTTAACTTCATGAAAAGCCTTTTTCAACAATTAAGCAGGTAATTTGATAGGAAATTAAGAAAAGGTGAACACATAAAGGTTCGCCCCTCGGGCACCGTATCAACAAATCCGCCCCTCGGGCAACATCTCAGAACAATACCAGCCCCTCGGAAAATCACATAGAACAATACCAGCCCCTCGGGCTCAATCTCACATCACAATGGGTACCCGCGCTCACTGGGGGTGTACAGAGTCCTGGAGGGCCCCCTTACGGCCCAAGTGCAATATCAAGCCATCTCGTGGCATCATCACTGGGCCCTCGACCTCATATCAATCAAGCCACCTCATGGCATACCTATCTCAGGCCCTCGGTCTCATAATCAGTATCAAATGTTTCATAACAATATAGGCCCTCGGCCTTACTTAGTCAAAATCCTCACAAGCCACTCGGGCAACAGTAAAACATGATTCTTAGCCCAAAATATCATTTATAAGATCATGTACGTGTCAAAACAGAGTAAACATGGTTGAGTACGAAAATAGTGAAATATAACATGAGTGAGTTCAAGTATAAAGTCAAAACAGTGAGGAAATACCAGTAAAAATCCCCGAAGGGTTCAAATAGTTGGCTCCAGGCCCAACTATGACATTCAACCCAAATCATGATGATAGCAAATAGATTTCAGTCAAATACGCGGTAAAATAGTCATTCGGGATGGACTAAGTCACAATCCCTAATAGTGCACGACCCCACGCGCATCATCAACCATGTACGTCACCTCAATATAAAACTATGATGTGCAAATCCAGGGTTTCAAACCCTCAGAACATCATTTACAATCATTACTCACCTCGAACCGGTCAAATCTCTAACTCGCGATGCCTTTGCCACTCGAATTGGCCTCCACTCGCATTGAATCTATCCAAAATGAGAACGAGAATGTCAAAATATGCTAAGGGAACGAAGCCCAAGTGAAAATAATCAAAATACGACACAAATCAAGAAATTACAAAAACCCGACCCCTAGGCCCATGTCTCGGAATTCGATAATTTTTACATCAACAGATTCTTTATCTCCCCACGAGTTCATAGATATCAAAAGTTCTAAAATCCGACCTCAAATGGTCCTTCAAATCCTCAATCAAAGGTCTAAATTTCAAAGTCCTAGTTCTTCAATTTTTGGCTTACTTTCCATCATTATTTAGGTGGAATTCACATTAGAATCGAGTTTTAAGTCCAAGAATCTTACCTCCAAGTGATTCCCCTTGAATCCCTCTTCAATCCCCTTCAAAAAGCTCCAAAAACGACCAACAATTGAAGAAATAAACCACACATTCATAGACAAGACGACCTGTTAAACCTTCTGCCCAAGCCTAAATTCCTTTATCCCGATCGCGAAGCACAAATTCTTGGCTCCCAAAATTAACCATATGCGAACGCGTAAAATCCCATGTAAACGCGATGCTCGGGCATCTAACACTACGTGATTGCGGACTGGCTACCGCGTTTGCAATTAACAACTTCAAGCCAAGACCGCTGGTCCACTTAACTCTACGCGAACGTGACCCACTCCACTCGTTCGCGATCAACAATGCCTTCACCTTATACGATCGCATCCCCAGCTTCGCGAACGCACTGAGCAAACAGGACATCCCCCACAACATCTCTACACGATCGCGAGACCCCCTACACGATCGCGAAGTGTAAAAACTATGCAACAGCTGAACTCCAAAATCTGCAACTCTCCAAGGCATGAAATGGTTTGATTGACCATCCGAAACTCACCCGAGGCCCCCGAAACCTCAACCAAAGGCACCAACATACCCCAAAACCTAATTCATACTTGTTCCCAATCTTCAAAACACCTCAAACAACATCAAATCAACCTACATCAGATTCAAGCCAAACTTTCTAAAATCTTCTAAATTCCACTTTTGATCAAAACCCCAACGAAACCACGTTCAAATGACTTGAAATTTTGCACACAGATCCCAAATGACTCAACGGAACTACTGCAATTCTCGGAATTCCATTCCGACACCTATACCAAAATCTCGCCTACCAACCGAAAATCGCCAAAATATCAACTTCGCCAATTCAAGTCTAAATCTACTCCATACCTCTAAAACTCATTTCGATAACGCTCCTAAGTCCCAAATCACCTCCCGAAGCTATACGAACCATCAGAACTCATATCCGAGCCCTCTAACAGATAAGTCAACATTTGGTTGACTTTTCCAACTTAAGCTCCCTTAATGGAGACTAAGTGTCTCAAACCTTACCGAAATGATTCCGGATTCGATCCGACCAACCCGATACCACATAACACGGATAAACAAAGCATAAAGAAGTAGAAATGGGTAAAACGGAGTGGTAACTCATGAGATGACTAGCCGGGTCGTCACATCCTCCCCAACTTAAACAAACGTTCATCCTTGAACGAGTCAAGAAACATACCTGAAGCCTCAAACAGGTGAGGATCTCTGCTCCGCATTTCCCAATCGGTCTCCCAAGTAGCCTCCTCCACGAGCCGACCTCTCCACTGCACTTTCACTGAAGTTATATCCTTTGACCTCAAATTTCGAACCTGACGACCCAAAATAGCTACTGGCTCTACATCATAGGTCAAATCATCATCCAATTGAACCTTTCTGAAACCTAGAACATGAGACGGAACCCCAATATACTTCCGGAGCGCAGAAACATAAAATACCAGATGCACACTCGACAAGTTAGGTGGTAAAGCAAGCTCATAATCCACCGCCACAATCCTCCGAAGCACCTCAAAAGGCCCAACAAACCGAGGACTCAGTTTCCCTTTCTTCCCAAATCTCATAACACCCTTCATGGGCGAAACCTTCAACAGAACCTTTTCACCAACCATGTACGACATATATCAAACCTTCTTGTCAAAATAACTCTTTTTCCTCGACTGCGCTGTACGAAGCCTCTCATAAATCACCTTCACCTTTTCTAAAGCATCTTGTACCACTATCCCCAATAGCCTGGCCTCACCTAGCTCAAACCAACCAACTGGAGATCTACACTGTCTCCCATACAAAGCCTTATATAGAGCCATCTAAATACTCGACTGGTAGCTGTTGTTATAAGCAAACTCTGCAAGCGGTAGAAACTGATCCCATAACCCTCCGAAATCAATGACACAAGCACGCATAATGTCCTCCAATATCTGAATAGTGCGCTCGGACTGCCTGTCCATCTTAGGGCGAAAAACTATGCTCAACTCAACCTGAGTACCCAACTCTCGCTGCACAGACCTCCAAAATTGCGAAGAAAACTGAGTGCCTCTATCTGAAATGATGGAAACTGGGACACCATGCAAACGAACAATCTCCTGGATATAGATATCTGCCAACCGCTCTGAAGAATAGGTAGTACACATAAGAATGAAGTGCGCGGACTTGGTTAGCCGATCCACAATCACTCAAATAACATCGAACTTCCTTAGAGTCCATGGAAGTCCAACAACAAAGTCCATAGTGATCCTCTCCCACTTCCACTCGGGAATATCCATCTGCTGAAACAAGCCGCCATGTCTCTGATGCTCATATTTTCCCTGCTGACAATTGAGACACCGAGCTACAAATCCCACAATGTCTTTCTTCATTCTTCTCCACCAATAATGCTTCCTCAAATCCCGATACATCTTCGCGACACCTAGATGAATGGAGTACCGCGAGCTATGTACCTCCTCCAGAATGATCTCTCGAATCCCATCCACACTGAGCACACAAATCCGACCATGCATCCTCAACACCCCATCATCACCAATGGTCACATCTCTGGCATCATCGTGCTGAACTCTGTCCTTAAGGACAAGCAAATGTAGATCATCATACTGGCGCTCTCTGATGCGATCATATAAAGAAGACCGAGAACCACACAAGCCAATACCCGACTGGGCTCCGAAATGTCTAACCTCACGAATCGATTGGCCAAGGCCTGAGCATCAACTGCAAGAAGTCTCTCCCCAACTGGAATATATGCCAAACTCCCCATACTCACTACCTTTCGGCTCAAAGCATCGGCCACCACATTGGCCTTCCCCGGATGGTACAATATAGTGATATCATATTCCTTTAGCAACTCTAACCATCTCTGCTGCCTCAAATTAGGATCCTTATGCTTGAACAAGTGCTGGAGGTCACGATGATCAGTGAACAAATCACAAGACACACCGTACAAGTAATGCCTCATAATCTTCAATGTGTGAATTATGGCAGCCAACTCCAAATCATGAATGGAGTAGTTCTTCTCATGGGGCATCAACTGAAGAGAAGCATAAGCAATAACTCTACCCTCCTGCATCAATTCATAATCAATACCAACTCTCAAAGCATCACAATACACGATATATGAACTTGAAACTGATGGCAAAACTAACATTGGAGTTGTGGTCAAAGCTGTCGTGAGCTTCTAAAAGCTCTCCTCACACTCGTCCGACCACACAAATGAAGCACCCTTCTGAGTCAACTTGGTCAAAGGTGATGCGATAGATGAGAATCCCTGAACAAAACGGCGTTAATAACCCGCCAAACCAAGAAAGTTGTGAATCTCTGTAGCTGAGGACGGTCTAGGCCAACTCTGAACCGCCTCTATCTTCTCCGAATCAACCTGAATACCCTCGCTGGACACCACATGCCCCAAGAAAGCCATTGAACTGAGCCAAAACTCACACTTGGAGAATTTTGCATGAAGATTCTCCTCCCTCAATCTCTGCAACACAACTCTCAAATGCTCCACGTGCTCCTCCTGACTACGCGAATACACCATAATATCATCAATGAAATCTATGACAAACGAGTCGAGATAAGGCCGAAACACACTGTTCATCAAATGCATGAACGCTGCTGGGATATTGGTCAGCCCAAAAGACATCACCAAGAACTTATAATGACCATATCGGGTCCTAAAAGTTTTCTTAAGAATATATGAGTCCCTGATCTTCAACTGGTGATAACCTAAACGGAGATCAATCTTGGAGAACACTCTTTCTCCTTGAAGTTGGTCGAATAAATTATCAATGCGAGGCAAAGGATACTTGTTCTTAACTGTTACTTTGTTCAATTGCCTATAATCAATGCACATCCTTATAGTGCCATCCTTTTTCTTCACAAATAGAACCGGCGCACCCCAAGGTGACACACTAGGCCGAATGAACCCTTTATCAAGGAGTTCCTGAAGCTGCTCCTTTAATTCCTTCAACTCCGTTGGTGCCATACGATACGACATAATAGATATGGGCTGAGTGCCCGACACTAGGTCAATACCAAAATCAATATCCATGTTTGGTGGCATGCCCGACAGGTCTACAGGAAACACATCGGGAAAATCCCTCACAACTGGAACAAAATCAATACTGGGAGTCTCAACACCGACATCCCTCACAAAGGCTAGATACAAAAGACAACCCTTCCCAACCATACGATAGGCTTTCAAGAATGAAATCACTCTACTGGGAACATAATCAGTCACACCTCGCCATTCAATCTGTGGCACTTCCGGTATAGCCAATGTGATTGTCTTAGTATGACAGTCCAGAATAGCACGACACAGAGATAGCCAATCCATGCCCAAAATGATATCGAAATCCACCATATACAATAATAAAAGATCCACATGGGTCTCCAAACTCCCAATAGTCACCACACACGATCGGTACACATGATCTACAACAACAGTATCACCTACCTAGGTAGATACATGGACACGTGAAGCAATAAACTCACGGGGCATACCCAAATAACGAGCAAAGTATGATGACACATATGAAAATGTGGAACAAGGATCAAATAATATAAAGGCATCTCTATGGCAGACTAAAACAATACCTGTAATAACAACATTTGAAGCAATAATATCGGGTCTGCCTGGAAGTGCATAGAAACAGGCCTGACCACCACTTGATCGACCTCCCCTCTCTGGGGCAATTCCTAGCTGACTGGGCAGGTGGTGGTGAAGTAACTGGCGTTGAAGCCGACTGATTCACCCACACACCTCAAACTGGAACCAACATAGCACATAACCACGCAATCGACTAATTAATTGTGGACTCCCCAACTCGGCTCGAAGCTATAGACCAAAACATACACAATAACTCATAACACATATACTTTATTGTTGCCATAATACCATAGTGATATTAAACTCATTCCTTCATAATCGTGGAACACAGACCATCTGGTACTTTATATCATCTGCAAATCTCGCATTCACTCTCGTAGTAGGTAAGCCTACTCTCTTGTGCAACCCAAATTCAAATTGTAAAACATATATTTCCCTGGTAACAAAGATCTTCCAATAAATGACACAAGGGATTACGCAAACTTCAGGACAATCCACAGGAGATAACCCCACCTACTTTGCCTCAAACTAATATTTACATATACTTTCCACCGTCATAAACATTACGTAGTCACTTAAACTTCCTGAGTCTGAATTCAGACCGCAACATGAAATTTACTCTACTCCCAACAACGAAACATGGAAAGATTCTTCACACACCCATAACTCGGGGCCATACCTCAAATCAAGATGAAAATCGATCACCTAATAGTCCTTCTATCCTCCAGAACACCCTTCTCGTCACTTCCAAATCACATGAATACATCTCGTAGTCATAGCACACTCATCACGTAACTATCCAGTCATCACCTCCCTTAATAGGGACACAATAGAACATATGGATCCAGAAACACGCGCTCACGAAATCAATAGCCTTGGGCTCAAGCTATAGGCAAAAATCCGGCCTCGAGTCCTCCAGATTGGCCTAACATCAACACACAGAGATCACATCTCGCCCCTCGATCAGGGAATCACAAGCCATCGATGCATATCCGATATCGAGTGCTCATGTGCGCATACGAACGAGTGGTAGGAATTCAAAGAGTTACATTTCAAGCTGAATCGAGGACGCACGATAAGAATTTCAAGAATATGAAGTTTTTCCTAAAGGATTTGCAGCCTCTCGAGGATAAATACAGACGTCTCCATATCGATCCGCGAGACTCTACTAAACCTGCTCATGACTTGTGAGACCTATGTAACCTAGGCTCTGATACCAACTTGTCACAACCCTAAACCCGAACCCGGTCATGATGACACCTCTCGTGAAGACAAGGCCAGACGACACTTCCCATATCCACTTATTAACAGTTAAACCATAAGAAATAAATCTAAAGCATTATAAGATAATTTAAAGCTAATAGATAATAGCATAATTCGCGAAAAATAACCCAATATAGCCCGATACCGGAGTGTCACTAGTCATGAGCATCTAAACAATCGGGAGTACTCCAAATCAAACTACAAAGTTTAATACAGAAACTAAGAACACAAAGAAGTAAGATAGGGAAGAGCTCTAGGCTGCGAACGCCAACAGCTACCTAGAGACTCCTTGGATCCGCCTGAGCCGAAAATGATCAGCACTCGGGAGTGGGACCAGATACGCCTGAATCTGCACACAGGATGTAGGGAGTAACGTGAGTACTCCAACTCAGTGAGTAATAATCATAAATAAAAACTAAAAGCAGGAAATCACGTAAAGCACAAAAGCATGCTATAATGAAGCAGTAAAACTATTAAAATAGTAAACCAGTGAAAAATAGGTAAAAATCCTTTAACTCAAATTTAACTTCATGAAAAGCCTTTTTCAACAATTAAGCAGGTAATTTGATAGGAAATTAAGAAAAGGTGAACACATAAAGGTTCGCCCCTCGAGCACCGTATCACAAATCTGCCCCTCGGGCAATCACATAGAACAATACCAGCCCCTCGGGCTCAATCTCACATCATAATGGGTACCCGCTCTCACTAGGGGTGTATAGACTCTTGGAGGGGCCCCTTATAGCCCAAGCGCAATATAAAGCCATTTCGTGGCATTATCACTAGGCCCTCGGCCTCATATCAATCAAGCCACCTCGTGGCATACATATCGCAGGCCCTCAGCCTCACAACCAGTATCAAATGTTTCCTCACAACATAGGCCCTCGGCCTTACTTAGTCAAAATCCTCACAAGCCACTGGGGAAATAGTAAAACATGATTCTCAGCCCAAAATATTATTTAAAAGATCATGTAAGTGTCAAAACAGAGTAAACATGGCTGAGTACGAAAATAGTAAAATATAACATGACTGAGTTCAAGTATAAAGTCAAAACAGTGAGGAAATACCAGTAAAAATCCCCAAAGGGTTTAAATAGTTTGCACAAGGCCCAAATATGGCATTCAGCCTAAATCATAATGATAGCAAATAGATTTCAGTCAAATACGCAGTAAAATAGACATTCGGGATGGACTAAGTAACAATCCCCAACAGTGCACAACCCCACGCTCATCATCAAGCTTTTGTGTCACCTCAATATAGCACTACCATGTGCAAATCTGGGGTTTCAAACCCTCAAAAAATCATTTACAATCATCACTCACCTCGAACCGGTCAAATCTCTAACTCACAATACCTTTGCCCTTGAATCGACCTCCACTCTAATCGAATCTATCCAAAATCAGAACGAGGACGTCAAAATATGCTAAGGGAACGAAGCCCGAGAGAAAAGAATCAAAATACGACACAAATCCTGAAATTACCAAAACCCGACCTCGGTCCCAAATCTCAGAATTTGATAATTTTTACATCAATAGATTTCTTATCTCCCCACGAGTTCATACATATCAAAAGTTCTGAAATCCGACCTTAAATGGTCCTTCAAATCCTCAATCAAAGGTCTAAATTTCCAAGCCTTAGTTCTTCAATTTTTGGCTTAATTTCCATGATTATTTAGGTGGAATTCACATTAGAATCGAGTTTTACATCCAAGAATTTTACCTCCAAGTTATTCCCCTTGAATCCCTATTCAATCTCCTTCAAAAAAACTCCAAAAACGACCAACAATGGAAGAAATAAACCCCACATTCGCAGACAAGACGACCTTTTAAACCTTCTACCCAGGCCTAAATTCTTTCATCGCGATCGTGAAGCACAAATTCTTGGCTCCCAAAATTAACCCTATGCAAACGCGTCAAATCCCATGCGAACGCGATACTCAGGAATCTAACACTACGCGATCACGGACTGGCTACCGCATTCGCAATGAACAACTTCAAGCCAAGACCCCTGGTCCACTTAACTCTACGCGAATGTGACCCACTCTAAGAGTTCACGATCAACAATGCCTTCACCTTATGCGATCGCATCCCTAGCTTCGCAAATGCACTGAGCTAACTGGACTGCTCCAACAAAAGACCTACGCAATTGCGAGACCCCCTACACGATTGCGAATAGTAAAAACTCTGCAACAGCTGAACTCCAAAATCTGAAACTCTCCAAAACATGAATTGGCCCGATTAACCAATGTCGCACCTCCTTTTTCTCGCAAAATCAGGTTTATGACATTTGGGAGGACAACTCATTCCTTTTGGGAATTGGGTTTGCATTTGAAGAGTTGCCACCTAATGATTAGGGTGCATTAGGACACCAAAAGAATATGCTTTGAAAAAACCAGAGATTAGGTAAGGGCTTGAAATTATTCCAAGGGGAAGGTGTTAGGCACCCCTCAGAATCCACTAATGTGGTTCCGGCCAAACAATTATTGTGAATTTGGGTGAAAATAATATATAGACAAATAAGGCTCAAATAAGAGGGGATTTCACATATAAAAGTTTGAACATAAACAAGGTTTGGAAGAGCACTTAAGAATGTTGATTTTAGAAAATAAGTAGTAAAAAAAATGCTAAGGAAATAACAATAAAGGGAGGGGGGTCCTAGGTTTATTAAAAATATGGATCACATCAATGCAATACCCGGTAATCACTCCTCAAAAGAGAGGTTACACGTGGTATTAGCGCACCGGTCATCATATCCATATCTACCCTTCCCACCCCGTTAAGGTATTTAAAGCGTGGATTAGTCTCGTTTACTTATTGCATGCTATTACTCGTCCCAATCCTATCAGTCCCGGAGGCATTTAGGATTGATAATCCTAAAAGGGAGGGATATTAGGCTTATTTGTAGTTCCAAAGGTAAAAACTCTAAAGCGACATACAAAACACGTATTGCAAATTGGGGAAAGCACATAACAAGCAGAGGCTCAGATATACCTCCTTAAACAAAGAAACACGTAATCAACATGACTCACACATACTGTTTAGGTCTGATTATAAGTATTATATACGAAGAAGGGCGGTTACTGAGGCAACAAGACTTGCAAACAGGCCACAGTACAAGTAACAAGAGAGAATACTTTTGAGTGTAAGTGTGAGTTCAGAAAAAGCTACGAGTGTTGGTGTCCTTGTGTCAATGAAAGAGTCAGGTATTTATAGTGTGAAAACATGTAGAAAATAAGGTAAGAATTATAGTTCAGAAATAATTAAGGAAATATGTGTCAATTAAAATCAAACCAGTATCAAAGACTTCCTTTAATTAAGGAATTAAATCAAACGGTAGCGTGCGAGTGCTAAATAAGGGAAGAAATCATATAGGGCTGAATATGACCAATAAGGAAATATTTCCAACATAGTACAAGTATATAGTAGGTAATAGAGGCTAGGTTCATCAGACCCTAATCAAGGAAAGGCCTGTAAGAATCCCATACCAATGTAATCAAGGTAAGGGGATCAAATTGACTTAAGTAGAAAAGGTAGGGGTCGAAGGTTCGAAGGAAAGTATTCAAATAAATTCAAGAAGCAGGAAAGTCAGAAAGAATAAATTACAAGAGTGCAATCAGAATTACACAAAGAGATTTGAAATCAGTCCACAATCAAAGGTTATTTTGAGAGGGAAATTTAGCATATAAAGGAGTGCATAACATTAGGCATGCTAGGCTAAACTCATGACAAAGAGAATAATCACACGACAGTCACATAGGTCAAATTCACCATCTTAGTAATGGAAAAGGGGAGAGTATCAGAAGCATGCAAAAGGGTCAAGTAGAAAGATTTTCTGAAAACTGTAATCTAGTTCCAATGAGAACAGGAAATCGATATCACATAAAGCACAAAAGTTGAAGCAGAGATTTCGAAACTTAGTCGAGCAACAGATGAAGCAACTTCAGAAACCCAAATAGGTCCAAAGAGATTAGGGTTTTGAAACCAAACAAGTTCAGAGATGAGCAACCAACAAATCACGTAGCAAATAGCCTCAAAACTCGGATGAACCCCCAAATTCTAGGGTTTTTACCATTAATCGAGTATAGAGACGAAAACAAGTAAATCAGGTAGAAATACTAACGAAATAAGTTCAGAAATCCCAAAAGGGAACTAAGACTCATAGCATGCATTTTCCAGTAGAAGAAACTCATGAGAAACATAGTAAAAGAATAGCATAATAAACACAGTAGAAGAACACAAAAAGAGACACAGTACAAGAAACTCATAAGAAACATAGTAGAAGAACCACATAAGAAACATAGTAGAAGGGACACATAAGGAAACCAGCAGAAAAAACTCATGAGAAACATAGTAGAACATGTTAAAGATCAGAAAAACCCTAAATCGAAAAAGATGAAGGTTTTGAAAGCAGAGTTTTTGAAAGAAACTTTTAAGAAAATATTTGCAAGTTTAGGGTAAGCACAGATCTACAACGGATCTAAAAGAATCTGAAGAACCTCGAAAGTTAGGGTTTCAGAAGAAACCCAGAGAGTGAGAAAGGCTTGGAAAACATCGATCTAAGCAAGAGAAGTCAATATCAGGCTTGAATAACCATGGCTGGTTGGAGCAAGGTCGGAGACAACCATGGAACTCGAATCGAACAATGTCTGTACCCTGCTTTTCCATGGTTAGGCCTTGAAACTTTAGTAACCAGGTCTGTAGGAGTTATAGGAGGTCGGTATAGGACTTCAATGGCCTTGGAAGCCATGGATTCCGGTGATTTTAGGGTGGAAGTGGAGGGAGGCAGCTAGGTTTCGAGAAGCTTTGAGAGAGAATTAGTAAAAGGGGGGGGGATTCAAGGGTGACTACAGAAGCAAATGACATAGGGTTTGGGGGCGTAGGTCAGGTTAAAAAAGGAAGGGGTGAATATGAGCCGTTGATCTAAGTGATCAACGGCTGGGATTAAAAAGGGGATCTGGGCGGGTTATTAAAACAGGTTGTGGGTCTGGTAGATTTAGGATTTGGATGGGTAATTGGGTCATTAGGTTGGGTTTAATTGGGGTGCCAAATCTGGCTAAAATTAAAATGCAAATGGGCTAACATTTAAATAGCCATTTTCCCTTATTTTCTTTATAAAAAATAGTAAAGTGATTTTTGGACATATATTAAAAGCACTAAAATGATTAATAATACATAATTATCAAATGAAAAATACTGGAGTCAATTTTATAAACATAAATACGATTTATATTTTAAAAGAGGCCAATATTGTAATTATATGCAATTTAGCTTTAAAAATGCCAAATAAATTTGTAAAAGTACGCAAAAATTATGTTAGCTATATTTTAGCACAAATATGAGAATCCAATAAATGAATTACCAAGAAGATAATTTTAGGAATAATTATTGGGTTTTCTTGATAAAATAGGACAATAAATTGATTTAAAAATTCTTAAAAATTAAGGAAAATTAAGAAAACCTTTGGACATACTTATATATGCATATACATGCTATTTTGAACGTATTTTGCATATAAAAATATACAGGGAAAAATTGGGTATCAACAACTATCTGAAACTCACCCGAGGCCTCCGGGACCTCAACCAAAGGCACAAACATACCCCAAAACCTCATTCAAACTTGTTCCAATCTTCAAAAAACCTCAAACAACATCAAATAAACCTAATCACATCGGATTCAAGCCAAACTTTTTAAAATCCTCTGAATTTCGCTTTTGATCAAAAGCCCAACCAAACCACGTCCAAATGACCAGAAATTTTGCACACACATCCCAAATGACTCGACGGAACTACTACAACTCTTAGAATTTCATTTCGACCTCTATACTAAAATCTCGCCTACCAATCGGAAATCGCCAAAATATCAACTTCGCCAATTCAAGCATAAATCTACTCCAAACCTCCAAAACTCATTCCGATCACGCTCCTGAGTCCCAAATGACCTCCCGAAGCTAATCGAACCATCGGAACTCACATCTGAGCTCTCTAACACATATGTCAACATCCGATTGACTTTTCCAACTTAAGCTCCCTTAAGAGAGACTAAGTGTCTCAAACCTTACCAAAATCATTCCGGATTCGATCCGACCAACCCGATAGCACATAACACGGATAAACAAAGCATAAAGAAGCTGAAATGGGGGAAATGGAGCGGGAACTCATGAGACGACTGGTCGGGTCGTCACAAAAATAGATTAGGGAGTGGGGCCCTATATCTATAATGGAATCAACCAGGGAGCGGAGACCCTATGTTGGAAAAGAGACTAAGGAGTGGAGATCCTATGTCTAAAATAAATTCAACTAGGGAGTGGAGACCCTATGTTGAAAGAGGAGACTATGGAGTGGAGACCCTATATCTAAAAATAAAATCAACTAGGGAGTGGAGACCCTATGTTAGAAAAGCAGACTAGGGAGTGGAGACCCTATGCCTAAAATAAAATCAACTAGGGAGTGGAGACCCTATGTTGGAAAGGCGACTAGGGAGTGGAGACCCTTTGTTGGAAAAGAAAATTAGAAGGTGGAGACCCTATGCATAAAATAAAATTAACTAGGGAGTGGAGACCCTATGTTGAAAAAGAAGACTAGGGAGTGGAGACCATATGCCTAAAAATAAAATAAAGCAGACTAGGGAGTGGAGACCCTATGCCTAAAAATAAAATCAACTAGGGAGTGGAGACCCTATGTTGGAAAAGCAGACTAGGGAGTGGAGACCCTATGCCTAAAATAAAATAAACTACGGGGTGGAGACCCTATGTTGGAAAAACAAACTAGGGAGTGGAGACCCTATGCCTAAAAATAAAATCAACTAGAGATTGGAGACCCTATGCCTAAAAATAAAATCAACTAGCGAGTAGAGACCCTATGTTGGAAAAGCAGACTAGGGAGTGGAGACCTTGTGCCTAAAATAACTTTAACTAGGGAGTGGAGACCCTATGTTGGAAAAGCGACTGGGGAGTGGAGACCCTATGTCTAAAATAACTTCAACTATGGAGTGGAGATACTATGTTGGAAAAGCAGACTAGGGAGTGGAGACCTTATGCCTAAAATAACTTCAACTAGGGAGTGGAGACCCTATGTTGGAAAAACGAATGGGGAGTGGAGACCCTATGTCTAAAATAACTTCAACTAGGGCGTGGAGACACTATGTTGGAAAAATAGACTAGGGAGGGGAGACCCTATGCCTAAAGTAAAATTAACTAGGAAGTGGAGACCCTATGTTGGAAAAGCACACTAGGGAGTGGAAACCCTATGTCTAAAATAACTTCAACTATGGTGTGGAGACCCTATGTTTTAAAAACAGACTAGGGAGTGGAGAACCTATGCCAAAAATAAAATCAACTAGGTAGTGGAGACCCTATGTTGGAAAGGTTACTAGGGAGTGGAGATCCTATGTCTAAAAGAAAATCAACTAGGGAGTGGAGACCCTATGTTGGAAAAGCAGACTAGGGAATGGAGACCCTATGCCTAAAATAAAATCAACTAGGGATTGGAGACCCTATGTTGGAAAAGTGACTAGGGAGTGGAGACCCTATATCTAAAATAAAATCAACTAGGGAGTGGAAACCCTATGTTGGAAAAGCAGACTAGGGAGTGAAGACCCTATGTCTAAAATAAAATCAACTAGGGATTGGAGACCCTATGTTGGAAAAAACGTAACTAGAGATTGGGAACACTAGGCTACTAGGACTTTGAATTTTTCTTTTTTTTTTGTTTTAAGAAAATGAGTAAAAATACAGGAAAAAATTCGGAGAAGACTTCCCTTTTGGATTGAACATTGCTGCAAAGCTGTTTCTAGCCCTTGCGCAGTTTCTCTTTGGTTGCTCCTGCTTCTTGCAAGGTTGCTTTGGATTGCACCTATTTCATGTTTTCAAAGAAAGAACAATTGTTAGTTTGAAACGGTGGTTGGTTTTGTGGCCTTGATTATTTCAATCACTTGATGTCGGCCCGGATTCTTTGATGAAGATCTCAATTGCAACTGCTTGTTTCCTGGGGACCGATTACATTTAAGGCCTTAAGAACCTCTGGTTTTTTCTAGATTTTGCCATGACGGTTGGTCAGTGGCACTCAACCTTTTCGACTTGCCTTTGAAGGCCTTTCACTTTTGACTTGTTTTTTTTTCTTTTTTGTTTTTTTTAACCATTCGGAGCATTGGGGAACTTTTGGCTCCTCAAAATTTGTCGCAACGGCTAGTCGCGTGGGACTTAACCTTTTTCAACTTTATTTTTCCTTCGTAGGCCTTTCATCTCTGGCTTCTTTCTTCCAACTTTAATTTCAGATCATTTGGGTACCTTGGTTTTTCAAACATTTGCCGAGAAGGTTGGCCACGTGGGACTCAACCTTTTCAACTTCATTTGCCTTTATAGACACTTCAATTTGATTTTCTCCTTCCAAGAGTTTTGATTTCGTAGCATCGGCCACCATGGACAGTCAAGGCCGGCTTATGCCTCTGACGAGGCTGGGTGCCTTTGTGCATATTATCTTGTATCAAATGAGAACCCTGTAAATCAGTCTTACCATCCTTTCTTTGTCTTAGTTTCAGAACAGAGTTAGACCGAAAGAGATTCAAAGAAAATAAACAATGGAAAGGAGAATGAGTTTCAAACAAGAAGTGTCCCTTTCGGGGAAAGGGAAGAAGGACTTATCTAGAGTACACGCGGACTTCAATGAACATGACATGCCTTTTGGACTGGGTGCCTGATCTGTGTAAACCGTCCGACTCTCAGAAATTCATCACAACTTTTGCCTTAAAATTGAGAAACCTAGATAGGACTCTGTCGATGCCGATGGCTGTGAGAATCCTCTTTTCGATCAGGGGCACCCTTTGCGGGTTTTCACGAGCTGATCTCTCTCATTTCTCTACTCACCATCGCCTTATAGTTCTCTTTGCAAGTTTTAACTAACAAGACACTCTCATTTTGATTTCTTTGATTACTGTCGCCTCACGGTGCCTGTGTGGGTTTTCAGCAATAAGACTCTCTCATTTGTTTTTCTCATTTTGGTTGTATCAGATCCAAGTAACTGTATTCTTCGGCCCTTGAACATTCTTAACGATTGATCTGAAGGACTTGAACAGGGTTTGGGTAAAAAAAGGATTTGGATTGAGTTACAACTTTGGAACCTTTTGGGTGGGATCATCGCCGAACCATTATAACATCTGCCCTAATTTCGCTTTTGGGGGGACTTTGGATTTGTATTTTGGTGTGACTGAACCCCCAGTGAGATGCTGCCTACGTATCCTTTCGAAATCAAGTCGAACGTAGTTCAAGTAACTTTGTTTTTGATTTTCTATTGTTTTTCTTTTATTTTGGTTTCTTTTTCTTTCTTTTCCTTTTTTTTTCTCTTTTTTTTCATCATTTCATTTTCCTTGTCTTTTCTTCCTTTTTTGTATCTTTCTTATTCTTCTCTTTTTTTTTAATTTTTTAATTTTTTCAGATTTATTTTTTCAATAACACTTTCAAGTTCCAAAGAGGGTTATCAAAGAAGAGTAACCGACTCAAATGGTTTACAAAAGGGTTAATAGTGTTTGGGTAGCGAGAATGAAAGCCTTCATCATCTCAACCAGAGAACATTAATGCTATATAGAGGATCTAATATAGTACATTTTGACTGCATTTGCATTGACAATTGTTTGAGGGACATTTCCTTCAATGTGTCCCAAGTACAACGCACTCTTTTGGCAGTACTCTTGTTGCAATATATGGACCTTTTCAATCTGGAACCAATTTTCCTTCAGCTAATCCAACTCTTTATTTTATTTCCTTAAACTTATCTTCAATGCAATCTAATTCTTGATTCATTATTTTGAGGTCTGACAGCGTTTCAGGATCTAGGCATGAAGTCTGCAAGCATGTCATATTTTTGAAATCTGCATTTAACATAACTAAAAAGAGAATAAGAAAAATGATATGATTAAGAAAAGAGACATTCCTGGACAATGAAATATTAATTTCATTTGATTTTTTATTTTTTGATTTTTTTTCAATTTTTGAAGATAGAAGGGTTTACATAGGAAAGTAAGACAATAAGGTAAAACATCCGGATCACACCTTGAGATAATTCGGACGCAGAAAGGATAGCAAGACTAGCTATTAAGACTCCCGTCTAATGAGGAACTTTCATGCTTGGCAATCATTTTTTGGCTTTTCTTCTGTCTCGGGGATGGCTGCGATGGTCTTCGGTGCCAGATCAAATTTCTCATTTTCA
Organism: Nicotiana tabacum; assembly: GCF_000715075.1. Classification (NCBI taxonomy): domain Eukaryota; kingdom Viridiplantae; phylum Streptophyta; class Magnoliopsida; order Solanales; family Solanaceae; genus Nicotiana; species Nicotiana tabacum. The sequence continues at coordinate 61,116,709 of NC_134097.1, forward strand.
CAAATTATTCTAACTATCGGCCCGATGTTGTGGGTAGGAAACAGATTGTTCATCACATCAGGAGCCTTTTCGTCCCGGAGAATGATTCTTTCAGCTTCAATCAAATCTTTAACTGCCCTTTTGAAGATCCAACGGTCCTCTGTACTGTGTCCCACTACTCCATAGTGGTATTCACATATAACATCAGCTCGGTGTGAGGGGGACTCGGGGGTCGGCCGGTTCAGGGCCACTGGCTGCAATAGATCTAGCCTGATTAACTTTTGGAACAAGCGTGAATATGATTCACTAATAGGGGTGAACTGATTCTTTCTGAAAGGCTCTCTTGGGCGAGGATTGTATTGGGAATCATTTGGTTGAGGATTATATGGAGCTTGATAAGGATGGACATTTTTGGGAGGTGGATCTTGGTTTTGTGTATAATGTTGTGGCTGCATGTAAGATTGCGCGCTCATCACCGCATAGGGAGGTGGTGCCACAGCATAAGCATCATCTTGAAGGGGATAATAGTGTGGTGGGACTATATGAGGCACATATGACTGGTTGAATGACCTGTGGGGCCCCCTCGAGCTTGAAACCATCATGGCTCCCTCCTCACTCCTATTTTTGTTCATCAAAGCCTCCGAACCATTCTGAGCAGCCTGTGATGTGGCTTTAAAAGCAGCATGACTCAAGATTCAACCTCTTTTTAAACCGTTTTCAACCATTTCCCCAATTTTGATAGCCTCAATGAATGGCTTACCCACAACAGACATCATGTTCTGGAAGTAGTCAGCCTGTTGGGCCTGTAGAAAGACCGTGACCATTTCAATTTCGTCCATTGGTGGATTTACCATAGAAGCTTGCTCACGCCATTTGACCGCATATTCGGGGAAGCTTTCCGCAGTTTTCTTTGTCAAATTGGACAAAGAGTTTCTGTCGGGAGCGATGTCCACATTATATTGGAATTGGAGGACAAAATATCAGGCCATATCATCCCACACGTGCCAATGAGTAATTTCCTGATCCATATACCATTCAGAAGAGATTCCGGTGAGGCTTTCCCCAAAATAGGCCATTAGTAGCTCCTCTTTTCCACCAGCGCCTCTCAACTGGTAACAATATCATTTCAAGTGAGTGACCGGGTCTCCGTGCCCATCGTACTTTTCAAATTTTGGCATTTTGAAGCCAGCTGCAAGTCGATATGGGGATACATACAGAGGTCAGAGTATGAGACACTCTTTTGGCCACTCAGTCCTTGCATGTTTTTCAGGCTTTGTTCCAATCTCTTCATCTTCCGAGCAATCTCCTCTTGCTCAGAATTTTTTGCAACCTTTTCTTGCTCCATTGAAAGATCATATTGCGAAGGTTGAGTGAAAGAGTACGGGGTCACATATGTTATTTCTGGTTGAAGCTGTGGACCCTAAAAGATGAACACTGGAGGCAGTGCCCTTGAAGCCGGTGCCTGGGGGCGAACCACAAAAGGCATGCCAGGATCATTGGAGGGTATTGGAGGGTGCCCGCATGGGATGAGCGGGTTGGGCACAGGGGCATTGGAATTTCACCTGACCTGGAGATCAACTCAGGGAACTCAGGAATTGCACTTGGCGGTTCCCTACCATTAGACCAGGCATCCCACATTTCCAATATTCGGAAATGCAACATCTTATTCTCTACAGCAGCTGCTGATTCTAGCTGCAGAATAGTCGATGTCGAGCTATCCTCAGGACCGATGATTGTTAAATTGCTTGCGGAGGCCATCTGCGCCTTTGGATATTATGTAAGAGGGGAGGCTAGACTACCAACAAAACCAACCACCAAAAACTGGCTAGTTTGCACATCAAACAACCTTGCTTAACAAATAGGAAATTGCACGTTTGGATGAAATGCACCTAAACAGTTAAACGTTTTTTCCATGTGTTTGAACGGTCGCATGTTTCATTCCGGCCTAAACTAACCTTTTTCCCTTTGTTCCTCTTTTCTTTTATTTCTGTCTCCTTAATGACTCTTGATTTGATTTTTTTTTTCATTTCATTTATGTCGCTCTTTTATTTTTTGGCACTCTCTTTTCTTTTTTTGTTTTGTCACTTTTTTATTTTTTTTCACTCTTTTTTTTCACTTTTTCTTTCTTTTTCACTCAAATTTTTTTTCCTCGTTTTTCACTCAATTTATTTATGGCTATGATCGAATCTGATGGGGACTGCCTACGTATCATGACGCCGCATGAATCAGATCATGCGTAGTTCGGGAAGATCGAGAATTGAGTAAATAAACTAACACTTTTTTTACTTTTTATAAAACTCAGACCATGAAAGCTTTAAGGCAAAAGAAAAAAAATATTTTTTGATTTTTTGATTTTCTGTTTTTTGTTTATTTCTTTGGTAAACAAAAAATATTTTTGTTTGAATTTTCATTTGTTTTCACTTTTTCTAAAGAAGAAATAAAATATTTTTTTGATTTTGGATGTTGCCTCTTAATTTCGAAATAGGGACTTTCAAAAAAATATTTTGGATTTCTAAGTTTTTTTATTTATTTACAAAAGTACTTCTAAAGAAAAGCAAAAATATTTTTGGACTTCAATTTTTTCAAAATATTTTTTGTCGACATTTACGAAAGAAATACTTTTAAAGAAGGAAAGGAATATTTTCTTTTTCTTTTTGTTAATTTTTTGAAAAATACTTCAAAATAAAAGAAACCCGTATTTTAGATTTTTATTTCTTTTTATTTCTTTTTCCATATGAAAGATTTCAGAAAGAAGAAACTATTTTTGAGTTTAAAAGCTTCTTTTTGTTTTGAAATTTCTATGCAATGATTTCTAAATAAGGAACTAAAGGAAAATATTGTTTTGAATTTTTGAAAATTGGGGCCGGAATCGATGAGGTTTTCCTACGTATCTCACATCCGGTGAGAATCAGACCCGCGTAGTTCGGTCAATTTTGACATTGTATAAAAAGTGACATTGACTCACTTTTATTTCTTGAAATACCTTTTCCTTTTTTTTTTCTTTTCAAAATGTTTTGGCAGTGGTTCGAGACGTTTTCAAATACCTGGATTTTTAGAACCAGGTGAATTCTCTATCCTACCTCATTCTTGTTTTATCTCTTGATTTTCTTTTCCTAGCCGGTCAAAATGCAAGCTGAAACAAATAAATATGCATATAGCATGTAGGATGCATCAGGATGGTCGGTTGTTTTGGCTACACATGTCCTAAACGGACCGAACCCCTGTGTTGAGTCCCCAAGGTCAAATGCACGTGATGCAAACAAACGTTCCTACTAGGGATCCGATATGAGGTTGCATAATTCTAGGTTTAAACCTGGGGTTGAGTTCTAAACCTGGCTTACCCAAGCGGACAAACTCGAGTCGAGGAAGGGGCAACGTATTGGAGCATGAAAGTCTGTTCGGCCTTGTTGCTTGCCCAGCCCCGTTCTATTTGGTATAACTCTAACAGAAAAGTGGGCCATGCGAACGTGAGCACCATTTTTTTAGAAGACTCATAAGGGATGCGTAAGAAGACATTTAAATATAGTTCAAGTAATATTAAAGCGGTAAGTGGCAATAAGCACAATAAGTCCACAAAAATACAGTAATATCGACAATAAAGCCAAATAAAAAATCACATTAACAAGCTTGAATTCTTGTCCCTGAACCAGAAGTTCTAGGTTCTTTTCCCCAGCAGGGTTGCCAGAGCTGTCACACCTCCTTTTTACCCGCCCGACGGGGTATGGGAGTTTTTCCAATTAAAATGACATTATTCAAAATGGGATTAATTAGTTTATCAGAGTCGCCAATTGGAATAGTTTATTTGGTGTTCCAAGTCGCCGGTTTATTTTAAATCCCAAATCGAGGAAGTTTTCGACTTTATTTAAAAGTCTGCGAATCAGAAATTCAAGATAAGGAATTCTGTTAACCTGGGAGAAGGTGTTAGGCATTTCCGGGTTCCGTGGTCCTAGCACGGTCGCTTAGTGATTTATACTTGGCTTAAGTTGTCTAATTACTTATTTTTAGAACCTATGTGCATTTACCTTTTTACCGCTTTCAATCTCTTGATTTATTAGTAATTAAAGAATTGAGTTACACGTACGTTGTGATGACTCGGCCAGTTGTCTCATGAGTTGCCACTCCTTTTTCTCCATTTATGCTTCTTTATGCTTTGTTTATCCGTGTTATGCGGTATCGAGTTGGTCTGATTGAATTCGGAATGATTTTGGTAAGGTTTGAGACACTTAGTCTTTTTTGAGGAAGCATAAGTTGGAAAAGTCAACCTGATATTGACTTATGTGTTAGAGGGCTCGGATGTGAGTTCCGATGGTTCGGATAGCTTTGGGAGGTGATTTGAAACTTAGGAGCATGATCGGAATGCGTTTTGGAGGTTCGGAGTAGATTTAGGCTTGAATTGGCGAAGTTGATATTTTGGCGATTTCCGGTTGGTAGGTGAGATTTTGATATAGGGGTCGAAATGGAATTCCAAGAGTTGCAGTAGATTTTTGATCAAAAGCGAAATTCAGAAGAATTTGGAAACTTAAGCTTGAATCTGCTGTGTTTTTGTTGATTTGATGTTGTTTGAGGTGTTTTGAAGATTGGTAGAAGTTTGAATAAGATTTTGGGATATGTTGCTGCCTTTGGTTGAGGTCTCGGTGGCCTCGGGTGAGTTTCAGAGGGTTGAACGGATCATTTTAAGTTGAAGAAAGTTGCAATTTTGGTTTCAGCTGTTGCAGGTATTTTACTCTTCGCGTTTGCGAAGGGTCAGTTGAGGAAGGTGGAATTTAAGCCTTCGCGTTCGTGAGGAAGGCTATGCGTTCGCGAAGGGATGGATGTTTGTGCATCGTGTTAGCGAGAAGGGGAGCGCGTTCGCATAGAGGAAATTGGTCAGCTGGGTTTGAGGCCGAGTTGTTCATCGCGTTCGCGAGAGAGGGAGTACGTTCGCGTAGAGTAAGTCTGAGGAACCATCACGTTCGCGATGGGCATGTCACGTTTGCATAAGAGGATTTTTGGTCAAAGTCATTTTTTTGCTTCACGAACGCAAGGCTTTGACCGCGTTCGCAAAGAAGGAATTAAGGCCTGGGCAGAATGTTTAAATACTCGTCTTGTCCTTGATTTCGAGGTTTATTTCTTCCATTGTTGGTCAGTTTTGGAGCTTTTTGAAGGGGATTGAAGAGGGATTCAAGGGAAATCACTTAGAGGTAAGATTCTTGGACTTAAAACACGATTCTAATGTGAAAGTCACCTAAATAATCATGGAAATTAAACAAAAAATTGAAGAACTAGTTCTTGGAAACTTAGACCTTTGCTTGAGGATTTGAATGACCACTTGAGGTCGGATTTCAGAACTTTTGATATGTATGAACTCGTGGGGAGATAAGGAACCTATTGATGTAAAAATTATTGAATTCCGAGACGTGGGTTCGGGGGTCGGGTTTTGGTAATTTCGGGATTTGTGTCATATTTTGATTATTTTCGCTTGGGCTTCGTTCCCTTTACATATTTTGACATCCTCGTTCTAATTTTGGATAGATTCGACGCGAGTGGAGGTCGATTCGAGGGGCAAAGGCGTCGCAAGTTAGAGATTTAACCGGTTCGAGGTGAGTAATGATTGTAAATGATATTTTGAGGGTATGAAACCCCAGATTGCACATCGTTGTGCTATATTGAAGTGACACACACGCTAGATGACAAGATCCCAAGAACCTATTTTCACCTGAATATTCATTGAAAGAAAATTTCCATGTACAGAATGTGTATGCTTGGGACCTTGGGACAAAAGCTAAATGAAATGCACTAATAAGTAATACCTATAGTCATTTTAGTGTTTTGTTCTACCAAGCTAAAGCTTTAATAGACCAAACACAACAACATTTGGCTCCATGCAATCTTGAGGCTTTTTGCAAGCATAAGAGCTAAAATAGTGAGACCTATTTATGAGAAGGGAGAAACATGGCATTACTTTGTTGGATTGTTAGAATTTGTTGAGTACATGGAATTCTATGTCTAGTATAAGGATTGCTAATAACCGGATATGTATGCAAGTTAGTTATCAGGAATTATCTAGTGGTCACAAAACCAAAGTTGTGCAAACTGACTTCGTTTCCTTTTAAATCCTATAATGGGATTAAGATTTGATATGTACTTTTTTAGAAGCTTGCATGCACATTTGATGTCCAAATTTGGGTCTACATAATGTGTTTACCTGTACAAGAGCTAGGCTCATGACTATAATCTTGTACGTCCAATCGTTTTTTTTTTGGTTCCATATATTTAGTCCAGAAATTCAATATCTTTGGGTGCTATGATGGGTGCTATGAGCATTCTTTGACCAGATTCTCTTGAAGGGTAATGACTTTATTTATCCTCTTTTGTAGGTGGAGTAGGTCAAGAAATGGAAGATGAAGGCACTGAAGATCTAGACCTTACTTAAGATGAATTTTGAATTGCTACAGATGAATGTTCTAGGAATCTTTTGTTATCAACATTTTGAAACTTACTGTCTTGAAATGTATTAAACTTATGAATTTGGGGTAGAACTTTTTCTTTATGGATATTATTAGCTTGTTGGACAAATTTATATTATTAATAGTTTTATTTTGTGATTTATTTAAATTTACTGTTATTATAATTTATTTTATACATAAATATTTATTTACAACAGGGACTATAACTCAACTGTTACAATAGCTTACCAAAACCGTTGCAATAGGACACAAATGGCGTTCCATTAGAATGTAAACCGTTGCAATAAGTCTGGTAAACTGTTCCAAAATGCCTTGTAAACCGTTCCAATAGGTAGTTAAAACCGATGCATTAGATACTATGGTAACAGTTATGAGCCGTTGCATATACAATATAGTAGCGGTTTTAAACCGTTTCAATTGGTTAGAATAATCGTTCCAAGAGAGGAAGGAAAAACCGTTGCGATAGATGTTTCTATAGCAAAGGAGATGCAAACTGTTGCAAGAACCGTTCCTATAGCTCTATTGGCACGCCGACTGATGGAACGGTCTGTAAACCGTTCCAATATCTCTATGGAAATGGTTTAACTATCTATCGGAGCGGTATTCCATGCGTTACCATAGACTAATTTTTCAGTAGTGATAATTCAAATCAAAGTAATGTTTTGCAATTATAACGAAGTACGGTGCAATCTTTATCAAGAATATCATACGGATTTTTCCTTACTCCGATCTTGCCGTTACGTGTTGTCATAATTAACGTGTGTTAAAGGGATTGCCAAGAGAATCGACTCAGGTATGTTAAAGATATCTCTTCTTTCTTTTTGGCATGATATATACGACACGAACGAAACGAGCAAATGCACAACTTCCATAAATGACTCTATTCATAGAAATACTAGAGATGCTTATGTTCTTGATTCCCCATGTGTCATATTATTCTATCATTTGTTAATGGGTCTCAAAAATATGTAAGTTGGTAAAGTTTATTTCATGATATTAGTGTTACACCCCATGTTTCTATACGTGAAAGTACACCATAAGTAAAGTGATGTAAGCTCAAAAGGGATGAAATCCTTCTACAAGGCTAAGGAAGGTTTATCGAAGTATTATGTAAGTTAGGATGAATAAGACTTTTTTAATCATGATTTAAATGCGTTTAAAGTCATGATATGGCTATATATAATGTATGGATATGAAATATAATGTTTGGGAAAAATCAGATTTAAGTTGTGAAAAACAAAACCGACTAAGGATTTGCATTGCAATGAAATATTTTGTGCAATATATTTTATGTGTTATATGAGGTCTTTTTGGAACATATTATATATCAAAATGAAGTTCTTGGAACCTATTTTTCAACGGTCTAAACCATTTATTGATACGACATCGGAGCAGAGAAATATGAATTTTTAAAATAGGGTCGCCAAGTCACGTTGTCGTACTTCGGAGAAACTGGCAGGTTTATAGGCCAAGTTGCGACACAGTTTTCTCCCAATATAGTGGGAGTTACATGGATATCTTTATATGGAATTAAATCACTATGTGTCTAGGTTTCAAAGCTGCAAATTGTTTATCAATATGATATCGTAATAGAGAGATACAAGTGTCCGAAGTGACACTGCTCAAACTGACAACAGGCAGCTTACCCATTTGTTTAGAAAATTGAGGCGGTGGGTTGTCGTGCTTACATGCTAGCAGCAATTGACTTACATGTTAGCAAAAATTTGCAAGCTGTTATCTGAATTTGGAGTCTCAAATATGAGGGGCTTATCGTATCATCCTATTCACACTATGATGTGTTTATTCTAATCTGTGATACTGTAAGAGTAACAAGCATGTCAACTAGACATTAGCTACTCTTTCTTTAAGTGTAACTTCCCCATGTCCAACCAGTTTCCACTGCGGTGTCTAGTTTTTACCCTAGTTCACTACTGTCGCGGAGCATTTTAGATGATAGAATAGAGATACTTATTCTCATATCGAAGTAGGGGTGGTAAAATGGTTCAAAGAAAACGGTTAACCACCCATATTATTCACTAAAAAATGGTATTGGATAATGAAATTTTTAAAAATAGGTCAAATATGGATAAGAGCCATATTATCCATTTAGAAAATGGATAACCAATGAGTCTAACTTTTACATTTGCAGCCTCAAATTGGGGGTTCCTCAAGTTAGGGAGACTAAGAATTCTCCCAAAAGTGATCATATACAAGAAGCCATGGATAATATGGGTAATCCACCGGTTAACCCATTTTTTATCCGTAATAAATATGGGTTGGGTCGGATAATTGATTCATTTTTTATTACCCGTTTTCGAGCCGCCCCACCCGTTTTCCACTCCTATGCCGAAGGATTAAACATTGTAGTGGTTAGATTGACTTAATAATAATAATATTTAAAGAAAAGGGAATACCCGGAACACAGCTTATGGTATGAAGTTAGGATTTTGGTTGGTTGAGGTTCCTTCATGAAAATTTGGCGGTCCCAGGATATGTTCTCAAAGATGTAGAGATGTTTTTGCGATGATATGGAGTTGAAATAATACTTGCTTTTTCTTATAGGTTTCTGGTTCATTGCAGGAAGATTCAAACTCCAAGATTGCCAGTGATACGTTATATATTACTATAATAAATAGCTTCCGATGAAAATAAATTACAAATTGCGTAGATGTATTTTATAATAGTTGCACATCATCTAGGTTCTATGGATGCCAAGTACTATTTAGTAGCAGATGTATGTATCCATATCCATTGCCTCCATGTTGATGATATAAGAGTTTAGAATTCACTAGTGTTATTAAGGCATTGTTTGATTCCTCATATGGGGGTTTGAATCTAGATTTTCAGATTTTAGCACACTTAAGTGAATGTTTTTCTTATATAATCATTTTTCTGAATAGGTCCTAATGGAGTTGATTGGGATTCATTTTTTTTTTGACAATCCGCTAGGCAAGCACCTAGGGCTAGTTTTTATTAATAAAAGAAAAGAAAAATACAATAATTGGGAAAAATACAAATAAGAGGGACAATAGCACCAGTCTTGTTACCCATATGCCTTGGCTATATAATCACTCCTCTGCGCCTCACATTGCCTTATGATGGCAGCCTCATGTAGAGGATTCATGGTGTAGCTGCCGGCAAAGTCTCACGAGGGCATATAATCTCATAGCCGTGTGGATATTTTTCCAGAGGTATTGGACCAAGGCAACACAAACTGGGCTAAACCTTACCTTACTAATCCTATTGAGGCTTTAAAAGCCACGCGTACTAGCAAACATGTAAAAAATAGGAACTAGAAATTAGAGTCTTGCCCCTCATTTATCAAACTTGTGAGTTCTTCAATTTGAACTTCCTTAAAATCCTCTTTAACTGTCTTCAAATAATCTTCAAAATTCTTCATTTCTTCTCGGATCTATTGGACCTCGTAGATGTGGAGGTTGCAACCCCTTTTTGCTTTGCAGCTCTCATTGGGAGTTGCCTGAGTGTTATTTCTTGAGTCACCTTCTTTTTTTCACTATGCTTAAGAGAGATATCTCCAATTGTAGCCGCCTCTTCCGGATAAGGTTCAATCAATTCATCTTCATTTGCTTTGTCGGAAATGGCAACACATAAGTTGGCCTCAAGTTTTTGATTAGCTTCTTCTTGTATAACCATCCACAATGGTTCATGCCTCTTCAATCTCTTTGCACTACATGGTTCATGTCTCTTTGCCACTGAAACTTTCAGCTTTTGTGAAGTTGTTTTTGAGCCAGCTGAGTATGCACATCTATGAGGTTTAGGACTGTCCAAAACATCCAATAGTGCCCGGTCATGGTTTGAAATCTCCAAGTCTACTGCTGCATCGCTTGAATTGACTGCATTGTGATGTTGTTTAAGTTGTCCTGTATTTGGATGCAACAGTGCATCACCTTGTGTGCCTGTAGGCTGGTGTTGCTGCGCAGGAGATTGACCAACAGCAGAAGCATCTTCTTGACGATGCTGCTGCTGCCCAGATTTACATGTACTGACTTTTTGTACGCTGGTAGTACAATTGCCCAATAACTATCTGCTGAATCGGCGTGATTATCTTTCTCCATTTCAAACTGATCTTCCCAGCTTTTGGATACTATAGAAGATTTCATTAAAACATCCTGTAGAAAATGTGCTGGGTGCACTGAGTCTTCTGAAAGAGTAACTGTATCATTGGAGGGAATGTGTTTGTCTGCCTGCTGCAACTTACTCTTTTTTGGAGTTAGTTTTTTGTCTACTTGCTGCAGCTTCTTATCTTCAGTGTCAAATTTTGTTTTTTTCAGTTGTACTTCCTTGTTGGCAGCAGTAGTTTTAAAAGCTACTTGAACCTGCTCCTTTGCCTGTTCAAATACAGATTCAGTTATCCGAATATTCCCCTGCCCCTCTGAGTGTGCAAATTCTGTAGTTGTGTGCAATGGAACAGTAGCTGCACTTGTATCCTTGGAAGCTTCAGTAGGTGAGTTCAACTGAGTTGTAGCAGCTTTGCCATCGAAATCACGTGCAGTTTTTCATGTGGGAAGTATCTGCCCAGCTTGCATAACATTAGCTACAAGGGCTGATGGTTTTTCAATGAAATCAACAAGTGCAACAGTATTTTTATCAACTCCAACACCCTGACTTTCCCCCTTTTTAGCCACAACAACTTTAGCCATAACACCTTCCTGACCATGTCCAAAATTAGGTTGATCTCCTTCTGCCATAACATCCTTTGTATTGGAGATATGTGTAGTAGCCCCAGAATTTTGGACAACACCTGTTACTGCAATTTTCTCCAATGGTTCAACATGTGTAATAACTCGGTCACCTGTTGCTTGCAATGCAGCATTAGTCTCCAACTTTGCTTCTTGACAATCACCATCTGGACATGCTATATTTTTTACCATACTTGTATCATGTTCCTTCGAGGCCTTATCAATTGCATCAGTAATAGGTCGACAACCTCCTGCAACTGTCACCAAAGGATCAAAAGTTGCTTGATCAACAATAGGAGTCAATGCAACAGTAGTTTTCCAAGCTCCAGGATTGGATTGCAAAACTCTAGCTGAATTGTCCATTTTCTCAAACCTAGATGCTGTAGCATTTTCCTTCTCTAAATCCTCAACACTTTCATGTTCATGTCCCTCGCCATTCACAGTAACAACTTCATAACCTACTGCATTATGAGGTTGTTTAGTTGTAGCAATACGAGGTCGATCACCTTCTGCTGTAGTCATAATAACACTGCCATTACCTCGTTCATTCAACACCTTATTTCCTGCTTCTATAACCATAACTTGAGACATCCTAGCTAAGGCACGATCTACAGGGACAATATTAACAGTATTGTTGTAAATCTGTGTACCAGTAGGAATGTTAGCATCAATTAAAATTGCTTTTGGTCTAGTTGTTGTTGCTGTCTCGACTTCACCTTGTAAAGTTAATAGCTGTTGCTGCCCACTATCATTCAAATTACTGCTATTCCCTCTATCAACAACACCCTATTTCTTGCATCTACAGCCATAGCTTGAGACATCCTAGCTAAAGCACGATTGACCGGAACAGTAGCAACATTCTTTGATATAACTGAGTTGTTGAAAATCTGCTGCTGCCCACAATTTCTGGTATCTTCTGTTATTTAACTCCATTATTTGGCCAGCTCTTTTTGCATTGAGATAGTCTCTAGCATCACCTCGAAGTTTTTCAATAACTGGACCAGCTGCCTCGACCAAAACAAGACCACCTTGAGACGCAACCTCTGTTGCTTCGTCTGCCATCACCTCTGTTCTAGCTTGTTCTTTCATAATTCGACACACCTTGTCGTCATGTCCTTGATGCTTGCAATAAGTGCAATACTTTGGAAGGTTGTCATACACTACCTCCTGGTAATGCACGATTATTTTACCAGAAATTCTATCCATAATCTGAAGCTTAACCTTCTTAGGATGTTTGTCGAGCAAATCAAGAATCACCTTGACCCTAGCAGCACTAGGTCGTGTTCTTTCTTGTGTCGCCTTATCCACAACAAGAGCCTTACCAATAGTTGAAACAATAGACAGTAACGACCTCTTAGTGAAGAAGTTAGGTGGCAAACCTGGAAAAGAGATCCACACGACTGCCATGGATGTTTCCTCATTCGGATTGAATCCTAGCGTCCATGGGAATGTTCTGAAAAAGAATTCATCACCTTTTGCCTTGACATAACCAGTTGATCTTGATAAAAACAGAACATAATCACTGTAAAGATCAAATCTGATCAATAAGTGACGAAAATCCAGCAGCCCAATTTTGCAGCGACCTTGAACATCGAATTGCGACGAAAATATTTTTCGAAATTCCTGTAGCTCAGGTTTTCCATATGAGAACTTCATTACAACCGCTTGATGCAGTCCTTCTTCTCTTGTAAACTCATTAACTTCATCAATGGTGAATTCTATTGTAGGTTCTCCGTGATCGAGTTTAACAGGGAACAACTCTATTTTTGACGAAACTATGGCAGCTTGTTTTGGATGAAGTTGCTCAGCATAAGTTTGTTTTGGATTAGGATTTGAATTCATCTCTCCTACAGCCAAAGGCTGGGGAGAGGACGATGCATCCATGGTTCTTCAGCACTCCATTAAATGACAGAAAACGAGAAGAAAACAGAAGAAGCAACAATGTAAATCTAGAAGATTGGACGCTACAGTAACGCTCGATTTAAAATAAAGATTTGTTATAGATGGCTATGGATTTGAGGATGAAACCAACTTGGGATTGTTTTCAAAGAGAAGGGGGTTATTTTGAGACTAATCTTGTAACGTTACCTTGCCGGACGCTGGAGTTATAAGGCGTGAATAGTGACGGCGGCACTATTCACAGAAATCCTAGAGAGAAGAGGGTTTGACTGGGTTTTTTCTAAAGGTATTGGGATTCATTTAGCTCACCCAACTAGATTGTGATTGGGGTGGTAGTTGAAGTTGTGTTGAGCTTGGTTGAGTAATAAGGAAGAGATCATATAGGTATGTTAAGGCTATCCCTTCTTTCCTTTTTGGCATAATCCATACGCTACAAATGAAACGACCAATTTTTGAGGGTCCAATTTTCGGTCATTACGATGCTTCATAAGCACATTTCCAAAGGCCCGAGATTATGGTCGAAATTAACACCCGAGGCGTTATCGACGTCCGACCTCGGGGCAATGTAGATCAATAGTTATGGTGAAAAAGTAGGAAGTCCCCAAGGCATGCAACTAAAGTTGACCGAGCCTATTTGGCTAGTTCAAGCCCGTACCGTGGCATTAAATAGTTGTACCAACCACATATCTTGTTAATAAATGTATTTATACTATGTTGGGATTCCCACTCATATATAAAGGGGATCCTTGTCATTTTGTAAGGGCCATCTGATACACAATATTGAATATACAAGAACGTTCTCTCTTCTTTCTAACTTAACAAATTCTCTTGATTCTACTAATTACATTTATTACTTACATTTATTGTGTTCTATTTATTGTTCTTCATTTATTGCTCATTATTGGCCATAAAGAGCTGCCATCATATTTATCATAACTGTTAATCCTTCATCGACTGCCTCTAGCCGGGCACTCAACTCGACCTCGAGGCCCCATATACGCAAGCTCAAGGCTCCAATTTCCAGCCACTCGGTTTGATTATTATACTATCTGCAAGCTATTATATCATTGTTTCTAATCTTTCACTTAGCATCTATTGCCTAACAACTAGCATAAAAATAGATCACATATTTTTAGAACCACAAAATCAAATCTAATTGTTGTTACCATTTTCGAGGTAAACAGTTTGGCGCCCACCGTGGGGCTAAAAATAATAGTGATTATTTTCTTGCCAGTTCACTCGATAACGCAACTTACCTTTCACACTTTTCTTGTCCAAGATCTTTGATTTCAGGTCAAAATGTCTAACTCAGTAAATGCACATAAAAACAACAATCTTGAGGACCATAGAGAAAATGGTGTGACTGTTCCATGTGTTGGTGTACCACCATAAAACCCTGAGGATGCACCAGAACCAATTCCAGTGGACATGGTATCGCGCGACGCTCAACACGTCGAAATAAGCTCCTACACCAACAGGAGCATACAACAATGAGATCAACAAGAAACTCAAAAATCCCCAGCTGGGGAAGAACAAGGGTTTAGCCTTCACGTTATTTTTGAAATGTTACAAGCACACCAGTTGGCAATTATTCAGCTACAAAGCCACCAGAAAACTCCTAGCACGGTAGCACCGGAAACGGCTCCCCGAGCCGAGCAAACACTAGAAAGATCAAGCAACAACAGGTTGGCAGCCAACCCCGCCACGAGATACATTCTCGTCTAAGCCCGACTAAACAAATCAAAGGATTGTACCGCATCCTCATAACAAACGATTGAATTGTATTGAGGCCCGAAGCGCTGTCAGCACTAAGGTACGATCATCTCCCCTTTTAGTTACATTTTACACTAACCTATGTGCAGGTATCCAATCGAAATAGCTGAAGCGCTTTCCAACTTGAAGGCCATAGGTTCCAAAAGCATGCATTGCACCGGGTTTTTATCCCAAGAAGGGTTTTACCGACAAGGTTTTTAACAAGGCAGCATCCATATGCTACCTAATGAAGACTCAACAAGTATTCAAGGCTTCCCTACAATCAACCTCAAATACCGGAGGGCATCCGCCCGGAAGGTCATCTCCTCGGATAAGTTAAGAAGTGCTAAATGGGGTCTCGATAGTAAAACAATGTACTGGCCAAACGGTCGAATGAACCGTGTCAGTATAGAATAACTGAGCCCTTGACAGCAAAAACGTGTATACTTGTACCAAGTAATCAAAGAATCCTTTCCCATCAATCAAAGCATTTCACATTTAAAAGAAGCTCGATATTTTTTACAAAAACGACTCCAGAGCCAAAAACATCCAGAACACTCGGGGACTGGCATAAAAAACTCGAAGCCGTATGACATCCGAGTCGGAAGCTTCGAACTTGTAAGCCCTCAATGAGGCAACATTAAGGTTACAAAAATGGCTCGAGAAGCCAAAAGCATCCCGAACACTCGGGGACTGGCGTAGAAAACTCAAGGCCACATGACCTCCGGGTCGGAAACTCCAACCTCGTAAGCCCTCAAATGAGGCAACACTAATTTTACAAGGAATGGCTCCAGATTCAAGAAACCTTCGATGACTCGGGGATTGTCGCCAACTGCCACCCTCATCGATCTGTCAAAAACCCGACTCTATAAGACTCCATGTGGGCAACCTCGAGCACGTAAGACCTTCATAAGGCAACATCAAAACTATAAGACCTCAAGCAAGGCATGAACCATCGTTGTACCAAGTAATCAAAACTGTAAGACCTCAAAGGCATGTAAAAATTATAAGACCTTACAAAAAGGCATTATCCCGACCTTAAAGTTAAGGCTATATATTCTAACTTGTAAGAACCGTAAAAAGGCATACCCTCAATATAGACGCCGAAACTACTTCACTCGGGGACTAAAAGGCTCCGGCCAAACACAATGACTATGTTCACAAGGCTACACACCAGCCAAACTAACGCGACTTGGGGATGCACGATAGTCGCTATAAAATCTCAGGCCTTCAATTACTTCGAAAAGAACTGGTTAAACAGGCTACCCTCGATATAGGAAAAAGAGCTTCGACCATGTCAGCTCCAAACTATAGGCTTCGAGATACTCAGCCACCAAGCCAAACCTCCCGAGGTGCTCATTCATCGCCATATAACGACTCACAATCGAGGTTTTTACCAAATCATCGAAGAGTCAAGCAAATACAATTTCAAAAAGTCTTTAACAAGGGAAAAATAAAGCCTATAAAATGTCATACAGACCCAATGTTTAAGCGCCATTATTGCCAACCCATATAAAAGGTCATACTGAACCAATGCGTAAGAGCCACTACCGCCAGCCCATATAAAAGGTCATACCGATCTAATGCGTAAGAGCCACTACCGCCAACCCATATAAAAGGTCGTATCGACCAAATGCGTAAGATACTAAAGGCCAACTTTAAATTCAAAAACTTAAGGGTCAATGAGCTCGATTCGAAACACGACTCGGAGACTGAACCTGAAATAGTTAACTGAATGTGCCTAAAAGCAAAAGCATAAGAGCTTAAACGCCGGCTTATACTAAAAGGTCATATCGACCAAACGCATAAGAGCCTTCGGGCTAGCCCAACGAGCCTCAAGGCCAACTATCATGGGCCAACATGGCAACAACTCATAATGTACAACTATACGTGGGAAAACACTGTATCATTAAATTATTTTTCTTAAAACATGAATACATACGAGCCGTCAAGGCCTCTGACATACTGTAAAAAATGAACCTCTGTCAATAAATGTCACGCCCCAAAATCGAGGGGCGCGAGCGGCGCTCGATCGGGTAGCCCCAGCCAAGCGGACCTGGGTGCCTTCCTATTCCACGTGTTACCCCGCGTTTCCATTACTTATTAACCAAGTGAAATAGCCATTTATAAATTTAAACACATTCTTACGAGATTTACATAACATACATAGTTACTTAGCGTGGCTTACAAGGTATACTGCCCAAAATACATAAGTACATAACCCACATTTGCTGTCTAGAGCCTCTAGGGATACAAAATAGTGTTATAGTACTTGCCGGTAACAAGGTTCCGACTATACCTTATGCAAATACCAAAATAAGATTTCCGGGAGGAAAAGCGGCATGAGCCACGCAGGGCCCCAAGAGGAAAAGGGGCTCACCAATACAGCTGACGGAAAGTGGAGGAGTGCTACTGTCGGTGGACTGGAGTACCTGCTATGGAACCACCTACAATCATAACACGAATGTAATGCCCCCAACAAAAGGGACGTCAGTACATTTGAATTGTACTGGTATGTATGAACAAACTTTACCCCAAGTAAAATCAATCAATACACAGATAACAAACAGTAATAGAATCAACAATCAAACGCACATGAAAGGAACAACCAAAGCCAAACAAGTTCCACAATCTCTCCTTTTCCCCTTTCAACATTAATTCATCACATCAATGATTTCACAACTTTCACATATTTTCATTTCAATAGTGATTTCGATCACTTTTTCCACCCTTATTACCTCGGCCACCCTTATTACCTCGGCTACCCTTATCACCACAACCCACACTTTATAACTTCGTGTTGTGGCGCGCAACCCGATCCTACCGGATAATAACATTTCACATGACAACAACAACAATTCACAAATAATTTTCATAAAAATCAATACCATTTCCATCATATGAAACAACCCGTATAAAATTTAAGTCACAACGATAATTGCCCGCGGCAAGTCACGTATGGTATTACCACAGTTGTTTCAATTGCATCAATTATGATTTCTTTCCATCATTTGTTACACAGCTCTTACCACATAAGCACATTCACACACACACACACTTGGTTTGTTGCCATTTACTTACACCATTATATCGGGAGACTTAACCAACAACGTTCAAGGCATATTAATCACAAGAGTTCGCAAATAGTCCACATAAGTAATACATACCAATTACTCGTACACCAAACAAGGTGACTTTACAAAGGTTAAAGATAGCCATACATACGTGGAATCGAATTCCCTTTTTAACTTCTACTTTCACTTCACCAACAGCCTAGTACAGTCAATATAGCTCACAAGTTAACATATATAACTTAGAATTGAAGTTCACAAACTCAACCCGAACTTACTTAGGTCATCAACCCCTCTTTTGCAAATCTTTATTTCTACCCAATTCCTCTTACTAGATTTTAGGTTTTAAAGGACATACACGTGTATTTCAACTTCCATTTTCAAGAATCAATGCATGAGAATCCCCCTTTTTGTTTAAATCTGAAAACAAATGAAAAAAGGTTGGGGATTTTACCTGCAACAATGGAGATAAAGACAATTATTTGAAGTTTCTCGGCCCGAGTGACTTTGAAGAATCAAATTGATGAAGGTAGGACTTTATCTCTCAAGAATCCTCTCTTTCCTCTCTTTAGTTTTATTCAGAAAATATGTTAAAATGAGAGGTTGGGGTTTTTTACCGAAGAAGGGGTCGGGTTTAAAAGTTAGAAAATTGGAGCCCCGGGTCAGGTATGCGATCGCAAAGAGGAAATGCGTTCCGCATAATAGACCGCGAAAGTGCTCCAAAACTCTGAACATTCTGTTTGGGTTCGCGGCAGAAATGTGGTCCGCATACCAGTTATGCGATTGCATATTGGACCGCATATTTAACCTCAAATTCGACCAACACACTAACTCACTTTGCGGCGATTATGCGGTCTACATACCTGATATGCGACCGCATTCTCAACCGCAGAATCATATTTTTCTGGAAAACAGTATTTGTTGACTTTTAAATGCTAGATCAGTATAAAGGGTCCGAACAGTTTTCACAGGGCCTCACAATAAAGCCTCTAAGATTACTTGACATCAAATGGGACAGGGTACCGGCCTTCCCATTAGTCTCTACCAAAACTCTGACACGATGACTTATAGACTCGGCTGCACTCTGAATAAGGTGGAGTCTTAGCGATGATCCTTCGTTAAACACTAACCTCGTCTACTCTAAAGGCTCGTCATGCTGATTGTCTATACCTGCAGGCATGAATGCAGTGTCCCCAACAAAAGGACATTAGTACGAATAATGTACTGAGTATATAAGGCAGAACTGAAACATAATAATAAGTCAACATTACTTTAAAGACATATAAGAATCAACCTGAATCTCTGAAGTGCCACTATATATGCATACTTATCATGCTTACATATATAATGATCCTCTTTGGGACCGTTTCTATCACCCATATCGTATGATGCATGACTGCCCAACTGATCAGTGGTAACTACCCGATCAGCTTTCATAGGTGGTAAATGTATAACTGCCCGACCGGCCGTAGCTCGATGGTAAATGTGTAACTACCCAATCGGTCGTAGCTCGGTGGTAAATGTATATGCATGACTGCCCAACCGGTTGTAAATAATAATACATAACTACCCAACCGATAGTAACTGCCCGACTAGCTGTAACACGGTGGTAAATGCATGATTGGTTGAAGCACCTTTCATTTGGCCATTCACATATGCCATAAGTCAGTAAAATACATGAGCCTAATCAATTTGGACAAAAAGAATGAACTATTGTAAGGATAAACGAACTATACCCCAAGACTGAAATGAACATGTTACTTCTCCAATGGCTACCATGATAATATCATCTCGATTCCCATGTTAACCATTACTTTGCTCTTAGTGATTAAAAGGCATGAACTAGCCTAATCACTCCAAAATTGATCAATATGACTATACTCGGCCTCAAATTGCAGAATCTCTCACAGTGATGTAGATGATCTATTCACTCTCACTTTATAGCAATTCTCGCTAAAAAACATTCTTAAGGATTTGCTTATAAAGCCGTTAGTTACATCAACATTAAAATTTCCTTCCTTATTATTTTAAAGAAATGAATAATATAGACATCCTTTACCACTAAGAGTAAAAACACTTATAAAATAGCATTACAGTTAAGCATCGTTACTTGGATCATGCCAAAAAAAGAAAGAAGGATTAGCCTTAACATACCTAAACCGATTCTCTTAGAATTTGCAATTCACGCTTTATAGAATCAACAACCAACATTATCTAATTTTGGTATGGAATTATTTTGCTCCTTGAAGAACTCACGGCCAGCCACCCTCTATAAGAGATTCAATTGGATTCTAAGGCAACACATGAATTCATTTTGATGAAACATGAAGCAAACTAATTACAAAAAGTTGGAAACTCGCGGTCAGCCATTCCTTAAGACATTCAAATTTCATTCTTGATAGTTTATCCTTTGTTACAAAGGAATAAGTATTTCATAGCTGTAGGAAATCTTAAGTGGGTGGCCCACTTAGTGGATGACTGTCATTTTAAATCCTCCAACATGTGACATTTAAGCAAGACTTATAAGAGTCAATTTCTAAACTTAGGGGTGCTGCCACGTTACAAACTTTTAGGCTTATCCAATATATTAATTAATTAATTAATTAATTAGGTAATATCCCACTACCCGGTAATTAATTAATTACCCGCATAATTAAGAATTATCTCAAATTACTTAAAATTCTACTTATATTTTTAGTACACTTTATATAACTTACTATCACGATCATATGGTACCATATAAAATAAATACACACTATATTATTTTATTAAAATATTTATGTAAAAAAAGTGCACATATTTTCTCTAGAAAAAGTAAAAATTTCCGTACACTTAATTCTTAAAATGGTAAAAAGATAACCTTATTTTCTTGTATAAAAAATAATAATTCATATCTCTACATAAAGAAAATCTCATAAACTTTCTCATATTATGTGTATAGTTTAAAATATATTCGAAAGTAGTAATATTAATAACTATATAAAATTATATTTTTCAAACTTTTTTTTTCTTTTTACAAAAATGTTCCACTCAAAATAGCATATCAAAATGTATCTAACAGTATTAATATTTCTAAACTCACGGGATGTAACAGCATCCGCATTTGCGGAGCCGCACTTGCCAGGATTCATCCGCAGGTGCGATCAACGGGTATCAGAACTGGGCTGGATTGACATATCACATTTTCTACATTTCATAAACACAAATACACGACCAAACCTATTAGAAACGTATCTGTCACGACCCGGATTTTCCACCCTCGAGAGTCGTGATGGCACCTACTCATAAAAGCTAGGCAAGCTGAGTATTATAGCTTCATTAACCTTTTTGCTTGGCCTTTTTAACAGTTCAATATAACAGGTGATCAACAACGGAATAATTACAATAAACAGAAATGCGAAAGACGAAAACTAATAGTTTAACCATATACTTGTGCAGAATCCAGCATACAACTCTACCTAGAATTTGGTGTCACAATGTCACGAATTATCTATGAATACTACAAACGAAGGTCTGAAAGATAAATACAAAGTTGTCTCTAAAATATATAAAGGAAACAGAATAGAAAGATAGAAGGACACGCCAAGGCCTGCGGATGCCTGTAGGACTACCCCGGGTCTCCACCACTTGACTGAAGGAAGCAACCTCATTGTGGTCCAAAAGCTGCAGTACCGGGATCTGCACACAGTGCAGTGTGTAGTATCAGCACAACCGACCCCATGTGTTGGTAAGTACCTAGCCTAACCTTGGCGAAGTAGTGACGAAGCTAGTACAAGACTAACAAATAAATATGTGTAGTTAAATCATATACAACAGGAAAATAAAGGCAGAAATTTACAGTTAAAGATGGGAGGGGAAAATATACTGCGGGGAATATCAGGTAACAACAGAAATTTTAGTAAAGAAACATACTGAACATCAAAATTCAACTATAAGCAGAAAAAGGAAATCGATGACAAGTGCACGCATCACCCTTCGTGCTTTTACTCTCGTCCTCACCATAAAAATCAATATTATCGGCACGACATCACCCTTCGTGCTTATACCTCACATAATCATGGCACGAAATTATCCTTCGGGCATTATCACTCATATCATGGCATGACATTGTACATCATGTGGCATGGCATCACCCTTCGTGCTTTTACCTCACAATATCAGCACGACATCACCCTTCGTGTATTAACACTCTCAAAATCACACACGGCATCACCCTTCGTGCTTTACACTCTTCCTCCCCCAAGCAACAATCACAAAGCAATTTGGGCAAAGGGAATCAATAATATCACAATGAAATCCTGGGAAGGGAACAATAGCATATAAATAATATTCTGGCAAGGGAACAATATCATGAGCGATAATATCCCGATAAGGGAGACAATATCAAGAGCAATAACATCACAGCAAGGGAGACAATATCATAAACCTCTTCTCTTTTTCACAATTACTTCACAAGTCAATTCTCAACTTGAGCCAACGCTATACAATGTTCCATTACCAATAATACTTCCACAAGCCTTGTTCAACAGTAGAAATCATCATATAAAGTATGAACAATACGAAACAGAGTCACATCAATCATTGTATAAGACTCACGGGCATTCTTGACACCGATGTATAGATACTCGTCACTATACCTATACGTCGTACTCAACAATTAACACATAGCAAATAAGATACAACTACTAATCCCTCAAGCTAAGGTTAGATCAAACACTTACCTCAAAGCCACGAAAACAATTCAAGCGTGAATTATCGCTTTACCTCTTGTTTCCACCACCAATTTTCTTGTATCTAGCCATAATTTACTTAACGACATCAATAAATGCTAAATGAATCAATTCTAATGCATGAAAGTAGATTTCCCAATGATTTTCCCAAAAAGTCAAAAAACGACCATGGGCCTACATGGTCAAAACCCGAGGTTCGAACCAAAATCCGATCACCCATTCACCCACGAACTCAAATATATATATTTTTTTGAAATCGGACCTCAAATCGAGGTCGAAATCCCCAAAAATTGAAAATCTTAAGTTCTACCCAAAATCACCCAATTCCCCCATGAAAACCCTCGATTTTGAATGGAAATCATGTGAAAAGATGTTATAGATTAAAGAAAATAAGTTGGAAATGACTTACTAATGATTTGGAGAAGTTGATGTCTCTGATAAATCGTCCAAGATGTTTTTAGGGTTTGAAGAGTTGTAAAAATAAATGAAATCCCATCAAAATCAAAATTAATTGGTCTCAGATGTCGCAATTGCGACCAGAGTTTGCAATTGCGAAACCCTTTAGAACATGCTACCTTCGCATTTACGAGGGAATAGTCGCATTTGCGACACAACCCTTTTTGCATTTGCGATAAAATGGTCGCATTTGCGACCAAGGCCTGCCCAGTCTAGGTTCGCATTTTGCGACGCCTGGGTCATAATTCCCATGCCTGAGGACTTCGCAATTGCGAAGCTTGATCTCGCAATTGCGAGATTAGAGGACTGGGCAAAAATACCAGATACCAGCAAATTTTCCTAAGTCCAATTTCACTCAGTGGTCTATCCAAAACTCATCCGAGCCCTCGGGGCTCCAAACCAAACATGCACGCAAGTCCAAAAATATCATACAGACTTACTTGTGCAATCAAATCATCAAAATAGCATCAACATCTATGAATTAAACCTCAAATTCATGAAATTACTATTTTCTCAAATAAAGGTCCGATTTATACCAAACGAACTCCGATTCTTACCAAACATCGTAGATTCAACTTAATTATTGTTTCAAACTTGTACCGGGATCCGTAACCAAGTTACGGGACCGATAACATCAACAAATTACATAAATTCACTTTTAAAAGACTTTATATTTTCCAGAAAATAGTTTTCTTTAAAAATTCATTTCTCGGTCTTGGGACCTCAGAATTCAATTTCGGGCATACGCCCAAGTCCCATATTTTACTACGGACTCTACGAGATCGTCGGATCATGAGTCCGGGTCCATTTACTAAGAATGTTGACCAAAGTCAACTTTAATCAATTTTAAAGGTCATTTTTCTTAATTTTCTTAGATTTCACATAAAACTTTCCGGAAACGCGCCCGAACTGCACACGTAAATTGAGGTGAGACAAAAAGAGGCTGTAAGGCCTTGAAACACAGAATTTACTTTCAAAATGAGTGATAAAATTCATTACATTCTCCACCTCTAAAACAATTGTTCGTCCTCGAACGGACATAAGGAAAGTACTTGAGTCAGTGAAAAGATGAGGATATCGGCTCCACATATCGGACTCGGACTCTCAGGTAGCTGCCTCGGCAGGCTGACCTCTTCACTGAACACGAACAGAAGGGAAACTCTTCGATCTCAATTGACCATCTTGTTGGTCTAGAATAGCTACCGACTACTCCTCATAGGACAAGTCTTTGTCCAACTAGATAGTGCTGAAGTCTAACCCGTGGGATGGATCGCCGTGATTCTTCCGAAGCATGGACACATGAAACACTGGATGCAAGGCTAAAAACCTCGGTGGGAACGCAAGTCTGTAAGCCACCTCTCCCACTCGACCAAGAATCTCAAACGGGCAAATGATTCTACGGCTAAGCTTGCCCCTCTTCCAAAATCTCATCACGCCCTTCATACACGACACCCGAATAAACACCCGCTTGCCGACCGTGAATGCCACATCACGAACCTTACGGTCGGCATAAATCTTTTGCCTGGACTGAGCTGTACGAAGCCTATCCTGAATGATTTTGACCTTGTTCAAGGCATCACGTACTAGATCCGTACCCAACAACCGAGCCTCTCCGGCTCAAACCACCCAACCGGCGACCGACACCGCCTACCATATAAAGCTTTATAAAGAGCTATCTGGATGCTTTGACTGGTAGCTGTTATTGTCGGCAAACTCCGCTAAAGGCAAGAACTGATCCCACAAGCCTCTAAAATGAATATTACAAGCTCGGAGCATATCCTCCAAAATCTGAATAGTATGCTCGGACTCCCCGTCCGTCTGAGGATGAAACGATGTGCTCAACTCGACCCATGTGCCCAACTCACGCTTAAATGCTATCTAGAAACGTGAGGTAAACTGCATACCTCGGTCAGAAATGATAGACACGGGCACACCAGGAAGACGAACTATCTCCCGGATATAGATCTCTTCCAATTGCTCAGAAGAATAGGAGACTGCCACATGAATGAAATGCGCTGACTTGGTAAGCCTATCAACAATAACCCACACTGCGTCGAACTTCCTCTGAGTCTGTGGGAGTCCAACAACGAAATCCATAGTAATACGCTCCCATTTCCACTCAGGAATCTCAATCTTCTAGAACAAACCACCATGTCTCTGATGCTCGTACTTTACCTACTCACAATTCAAACACCGAGCCACATATGCAATGATATCCTTCTTCATTCTCCTCCAATAATGCTGCCGCAAGTCCTGTTATATCTTAGCGGTGCCGGATGAATAGAGTACCGAGAACTATGGGCCTCCTCTAGAATCAACTCTCGGTGTTCATCCACATTAGGCACACAAATACGATCCTGAATCCTCAAAACTCAATCATCTCCCACTGTAACCTACTTGGCACCATTGTGCCGCTTTGTGTCCCAAAGGACACACAAATGAGGATCATCATACTACTGATCTCTGATACGCTCAAATAATGAAGAATGGGTGACTGTACAAGTTAACACATGGCTGGGCTCAGAAACATTCCACCTCAAGAACTAATTGGCCAAATCCTGAATATGAAACGCAAGCGGTCTTTCACCGACCGGAATATATGCAAGACTGCCCATACTGGCTGACTTCCTACTCAAAGCATCTGCCACCATATTGGCCTTCCCCGGATGGTATAATATGGTGATATCATAGTCTTTCAATAGCTCCAACCACCTTGTCTGCCTCAAATTTAGCTTCTTCTGCTTGAACAAATACTGTAGACTCTTGTGATCCGTGAACACTTCGCATGACACACCATATAAATAATGCCTCCAAATCATCAGCGTGTGAACAATGGTTGCCAACTCCAAATCATGAACTGGATAATTCTTCTCATGAATCTTCAACTGTCGCAAAGCATAAGAAATGACCTTTCCATCCTGCATTAACACCGCACCAAGTCCAATACGAGATGCATCACAATAAAATGTATATGGCCCAGAACATGTGGGCAAAACCAACACCGACGTCATAGTCAAGGCTATCTTGAGCTTCTAAAATCTCGCCTCACACTCATTCGACCACCTGAACTAGGCACCCTTCTGGGTCAAACTGGTCATCAAGGCTGCAATAGATGAAAACCCCTCAACAAAATGACGGTAATAGCCTGCCAAACCCAAGAAACTCCAGATCTCCATAGCTGACGTGGGTCTAGGACAATTCTTGACTGCCTTTATATTCTTCGGATCCACTCAACGTGACCTAAGAATGCAACTGAAATCAACCAGAACTCACACTTCGAAAACTTAGCATACAATTGACTATCTCTCAAAGTCTTAAGAACAACTCTCAAATATTGCTCATGCTCCTCCCCGCTATGGGAATATATCAAAATATTATCAATTAAGACTATCACGAATGAATCTAAGTAAGACTTGAACACTCGGTTCATCAAATCCATGAAAGTTGTTGGGGCATTTGTCAACCCGAATAACATCACCAAGAACTCACAATGCTTGTATCGAGTGCGGAAAGCTGTCTTAGGGATATCGGATGCCCTAATCCTCAACTGATGGTAGCCAGATCTTAAGTTAATCTTCGAAAATACCTTGGCACCCTGAAGTTGATCAAACAAATCATCAATCCTCGGTAACGGATACTTATTCTTAATTTGGACCTTGTTCAACTGCCGATAATCTATACACATTCTCATCGATCCATCCTTCTTCTTGACAAACAACACCGGCGCGCCCCAAGGCGAGACACTAGCTCTAATAAAGCCTTTATCAAGTAGGTCTTACAACTGTTCTTTTAATTCTTTCAACTCTGGTGGGGCCATACGATACGGCGGAATAGAAATAGGTTGAGTGTCCGGAGCCAAATTAATGCAAAAGTCAATATCCTTGTCGGGTGGCATACCCGATAGGTCTGAAGGAAATACCTCAGGAAACTCACGAACAACATGCACATAATCCATAGAAGGAACCTCATCACTAGAATCACGAATTTATGCCAAATAGGCCAAACACCCCTTCTCGACCATACGCCGAGCCTTCATATATGAGATAACCCTACGGGTAGAATTACCAGGTGTCCCTCTCCACTCCAAATAAAGTAATCCTGGCAAGGATAAGGTCATAGTCTTGACATGACAGTCCAAGATAGCATGGTAAGGTGAAAACCAGTTCATCCCCAATATGACATCAAAATCAACCATATCTAGAAGTAACAAATATAACCGAGTCTCAAGACCCCCAATCACAACTATACATGAATTATGGACACGATCTACCATAATAAAATCACCCACATGTGTAGACAAATATATAGGAGCACTCAAAGAATCACTAGGAATGACCAGATACGGTGCAAAATAAGATGACACATAGGAGTATGTAGATCCTGGATCAAAAAGAACTAAAGCATCTCTACTACAAACCAGTATAGTACTTGTGATAACTGCATCGGAAGCCTCAGCCTTAGGCCTGGCTGGAAGAGCATTACATCGGGGCTGGGTCCCATCACTCTGAACTACCTCTCTGGGACGACCTCCTGCTGGCTGGCCTCCACCTCTAGCGGCTTGACCTCTACCTCTAATACCTCTACCTCCACCTCCAGCACCTCTACCTCCACCTCTAGCTGGCTGAGCGGGCTGGGTAACACTCGGTGGCTGAACCATGGCACGAGAACCCTGATGCTGAGAGATACTCGGTGCTTGAGGGCAAAATCTAGCAATATGCCTCGTGTCGCCACAAGTATAACAAGCCCTTGGCTGCTGACCCTGACGGCTTGAATAACCACTTTGAAAACTCTGGAGCGGAGGTGCACTGATAGGAGCTGGCGATGCACTGTAGGGCAACTGATGAGAATGCTACATATGAGAACCACAACCACCTAGTGCACCATGAGAAGCCTAAAGTGCTGAATTAAACGGCCTGCGAGGATGGCCCCTACCAAAAGAATCTCTCCCTCCAAATGAGGAACCACTAAATCTGCCTGAGTGACGAGGCCTATTGTCAAACCCCTGACCACTCCCTTGTGATTGAACCATCTCAACTCTCCTGGCCATATTGGCCGTATCCTGGGAAGAAATTTTTCTCCCCGTCTCCTTGGCCATCTGCAATCGAAACGTTGAACAAGTTCCTCAATGAACCTCCTCACGCTCTCTCTCTCTCAGTGGGAAGTATAAGAAGAGCATGACGGGTCAAGTCAATGAATTTGGTCTCATACTGAGTGATAGTCATAGAACCCTACTGGAGACGCTCAAACTGCCTCCGATAGTTCTCCTCTGAGTGATAGGAAGAAACTTCTCCATAAAAAGCTTAGAGAACTAATCCCAAGTGGTCTAGCCAAACAATAATCTCTCCACCAAGTCTTGGCGGATCCAGACAGACAAAAAGCATCAAACTCAACCCCATTGGTCTCCACTATCCCCATTTTTCGTAGAACCTCATGACAATTGTCCAAATAATCCTGGGGATCATTAGAATATGTACCACCAAAAGTAGTAGTGAAAAGCTTGGTGAACCTGTCCAACCTCCACAAGGCATCAGCAGATATAGCTAGCCCCTCTCCGGTCTGTGCTACACCACCAGGCTGAACTACCCCAACTGGCTGAGCTGCTGGAGTCTGAAATTGGGGAGCCATCTGCTCTAGAGTGCGAGTAGCAGGAGTCTAGGCTCCTCATCTAGCCAGAGAGACGGCTGGTGCTACAGGAAGCAAACCTGCCTGGGTGACACTCTCCATAAGGCCCACTAGACGGACCAGAGCATCCTGAAGTACAAGGGTGGCGATGAAACCCTCTAGGACCTGAGCTGGTCCTGCTGGAACTGTCTGGGCTGGAACCTCATCGTCAAAATTAACTTGAGGCTCCGTCGTTGGTACTGCTGCTCGAGCTCTGGGTTGAGCCCTACCTCTACCTCGGGCCCTAGCACGGCCTCGGCCTCTGCCCCTCATAGGAGCTGCTATTGGGGGCTAGGGCTGCTGGTCAGCTGATGAAGCTGTACATGTTCTCACCATGTGTGAAAGAACAGAGTGGAAGTTCAATTAGCATAGAGAAATTAAGTCGCATGGCAGGAAAAAATAAATGTGAAGTTTTTCCTAACTCTGTAGCCTCTAGGGGATAATTACATACGTCTTAGTACTGATCCCTCAAACTCTACTAAGCTTGTCCGTGAATTGTGAGACCTAATCAACCTAGAGCTTTGATACTAACTTGTCACGATTTGGATTTCCCACCCTCAGGAGTCGTAATGGCGCATACTCATAAAAGATAGGCAAGCCAAGTATTATAGCTTCATTAACCTTTTTGCTTAGACTTTTTAACAGTTCAATATAATAGTTGGTCAACAACAAAATAATTATAATAAACAGAAATGTAGGAGACGAAAACTAATAGTTTAACCATATACTAGTGCAGAATCCAAAATATAACTCTACCCAAACTTTAGTGACACAATGTCACGGAATATCTACGAATACTACAAACAATGTTCTGAAAGATAAATACAAAGTTGTCATTGAAATACATAAAGGAAACAGAATGGAAAGATAGAAGCAGATGCCAAGGCCTACGGCCGCTTGCAAGACTACCTCGGGTCTCAGCCACTAGACTGAAGGAAGCAACCTCACTATGGTCCAAAAGTTGCATCATCGGGATATACACACAGTGCAGAGTGTACTATCAGCATAACCGACCCCATGTGCTGGTAAGTGACTAGTCTAACCTCGACAAAGTAGTGACGAGGCTAGGACAAGACTACCAAATAAACTTGTGCAGTTAAATCATATACAACGAGAGAATAAAGGCATAATTTATAGTTAAAGATGGGAGGGGGAAACATGTTGCGGGTAACAAAAGAAAATTTATTAAAGAAACATATGGAACATCAAAATTCAACTATAAGCAGAATAAGGAAATCGATGACAAGTTCACGACATCACCCTTCGTGCTTTTACTCTAGTCCTCACCTTAAAAATAAATATAATCGGCACGACATCACCCTTCGTGTTTTTACCTCACATAATCATGGCACAGAATTATACTTTGTGCATTATCACTCATATCATGGCACGACATTTCACCCTTCGTGCTTTTACCTCACAATATCGGCACGATATCACCCTTCGTGCATTAATATTCTAAAAATCACGCACAACATCATCCTTCGTTCTTTACACTCTTCCTCCCCAAGCAACAATCACAAAGCAATTTGGGCAAGGGAATCAATAATATCACAATAGAATCCCGGCAAGGGAAAAATAGCATATCTATAATATCCCGGCAAGGGAATAATATCATGAGCAATAATGTCTCTGCAAGGGAGACAATATCATAAACCTCTTATCTTTTTCACAATTACTTCACAACTCAATTCTCAATTTGAGCCAATGCTCTACAATGTTAAATTACCAATAATACTTCCACAGGCCTTGTTCAACAATAGAAATCATCATATAAAGCATGAACAATAGGAAACAGAGTCACATCAATCATAATATAAGACTTACGGGCATGCTTAACACCGACATATAGATACTCATCACCATACCTATACGTCATAATCAACAATTAATACATAGCAAATAAGACGCAACTCCTAATCCCTCAAGCTAAGGTTAGACCAAACACGTACCTCAAAGCCACGAACACAATTCAAGCACCAATTATCGCTTTACCTCTTTTTTCCACCACCAATTTGCTTGTATTTATCCACAATTTACTTAACAACATCAATAAATGCTAAATGAATCAATTGTAATGCATGAAAGTTGGTTTTCCAATGATTTCCCCAAAAAGTCAAAAAATGACTACGGGCCCACTTGGTCAAAACCCGAGGTTCAAACCAAAACCCGAGGTTCAAACCAAAACTCGATCACCCATTCACCCACGAACTCAAATATATAATTTGTTTTGAAATCGGACCTCAAATCGAGGCCCAAATCCCCAAAAATTGAAAATCCTAAGTTCTACCCAAAATCACCCAATTCCCCCATGAAAACCCTTGATTTTGAATGGAAATAATGTGAAAAGATGTTATAGATTAAAGATAATGAGTTGGAACTGACTTACTGATGATTTGGAGAAGTTGATGTCTTTGAAAAATCGCCTAAGTTGTTTTTAGGGTTTGAAGAGTTTTAAAAATGAAAGAAATCCCGTCAAAATCCAAATTAACTAGTCTCAGATGTTGCAATTGTGAATTGCGAACCCCTTTAGAACCTATTGCCTTTGCATTTGCGAGGGAATAGTCGCATTTGCGACACAATCCTTTTCGCATTTGCGATAAAAGGGTTGCATTTGCGACCAAGGCCTGCCTAGGCTATGTTCGCATTTGCAACGCTTGGGTCGCAATTCCCATGCCTGAGGACTTCACAATTGCAAAGCTTTATCTCGCAATTGCGAGATCAGAGGCCTCGGCAAAAATACCAGATACCAACAACTTTTCCTAAGTCCAATTTCACTCCGTGGCCTATCTAAAACTCACCCGAGCCTTCAGGGCTCCAAACCAAACTTGCACGCAAGTCCAAAAAATATCATACGGACTTACTCGTGCCATCAAGTCATCAAAATAACATCAATAACTATGAATTAAACCTAAAATTCATGAAATCACTCAAGAACATTGAAATTACTATTTTTTCAAATAAATGTCCGATTTATACCAAACGAACTCTGATTCTTACCAAATATCAATGATTAAACTTAATTATTATTTCAAACTTGTATCAGGCTCTGAAACCAATATACGGGCCCGATAACATCATGAAATTACATAAATTCACTTTTAAAAGCATTTATATTTTCCAGAAAATAATTTTCTTTAAAAATTCATTTCTCGGGCTTGGACCTCGGAATTCCATTTCGGGCATATTCCCAAGTCTCGTATTTTACTACGGACCCTACGAGACTGCCGAATCACGGGTTCGGGTCCATTTACCAAGAATGCTGACTAAAGTCAATTTTAATCAAATTTAAAGGTCATTTTGCTTATTTTTCTTAGATTTCACATAAAGATATCTGGAAAGGCACCCTGACTGTGCACACAAATCGAGGTGAGACAAAAAGAGGTTTTTAAGGAATCAGAACACAGAATTTTCTTTCAAAATGAGTGATGATCTTGGGTCATCACAGTATCTTTTGGCTTATTTGCAGTTCTAAAAACTAGAGAGAACAAGTTATAGAAGATAGGGTTTGCACACAGTTTTTGGTCTTGAAGATTTAAAGCTTTTGGTTGAGAATTTCTTACCCATTTATGTTCATTTCTTCATTTCCTTGCTTTGTATTGAATATCTAAGTGTGTATTATTTTATTTAACACTTGAATCTTGTTTATGGAAATAATCATATTTAATGTGTGGATTAAATACCTTGTTGTGCTTATGTATTGAATGATTTTGTATCTTTTAAGAAGTGAGTTATCTTTTCTTTAATTATTTCTGTTCTTTAATGTTTCAAAAGGGAATATATAACCCTAATACTCACCCATTAACTTCGAATTAATTTTAAGAATAATTATTCGGGGTTGGGAAAGACTAATTAACAATAACTTGAGGCTTTAACCCTCATTTTATAGATTCTACCTAGGATAGAATTGAACTACTTGTAGCCATATCCGGGTGTGCTTAATCTCTTAATTTTTTAGGGATAATTTAATTAGGAAGTCTTGTTAGTCTTTGGAAGAAGCTAATATAGAATTATTACCCGTGGCTAATTAACATAAACTCGCTCATATTTGTAAAATCGTGAAATACATTGGATCGTTACTTGAGTGTAATTCCCGATGCATCTATACTTGTAGCCATTGATAATTTTACTTGCTTTCTAGGTTAGTTTAGATTTCCGCATTTAGGTATAAATAGTTTCTCAAAACAATTCATAGTCTTTGGCATTGCATAACTAGTGATAATTCTCTTACATTCCTAATCGCCTACATATTGCTCTCTGTGGGATTCGACCCCGACTCATAGTTGGGTAAATTATATTACATGTGACCGTATCAATTTACTTTTTAGTAGTGGATTTGGACATCATAAAATTTGGCTCCGTGGCTGGGGCACAATTTGGCATAATTTAGTTTGTTTGAGAAATAAACGTAAGTGCTTTGGTCCAAACTTGTGAATATTTGTGTAATTAATTTTTCTTACCTTGGTCTATTTTTCTTGTTTGTTTCTTGTTCATTTTCTTGTTTTTGAAAAAGCATTGTATAATGAAAATTGATCGGATGGTAGTTGTTCATACTTCGATGACCCTTGTCCTTATTGTGGAGGACCACACTCGTGGCAAAATTGTTTAAATTCTCCCGGGGGTGGATTGTGTGCACAATGTCAAATCTATGAGTGGAGTATTTGTGTTAAGTGTGTTCGTCAAAATGGTCATTGGGATGATTGTGATTATTTGTCCTTCCCTTCCCGAAGCCCCCGCTATGATGATTCTACTTTTTGTGATTAAAATGATGGGGCTATGGGAGTAGAAGAAGTTGAGCATGGTCAAAGTGGGGAGTTCAAGCTCATATTAGAATGCCTACTTGAAGGAGGAAACAGAGAACAAAGTGCCTTGGAGAAGCTTTTGGAAAATAGTCTCCAAAATGACTTGGCAGTTGAAAGGTTGTACTCACAAATGGGAGAAATGCTTGAAACTTTAGAGGTCCAAAAAGCCTTGGAAGTTAATGATAGCCAAGAATTTTCCATAGATGTGGAAGCCGAAAATCCTTCTTTGGCACTTGATCAAAACCAAGAGAACTCTCAAATGCTCAAAATGAGAAGATGATGCTCATGTTAAAGACCATTCTTGTAAACGAGGAGAAGCACATCTTTGCACTCGAAGTCATCAAACAAAGCTTGACTCACAATGATGAACATATCTTCACTTTGGAAGATCAAAGGAAAATATTGGTTGAGGCTCACTATGCCCACAAACTTGAGAGTGTGGAAGGAAGTCAAGAAGAGTCCGATTTTGAGGAAGAAAGTGATCTCTACTTTGAGGAATAAAGAATTGAACATTTGCCAACCGACTCCATGAGTGTTAGTAATACCAATAAAAATATGGAATTAGAGTCAACCGGTGTAAATGAAAATTTGGTTGAGATTGACTATAGTCTGGGGGAAAAAGAGGATGCTAAAATCTGGGAAGAATTGCAATTTGGAGGGTTGATGTCACATTCCAAGCATTTTTCAACATTGAAATTGTGTGGTGATATGGGAATTGAATTACACGAGTCAATGAGGGATTGAAAAAAGGAAGGACAAATGCCATACATTTTACAATTTGAGGGAACAAGAAGGCAAAATGATATTCCTCACATGAAAGCCAAGAAGTGCAAAATGAAGAAATTGATGCTTGGATTGATCATCAACATACCACCCCACTGCTTGTGGTCGCAAGCTTGATTCCAAGTTGGGTGCCCAATTCATATCGTCCAAGTGGCGAGAAAAGTGGTAAAGTTGAATTGCATCGTGCCACGACATTAAATACAGCGCCTGGTCGAAGGCAACCCATCGTTTTTAAAATTTTTTAGTCATTTTTGAAATTTTCTTTTTAGAACAGCTTAGTATATTATTTTTTGACTAATATGCCAAGTTTCAGATTTTTTGGAGTTGAATTAATGACTTTGGGACGTTGGAATGGCACAAAACAGTGGCTGCAAAATCTAGGCACCAGTCATCTGGTGTAACCGCATCTGCAAAACATTGCTCCCAGCTGCGAGCCCGTAGATGCAGTTTTTTTGCCGCATAAGAGGCGTCACAGAAGCGGTAACAAATCTACAGGTGCGATGATTTGGCATGTTTAAAATAAGGCTGAATACATATGGAGACACTTAAAGTTGGCATGATTTTTCATTTAGACACCTGAACTTAGGGATGTTTCTAATGAGCACGTACATTATATGATCTTTGTTTCAATTAGGCACTTCTTGGTGAGTTGGCACATAGAGTGAGTTTTACCCAATATAGGCACGTGAAGAACCCCAAAAGCAGATTTTTTCTTCTTTTTTTGTCTTTTTTATTTCCTTATTCTTCTTCTTCTTCTTCATGTCCACCACCATTTCCACCATTGCCTCCTCCACTTTCTCCATTTCCTTCTTCTTTATTAGTGTCATTACTCATATCCAATTGAAGACTCTTAGTTACTAGCTAGCTTAGGGATAGAACTCCAGGAGCCAACACCAAATTTGGTGATATAATTGCATAATTTCTTATTTTCTTCTGGTGACCATAATCCTTTCCTTAGCTTCTGCTTCACATAACAAGAATGACACCCTATTTATTTGACTGTTGCAGCCTCAGAGTATTTCTGCACCTAGCTTTCAATAGATACTACTTGTCTTATAGCTGAAAATTTTATCGCCACCAAATCCTCCGCCACCCTCCCCTCTAACCCCCATCGCGGAGCCCTTCTTCTTCACCCCATCCATCTCCAGCCGTCACTCTTCTCCAGGAGTATCCCCCTATTGATTAAAACTAAAATGATTCCAAGTTCTTCATTTCAAATCGAAACACCATTAATGGAGTCTTTAAAAAGCTTGAAGGTTTAAAATGGGTTACTTGATTTGATGAAAGTGTCTGAAATTAATGTTGGGTTTGCCTTTGGGTCGTTTTGAGGAATCATTAGATCAAGTTATAACAAATTTGGAGGAGTTTCTCTTAAAAGTTTGGATTAAAATCTTGTTTGGAACAAGAACACACATGAAGATAGTGAAGAACTCCAAGAACACACGTTAAATAGATTTAACATAGTTTTTCCTTTCTTTTTTAACTCAAAAAGATATATGTCCTCATTTTATTCGTCATTCGCCACATCAGCAGTGAGTGTATTGCACACACTTTGTAAGTTTCACTAATTATCAAATGAGTGTCTAATTGGAAAAAAGTTCATGTAATGTACGTGCTCATTGGGAACACCCATAAGTTCAGGTGTCTAAATAAAAAATCGTGCCAATTTTAAGTGTTTCCGTATGTATTCAGCCTTAAGAAAATAGATCTCTCATTTCATCAGGTACTCTCAGAAAATTTTTCTTTTCCCAAAATCCCCCATATTTCACACTACTGTTCCTCACACTGATCTCAATAGAATTTATCAAGCGCAAGACCACACAGGTAACTTGGCCTACTCCTCTCTTCTACTTCTCTTTTCTTCTCCATTTCTGAGTTCCCATGGCTGCTTCCCCTCATTCCCCGTTTCCCTCTGATTTATGTTGAAATTAGGGTGAGGAAATTGGTTGAGAATGCATGTGTGTGCGCTGTTACTGTTGAATCAAAATGAGAAATCTGAGTACCAATTTTAATTTAAAAAGCTTATATTATCACTGCTTGCAAGGTTGACAAATTGTTTAAAAGAAAATTGCTTGTGAAGGGCCACAAAATCAGTCTTAATAGAATCATATTTTCATATAGTACACTAATTTAGAAGTTTTAAGTACAAATTAGGTGCTAACTATCATGATAGAGATGCAAAGGAGTTGAAAATATTTGGATTTTGGAACCCTTGCACGAGTACTGTAGATGTAGAAAATTTACCGCAGATGCGGCCTCGCACCTACGTTGAGTGTTCCGCAGGTGCGATTTTTGGCATCTTGAGTAAAACCGCAGAAGTGTTGAAGAATCCGCAAATGCGGGACCGCACCTGCGATGGTATTTCCACAGGTTCGGAAACTGGCCAATTTGCCAAATTCTAGTGGCTTTGCAACTGAAGCCTCTCGGTCCAGTTCAACTTGATTGTTTGGCCTAATTGCAGTGTTTTAAATTGCTTAACATGATTCTATTGCCCGACTAACATTGTTTTGATTTTGTGAAGGAACTTTGAGCTAAAATGGACCAAAAAATGAACGTAAATGCTCCTCAACATCACGAAATTGAGAAGGAGGTTGATGAACCATTTGATAACTCACGCTTCATGTCGGCTGACTGTCAACGCATATATTATGATAACCTCATCACCAAAAAAATAGTTCTTGAAAAAGGGATCGCCGAGGAGAAATTTGTCGAGCGGCTCCCAGATTTCTATGCCCGTCTCCAAGCCTCCGGATGGTCATGTTTCATTCCCACTCCGTGCAAATACAACAAGGAGTGGGTGAGTGAATTCTATGCAAATCATAGCGCACAAACTTCGCCAACCCACAAGTCATCACTAGAGGAAAAATCGTGTGGTTTGGGATAGACTAGATTAATTACACACTTGGGATTCCTAAGTATCCACTTGAGCCAGTGCGAGAGAAGGATCAGTGTGAAAATGGGGAATGGCTTGTCTCTATATTCTACCCTCCAAGCATGAGAGCAAAATGGGGAAACAGGAGAAAGGGTTTGAAGTCAATTTACTTTATTGTTGAAGCAAAAATGTGGCTCTACATCCTCAACAACAGGGTGTCTCGTGGGAATGTCTTAGATGTCTGCTACACCAGGGCCTTGATCATTGCATGCATCCTGGATAGCATTGCTGTGAATGTTTGTTACTATATCATGCGGGAGCTGAGAGAGTATTTGTTGGACAATAATGCAGGGTTGATGTTTCTTTCGCTGATCATAGAGTTATGCATGAGGGCAAAGGTTGAAGTGCGTAGCACCGATCGTTGGTTGCCAACCGAAAAACCCTTTTATCCACTAAGAGTAACAGGTGAGGGTAGTATAGTAAAAAGCAAGAAAAGGAAAGTCAGCACTACTGTTGCTGGTCCAGAGTCATCCTCACAGGCAGCTGCATCTGAGGGACCATTAGGGGTGCTAAACTCCCAGCTGACATCCATCCGGGAGTTAGTTTCACAGCTCCCTAGTGGGCCCTCATCCTCCAATCCCAGGCCCGAGTACTTCTCCAGGGTAGACATGAAGTGATACTTAAATGCACAGAAAAGTCAGCCAGGGTCTCGGGAGAAGATAGCAACATCAGTTGGCAGACTCGAGACAACCTACGACAACTTGGCCAAGGCACATGCAGATCTTCAGTTAGACTTCCAGAAGGAGAAGGCGAAGAACAAAAATAAGAGCAAATTCATGATCAAAATGTGGAGAGGCATAAAGGCCATCTTCAAATGGGGGCAACCGGGCAATAAGATACCAGTGGAGGCTAAAGATGATAGCGAGTAGTATTCCTTCATGTCAGATGTTGTTGGCGATGATGATGCTGATGATTATGATGAGACTGATGATGATGAGGCTGTGAGTTTAACACAATATTTATCAGCCTTCCTCCCACAGTCTGTAGTCTAATGCACACCTCAGGGAGACCCTCAAACTACTTGTGTTTTATTTTTGATATTGTGCAGTGAGGATACTACAATGTTTATAGTTGGGGTGGCGTACATTTTGTCTATACATTGCTACTTTGACTTGTTCCATTGCGGGGTGTATTCTGTTGTATAGATATTTTGTGCCCTTGTCGGGCTTGTTTTGATATTGTGTATCATGTGCTCTTGACGAGCGTAGTGTGAGTAGCTGTGTATGTGCACATTAGTAACTTTTGTTGTGTTATTTTGTATGCGGCAAAGTCAGAGAGCCTAATTTCTTGCTATCAAGTCACTTCAGAAGGATGTCTCGAGACCTCGAGGACGCGGAGTTGCGACCGAGTTCCCTCGCTCGGGGATCGTCGAGGCCCGACTCAAAGAAGACGAAGATCGAGGCTAGAGCAAAATGGAGAATTCCCAAGGCACATAGCTAATTCTGACAGAGCCAGCCTACCCTGAGCCTATGTCTGGTATCATGTCTAGCCGTCCCATCTCCATATCTTTATAATTAATGCATTCTGTACTATGTTGTATTCCCCCTCCTTTATAAAACGGAACCTCACCACTTTGTAAAGGGATGTTGTTGCTCTAACTACTCTACACAAGATCAATAATATCTCTCTCTCTTTTCTCTCTAACTCACACGCTTGAAACTACTTTCCATTTATTGCTTTCATTCTTATTCTTCTTTTATTGTTTGATATTGGCTATAAAGAGCCTCCTTTATTTATATCCTAACTGTTATTCCCTTCCTAGTTACCCTCCATAGATCGAGTTCAGGCATCACCCTCTAGGCCCTTCATCGATCGGTCTGAGGCCCGGATAGCAAGCCCCTCGGTTTGATTACTGCCCCGTTTTAGCTTGTAATTCATCATTAAACTTCACATATCTAGCATCTACTACTCTTACAACTATCATAAAAATAGATCACATATTTTTAGAGTCCCATTTACAAATTAAATTGTTATTACCATTTTCACGGTAAACAGTTTGGCGCCCACTGTGGGGCTAAAAATAATAGTGATTATTTTCTTGCTGGTTTCATTACACAACGCAAATTATCTTTCACACTTCTTCTTGTCCAAGGTCTTCGATTTTAGGTCAAAATGTATGGCTCGGTAAATAGAGTTGAGAACAACAACTTTGAAAACCATGGAGAAAATGGCGTTGTTGTTCCAGTCGTTGGCATGCCACCACAGAACCCGAGTAACGCACTCGGACCGGTTCCAGTGGACTCGGGTTAGCAAGACGCACAACGAGTCGACGAAACCTCACAGACCAACAACAACATGGAGACCAACACGAAGCCTAGAAGACCCTATCTCAGGAAGAACATGAAGTTAGTCTTCATGTTATTTTTGAAATGTTGTAGGCACAACAGTTGGGTATCGCTCAGCTACAAAGTCACCCCAAGACACCCAGCACGACAACACCAAAAACAGCCCCCCTAGCCGTACAGGTACTCGAGAGATCGAGAAATAACGGATCTATAGCCGACCCTGCCATTGTAAAAATGCTTGAGGATGTCACCAAAAAGATCGAATCGTGCGAGAAAATGATAGAAGCCAACAACAAAAAGATCAAGACATACATTTCTAGGGTCGACCAGATCCCGGGTGCACCCCCTGTCCTCAAGGGTGTGGATTCGAAGAAGTTTATACAGAGGTAGTTCCCCGAGGAAGCGGCCCCAAAACCGATTCCAAAGAAGTTCAAAATGTCGGAACTCCCTAAGTACAATGGGACCACTGACCCTAATGAACACGTTACTGCCTACACTTGCGAGGTAAAAGGCAACGATATAAATAATGACGAGATCGAGTCCGTATTATTGAAAAAATTCGGGGAAACACTCTCAAAGGGAGCCATGATATGGTATCACAACTTGGTTCCTAACTCCATAGACTCATTCGCCATGCTAGGAGACTCCTTCGTAAAGGCGCATGCCGGTGCCATCAACGTAGCAACAAGGAAGTCCGACGTTTTCAAATCAAGCAACGGGAGAACGAGATGCTACGGGAATTCGTGTCTCTCTTTTAGATTGAACGAATGGAGCTACCACCAGTCTCTGACGACTAGGCAGTGCAAGCCTTCACTCAAAGTCTGAACGAACGAAGCTTGGTGGCTTCAAAATAGCTGAAACAGAACCTGATCGAGCACCCAGTTGTGATATGGTAAAACATCCACAACCGGTACCAGTCGAAGATTAGGGCCGAGGATGACTAGTTTGGAGCCCCTTCGGGATTAGTATACCCGAGCAGGATCCTGGCAAAAGAACCAAAACCAAACAAAGAAAGGTATCAGCCATATTTTGAAGATAGGAGGAACGCCCCGAGGCGCAACCTACCTCGCAATGATCAGAGAGTGGATCGAGGATAGGACCTTCGAGGGCTCATCAATAGAGCCAGGTTTGATCGGAACGTAGTGCCAACAGGTGCGCCCCACTTGTCAGAATACAACTTCAACGTCGATGTGTCGCACAGTGTGGTCGCCATTAGTAAAATCAGAGACGACAAGTGGCCCAAACCTATGCAGTCAGATCCTTCGCAAAGGAATTACAACCTAGTATGCGAATTTCACAACACACATGGCCACAGGGCCGAGGATTGTCATCAACCATGAGAAGATGTAGCTCGACTACTTAACAAAGGACATCTCCGAGAATTCCTTAGCGATCGAGCCAAAAATCAGTTTGGGGAAAGGGAGGCAACCAAGAAGTACGAGGCAAACGAGCCACAACATGTCATCCACATGATCATGGGGTACGCCGATGCCCCGCAAGAACCCGTAATGAGAAGAACGAAAATATACATCATTAGAGAAAAGCGGACCCATGGATAAATTCTCAAGGGTGCCCTCACGTTCAGCGAAGAAGACACGAGACCTTGTCTCAGCATCACAATGACGCACTGGTAATCTCCTTCCTTGTAAATTCTTTTCAAATAAAATGTGTACTCGTGGATCCAGGTAGCTCGGCCAATATTGTCAGGTCGAGGGTGATCGAGCAGCTCGGATTGCTCAACAAAATCGTGCCCGCCACTCGAGTCTTAAACAGATTAAACATGGCAAGAGAAACAATGAAAGGAGAAATCATCCTTCCGGTCACCGTGGCCGGTACGACCCAAGATGCCAAATTCCATGTCATCGAAGAAGACATGAGGTATAATGCCTTATTCGAGTGGCCATGGATACACTGCATGAGAGCGGTACCGTCCACATATCACCAAATAATGAAATTTCCAACAAAGGACAGGATTAAAACCATCTACGGGGAACAACATACATCAAGGGAAATGTTTGCAATACACGATATGGTACCAACACTCGTACCTCCTCCCCCGAGTAAACAAAAGGGAGAATCGGGCCTCACACTCGATCGAACTTGGCAAAATGAAGTAAAGGACCATACCGCGTCCTCATCTTGGGCAATTGAAACAAATCAGCCCTCACGATTGTAGCAATTCAATCCCCGAGGTGTCGCCGACATATATCACTTCAAGGTACGGACATCTCCCTTTTTGTTTCGAATTTAGGGCTAACCCTTATGCAGGCACCCGATCGGAGTGGTCAGAACGCTAACACTACTCGAAGACCTTAAGGTTCTAAAGTCACCCGTTGCACTCTTTTCTTTTGACCAAGTTTTTGTCCTAAAAGAAGGGTTTTACCGGCAAGGTTATTAACAAGGCAACGTCTGCGTGTTACCTAAAGGAAACTCAACAAATGCTCAAAACTCCTTTTGCAGTCAACTTTGAACGCTGGTGGGGCATTCCCCCAGGAAGCCACCCGTTCGGAAAAGTCATGAAATGACAAACGAGGTTCCAATAGGAAATGATGCACCAGGCCAAACGGTTAAACGAACCGTATCCGCATAAGCTGAACTTACGGCAACACAACGACATGTATTTACACCAAGCAATCAAAGAATATCTTATGCCAAAAGCATCTCATACTCCAAAGAAAATTTAGCATGCTCACGGGAAGGTTCCCTCCATCGAGTACGTCCCAAAATACTCGGAGACTTAGTGTCAAAAAATTTGGCACCCATACGACCTCAGGGTCGGAACTCCATGCTCATAAGGCCCCAACGAGGCAATTCTGAGCTCACGTGTAACGACCTTCAAGCCTAAGAAAACTCGATGACTCGGAGACTGTTGTCAATTGCCATTCACTAAAAAACCCGAGGCCATAAGACCCCGAGTGGGCAAACTCGTTCTAGCCAGATCTATTTTACATAACAACAAAAAACTATAAGACCTCAAGATGCATGAAAAAACTGTAAGACCTCAACAGGCGTGAAAAAACTATAAGACCTCAACATGTATGAAAATTTTGTAAGACCTTACTACAGGCATAAAACTTAATCGCGAAGTTTAGGCTATATGTCTCATTTGTAAGACTCCCGAAAGGGCATACCCTCGACGTAGACGCCTAAACTACCACACTCGGGATCAAAAATGGCTCCGGCCAAACATATATGACTATGGTCAAAACAGCAGCACCAGCCAAATTAACGTGACTCGGGGACGCCCGACCGTTGCTACAAAATCATAGGCCATTGCTTCGTATCTACTTCAAAAAGAATCGGTTAAAAAAGGCTACCCTCAACAGGCAAACAAGCTTCGACCATTTAGCTCCAAATCACAAGGCTTCAAGCTACTCAGCCTACGAGCTAAACCTTCTGATGTGCTCGATCATTGCCGCTAATGACTTGAAATCGAGGTTCTTCCCAAACCAACGATGAGTCAGCCAAAACTATTTCAAAAAAGTCCTTAACGAGGGGAAAACTAAGCCTATACATGCCTAAGGAAAAAAGCGTAAGAGATATTGCCACCATCTAAACAAGCTTCAGGGCCACACACTAAAAGATCGCAACGACCAAAAGCGTAAGAGCCACCGTCGCCAGCTTAAAATTTGAAAACTTGAGGATCAAAGTGAGCTCGAGTCGTAACCCGATTCGGAGACCGTATCTAAAATAGTTAACAATACATAATGCCTAATGGCATAGCATAACATTCATCATCGCCAGCTTCACGAGCCTTAGGGCCACATACATAAAAGGTCGCTTTAACCCAAGGCATAAGAGCCATTGTCGCCAGCCCTAAAAAAACTTGAGGTTCAATTGTGCTCGAGTCGCAACCCGACTCGGAGACTGAACTCAAAATAGTTAAAATACAAATGCCCAAGGGCAAGGCATAAGAGTTATTGTCGCCCGCCCATGTAGACGCAAAAGCTTGAGGGTCAAATAGGCTCGAGTCGAAACCTGACTCAGAGACTAAACCCAAAATAGTTGAACAAAGCGTAAGAGCTCTAACGCTGGGTTGCACTAAAGGCTGCGTTGGCCGAACACGTAAGAGCCCCTAGGCATGCCTGATGAGCGTTGGAGCCATATTGTGAATCTAAGGATTCTCGCCAACTCCGTAACCAGTTCACCTAGTCAAAAGCAAAGCAGAAAGGGATACATAAGAGATAAAGCTTCAGGTTTTCTTTTATTCGCATACACAAAGAGGTGCGTTCAACATCTACAAATGCTCTCTGCGAATATCACATACAAAATAACAAAGTCTATGCTCCGCTCTAGAAGGCTACGACCTGCCAGCCTCATCTTCTCTCTCCGCAACATCGGTCAGAAGTAACTAAGCATCATGCTCGTCCGCCCTCGCTTGAGCCAGCACTTTCGGGAGAACAACGCCCCTGGCACCAACCTCTACGAGTACCTCTCTTCGGGATCTGCAACAAATATATTCCTCGATCCTCTTTTAACGATCGAGGGCCCTCTTCAACTCAGCTTGGGCTTCAGTAGCATCCTTCAAAGGAATCGCCATCTCCTAATCTGCCTTAGTCCGACTCAATGCTGCTTCAGCCTGAGCATCAACGATTTCAACCCTTACCTTCTAAAGTTTGGACTCGAGCTTCACGATCATATTCACTTGAACTGAAGTGTTGTCACGAGCCAAGTGGAGTAGGGCCTCGAAGGCGGGAACTTTAGCCAAGGCACCCTTCTCCTCTGAAGCTTGAGTGTGCACCTGAGCTCTTAGTTCGCCACAGTCATTCCTAACTCGGTTGGCTTCACCCCTAAGGTGCTCCAGAGCCTCCGTCTTTTTCTGCAACTGAGATAGGCAAAAATTTAACCTTAAAGGTTAAAAAGCGAAACACGTACCACGAGAGGCTACCTGCTCCATCAAATAGCTCTCGTAATTTGAGCTCTAGTACGACTCGTATGGCCAGTGCATCAACTCAACCTCCTTCTCCTCGCAGAGGAGCCCAAGGGACCTACCCTCATCCAGAGCTTTCCGAAGCCCAGCCCCATGATGTAGTAGCTCAGACCTGAGCCTATCAAAGGCCTGTAGAAGAAAAACTTGATAAGGAAGGGAAGACATGAGATGCGGAAGGCCGATGCCAAAACTCACCGCGAAGTGAAGCCGGTGGACTTCCTCGAAGGTCGAGCACACTCCTGATGGTCCGGCGCCCTTGGCCCTAGAAGAACCAACCTCGGTCGAAGCATGATCACTCGGAGGAACCACCGCTCCGGAACTAAAAATTTCAAGTAACAAAAGGCTCTGGCGATGTTTTCTCCTCGAAGACACGAACCC
This sequence comes from Nicotiana tabacum, assembly GCF_000715075.1. Taxonomy (NCBI): domain Eukaryota; kingdom Viridiplantae; phylum Streptophyta; class Magnoliopsida; order Solanales; family Solanaceae; genus Nicotiana; species Nicotiana tabacum. The sequence goes on from NC_134097.1 coordinate 61,161,513, forward strand.
GTTTAGCACCGCTAAAAGCTCCATTGCACAGCGAGTGCATATCCTGTTTATCACCATTGTCCCTTGGCATGGAAGCCGACAACTCCTCCTTGTCTTTGGAGGAGCACAGCCTCGCACTTGGGGACCTTCCCATACCTATAACAGTAAGGTCAGTATATGAAAAGAGGAAAATGTCATCTCAAATATACGAAGGCCAAAGTAAAAGCAGCGTACGCACATACCTTGGTATCTCGCTTCCCATCTTCCCCGGGACACAGTTTTCCACCTATGCTCGTCGCAAGTTGAATGGGCCGCCAACCTCCACACCCAGCCAGGCAAATCGGGAACTTCACCTGGCACTCACGAAGTTGTTACAAAAAAAGAGGAAACATAATTACTAAACTGGATTTCGCTACAAGCGATTCTAAGAAAGCACGAGACACTCCACTCACATTCGGGAAAAGGCATGAGTTCCATAGGGATAATATCAATCGTCCGGACCCGGATGAATTGACTGACCCACTCTCGATTCCCATCTTCCCCATCATCGACAACAAAGGGCGTGTACGAACGACACTACAAGGTTAAGAGGCCTCGGTGATGAAAGGGCCGATACAGCCAAACGAGGTGACTAAGCATGAATTCAAACCCGGTCTTCTCCGCAAAGAATCTCATCATCAGCATTACTCGCCAAAAGGATGGATGTATCTGCGCCAAAGTAACCCGATACTTCAAGAAGAAATCAATCATGACCTTATCAAGGGGGCCTAGTTCGAAAAAGTACAAGTATACATTCAGGAATCCATCAGCGAGATCTGTGATACCCTCATCTGGGGAAAGCGCCTGCAATGCTACCCCCTCAACCCATCCGTAGTCTCTCCTCACTATCTCCAGATGTTCCTCTCTTATCGAAGACATATTCTTCAGAGTAAACTCCTGTGGATCCTGAACACTAAGAGCGGAGCTCTCCCCCCTACCGAGCAGGCCCAAAAGTAGCAGTCATGGCTATGATAGAACTAGCAAACTGCAGCAGGAACCTACGCGAACGCTTTTGCGCTTAAGGTAACAAAGGACTCGATGCAAAGGTGGAAGGATGGCTATCTAAAATAATGGGATTTTCCCTGAAGCGGGAGCCACCCCATATATGTATGGGGAACAACAATGATTCCCCTACCCAGGATAGGCCCGGGGAGGCCAACAGCTTTGGTCATATCCTGAGGTGGTGTCTGACCCCAAGGACCTCCGTCAGAAGGAAGTTAGGCCCCAAAAGATTAGCTACATCGTCTCTAGTTCTGAGGTGGTACCCGACCTCGAGGTTTTCTGTTAGGATGAAATATAAGAACTTCGGGCTCTATCCATGATTGCTCGACCTCTGGAAGTCACCTAAGTATGAATATCCCCACCTCAAAGACCCGCATACAACACCTTAAAAGGTTATCTACATCAAGATCAAAGTGAAATCTCCAAGTGCCCGAAGTTGACTTTCACTTCGATGCTCTATCTCCACGAAGCTCGAGGACCCCGATGATCCAAGTTTACTGGACTGCTTCAGGCTCGATCCTGGAAACAATGAGGAGCTCGGAAAGGATCCCTTTCTATCCACCAAAGGACAGAAAGAATATTGACGATCGTCAACAGAGGCATACATTCAAAATCTCCACAAACGTACTAGAGTATACAAGAACACGACAAAAATCAAAAGCACAAGTAAAGAAGATGTCATCATATTTAATAAATATTGTCTTACAATGGCCCCGGGGGGTCCTTACATACAATTACAAAAGCCTGAGGAGTCAGATATTAAAGTCATTTCCCATCGCTTTGTTCTGATAAATGCGGAGACTATTTGTATGCGACGAAATCAGAGGTCCTAATTTCTTGCTATCAAGTCACTTCAGATGGATGTCTCGAGACCCCGAGGACGCGGAGTTGCGACCGAGTTCCCTCCCTCGGGGCTCGTCGAGGCTTGACTCAAAAAGACGAAGATAGAGGCTAGAGCAAAATGGGGAATTCCCAAGGCACATAGCTATGTCTGACAGAGCCGGCCTACCCAGAGCCTGTGTCGAGGCGTCGCGTCTAGCCATCCCATCTCCATGCTTTTACAATTAATGCATTCTGTATTATGTTTCATTTCCACTCCTATATAAAGGGAATCCTCACTACTTTGTAAAGGGTTGCTGTTGCTCTAACTACTCTACACAAGATCAATAATCTCTCTCTCTCTTTTCACTCTAACTCACACGCTCGAAACTACCTTCCATTTATTGCTTTCATTCTTGTTCTTATTTTATTACTTGATATTGGCTATAAAGGGCCTCCTTTATTTATATCCTAACTATTATTACCTTCCCGGTTCCCCTAGATAGCTCGAGCTCGAGTTCAGGCATCGCCCTCGAGGCCCCTCATCGATCGGTCTGAGGCCCGGATAACAAGCCTCTCGGTTTGATTACTGCCCCGTTTTAGTTGGTAATTCATCGTTTAACTTCACATATCTAGCATCTACTGCTCTTACAACTAGCATAAAAATAGATCACGTATTTTTAGAGTCCCATTTACAAATTCAATTGTTATTACCATCTTTACAGTAAACATATTTTTTTTTCTTTCTTCCTTTCTTTATTTATTCTTTAGTAGTTTATATTTTATGTTAGTTTTTGCTCCTTTAATATTAGTTGTTATTTTTAATTATTATTTTTAGTTGTTTTTATCATTTTATTTTTTGGTAGTATTTCCTTGGGTTTTCTTTATGCTACGGTTCTTTTCCGAGGAACATTTTTGTGTTGAACCGGGTGATTTTTCCCTATGATGGGTGGCGTGACGATTATTTTAAGGGAATTAGTCTTGTTTTTTTTATGTGGAAACTTTTGGATTATTTGCCACTAATAGAATTAGTCTCTTGCATATTGAAACATGAATTAAGAATACCCCTCCGAATTTTGATTTTAAATTGAAAAAGTAAATGCATGGAAGGAATAATTTCTATGATAATTTTTTGGCTCTTTTAGTGACTCTATGCCCACTAGTTGGCATGATATTGCTATAAATGCTCTAAAAAGGTGAAATAAAATAATCTTGACTAGTTCATGTGCCATGTGTGTTAGTTTTTGTTAGAAATAATTCCTGTGTTTTCTTATATCATCTAGAACTTGCCCGGCCGGTCTTTCAATGCTAATGTTAGTTATGTTTGGTAGGAGGGATGACCTTAGGCATTCTTTGTGATCTTTGAAAAACCCCTCTTTTTCCTTTCAAGCCTACCATTGCATAAATATTATCACTAGTTTAGCCCATTTGAGCCTTTAACCTTTTCTTTGGCAGCCTCATGACAAACTTTTACTCTTTTGTGAAACAATTCCATCTTTTGAACCTCTCCCTCCTTGAATATTGAGAATGAGGCTACAAGCCTAAGTTGGGGGTGTTGGTGTCAAAGTGGAAATTGGCAAGGTTGTACATTGAGGTATAATTACTCAAGCTCCAAGAAAGTATATATATATATATATATATATATATATATATATATATATATATATATATATATGTATGTGTGTGTGTGTGTGTGTAAATATGAAGTCTTGAGAAAATTAGAGAGGAACTTCAAGGTGGTTCTATGTTGGTAACTAGATGAAAATAAAGGCTATGTGGTTTAAAAAGAAGCAAAATGCAAAAAGAAATACAAATGTGAGTAGTGTTCATGGAGGTTGTAGACACTTGTATCCCAAATGCTTATTCTAAACTTTCCTAAACCTACATTACAAGCTTAAAAAGTCCTTATGGGATCTCCAATCGAATGTTCTTTGATAAGCGGCGAATTAAAATAAGGGCAAGCTTATGGTATGATATTTTGTAATACTTGAAATTCTTTGTTGAGAGTGAGCGTCTTTGTGCATTTGTTCCTTGTGTTATTATTGTAAATATGGTGATTTTGGGACTTTCTTTCTTGTGAGGGCACATGAATTAGGATGTATTGGTAACATTGTTGTATCCGGAAATGCGTAAATGGAGCATATGTAGTAGACTAGTGCTTTTGAGTCATTTCTTGAGGCTTTTTGTTGTCACTTGATTACTTAGAAAATCCTTTGCATTTCTAGAAAGTGTTTTCAAATAAGGGAGTTATTTGGTTAAGATTCACGTGCTTGAGCCTAATTATTAGTACCAACCAAATCCATAAGTATGGTGATTAATTGGAGAATGTGATTTGTAAATAATAGCAAAACTATTCGTGCTTTAAATGGTAAAACCTCATTGAAGTGCTGGATTTGATTTGCTTGAGGACAAGAAAAACCATTACGTTGGGGTGTTGATGAGTGGTGATTTTACCACTCATTCTAGTCTCTTTTCTTTAGTTTTTTTGTCCTTTAACTATAATATGAGGTCGTTTATGGTGTGTATTGTTAGATTTTCAGGTAAATAATGCCATGAAGTGATTTGAAATCAATTGAAGTGGAATTGAGCAAAAAATGGTGAAAGCAATGCAAAACTCCTCTGTGATTCCGCATCTGCGGAAGAGTGGTCGCAGAAGCGACCCCGCATCTGCGAGAAATGTAACGCATCTGCGGAGCTTAGTATTTTGCTAGAAACCGCATCTGCAATCAAATAACCGCAGAAGAGTGTTGTTAGTGAAAACTCTCAAAGAGCACTATAAGGCAACAGTGAGAAGAGAAATGAGAGAAGTCAGCTCTTGAAACCCGCAAAGGGCTCCCCTGATTGAAAAGAGGATCCTCACAACCATCAGCATCGATAGAGTCCTGGCAAGGTTTCTTGATTTTGAGGCAAAAGTTGTGATGAATTTCTGAGAGTCGGACCTTTTACATAGATCAGGCATCCAGTCCAAAAGGCATGTCATGTTCATTGAAGTCCGCATGTACTACAGATAAGTCCTTCTTTCCTTTCCCCGAAAGGGATACCTCTTGTCTAAATTCATTTATCAATTCCATTGTTTGTTTTTCCTTTGTATCCCTTTCGGTCTAACTCTATTCCAAAACTGAGACAAAGAAGTGATGGTAAGACTGATTTACAGGGTTCTCATTTGACATGAGCTAATGTACAATAAGGCACCCAGCCTCGTGAGGAGGCATCAAGTCGACTTCAATCAGCCATGGTGGCTTATGTTTTGAAACAGAAAACTCTTGGAAGGCGAAAATAAAATTGAAGTGCCTAAAAAGGCAAATGAAGTTGAAAAGGTTAGGTACCACGTGTCTAACCGTCTTGGCAAAGGTTTGAAAATCCAAGGTACCCCAAATGCTCTGAAATTGAAGTTGGAAGAAAGAAGCCAGAAATGAAAGGCCTACGAAGGCGAAATAAAGTTAGAAAAGGTTAAGTCCCATGCGACTAGCCGTTGCAGCAAGTTTGAGGAGCCAAAAAGTTCCAGAATGCTCCGAAAAAAACAAGAAAAAAGTTGGAAGTGAAAGGCATATAAAGGCAAAATAAAGTCGAAAAGGTTGAGTTCCACGTGACCAACCGTCATGGAAAAGTATGGAAAAGCTAGAGGTTCTCTAGTGTTAGAAATGAAATTGGTCATCAGGGAACAAGCAGTTGCAGTTGAAATCTTCATCATAGAAGCCAGGCCGAAATCAAGTGAGTCAAACACTCAGGCCACAAAACCAACCACCATTTCAAACTAACAAATTGTTCTTTATTTTCTTTTAAAAAAAGAAACAGGAGACAGGTGCAATCCAAAAGCAAGAAGCAGGTGCAACAAAAGGAAACCGCGTAGAGACTAAAATAGCTCTACAACAATAATCAATCCAAAAGGGAAGTCTCCTCAAATTCTTTCCTGCATTTTACTCATTTTATTAAATTAAAAAAAAATAAATGAAAAGAAAGAAGAAAAAAAATTAAAAAAAAAATCATGGCAGCCTAGGGTCCCCAATCTCTAGCTACGTTTTCCCAACATAAGGTCCCATTTCCTAGTCGCTGCCAGCATAACTTGGTAGTCTTTTCCAGTATTGGGTTGCACTCTCTAGTTGATTCCCGACATAACCCGTGGACCTTCCCGTCATAACTCGAGGACCTTTTTCCGGCATAACATGATGACTTTCCCGGCATAACCCGTGGACCTCCCCGGCATAACCCGAGGACCTTTTTCTGGCATAACCCGATGACTTTCCCGGCATAACCCGTGGACCTCCCCGGCATAACCCGCTAACATTTTCCGGCATAATCCGATGATTTTACGGCATAACCCGTAGACTTCCCTGGCATAATCTGAGGACCTTTTTCTGGCATAACCCGTGGACCTCCCCAGCATAACCCGAGGACCTTTTTCCGGCATGACCCGATGACTTTCCTGGCATAACCCGTGGACCTCCCCGGCACAACCCGAGGACCTTTTTCTGGCATAACCCAATAACTTTTCCGACATAACCCGTAGACCTCCCCAGCATAACGCGAGGACCTTTTTTCGGCATAACTAGATGACTTTCCCGGCATAACCCGTGAACCTCCCCGGCATGACCCGCTGACCTTTTCCGGCATAATTCGATGGCTTTCCCGGTATAACCCGTAGACCTCCCTGGCATAGTCTGAGGACCTTTTTCCGGTATAACCCGATGACTTTTCTGGCATAACTCGTGGACCTCCCCAGCATAACCCGAAGACCTTTTTCCTTTATGAACCGATGACTTTCCTGGCATAACCCGTAGACCTCCCCGGCACAACCCGAGGACCTTTTTCTGGAATAACCCAATAACTTTTTCGGCATAACCCATAGACCTCCCCGGCATAACCCGAGGACCTTTTTGTGGCATAACCCGATGACTTTCCCGGCATAACCCATGGACCTCCCCGGCATAACCTAAGGACTTTTTCCGGCATAACCCGATGACTTTCCCGGCATAACCCGTGGACCTCCCCGTAATAACCTAAGGACTTTTTTCCGGCATAACTCGATATCTTTCTGGCATAACCCGTGGACCTCCCGGCATAACCCGATGACCTTTTTTCGGTATAGCCCGAGGACTTTTTCCGGCATAACCCGATTACTTTCCTGGCATAACCCGTTGATCTCCCCGGCATAACCGAGGACCTTTTCCGGCATAACGCGATGACCTTACCAGCATAACCCATGGACTTCCACTGCATAACTCGAGGACCTTTTCTGGCATAACCTGATGACTTTTCCGGCATAACCCGTGGACCTCCCCGGCATAACCTGAGCACCTTTTCCAACTTAACCCGATGACTTTCCCGGCATAACTCACGGACCTCCTCGGCATAACCCGAGGACCTTTTCTGGCATAACCTAATGACTTTCCTGACATAACCCGAGGACCTTTTTCCCGCATAACCCGATGACCTCTCCAGCATAACCCGAGGACCTTTTCTGGCATAACCCGTTGACCGCTCCGGCACGACCCAAAGATCTTTCCAACATAACCCGATGACCTTCCCCGGTATAACCCAAGGACCTTCCGACATAACCCGATAACCTTACCAGCATAACCTGGTAGTCTTTTCAACATAGGGTCCCACTCCCTAGCTTTGCCAGCATAACCTGGTAATCTTTTCCGCCACAAGGTCTATTTCCTTAGTTGATGCCAGCATAACCTAGTAATCTTTCCAACTTAGGACCTCCGATCCCCATTTGATTTCGTTTTAGATATAGGGCTCCACTCCCTAATCTCTTTTCTCCCAAGGATACACAATCCTAATTTTATTGCTTTCAATAAAGAGTTAGTTTAGATTTTTTTACAATAACTCATGAAAATTTCCTAATGAAAACAGGGGCAGAAAAGTTTTGTTCATTTGTTTGTTTTGGTGCCTGAGTAGGTTTTTACCCTTAGGTGCAAGTTTCGAGACGACTAAAAGAAAAAGTCTCGATCCAGAATAAAAGAAAAGAAAAACAAGAAAATATGTTGAACTTTAAGTGTAGAAGCGGGGAAAAGATGCGGACTGCTCAAGATATGATTGAAGTCACAAGCTTTGCATGTCCTGCCTTAATCCGAAAAGCTGAAGAAGAATGAACCAGCGATCGCAACTAACAAGCATCAAGATTCAGATCAGAGTCTGCAGGAAGAACCAGCCAAGATTCAAGATCAAGCTTTAGAAGGATTATAGATAGGAATCTTGTAACTCGTAGTTGATAAGCTTAGCTAGTTTATCTTTCATCTTTCATTTGGTGTAATAAGGAGATCAGAAACAGAAACAATGGAAACAACACTGAAATAATAGTTTCCTAGTAGCCACAGCTACCAAAACTTCCAAAACTACACCAACCTGATTCCTTTTTAGCCAAGGATATGTAGGCAACTTGCGAAGCAAAGTTCAGTCAAACTTTTTCAAAATGCTTCCAAATGGAGTAACAAACGGGCAAAAATTGCTCATAATTGCTCACTTTGTCTTTGCCCGAAAACTTTTAATGTTTCCGAGCAAACAGGGGCAGCTGTGAGCACCTAATTTTTGTCTTACATTAAAATAACTCGTACAGAATAGACCAAAATGTATATGGTGAAATCGGAGGGTCTGATTTCTCTCTATTAAGGTATTTTCGAGGAGTAATATAGAGAACTTGAGGTTGTGGGGTTATCTTAGAGTTCTCTCCCTCGATGTTCATTTACCCTCGACCCAACGACAATCCCGAGGGTGGGGAATTGTTGAGGTGAGAAGATAGCACCAGTAGAGTCTAATATCATGTCTATCTGTCCCATCTCCGTATCTTTACAATTAATACATTCTGTACTATGTTGTATTTCCCCTTCTATATAAAGGGGATTCTCACCACTTTGTAAAGGGCTGCTATTGCTCCAACTACTCTACATAAGATCAATAACAACTCTCTTTCTTTTCTCTCTAACTGACTCGCTTGAGACTACCTCTTTCATTTGTTGCTTTAATACATGTTCTTCATTTATTGTTTAATATTGGCCATAAAGATCCTCCTTTAATTATATCCTAACTGTTAGTCCCTTCCCGATTACCCCCGATGGCTCGAGCCCGATCTGAAGCATCGACTTCGAGGCCCTTCACCGGCTAGCCCGAGGCCCGGACAGCTAGCCCCTCGGTTTGAAAACAACTCTTTTCTAGTTTGTGTTCTATATTATATCTTCACATATCTATTATCAAGTTCCCTAACAACTGGCATAAAAGTAGAGAACGTATTTTTAGAGTCCCATTAACAAATTTAATTGTTATTACCATTTTTGCGGTAAACAGTTTGGTGCCCACCGTGGGGCTAAAAATAATAGTGATAATTTTCTTGCTGGTTTCATTACACAACGCAAGTTATCTTTCACACTTTTTCTTGTCCAAGATCTTCGATTTCAAGTCAAAATGTCTAGCTCGGTAAATAGAGTCGAGCATGACAACCTCGAAAACCATGGAGAAAACAGTGTGGTTGTTTTAGTTGTTGGTGCGCCATCACAGAACCCTGATAATGCACCTGGACCGATTCTAGAGGACACGGATTTGCAAGACGTGCAGCAGGTTGACGAAACCTCACACACCTACAGGACATACGACATGGCGACTAAATAAAGGGGATTCTCACCACTTTGTAAAGGGCTGCTGTTGCTCCAACTACTCTACATAAGATCAATAACAACTCTCTCTCTTTTCTCTCTAACTGACTCGCTTGAGACTACCTCTTTAATTTGTTGCTTTAATACCTGTTCTTCATTTATTGTTTAATATTGGCCATAAAGATCCTCCTTTAATTATATCCTAACTGTTAGTCCCTTCCCGATTACCCCCGATGGCTCGAGCCCGATCTCAAGCATCGACTTCGAGGCCCTTCACCGGCTAGCCCGAGGCCCGGACAGCTAGCCCCTCGGTTTGAACACAACTCTTTTCTAGTTTGTGTTCTATATTATATATTCACATATCTAGTATCAAGTTCCCTAACCACTGACATAAAAATAGAGCACGTATTTTTAGAGTCCCATTAACAAATTTAATTGTTATTACCATTTTTGCGGTAAACAGTTTGGTGCCCACCGTGGGGCTAAAAATAATAGTGATAATTTTCTTGTTGGTTTCATTACACAACGCAAGTTATCTTTCACACTTTTTCTTGTCCAAGATCTTCGATTTCAGGTCAAAATGTCTGGCTCGGTAAACAGAGTCGAGCACGACAACCTCGAAAACCATGACAGTGTGGTTGTTTCAGTTGTTGGCGCGCCATCACAGAACCCTGATAACGCACCTGGACCGATTCTAGAGGACACGTATTTGCAAGACGTGCAACAGGTCGACGAAACCTCACACACCTACAGGAGCATACGACATGGCGACTAATATGAAGCCCAAAAAACCCATCCCGAGAAGAATAAGAATTTAGTCTTCATGTTATTTTTGAAATATTGTGTTACGCCCCTCAGTATTACATCGTTGTTATGCTCTGCAGTAATATATTATGATGATGTTACCCTCTGCAGTAATATATTAGGATTGTTGTTACGTCCTGCAGTATTAAGTTACGATAGTGTTGTACCCCACAGTATTATATTACTGTGATATTATGCTTCGCAGTAATAAGTTACGACAGTGTTGTACCCTATAGTATTACATTACGGTGATGTTACGCTTCACAGTAATAAGTTACGAAAATATTGCACCCTACAATAGTTTACGTTGAATTTGTTGTAAGGTAGTAATTGACATCAGTCCGAGAAAAAGATTATTTGGGGATTAGAAGGATTATGCTATTTCACAAGTGATTAGTAAATTCACCAGGGTGAAAGGGAGAACAAGTCTAAGAAAACGAATTTTGTCAAAATTTGGCATTTTGGGATAAAATACGGCCCGAGCTAAAATAATCGGTATATATGGACTAGTGCCATACAAGGTACTACATGACCATGATAGTAAGGTGTACAAGGTATGTTAAAAGAGAGTAGTATTTAATTAAGTTGAGACAATTTTTAAATTATGCGGGTAATTGATTAATTACTGAATAACAAGACATTGCCCAATTAACAAATAAGGGGATAAAAAATTATAAAATATACCCATCTAAAATGTGGCCAAAAGCCACCATGACAAAAATGATTCATTAGTTATGTTACGCGGCGCCTTCCTGAGATTCCTTGGAAGGGCGACGTAAGGCTAAGCAACTGATGTCAGTGCAGTTGCTGTCCGCCAACTGAGGTCCCCTCCGTACGCTAGACTAGATTGTCAGTGCCGTACGGGAAAACCAATGTCAAGAGCAATTGAGAGAACATGAATGAGAATTGAGAATGAAAGAAAGCTTGATTGCATTAATGAAAGCTATTACAGAAAGGCAACGCGGTGTCGAGGGGGAGAGACACCAGTATAGAGAATTGTTTGCTTGCTAGAAAGTTTGATTGCTTGATCCCCCCTAATAATGCTTAAAAAAATAATCCAAAGCTACAAGACTAGACTTGATTAAGCTAGAGAAACATAATGGAAGTACATGGAATAAAACTACTCTATATTTACAATGAAAAAGACTTAGTTTGCTATAAGGCAGAAAACAGGTCCGTTGTCGGCAGCATAGTCTTTGGCATCAGGGTCTGCGCGCGCGGCGTTGTCTGCGCGCGCGGCGCTGTTGGCATCTGCCTGCGGTTGGGCGCTGGCGAGGGATATCGGTGGGGCGACAGAGGCACATGCGCGCTTGTCACTTGGCGCGGCCAAGACCACGGGGCCGTCCGTGGCGCTAGGCGTTGGAAGGCTTGCTAGGACGCCACGGGGCGCGCCCAAGGGGTCATGGGGCACGGCTGGAAAGCCGCCCATGACATTCTCCCCCACCTGAGTTGGCGACGTCCTCGGCGCCTTACTTGCAAGATAATCTTCAATTAGGCTCTTGTAGGCTTTGAGGTTTGTTCCCCTCTCCCAAGTGTTCTCCTCTGCATCACAGCCCTGCCATTTCACCAAGAACTCTTGGTGATCTTTCCTTGAGGCATGAATCACTCTATCATCAAGGATAACTTCAACACGCCTTTTCCCGGTTGAATTGGGCCCTCGAATACTGGGTATTGTGAGCTGGCTCCTTGAAGGATCCTCCGTGTCTTCCCGAAAAGGTTTCAGGAGGCTGACATGGAAGACAGGATGAATTTTCCACCAAGCTGGGGTATCCACCCGGTATGCAACTTTCCCAATACGCCTTTCAATGGACAAGGGTCCAATGTATTTTTGCAATAAGCGAGGGTCATGGAACCCCGCAAATAAGTAACGCTTTGGAATTTTGACCATCACTTTGTCTCCTACTTGGTATTCAACAAAGCAACGATTCTGATCAGCATGCCTCTTCATCCACTTTTGAGCCTTGACAAGATAGCTCCGCACTATCTCCAAATTTTGCTTCCACTCTTTAGAGAAGCTAGCAGCTCGAGGAGATTTAGACATATTTGGTGCATTGACTGTGTGTGGGAGTAGCGGTTGCTGTCCGGTAATAATTTCAAAAGCGCTTTTGTTTGTACTAGAGCTCTTTTGTGAATTGAAACACAGTTGAGCAGCATCCAGAAGCTTCACCCAATTCTTCTGTGATCCGGTTACAAAATGACGTAGATATTCCTCCAACATACCGTTGAACTGCTCCGTCTGGCCATCAGATTGCGGATGAAAACTTGAGTTGTGACTCAGCTTCGACCCAAGGCACTTAAAGAGTTGGGTCCAAAAGTTGCTAGTGAAGCGTGAGTCACGATCACTAACAATGTCTTTGGGTAGGCCCCAATATTTGACGACATGAGAGAAGAAGAGTTGAGCTGTATCTTCTGCTGATATATATTGTAGGGCAGCAATAAAGGTAGCATATTTGGAAAACCGATCTACCACAACCAAGATAGTTGTTAGATCTCCGACCTTGGGCAATCCGGTGATGAAATCTAGGGAAACACTTTCCCAAGGTCTCTTTGGGACAGCTAGTGGTTCCAAGAGTCCCGCCTGTGTTAAGCGGTCTGACTTGTCCTTCTGGCATACAAGACAAGTCTTCACATACTGAGCAACGTCATCGGCTATTTGAGGCCAATAATATGCACGGCGGAGTAACGCCATGGTGCGTTCTTCACCGGGATGGCCGGCCCACAGAGTATCATGACATTCCGCTAGAAGAGTCCTTCGTAGGTCTCCTTCTTTAGGAACACAAAGTCGGTTCCCTTTCACTTTCAGAAAACCATCTTCCATGTAGAACTGGCGAGTCTTGCCCTGTCCTACCAAATCAACCAAATACTGTGCAATAGGGTCTTTGATGAGTAAATCCTGTATCTTGTCCTTGATGGAGGTGGCTACTTCGCTCCCCCTTAGGGTGGCGAGCAAGCACACGCTCTCCGACTGAGCGCATCAGCAATATGATTGGTCTTCCCACTTCGGTACTCCAGGTTGAAGTGGAATTCAGCTAGTAGTTCCTGCCACCTGGCCTGTCGACCATTCAACTTTGGCTGGGTCATGAAATGGCTAACAGCTGTGTTGTCTGTCTTGACCACGAACGGGGTTCCCAGCAGATAGTGCCTCTAGAGGCGCAAGCAGTGGACGATAGCCAATAATTCTTTCTCATGGGCGGCATAGCGTCGCTCTGCATCTTTTAGCTTCCGACTCTCGTACGCTATAGGATGCCCTTCTTGTAGCAGGACTCCACCAAGGGCATAGTCAGATGCATCTGTTTGTACTTCGAATGGCTTGGCCAGATCAGGAAGGGCCAAGACGGGGCTACTAGACATAGCCGCTTTCAATGCGTTGAAGGCCTCCGCTCGCTTGGGTCCCCATTCCCAAGGCGTGACCTTCTTGAGGAGTTCTGTCAATGGTACTGCAATGAGGGAGTAGTCTTTCACGAATCGTCGATAGAAATTGCATAGACCAAGGAACGCCCTCAAGGCGTGGATATCCTTAGGCGGCGGCCAATATGTGATTGCCTGAATCTTCTGCTGGTCAATCTTGATCCGCCCTTCCTCGATGACATGTCCGAGGAAGTCAATTTGCTTTTGAGCAAAGGAGCACTTAGATAGCTTCACATATAGTTCATGCTCCCGCAATCGAGCTAGGACCTTCCGCAAGTGCATCAGGTGTTCCTCAAATGTTTGGCTATATACCACAATGTCATCCAAGTAGACCACCATGAATTCATCAATGTACTCTCGGAAGACTTGGTTCATCAAAGTGCAAAACGTAGCTGGGGCATTAGTCAAGCTGAATGGCATAACCAGGAAATCGTACGACCCATATCTTGTCACACAGGTCGTCTTGTGCTCATCACCCTCTGCAATTCGAACTTGCCAATAACCTGTCTTCAGGTCTATTTTGGTGAACACCGTCGCTCCACCCAGTCTATCGAATAAGTTTTCTATTAGCGGGATAGGGTACTTGTTCTTCACAGTAATTATTTTTAGAGCCCGATAGTCCACATAGAGTCGTAGACTACCATCATGTTTCTTTTGGAATAGCACAGGGGACCCGTATGGGGATTTGGAGGGCACAATAATCCCTCTGTCTAGCATTTCCGTCAATTGTCTCCGAAGCTCGGTGAGTTCGAGTTGTGACATTCTGTAAGGCGCCCGGGCGGGTGGCTTCGCGCCCGACACCAGCTCAATTTCATGGTCCACAGTGCGCCTAGGCGGTAGTCGCTTTGGCATGTCTTGTGGCATGACATCTTCAAACTCTAGTAGTAGCTCCTTCACGGGTTCAGGAATGGGACCCAAGGAGCGTTCTACATCTTCGATGCAGAGGGTTGCCAGGAACGTGGGTTCATTCCTTTTGACCCACTTCTTCAACTGCAAGGCCGAGATGTTTTCAATAACCATCTTCATGGGCATGCACGGGATAATGCAGGGCTTGGTCCCGTTTGCTCCCATCATCAGTAACATGTCAGCATACGGTACATGCATGGTGTTGGTTTGCCTCAGGAATTCCAATCCAACTATCAACTCGAAGTCATCTATGATCACCACGCGCAGGTTGAATTTTCCTTCGTAAGGGCCAAGCTTCACCGGTACTTCTTTGGCTATTCCACCCACTGGCTGGGGAGGTGAGTTGATAGCCTTGACACGACCTCTACCTTTCCCTACAACTAGACCAAGGCGCTCCACCTGAGTCGAGGCTAAGTAGTTGTGGGTAGCACCCGTGTCTACCATGGCCCGAATTGGCTTGCGATTCACCTTCATCTCAACGAACATTAAGGTCCTCTCGTGCTTAAGATGAGTCTCATCATCCGCCTTCTTTTTCCATTTCTTGGTGACTGGACATGGGTCCTTCTTCTTACGGATACCAGCACTAGTCTCTGCTAATGCCTCAGAAATAGAGCCAACAATTGCATTGAAGGCACCTACTGGTTCAGTCTGATCCTCATCGTCTGAGTCGTCATCCGTCCCATCATCAAAAGTCTGATGGGCTTTCATCTATGCCTGTGGGCACTCATTGTTCCAATGTGGTCCGCCGCAATGACGACATCCTGAAGGAGGCTTCCTCCCCCGATCATTGTTGTTAGACGCAGCACTGTTGCTGCCTGTGGAGGGAGCCTTAGGTTTGGTTGAGCTCCGATCTCCCCCACTTCTGCTAGGGCCACCATTGCTAGACTGGCCCCCTTTGAATCCCGCTCGGGCAGGCGGTTGAGGCCTATCCTTCCGAGCTTCCATTTGATAGTCCCCAAGGCATTCAGCTGCTTGGATCGCCTTGGGCAGGGTATCTACCCATTGTCTTTGTAGCTCCATACGGGCATAAGGTTTCATCCCTTCTAGGAAAGTGAAGAGCTTGTCTTTATCCCCCATGTCGTGTATGCTTAGCATGAGCGCGGAGAATTCCCGCATGTAGTCCCGCACGGATTTGGCTTGCGGAGCTCCCGTAACTTTCTCCTTGAATTGTATTCGACATTTTCGGGGAAGAACTGTAGGCGGATGGCTGCCTTCAGTTCTGCCCATGTTTTGAGAGCATCTTCACCGGCCTTGATGGCTTCGTATTTCACCCGCCACCAGAGTTTAGCATCACCCTGAAGATACATGGCAGCAATTGCTACCTTCTTAGCTTCTTCTAGGCCCCCAACAGCATCGAAATATTGTTCGACATCAAAGATGAAGTTTTTCACTTCCTTGGCATTCCTAGCTCCACTGTATGGCTTTGGCGCAGGAATTTTCAGTTTTTGTGTCGCGGAAGTGGGGTTTGCAGCGCCCACGATCTGGTTTCCACCGCCTCGCAGCAGGCCCTGTAAAGTAGCATTGACAACATTGAGCTTGTCTGTCAAGTCATCAATAGTTTATTGCATGGCAGTCACCCTGTCTGCCTCTTGTTCCCTGTAAGCTAAATCCTCGGCACGCTCCTGTTGGAGTCCCTCGAATTTGCCAAAAATTTCGGCTGCCTCTGTGGCTGCCGTTTGCCGATCTCCCTCGGAGTCACGACTGATGTTTTCTATGTCAACTTCGGCCTGGAGCACCCTGCGGTCCAGGTCGTCCAACCTTTGCCATAGGCTAGTTCTTAGTTCAGGCACCATATCCATAATGGGCAGTAATCCGTCAATCGTCTGTTCAAGGGCCGCAATGCGATCCCCATGATTCACCATGGTCAGAAATGGTGGTAATGGCAATGCGTTCCCTCGTCCGATGTCGAGCCTAGGCTCTGATACCAACTGTTACGCGGCGCCTTCCTGAGATTCCTTGGAAGGGCGACGTAAGGCTAAGCAACTGATATCAGTGTAGTTGTTGTCCGCCAACTGAGGTCCCCTCCGTACGCTAGACTAGATTGTCAGTGTCGTACGGGAAAACCAATGTCAAGAGCAATTGAGAGAACATGAATGAGAATTGAGAATGAAAGAAAGCTTGATTGCATTAATGAAAGCTATTACAGAAAGGCAACGCGGTGTCGAGGGGGAGAGACACCAGTACACAAAATTGTTTGCTTGCTAGAAAGTTTGATTACTTGATCCCCCCTAATAATGCTTAAAAAAAATAATCCAAAGCTACAAGACTAGACTTGATTAAACTAGAGAAACATAATGGAAGTACATGGAATAAAACTACTCTATATTTATAATGAAAAAGACTTAGTTTGCTATAAGGCAGAAAATAGGTCCGTTGTCAGCAGTATAGTCTTTGGCATCAAGGTCTGCGCGCGCGGCGTTGTCTGGGCGTGCGGCGCTATTGGCATCTGCTTACGGTTGGGCACTGGCGAGGGATATCGGTGGGGCGACAGAGGCACATGCGCACTTGTCACTTGGCGCGGCCAAGACCACGGGGCCGTCCGTGGCTCTAGGCGTTGGAAGGCTTTCTAGGACGCCACGACCACCCAAGGGGTCATGGGGCACGGCTGGAAAGCCGCCCATGACAGTTATCATGCCATGTGGCAATGTAAGGACTCATTATATGCCATGTGGCCAAAGCCACCATGACTTAAGATAAGTCTTAAATAAGACTTGTAAAGTCTTATCAAAGACAAGGACGTGTAAGACAAGTCTTCAATAAGACCTTTAAAGTCTTATCCATAAGTCTTAAACAAGACTTTTGATCATTTTTTTGGAAACTTAGTAAGCCATTTGTTAGGAAACCACATTTTGTCTTTGGATTCAAATCAAAGACATTAGAAGCAGATCATTTTGTCCAACATTCAAATCCAATGTGAATCATAAGGAATCAAAACGTTATTCCTTCTAAAACTCAAAGAACCAGAAACGTTTTCCTCTCAATTTCAAGGGATTCAATCAGAATTTCGTTCAACATATTTCACGAAAGCAGAAGCTTCATTCCATTCAAATAATTCCAGGAAAAATTATGTTAAGGCCCTCCCTTCTCTCTTTTGGCATGGTCCATATAATACTGAAGAAATGAGCAAACATACAGTTTCCATAAATTACTCTATTCATAGAAATAGTCGGGGTGTCTATATTCTTGATTCCCCATGAAAAATATTATTATCTTCTGCTCGTGGGTCTCAGAATAATATGCAGTTGGAAAAATTTATCCGGAAGGAATATTGAGATTATTATGTATTTTTTATGCATTTCATACATGTGCTTTGACCCATGACCAGATGGTGATATATATGTATATGGGATATGGGAAAAGGTTACGGCGTTTTATACGTACCACCACCTGATCAACTAGTATATGATGATAATGTTGCCTACAATGGCTGAAATATGATTCAAACGGCATTATATACACGTATATATGTATATATATATATATATATATATATATATATATGGGATATGGGAAAGGTTATGGCGTTATATACGTACCACCACCTGATCAGATGGTGTACGATGATGATTTTGCCCATAGTGGCCGATATGATATGATGGGATGCCCTCAGAGGTCGATGATGTTATGAAACATGCACCTATGAACGACATGGCATTCATACTCATATGCATGACGCTAAAAGTAATTTATGATTTACAAAAGTATTCAAACTTACATGTTGAGTCATGTACACTGCGTTTCATGCCCGCAGGTCCCGATAGACAGGTCGAGAGTCCTCCAAGTAGGCAATCAGCTCAACGGAAGATGTTCGTGCGCTCCAGTTGCTTCGGAGTTGCTCTTTTGGTTAGTATGATTTAAATGTGTATTGTTTTGTATGGCGGGACTTTACTCGACCTTTATGACATTTATGTACTCTTAGAGGCTTGTAGACATATGTCGTGTACATAAAATATTATATAGTTTATAAAGGATAATGTTGGCCTATTAGGCATGTATGTCATGTGTATATGATGATGTAATAAGAAAGATATGTTACGTTGGTACTCAGTTGAGTAAGGTACCGGGTGCCCATCATGGTACACCGGTTTGGATCATGACAAAAGTGGTATCAGAGCAGTTCTGTCCTAGGGAGTCTACAAGCCGTGTCTAGTAGAGTCTTGTTTATGGGTGTGTCGTGCACCACACTTATAAGCAGGAGGCTACAGGGCATTTAAGACTGTCACTCTTTCTTCTTACTCTAGATCGTGTGGTAGAGCTCACTTATAAGAATTCAAGTCTCGAGCTTCTATTTTTTTTCGAAATAAGACAATGCCTACGTTCAGAAATATGATCGAGAAGAGATATAGTTGTGAAAGATGTAAGCCTCTTGATAAGGAGACTTAAGGCAAGAATGCCTATCCACCTTTATGGAGAAACACAATGAGAGATTAAAAAGATAAATACAAGTTTCAACAAGTAAAAGAAGCAAGATCAATAATGGTATGAGTCGCCCAGTTAATGAAGGTTAACAACGTTTATAATTGAGGCAGATGAACATAAGCTTTTTGAGTTATATTCAATAGTAATAGAGGTATGTACAATTGGTCACACCCATTTCAGTTATGCCATGTGGGGGCTAATAGGTATAGTTAAGAGAAGGATGTGATATCAAGATCTGGCCAGGGTTAGAGTAACCCAAATTGGTAAATGGATTACTTTCATTTGTTGACATTTCCAAAGGGTATTACAAATGTGCCAATAGATCTTCTTGTGAGACACCCAGATGGTGCACCCTAGAATATTACGATTAGATGTGAATACTAGCATTTAGAAGATAGGCACTGAAAGCTTGGATGGGATAAATATTACCTTAAGTGTGGCTCTCATCCCTAGTAGAGCAAGGATGCTGAGCAACACAAAGAGCCATTGGATGGAGCAAAGGGAAGCTAAGAGCAAAAGAATGTCTTGTTCAAGTTTTCAAAATAAAGTGATAGGCATAAATGTTAGCGGGAAATAAGAAAAGAGTTAGTGAAGCATTATGAGTAAGATGTGATACATGGATGACAATAGTAGATCAAAAGATGAAAATATTACAAAATCTATAGTCAAGTGAATGAATAAACGAGAAGTGACAGGCCTTAGGACAACAAAAGAGTATAGGCCATACAATCATGTCCTCATTTCGAGAAATAAGTTCGCAACTCTAGCTTGGTTACCAAGAGGAAAAGTTAGACCCTAGAGTAATAGAACCAGCATGGATTGGTGAACAAGATAAACTAAACATGAATTAGGGACTGAGTGTCTGATGGTAGTCGCCATCATAAGAATTTCAGATTTTGTTCCGCCAATAATAGAATGGACGACAAAAGAAGATTCATGAGAAATTCAAAGAATGGTCATGTAGAAAGACGCTTCCCTACCGCAAGCAATGTGAGCAAAGTTCAGATTAAGGGACTGTATGTGCAAGTTATACTAAGTTTCACCCTCATGAGTAAGCAATTTTGCTATCCTTGGTAGGGAAGGATTACCGCAAGGCGAGTAAGGGTCATCGATGATGTGAAAGGATGCCAAAGATGAAGAGGTGAAACATCTATAGGCAGGTCGTCGTAGTTCCAACTCTTAGTACTCCCTTAAAAGGGGAAATATGGAATGATAAAAGGAAGAATGTGATAAAAATGAGAAAGGGATGAGATTGCACTTATCCAAATGCTACAAATATGCTACGATTCTAGAACGTTATGCAAACACGACGTCAAGGAGAATAACTAAGGGTTCCTGTCCAAGAAGTTATTGATAATTAAGGATCCAGTGCGAGATGTAAGTTAAGAGCAAGGAAATAACCCAAGAAAGATTGCGAGAAATATTGATATGAGAATGGGCCAACGAGTAGTTAGTGGTCAAGAAGATCCTGGTTATGGCTAAATAGGAGGTTACAGATAAGTCATCAGATCGTGTAAGATAAACATAGTAGAACCCAATGTGAAGAATTCAGCCTCAAAGAATATCATTATAATACTTGACATATATTCAAATATGAGTCGGGGTAGTTAAAGGTACTGTATGAGTATTACGGGGATAAAAGAAAGTGCCACTGGGAAGGCAGTCAAAATATCAGTTCAGAAGCAACCGTACAAGCACAAGGGCATGGAAGTAAGCAACTACGGATGATTATAGGCAAGTAAGGACATCAAAAAAAGTCTGTAATAAGCTCACAGCTTTACAAGAGTCATGGGTTCACCCTAAGTACTACAACGAAAGACTAGAAGAGGAGATAAGAAAGAAGGCTTCAACCTAAGCACCACGACCTAAGAGGAAATGGTCGTGTAACAACAATCTCGCAACAACATTGTAAGCATTCCAAAGGAAAGTGGCACCTACCATGGCTAATGAACGGGAAGTAAGAATTAAAACTAATATTCAAGATCATATGAGCTATCTGAAAACTCTGGCAAGTGTAGGCACTAAGATAAGCTAAGTATGGACGCAACAAACGGCAGAAAGACCAGGAAAAGTAATTGCACACATTTAAAGAAAGCTGAGATGTAACGAAATGAATTATTCGATCAATGATCCTGAGTTACTACATTACGGATATACTCAAGAATTTGGAGCATTATCCAGGCAGCATATTTGTTGATAATCATATAGCTATAGAAGACTCTGATATAAGTTAAAAGAAAGAATTGAGCTAGGGCATAGACAAAGGATTGAATTATTAGAAGATTGCACCATGGATATTCCATAATGCCCATGAAAGGCTAAGGTAATAACTGATACCACGAGCCACAGGTCTGAAGATAGCTTAAGCCTACGTAAAGGCTGATCAAAAGGAAGAGGAACCTAAAGAATTACATCACCCAAATAAATCAGTAGTCTGATTATTGGACCTAGAAAAATTATAGAAGTTGTGCTGGAGAACATGATAGAATCATTCTTAGTATCAGATATTCCAAAGAAATAACACAACAACCATAATCTATAATGGATATATAAGGAACCCAGTTGGAAGAAGTACCAGCCTCATAAGAAGTTAGTACGAATCTCCTACCTGATTGTGTATGTACCAGAGGTGCGAGTATTATAATAGAGCTTCAAGTTATGGACATGAATTACACCTAGGTGGAAGGGAGGTCATGAAAGAGATAGAAGATATGATGTGCGATTTTAAGGTAAGTAAGGTAAAGGTGAACAACGTATGAGATACTCAAAGGCAGAAGATCGTAAATAGTCCATACTTCGGATAAAAGGGCCAGAAGCACGAGGATTCAATATCCAAGAATAATAGCGGCATTGTCAATGACATATCTTTTAGTTAATGATTTCTAGGTATCGAGAAGTCTAGTTAAGAAAGTAAAGAAGAGTTAGAGACGTTGTGATGTCTCACTTGATATTCTAAAATAACACAAGAAAATTCAAGCAAGTTGAAGGAAGATTATGAGTAGTATAAATAGATATGTATAGGTCGTAAGCTAAAGTATGGTAAAGCGTTAAGGTTTTAGAAAGACAGGAATACAGATAAGAAAGGGCAGTGAGAAGGTGATGAGAATGGATTAGTCCTTAAGATTAGGCCCATGAAGAAAAGGGAGCTAATGGCTTCTCTATGTTATAGTAAGCTCAGTATAGCCTGAATGGACTCAAAGGAGTTACTCTTCATAAGTAGCATTTAGAAGAGATGGAATGCTACCCTAATAGTAGAATAAAGGTGTAATTGTGATAGATAAAGAATGACGTTTGGGCCTTTAATTGAGTAATGATTTGAAAAGAAAAGAGAAAGAAAAGGGGTTCAGGAATTGTAGGGGATTAAAATAGCCATGTAAGAGAATCACCTTGGGATGCTATAGAATACGGTTATTGAAGAACAATATCGCCGCTAAGTGGATCAAGAAAATTACTTCGAATATTCCATGATGTAACGTAAGCCCTAGTGGCAAAGTATTGCGTAAGAAGTTTTAAGTTATCTGTGGTATATTGTAGATCAATATTGAGGTGAATCAACAATGGATGGACAAAAGTTACAAAGTATGAGATGAGATTAGGCGTCATTCTAAAGATGAGCAATAATGAGGAAACATTAAAGGAAATAAATTTATACATAAGGAATAAGCAATGAGAGTAAGATGGGATATGGTATCAGACCTCAGCAATGATAAATTAAAGTAAGAGTTATGGCAGTAAATTCATACGGATGGCTAAATGGACTTATGCGATGAGATATAGCAATATTCGTGAATTCAACAAAGTACCGAGCGAAGAACTTCAGTATACTCATATATGCCCAAAGGGACATCTTATCAAGCTCTACATATGAATCCTAGAGATTGGGCACACTTACAACATCAAAATTGCACAGGATGCATGATGAAAGGTAGTAACAGTTACGAGATTGGAAGGATTCTGACTACAAGTTGTGGTGTGAGAAGGAGGCTTGAGGAGGGAATGCCCTGGACTTTGGACTTATTCATAGAACAGTCGCCTAGATGGCAAGAGAAGTTCTAAAGTACTCAAAAGATATATGTTATAAAAATAATAAGTGCATCAGTCAACATTCGAGGACGAATGTTCCAAAGGGGGGAATAATGTTACATGCTGCAGTATTATATCGATGTTATGCTCTGCAGTAATATATTACGATGATGTTACCCTCTATAGTAATATATTACGATTGATGTTACGTCCTGCAGTATTAAGTTACGATAGTGTTGTACCCGACATTATTACATTATTATGATATTACGCTTCGCAGTAATAAGTTACGACAGTGTTTCACCCTGTAGCATTACATTACGGTTATGTTACGCTTCGCAGTAATAAGTTACGACAATGTTGCACCCTGTAGTATTTTACGTTGAATTTGTCGTAAGGTAATTGACATCTGTCCAAGGAATAGACTATTTAGGGATTATAAGGATTATATTATTTCACAAGTGATTAGTAAATTCATGAGGGTGAAAGGGGGAGCAAGTCCAAGAAAATGAATTGTATCAAAGTTTGGCATTTTGGGATAAAATATGGCCCGAGCTAAAATACCTAGTATTTATGGACTAGTGCCACACAAGGTACTACATGGCCATGATAGTAAGGTGTACAAGATATGTTAAAAGAGAGTAGTATTTAATTAAGTTGAGATAATTTTTAAATTATGCGGGTAATTGATTAATTACTGGGTAAAAGGACATTACCCAGTTAACTAATAAGTGGATAAAAATTTATAAAATATACCCATCTAAAATGTGACAAAAAGCCACCATGACAAAAATGACTCTTTAATCATCATGTCATGTGGCAATATAAGGACTCATTATATGCCATGTGGCCAAAGCCACCATGACTTAAGATAAGTCTTAAGATAAGTCTTAAATAAAACTTTTAAAGTCTTATCAAAGACAAGGACGTGTAAGACAAGTCTTTAATAAGACTTTTAAAGTCTTATCCATAAGTCTTAAACAAGACTTTTGATCATTTTTTTGAAACTTAGTAAGCCGTTCATTAGGAAACCACATTCTGTCTTTGGATTCAAACTAAAGATGTTAGAAGCAAATCATTTTGTCCAACATTCAAATCCAATGTGAATCATAAGGAATCCAAACATTATTCCTTCCAAAACTCAAAGAACCAGAAACGTTTTCCTCTCAATTTCAAGGGATTCAATCAGAATTTTGTTCAACATATTTCACGGAAGCAGAATCTTCATTCCATTCAAATAATTCCAGGAACAATTATGTTAAGGCCCTCCCTTCTCTCTTTTGGCATGGTCCATATAATACTGAAGAAACGAGCAAACATACAGTTTCCATAAATTACTCTATTCATAGAAATAGTCGGGGTGTCTATATTCTTGATTCCCCATGAAAAATATTATTATCTTCTGCTCGTGGGTCTTAGAATAATACGCAGTTGGAAAAATTTATCCGGAAGGAATATTGAGATTATTACGTATTTTTCATGCATTTCATGCATGTGCATTGACCCATGATCAGATGGCGATATATACGTGTATATATGTAAATATATGTATATGGGATATAGGAAAAGGTTACAGTGTTATATACGCACCACCACTTAATCAGCTGGTATATGATGATGATGTTGCTCACAGTGGGTGAAATATGATTCAAACGGCATTATATACGCGTATATATGTATGTATATATATGTATATGGGATATGGGAAAGGTTTTGGCGTTATATATGCATCACCACCTGATCAACTGGTATACAATGATGATTTTGCCCACACAGGCTGATATGATATGATAGGATGCCCTCAAAGCTGATGATGTTATGAAACTTGTACCTATGCACGACATGACATTCATACGCATATGCATGACGCTAAAAGTAATTTATGATTTACAAAGTTATTCAGACTTATAGGTTGAGTCATGTACTCTATATTTCTTCCATGTCTCTTATGTATTTATTTATGTGTCTTACATACTCGGTACATTATTTGTACTAACGTCCCTTTTGCCTAGGGACGCTGCGTTTCATGCCTGCAGGTTCCGATAGATAAGTCGAGAGTCCTCCAAGTAGGCTATCATCTCAGCAGAAGATGTTGGTGCTCTCCATTTGCTTCGGATTTGCTCGTTTGGTTAGTATGATTTAGACGTGTATTTTTTTGTATGGCGGGACTCTGTCCCGACCTTTATGACATTTATGTATTCTTAGAGGCTTGTAGACATATGTCGTGTACATAAAAGATTGTACGGACTTGTCAACCTATCTTTTGAGTTTATAAAGGATCATATTGGCCTATTATGCCCGTATGTCATGTGTATATGATGATGTAATAAGAAAGATACGTTACGTTGGTATTCAGTTGAGTAAGGTACCGAGTTCCCATCGCGGCCCATCGGTTTGGGTCATGACATGTTGCAAGCACAACAGTTGGCTATCGCTCATTTGCAAAGCCACCTGAAGACTCTCAGCGCATTAGAACCGGAAACTACTCCCCCAGCCGAACAGATACCGGAGAGATCGAGCAACTACGGATTAATAGCTGATCGTGCCATCGTGAAAATGTTGGAGAACCTCACCAAAAGGATCGAGTCAGGCGAGAAAATGATAGCAGCCAACGATAAGAAGGTCAAAACCTATAACTTCAGAGTTGACCAAATCCCGGGCGCACCCCAGTCCTAAAGGGTGTAGATTCGAAGAAGTTCGTACAACGGCCGTTTCCATAGGAAGCGGCCCCGAAACCTATTCCAAAGAAGTTCAGAATTCCAGAACTCCCAAAATACAACGGGACCTCTGATCCCATCGAACATGTCACTGCCTATACATGCACGGTGAAGGGCAATGACATAAAAGACGACGAGATCTAATCCGTCATACTGAAGAAGTTTGGAGAAATGCTCTCAAAGGGGGCCATGATGTGGTATCACAACCTAGCTCCCAACTCCATAGATTCATTTGCCATGCTAGCAGATTCCTTCATAAAGGCGCACGCCGGTGCCATCAAGGTAGCAACAAGGAAGTCCGACGTATTCAAGATTAAGCAGAGAGAGAACGAAATGCTGTGAGAATCTGTATCTCGTTTCCAAACTGAATGAATGGAACTACCCTCGGTCTCCAACGACTGGATGATGCAGGCCTTCACTCAAGGCCTGAATGAACGAAGCTTAGTGGCCTCAAGGTAACTGAAAGAGAATCTGATCGAATATCATGACATAACCTGGTCAGACGTCCACAATCGGTATCAGTCAAAGATCAGCGTCTAGGATGAGCAGTTGGGAGCCCCCTCGGGCTCAGTATATTCGAGCAGACTCCTAGTGAAGGAGTCAAAATGGAATAAAGAAAGGTATCGGCTGTACCCCGATGATAGGAGGAATGCCCTGAAATGCATTCTGCCTTCCAACGACCGATTGGTAAATCGAGGACTGAACCCTTGGTGACCCATTAATAGAGGTGGCTTTGACGGGGACATGGGGCCAACGAGGGTACCTCGCCTATCAAAATACAACTTAACATCGATGTATCAGACATCGTGTTCGCCATCAGCAAAATCAGGGACGCTAGATGGCCCAGGCCTATACACTCGGATCCTTCCCAAAGAAACAACAACTTGATATGCGAGTTTCACAACTCGCACGGGCACAGAACTGAGGATTGCAAGCAACTCCGGGAGGAAGTGGCCCAGCTACTCGATAACGGGCACCTTCGGGAATTCCTTAGCAACTGAACTAAAAACTAGTCCAGAGAAAGAGAAACAACCAAAAAGAATAAAGCAGACGAGGCCTAACACATCATCCATATGATTTTTTAATGCACGCCCTCGGCCGTATTCAAATGAAAGACCACATTGCATCCACTAAACAAACGCCGGAACCCAAGAGCTCCATCGCTACTAAGGTATAATCATTTCTCGCTTTTTCTATCTTTTACTTCACGGTAACTCTTGCGCAGGCCAGTGACCAAAGCAGTCGGGACACCGATCCGGCTCGAGGGCCCTGAGGTTTCAAAACGTTTGTTGCACTCTTTTCCTTAGATCTAGTTTTTATACCAAAATGGGTTTTTGCTGGCATGGTTTTAGCGAGGCAATGCCCACGCGCTGCCTAAGAAGGACCCAACAAGCTTACAGGGTTTCTTTTGCAATCAACCCTATACCAGGAAATGACAAACGAGGTTCCAATAGGAAATGATGTACCAGGCCAAATGGTTGAACGAACCGTGTCCGCATAATCCAGGCTTACGGCAACAAAACAATATGTACTTACGCCAAGCAATCAAAGAATATCTTTCACCAAATGCATCTCGTGCTCCAAAGAAAATTCAGCATGTTCACAGCAAGGATTCCTCCATCAAGTACGTCCCGAAATACTCGGAGATTAGCGTCAATAATTTGATACCCGCATGGCCTCAGGGTCGGAACTCCATGCTCATAAGCCCTCAATGATGCAATTCCGAGCTCACGAGTAATGGGTTTCGAGCCTAAGGAAACTCGATGACTCGGAGACTGTCGCCAATCGCCACTCACTTGAAAACCCGAGGTTGTAAGACCCCGAGCGGGCAAACTTGGTCTAGCGACATCTATTTAACATAGCAACAAAAATGTTAAGACCTCAACATGCATGAAAAAACTGTAAGACCTCAATAGGCATGAAAATGCAAGACCTTACTACAGGCATAAAACTCGATCCCGAAGTTTAGGCTATATGTCACATTTGTAACACTCTCAAAAGGGCATACCCTCGATGTAGACGCCTAAACTACCACACATGGGATCAAAAATGGCCCCGTCCAAACGCAAATGACTACGGTCAATACTGCTGCACCAACAATATTAACATGACTCGGGGATGCCCGACTGTCGCTATAAAATCACAGGCCATTACTTCGAATCTACTTCGAAAAGAACCAGTTAAACAGGATACCCTCGACAGGCAAACGAGCTTCGACCATGTCAGCTCCAAATCACAAGGTTTCGAGCTACTCAGCCTATGAGCTAAACTTTCCGAGGTGCTCAAACATCGCTGCAAACGACTTGAAATCGAGGTTCTTCCCGAACCGACGACAGGTCAGGCAAAATCATTTCAAAATGTCCTTAACGAGAGGAAAATAAAGCCTACACATGCCCAAGGGAAAAAGCGTAAGAGCCATTGTCGCCAGCCAAACGAGCCTCAGGGCCACACACTAAAAGGTCGCAACGGCCAAAAGTGTAAGATCCATTATCGCTAGCTTAAAATTTGAAAACTTGAGGATCAAAATGAGCTCGAGTCATAAGCTGATTCAGAGATCGGATCCAAAATAGTTAACTAATGCATGCCTAAGGGTAAACGCATAAGAGCCATTGCCACCAGCTTCATGAGCCTCAGGGACACATACATAAAAGGTCACTTCACCCCAAGGCGTGAGAGCCACTGTCGCCTACCCATGTAGATATAAAACTTGAGGGTCGATTGAGCTCGAGTTGAAGCCCCACTCGGAGACTGAACCCAAAATAGTTAAAATGCGTATGCCCAAGGGCAAAAGATAAAATCCGTTGTCTCCAGCCTAACGAACCTCGGGGCCGTACCATGGGTTCGAAGACTCCTACTAATTCAAAGGTTGAATCGACCCATTTGATATCTTGACAAACAGAAACACAAAAGACACAAATTGCGGGGTTTCCCCTTTTTTACATATAGGTGGTGAAATACAAGCTCCGTCGAAAATATATTATGAAAGCTATGTACATAAGAACAAGTCATGAAATAAACATTTCCCCCACGGTGATTATGGCATGGCGGCCCCCTCCTTGCCGTCTTCAGCATTGGACAGAAGAAACTTGGCATCGTACTCCTCCCCTTTGGTTTGCTCGATCTCCCCCGAGAGATCAAAGCCCCTGGCATGAATCTCCTGGAGAATTTCCCTCCGGGATCTGCACCTAGTATACTCCTTGCTACTGCTTGCATGATCAAGGGCTCTCTTTATTTCAGCTTTAGCATCGGTAACACTCTTCGAATAGGCCGCCACTTTCTATCCCACCCTAGTATTGCTCATCACAACCTCGGCCCAGATATTCACCACCTCAGTCTTTGCCTTCAAAGCTTGGACGAGAGTTTTGTGATCATATTCTCCCAAGCAGAATCACTCGCGTGAACGTTCTGGATTTGTGTCTCAAGAGCAGAAACCATGGCTAGAGCACTCTCTTTGGTCGCAAAATGTGCACTTACATGTCCCTGCAACTCGTTGAATTCGCGTTTGGCTCGACCAACCTCGCCCCAGAGCTGTCCCAGCTCCTCTTCCTTGTCCTCCAACTGAAATATCAAAACATCAAGGCGTCGAGGTAAAAAAGGAGTGCAATCCAACGTGAACTACAGGGTATATATTTCTCCAGGCGAATATCACGGCTTTGGCTCCGGTCTACCTCGCGTCGCAGGGAAACCAACTCGCTTTCCTTTTTTGCACAAAAGAAGCTTAAGGGATTTCTCCCTATCCAAAGCTTCCCGCAACGGGGCCTCACTACGAAGCAGCTCAGATTTAAGTTTGTCCAAGGCCTATGAAAGAAAGCTAAATAAAAAAGAGAGAGAGAGAAAGGCATGGGGCCGGAATAATCTTACAGCAATCAAAACTCACTGTGAGCACGTGATTTTTGCCTCACGAAAACTACTCCAAAATAAATCAAAAATAAAATAAATCTCTTTTAATGTGCAATTTTTAGGATTTGTGTGGTGTTTGTAAATTATTTGTGTTGTCCGTAAATGTTTGCTTTGTTATAATTAAACAAAATAAAAATAAAAATATATGTTTCATGCATATCTAGGATTTAATTATGCATTTAATAATTGATTTAAAAATAAAATCACAAGATACGCATTGGTTCTATTTTAAATATTTCACTGTATGATTAATGTTTTGTCTATGTGTTAATAGTTGTTAAAAGTAATCAGTATTTTTGTAATGATAATTTTTGTTTTTAATAATTTTAATTAGGATTTTAGTAATTAAAAAATAAAATTGGAAATTGAAAAGAGTTGATTAAAATGTAAAAAAACTGACTGGGCCATTTATTTAACAAAAAATTCAGGCCCAAAACAATACATTTTAACCCAGCCCAAGTCAGTCAACCCGAAGACCATCAAACGGCGTAGTATAGGGCAAATACTACGTCGTTTGATGATGCCCGTCCATTTAATTTCAAATGCAAACCATACGGCGTCGTATGGTTGCAATAGATCGGGGCCGTTCATTACTTTTGATCCAAGGGCTCCCAGGATTTTGACCTAACCCGTTATCATTACCCGATCCAGTACCCGGGCCGACCCATTCCCTAACTAAACCAAAACGACGCCGTTCATGTAAGCATATAGATCCTGGCCATCCATTCTGCCTGATCTAACGGCCAGTATCAATCCACCTTCCCCCTATATAAACCCCAAATCCTTACCCCGACCCCCTTAACTAAACACCCCCCCCCTCTTCACTATTCATCATCTTCTCCGAAAGCACACCCCTAACCCTAGCCGCCCTAGCATCCCATCGCCTGAAACCCGGCGGCAACAACGCCGCCGGTCACCACCTTAACACCCCAGACTCCTCACAACCTCCTCTTCACGGATCTGGCCTTAGTTTCTTTCGAATCAGACCCCAACTCTTCGAATATTAAATCGAAGGTTGGTCTGAAAACTCAACCCTTTCCAATGGCTTCCAAAATAACACCACAGCTTCCCCTAGATACCCTAGCTATGGATCTAGTGTTGGTTTGGTTCGAGTCCCCTCAGAACTCTTCGAATCTTTTTTTGAAGGTTCGAATAAAAAATGAACTCACTCAGATTCCTTCCAAATTAAAACCAAATGACCCCTAGGCTTCCCTCACCCTTGTGTCATCTTTGGTTCCCTTCGAATCTGCCTAGAAGTGTTCGGATTTAAGATCCAAAATCTGAAACCCTAAAAATTTTCCAATCTTGGAATTTTTTTTCAATTCAAACGAGGGATTGAGGTTTAATCGACCTTAGTTTGTTTGATTTCAAAAGTCCGAATCCAAGTTGAGTTTGAGTCCGGTTGAATTTGAAAAGTAAAGGTATTTTCCCTATTTTTCTTTTTTGTTCCTACGTATGTATAGTTGTTTGTTTTAATAACCTGTAATTTTTCATATTTTTGTTTATTTCTGTGATTCTGTCTCCTACCCGTCTACTTGATCAAAATGTGAATTGTTTCTGTTGGTTATGATTATTTACAATGTGTGTAATCGACTCGATTAAGCTCGTCGATTAGTTGTGTTATAAATCCTGTTCCTGAAAATGTTGATTGAAACAACCTGTTTTGGATGGATTATTTTGTTGTAATCAGTTGTTTCGTATTTGATAGTCAGTTGATTAATACTCGTTTGTGAATCAATAAGTCTGTCAAAATAAATGTTGTGTATATGTTGTTTCCTGAACTTTAAGCTTCAGGGCATTGTCAGTATATTGACAATGCTCCTGTATTTGTTTAATTTTAGTCCAATGTTGAAATTCAGCTTATGCTGAATTCAATATAATGTTGTTGTGATGTTAGGTTTAAATTCAATTTCACAATTGTTGGATAGATACAACTGTGTTAGGAAGATAATTGGGATTGATTCTAGTTGTTTAAAATCAGAAGGATAATTAAGCCTGGACAGATTTTAAAATCTGTTTTGTATCAGATTCTGAATTTAAGTTTAAAAGCAGTAATAACAGTAATTGTAGTAGTATTTCTGGGATAAAACAGTGAGGGTAATATGATAATAACAGTGGGCTGAAAGTGGAATGTTAATGACTTTTAATTTAAAGGGATAATGGGAAACAAAAGGTAATGGAATGCTGGAAATCAGGAAAAGGGTCACTTAATGGGATTTAAAGTTTTAAAAGGAGATTTTGGGGTATGATTTTCTGATTTTAAAAGAAAGTAGGGGTCCAGGCAGATCTGTATAAATACAGGGACAGACATTAGAAGAAGGGATCTGATTTTTAAGGCATTAGGGAATACACACAGAGATACATATACACAGAGAGATACACAGAGGGAAAAGATAGAAATTAAGAAAAGAAACACATACTAATCAGAAACAACAATCTGAAAAGAAAGAAGAAAACAAAAAGAAACAGAAGAATGAGAACACACACACACACACACAATCTGAAACAGATATAGAAAAAGGAAAGAAAAACCCGAAACATATTTTTCCTGGAATCTGTCCGTGTTTGTTTATTGATACTGTGTGGTTTAAATCTGAAATTTTTTCTCAAATCTCTGTTACTATTGGTCTGGTTTCACGGGACTCGTTGATTGTGCTCAAAATCAGCTGCGTTATTTGGCATTTTCTGCCTATTTTGTTGCTGCCATTACTGCTGAAATTCACTTCTTCTTCCCTCGTTTCCAGGTACATATCTGTAAACTCCTGTCATGAAAGGCTTCAACGTGACAAATAAATGAAGCTCGAATTGTAATTCTGTTTTCTATTCATTTAAGTTTGTTAGTTTAAATTTCAGCTTTGTTTCATATTGATTAACTAGTAGTGAGTTCGACACGATGACTATAAGTTAATTGTCTTATTTTGAAATTCGTATAAAAGTTTTGTAATAAGTGTTATCCATTTTGAAATCTCATTAGTGTAGTTGAATTGTCAAAATAGGGAACATGGCAGAAAGATGGCCATTATTTAAACTTTATGGTATTATTAGTTAGGTACAGCATAATATGGAAATATCAAGGAAAAAATACATTATTGGTTTATTTTGTTAGTTTTTTTAGTTGTTGTTTAAAGCTAGGTGATGTTGGTTGCATTTTGTTATATTATGGCATAACAATGGTTATGTTTACAATCAATAGTTGAAAGTTGCATTAGTAAAATCCGTTATGTTCACAAGGTCAAAATATGGCGAATAATGTTGTATGCAATATCATTTTATTAAGTCAACAGGTAGATTTGTTCTCTTTCTTAATAACAAAGGGCCTAGGAATTTTACAATGCGAAAGTTAGCGTTTTCCAATAGTTCGCATAGGTTGAGAATAGAAATCGTTTCGATTATGTATATCCCAAACTCAATCATAAACAGAATTAATTAAAATAATCATGCATATCGGATTAAGAACAAGCGATATAGAAGTAGATTAGAGTTATAACGTGTAACAATTTTAAGAGTGCAAAAATAACATTCGTTGCAAAAAGAATAATGAGAATTCTTCGAAAATATCATTTCCATTCAAGAATTGATTTTTTTAGTTTCATACGCTATTCACATTTTTAGTATACATATATTGTATTTACTAAAAAATAGTGTTAATCATATGTTTATTCTTATCTTTAAATTTGAATAGATCTGGAGGAATATAATTCATACGCGAAAAATATAATCAGCGGTCAACATTTAATAAATTGTGAATTCTTTTCAAAGAATTTAAGGGCATCTCAAAAATGGGAATTTCTCATGATTTTTACATAAAAATGTATGGATATAATAAACAATTTGTGGAAAATCTATACTACCATTAAGAATATTTTGCGTAATTAGGGATGCGTTCGCGTAACCTGATTATATTTCTAAAAGCAATTCGAATTATGCGTTCGCGCAACTTCGAGTGAACATTTTAATAAAAGGGATTTCTCCGAGGATGTTAAAATAATTTCATATAACCCGAGATGTGCAGTTCATTGTTTAAATACAAGGGTGACGATGTTCTTAATTTTATTTTAAATTTTGAACATATGAATTTTTAATAAAAACTATAAAATGGTCAATTTTATTGTGTACACGTATGCGTGACACGATTCTTTATATCTATAAAAATGTATAATACGAATATACGTACGCGTAATTTGTTTATGGTAAACAATAAACAGAAGCGGTAATAAAATCATGCAATAAAAATGTAAAATCAAGATAAGCCAAGAATAAAAACAGTTAAGCGACCGTGCTAGAACCACGGAATTCGGAAATGCCTAACACCTTCTTCCGGATTAACAGAATTCCTTACTCAGGATTTCTGGTTCGCAGAATAACAAACAGAGTCATATTCTCCTCGATTCAGGGATTAAAACTGGTGACTTGGGACGCCTTAAAATTCCCAGGTGGCGACTCTGAAACAAATAAACAAATCCCGTTTCGACTGTCCTTTAATTGGAGAAAACTCCTTTGCACCCTCGCGGGGGCGGAAAAAGGAGGTGCGACAGCTCTGGCGACTCTGCTAGGGACAAAAGTGAAAACTGTAACCTAGAACCACTGGTTCAGGGTTTAAAGAATTCGAGCTTAAAATAACTGCGATAATTGGCTTTATTTACTATATGATTTTCAACTGTTTATATGCTTAATATGCTAAATGTTGTTTTTTACCGCTTTAATATTATTTGAATTGTGAATATATACAACTGCTACGAAACCCCCTTCTTTCTGAGTCTTCTGAATTTATGGTGTACACGTGCGCGTGGCCCACCTTTCTGTTAAAGTCATACCAAATAAGACGGAGTTGGGACAAGTAACTAGGCCGGGTAGACTTTCGTGCTCCCGGTACGTTGCCCCCACTTCGGCTCAAACTGTCCGTTTGGGTAAGCCAGGTTTAGAACAATATGCCTCCGGTTTTTACCTAGAATAACTCAGCCATGTACCGGATCCCTAGTAGGAACGTCTATTTGCATCATGAACATCTGACCTTGGAGACTCAACACAGGGGTTGGGTCTGTCTAGGACAGGTGAACCCGAAATAAAAAGACCATCCTGATGCATCCTACTTGCTACCTGTGCATTCATTTGCCTCGAACATGCTTGTTGACCAGCTTAATTGAAATCATTGTGAGAACCGAGGAATAAAATGGGTTGTTTTAAAAAAAATTCCCAAAAAATAGTTTTAAATCTTGAAAAAAAAAGTGTTTAACAAATAAAAAAAATTGAAAATGATATTTTAGTGTATATTTTCAAAATGAATCTTGACTTTATTAAATTAAATTTCAGATACAAAATGAGCACCACACAAAACCCCCCATCCACGAATACAGACGAGTTTCTATTTCAGCTTCAAATGTGGTGGTATGAATTAGGCGAAGATGGTCAAAAATGGGTCGTCAAGCATTTGGGAAATCTCACGGATATTATGAAAGTTAAACCCCGTGATGATCTGATTGCGGCATTAGTAACTTTTTGGGACCCTGTTCACAATGTCTTTCATTTCTCTGATTTCGAGCTTACTCCTACATTAGAGGAGATAGCTGGATATGCTGGTTTTGACGGAAGTCTAAGAAATCAAAGCCTGATATTCACAAAGGCTCCCTCGGTACATCGATTCTTCGGTCTTCTGAACATCAGTAATCAAATCAGGAAAAGCAATGTCATCAACGGATGTTGTTCGTTCAACTTCTTATATTCAAGGTTCGGAAAGTCAGATGGATTCGAAATTCATGAGAAAGGCCTTACTAACAAGCAAAACAAAGACACTTGGCAGATTCACCGTCGCTTTGCCTTCATGGTGGCTTTTCTAGGAATCATGGTCTTCCCAAACAAAGAGCGAACAATTGATATTCGCACCGCAAAAGTTGAGCAAATCCTCACCACCAAGGAAAATCACACCCTTGTCCCCATCATTCTCTCAGACATTTATCGGGCGTTGACTTTATGTAAATCAGGAGCAAAAGTCTTCGAAGGATGCAAAATTTTGTTGCAAATGTGGGTGATTGAACATCTCCGACAACAGCCCAAGATCATACAGTATGGGTCAAGCAATGATAATTGCATCGAGAGTTATGAGGAAAGAATAAAAGATTATAAGTCTCCAGAAGGGATAGAAGCATGGGTATCTCATCTAAGGGCTTTAACGGCAAATCAAATTGAGTGGACTTTGGGATGGCTCCCGATGAGGGAAGTGATACACATGTCAACCTCAAATAGTTATTTGCTACTATTGGGATTGAGAAGCATCCAGCCATATGCACCCCTAAGAGTCCTAAGACAACTAGGGAGATACCAAGTAGTTCCTGATGATGAAGATTTGAGTATGCAAGTAATCGAATTACACCCAGAAGCCACTATTCCCGAGGCTCTAATTCAGCAGATGTGGAATGGATGTCGATACTTGAAAAGTGATACTCAAGTCCCAGACACTACAAAGGGTGAGATAAATCCTGGATATGCAAGTTGGTTTGAGAAACGGTCTCGCGTGGATGATGTACCAGAACCTGAGCTAAGAAGGACAACAAAAAGACCCCACATTCAAAACTTTAATGATAAAATCCAAGAGCGGTTGATCTGGGGAGAAAAGGAAAAAGGGTACAAAGCAACTATCCATGCCCTAAAGGAAAATATGAGGAGCCTCAGTCTGGAGAAAGATTTGCAAGCACAAGAAGCCGAAGGCGAGAAGAAGAGTCTAGCTTGTGAGAATGAAAATCTTCATGCTGGATTTGAAAAAATGAAAAAAGCTTCTGAAACACCAATGAGGAGTTGGAAGGATCAAAAAACCATCGCCAATCTTTTTGAAAGAATGCAAGATTATGATTCCATTCTTGCTACAAACGAAAGGGCGTTGAGCAAAGCAAAAGAAAGAATCCAACAATTAAACGAAGAAGCCAGATCTAATAAGGAACGACAAGTAAGGCATTCCGAAGAAGACAGGGCACAATTCAAGAAGGAAAAAGACCATTGGATACGGTCAGAAGACCAACTTCGTGCACAACTAGAAGAGGCAAGAAGATACAACAGAGAGCATCGACAAGCGGACATCGACAGAGAAAGAGCGCAGGCGAGATTAGAGCAGGCCAGACTCCGAGCTCTATTAGAGTCAGCTCTAGATCGTGAAGACCGTGTCAGAGATATAGCCACCACTCGCCAGCAGCAATTGCAGAATCAAGGCCAACGTCTCCAAGATTTCAGGGCACAAATCCACGACCTGGCGGTCTACACCTCTGAAAGTTATATAAACTGCCAAGGAATGGATTATGAAAGGTTTACAGAGCATGCACCCACTTTTGCCCATCATCTGGCAATGGAGTTGGAAAGGATGTATCGTACGCTGGGAGGTCATCCAGGTCAAGCCCCACATTGAGCAGATAATCCAATAATTGACAACAAAAGTGGAAAGTGGGGCATGTTGTGAGATGTTAAGAGTTGTATCTTTTATTTTGATTTAAGTGTGCGTGTTTTAAACCATTTTATTATAAAGTTTTCAAATGTAATGTCTGTTCATCTTTGTATAATGAATAAAAGTGTTTGCCTCATGACCGAACTACGCAAGGTCTGATTCATGCGGGAGCATGATACGTAGGCAATCTCTATAATATTCGACTACCACAATAAAATATATATAAGGAAATAAATAAAATAAGGGTGAACAACAATAAAAGACCAAGAAAAGCTGGGATGACGCAAGCAGCCGAGCAAATGCATAATAGAAAGGGGATATTTGTCTAGGAGCATTGCATCTCAACGTGTAATTATATATGTGTTAAACTCTCAAAACTAACAAGTTTGCTCATTTCCAGAATTCAAGCAGTTAGTTTCTCTAAAGAGTATACTGGCATATTATCATTATCACACGAGATCAAAAGGACCAATACCCGAAAGTATGTCTATCCCAGATGTTGACACAGGTATTGAGCTAGAGGAGATGGATGTCGGGAAAATGAAAGAAGAGATGTTTAAACTCAAGCAGCAAATGGCTGAAATGTACCAGGCCTGGTCTACAGTGCAGTTACCCCCATCTTACCCAACTAACCCTGCTTCATCAACGGCCCAAACTCAGGATATTCTTACCACTGAATTATCCCCAAATTTCCCCATTTACCAACACTACCGAGGCACCACCTCTCAGACACCGCAGTCTCCCCCTCCCAAACCAGTTCCATACTTTCCGCCACCTTTAACTCCTGTCTTTGTGGCACCTCCCACAGCTACACTCCACAAATCTCCTAGTGAGCCTACATTCCAGGCCCAGGACAACCAATATTACCCCCGGAGCCCACCCTCAAAGCCTCCGAAATCCATTCAACTACTCCTCGTTTTGACCTCCCAACCGAAAGTGACAAGCCAGCCAAAAATGTTGTACAAGAAGAGATGTTCAGGAAGGTCAAAAGTCTAGAACAATCGTTCCGAGACATGCGAGGGTTAGGTGGGCAAGTCAGTGTAGCATACAAGGATTTGTGTTTGTTCCCAAATGTACAATTACCAGTTGGCTTCAAGATGCCTAAATTTGATCTCTACAATGGGCACGGCGACCCAGTAGCCCACTTAAGGGGTTTCTGCAGCAAGATGCGAGGAGCTGGGGGAAAGGACGAATTATTGATGGCTTACTTCAGTCAAAGTTTAAGTGGATCAGCTTTGGAGTGGTATACACGCCAAGACCATGGGAGATGGTACACCTGGGATGACCTGGCACAGGCATTCGCATACCATTTCCAATACAATCTGGAAATCATCCCAGATCGACTATCTTTGACAAAATTTGAGAAGAAACACAATGAAAGTTTCAGAGAGTATGGCTTCCGGTGGAGAGAACAGGCAGCAAGAGTGGATCCTCCTATGAAGGAGAGTGAAATGGTAGACTACTTCCTCCAAGCCTTGGAACCAACTTACTATGCCCATTTGGTTTCAGCGGTAGGGAAATCATTCAACGAAGTAGTGAAGATGGGAGGTATGGTGGAAGAAGGCCTCAAGACAAATAAAATTATGAGCTATTCAGCAATTAAGGCAACTACTCAAGCTATTCAAGGCGGGGTAGGAGGAATCGGAAGAAAGAAGAGAGAGGAAGCAGCGGTAGTTGATTCAGGAATTTGGTCAGGACCCAGAGGTTCACAGCCTTACTATAATCAACAACGACCTCGCCAATCAACTTACCACCACAATTCATCCCAACACTACTATCACCCTTCGGAGCCTCATTTTTCCATTAACCATGCACAAGCATACAATCAGCCACCTGTTCACGCTAATTGGCGTGCTCCTGCCATACCAGGTACTTACCCACGAGCCTATCCCGGACCAGGTTTCAGGCCTAGGCCAGCATTCAGGGGAGAAAGGGAACAGAAAAAGAAAACCTACACTCCATTGGGAGAGTCTTACACTAGTCTGTTCCACAGGCTGAGACAGCTGGACATGCTAAGACCAATACAATCCAAGCTACCCAATCCTCCTCCAAAGAATCTGGACTACACCATTAGCTGTGAGTATTGCTCCGGTACACCAGGCCATAATACAGAGAAATGCAATACAAGAACTGATTGATACTAATAAAATCGAGGTCCAAACCCCTGAAGCTCCCAATATCAACAGAAATCCAATGCCAGCCCATCAGGAGGCCAATATGATAGAAATCATACAAGCTGATGGGGAGACAAAGAAGCCGTCACGAACTATCATGATGATCAGGTCTCATGAAGCCAAGCCAGATAAGCAGTTAACAGAGGAGAAGCCGGTACCTAAGCAGAACAGAAATGGTGATGAACCATCTGTGGTAGTCGAAAAGGGGTCTCCGAGCAAAGTTGACACAAAGCAAGAAAGGCCGAAAGTGATAGTACCAGGGGTTGCCAGTAAACCCATTGTAGTCGTGGAAGGAGCCCGTGTAGATCGGGTTATTATCAAACCTGTAACCCAGCTACCAGTGATCAACAACAAAGCTATTCCATGGAACTATGAACGGGTGACTGTAATGTACAAGGGAAAAGAAGTCAAGGAAGAAGTATGTGAGGTGCAAGGCTTGACTCGTTCGGGAAGATGTTTTACGCCCGAAGAGTTAAGAAAAACTAAAAATAATCCAACACCAATAAAGAGAGCTGTGACGGAAGAAGAAGCGGAAGAGTTTTTAAGAAAAATGAAACTCCATGACTATTCTGTTGTGGATCAATTGAAGAAGACGCCCGCTCAAATTTCATTGTTGTCATTACTGATCCATTCAGAGGAGCACCGTCTGGCTTTGATGAAAATCCTGAATGAGGCTCATGTTCCTGAAAAAATCTCTGTAAATCATTTGGGAAGAATAGCCAACAGAATCTTTGAGGCAAACAGAATTACATTTTCTGATGATGAATTGCCTGTGGAAGGTACTGAGCATAACAGAGCTCTTTACCTCACCGTGAAATGTGAAAACTCCGTAGTAACCCGGGTATTGGTTGACAACGGGTCAAGTGCAAACATCTGCCCTCTCTCCACTTTAAGCAAATTGAAAATCAAAGAGGAGAGGATCCAGAAGAATAGTATTTGCGTACGGGGGTTTGACGGTGGAAGCAGAGATTCATTTGGCGACATAGTGTTGGAACTAACAATAGGGCCAGTTGAATTCACAATGGAGTTTCAAGTACTGGACATAACTGTTTCTTATAATTTGTTGTTGGGTCGACCATGGATCCATGCTGCTAAAGCAGTTCCGTCAACACTACACCAGGCGGTCAAGTTTGAATGGGATCATCAAGAAATAGTTGTGCATGGGGAAGAAAGTTCAAATGCTCACAGCAGTGCCATTGTACCGGTCGAGGGAACAGAAAATGACCAGGGACCATGGGTATACCAAGTGTCCGACACAGTGTCGGTAGAGAAAATTCCAGAGGGGAAGTACCTTCCGAATCCAAAGATAACCTCTGCATCAGTCATGGTAGCCTATGAAATGTTAAAAAATGGTTTTATACTCGGCAAAGGTTTAGGCTCGTCTTTGCAAGAAATTATAGAACCAGTATCTCTCCCCGAGAACTGGGGAACATTCGGTTTGGGGTTGATACCCACTGTCAACGACGTGAAAAAGGCCAGAAAGCTGAAACAAAAGGCATGGGTTCTTCCAAAACCAGTCCCACATCTATCAAAGTCTTTTGTCAAGACCGGTGCTAAAAATCGCCCGATAACAACAATTCCTAAATCCCTGGTCAATCCTGAGGAAGAATTAATTGAAAGATTCGAGAAATTGTTTGACGATGTGAATATGGTGGAAAGCGGGGAAGGTTGTAGCAACGCAGAAGTTCAATTCGTTGGGCCAGAAACAAAGCTTAATAATTGGAAAGCCACTCCTCTCCCCATTCGAAAGGAGTCTTGGTAGTTTATTTTGATTTTCTTTCAGTTTGTTTGGGTTACCTCAGGGTTGTAATCCCAATGCTTATCTTACAGTTTGTTTGAAGTGTGCAAACCTTGTTATCTTTCAGCATCCAATAAAATACAGTTTCCTTTATCATTCCTGATAGTTTTCTTTTTCCCTTTCTTCTTTTTCTGTACAGTTCTTTTTACGTTGGCTCTAGTGATATGGCATGCATGAGGAATTCTCAGCCCAGTCTTAAAAATCAATCTGGTTCCGAAGTAATAAGTCAAGAAATATATTGTGATTATGAATCAGAATATGATGAAGATGAGGTTTTTGAGGAGATTAGTAAAGAGTTAATTCACTTTGAGGAAAAAACCAAACCTAACTTGAGTGATACCGAGGACATCAATATAGGGGACACGAGTAATATCCGGGAAACTAAAATAAGTGTCCATCTCGAACCAAAGATCCGAGAAGAGTTAATTAAAGCACTCATAGAATTCAAAGATGTTTTTGCATGGTCATATGACGACATGCCGGGCCTGAGCACTGATTTAGTGGTTCACAAATTGCCCACCGATCCAACGGTGCCTCCTGTCAAGCAGAGGCTGAGAAAATTCAAGCCTGATATGAGTGTGAGAATTAAGGAAGAAATCACCAAACAGTTGGAAGCAAAGGTCATTCGAGTCACTCGATATCCTGTTTGGTTAGCTAATATCGTTCCTGTGCCAAAGAAAGACGGCAAAATTAGAGTATGCGTCGACTACCGCAATCTCAACAAAGCAAGTCCGAAGGATAATTTCCCATTACCCAATATCCATATTTTGATCGATAATTGTGCCAAGCATGATATAGGGTCTTTCGTGGATTGTTATGCCGGGTATCATCAAATTCTAATGGATGAAGAAGATGCAGAAAAGACGGCATTCATCACACCATGGGGAACTTATTGCTACCGGGTAATGCCATTCGGTTTGAAGAACGCCGGAGCAACCTACATGAGAGCGATGACCACAGTGTTTCATGATATGATACACAAGGAGATTGAGGTATACGTGGACGATGTGATCATAAAATCAAAGCATCAGGCCGACCACGTTGGGGATTTGAGGAAATTCTTCTTAAGACTTCGCAGGTACAACCTCAAGCTTAACCCTGCCAAATGCGCATTTGGAGTTCCATCTGGAAAGTTGCTGGGATTCATAGTCAGTCGGCGAGGCATCGAGCTAGACCCATCAAAAATCAAAGCCATCCAAGAATTGCCACCTCCAAGGAACAAAACTGAAGTAATGAGTTTGTTGGGAAGGCTGAATTACATCAGTAGGTTTATTGCTCAGCTTACGACAACCTGTGAGCCTATTTTCAAATTGTTGAAAAAGGATGCTGCGGTCAAATGGACCGATGAGTGTCAGGAGGCGTTTGATAAGATAAAAGGATACCTGTCAAACCCACCCGTGTTAGTCCCGCCAGAGCCAGGAAGACCTCTGATTCTTTACTTGACGGTCTTGAAAAATTCATTTGGTTGTGTATTGGGGCAACATGACCTCACCGGCAGAAAGGAACAGGCCATCTACTACCTTAGCAAGAAATTCACAGCTTATGAGATTAAGTATACTCATCTGGAGAAGACATGTTGCGCCCTGACCTGGGTAGCTCAAAAATTGAAACACTATTTGTCTTCTTACACTACTTACCTTATTTCGGGTTTGGATCCGTTGAAATATATTTTTCAAAAGCCTATGCCAATAGGGAGACTTGCAAAGTGGCAAATATTGCTCACAGAATTTGACATCATCTATGTGACTCGGACTGCAATGAAAGCCCAAGCACTAGCTGATCATTTAGCTGAAAACCTGGTCGACGAGGAGTACGAGCCGTTGAAAACCTATTTTCCCGATGAAGAAATAATGCATATCGATGAGATCGAGCAAATTGAAAAACCTGGCTGGAAACTTTTCTTCGATGGGGCTGCTAACATGAAAGGAGTCGGGATAGGAGCTGTAATCATTTCTGAAACAGGGCATCACTATCCTGTTGCGGCTCAACTGCGATTTTATTGCACCAATAATATGGCTGAATATGAAGCCTGTATTTTGGGGTTAAGGCTAGCCGCAGACATGGGTATCCAAGAAATCTTACTCATGGGAGATTCGGATCTTCTGGTACATCAAATTCAAGGAGAATTGGAAACTCGATACTTGAAGCTCATACCATACCGACAATGTCTACATGATCTTTGTCAGCGGTTTCAATCAGTGGAGTTCTGGCATATTCCAAGGATCCATAATGAGGTCGCCGATGCATTGGCTACATTGGCATCAATGTTGTACCATCCAGACAAAGCTTATGTGGATCCACTACATATTCAAGTCCACAATCAGCACGCTTATTGCAATATGGTTGAAGAAGAATTTGATGGTGAACCATGGTTCCACGACATCAAAGAGTATATCAGGATGGGGATATATCCCGCACAAGCCACATGAGATCAAAAGAGGACCATTAGGCGATTGGCAAATGGATTCTTCTTAAGCGGAGGAGTTTTGTATAAAAGAACACCAGATCTTGGATTATTAAGATACATAGATGCCAGACAAGCTACGGCTGTCATGTTTGAAGTACATTCAGGAGTTTGCGGACCCCACATGAGCGGATATGTACTGGCAAAGAAAATCCTCCGAGCTGGTTATTATTGGCTTACCATGGAGCGAGATTGTATCAGTTTTGTGCGCAAGTGTCATCAATGCCAGATACACAGAGATTTGATTCATTCTCCACCAGCCGAGTTG
Organism: Nicotiana tabacum; assembly: GCF_000715075.1. NCBI lineage: Eukaryota > Viridiplantae > Streptophyta > Magnoliopsida > Solanales > Solanaceae > Nicotiana > Nicotiana tabacum. The sequence goes on from NC_134097.1 coordinate 61,205,251, forward strand.
CACACAATGTCGGCACCATGGCCCTTCGTTGCCTGGGGCATGGATGTGATTGGACCAATTGAGCCGGCAGCATCCAATGGGCACAAGTTCATTCTGGTAGCCATTGATTATTTTAACAAATGGGTTGAGGCCAAGACATTCAAATCAGTGACCAAGAAAGCTGTGGTCGATTTTGTCCACTCAAATATCATATGTCGATTCGGAATCCCAAAAGTGATCATCACAGATAACAGTGCTAATCTTAACAGTAACTTAATGAAGGAAGTATGTCAACAGTTTAAGATTACACATCGCAACTCTACCCCATATCGGCCCAAGGCAAATGGAGCAGTCGAGGCAGCCAACAAAAACATAAAGAAGATACTTCGGAAAATGGTAGAAGGTTCAAGACAATGGCATGAAAAACTACCATTTGCATTATTGGGATATCGCACTACTGTTCGCACTTCAGTAGGAGCAACTCCTTATTTGTTGGTATATGGCACTGAAGCAGTAATTCCTGCAGAAGTTGAGATTCCTTCCCTTCGGATCATCGCCGAAGCAAAGATTGATGATGATGAATGGGTCAAAACCCGTCTGGAACAGTTAAACTTGATTGATGAAAAACGATTGGCCGCAGTATGTCATGGCCAATTGTATCAAAGAAGAATAGCAAGAGCATACAACAAAAAAGTGCGTCCACGGAAGTTTGAAGTGGGTCAGCATGTGCTGAAACGTATTCTTCCACATCAGGTTGAGGCAAAGGGCAAATTTGCCCCGAATTGGCAAGGACCATTCATTGTGACCAGAGTATTATCGAATGGTGCACTATGCTTAACAGATATTGAAGGCAAATGCATAGACATGGCGATCAATTCTGACGCGGTAAAGAGATATTATGCATAACTTTTTGAATGTTTGTATTTAGCATTATTTCGAAGATTGGAATGACAAAGGCAATTTATTCTGTTATCCAAACACTATACCCTTTGCTTCCCCTTTTGAGCCATATTTGTTTCTTTCTTACCCTCTCTTGGAATCAATGAAAATCAAATATGAAATAATAATAATATAAAAAAAATCACTATTATTTAGTGAACTACGTTTGACCTGATTCCTCAAAGAAGGATACGTAGGCGCCTCACGGCTCGGTCATAGGGTGCACAATATACATAATGTGCACAAAAAGAAACATCAAGAGACCCCAATCAAGAAACTGGGGCAAAGAATTGTATTGGAAATAAGAAAAAGATTCCAAGAGTTGTAATTTTAAACATATACCAAAACTGTTTAGCTTTTGATACCTTTCCATTTCCAACCACATACCAAAAAGACCTTTCGATCAATCTTAGAAAAATGCTGAGTCAAGCAAATGAAGATGGTTCATAACACTCTGGTACAGACAAGAAAAGAAAGTAAAAATGAGAGAGTCTTATAGGTGAAAACCCACACGGGCACCATAAAATGACATAAGTTAAAAGAAAGTAAAAATGAGAGAGTCTTATCGGTGAAAACCCACACGGGCACCATAAGATGACATAAGTTGAGAGAAAGTAAAATGAGAGAGTCTTATTGGTGAAAACCTTCGCAGGCACCATAAGGCGAAAAGGAAGTAAGAAATGAACAAATGAGGAAGGTTTGTCGGTGAAAACTCTTTGAGATATTGCAAGTCAAACAGGTCTGTAAAATGAAAAGTGAAGTTGGGTTATGGAAATTTTGGGGAAAACAAAAATGAGACAATTGAAAGGAGATTGATTAAAAGACTGGGTTGATTAATCCAAATTGCATGCCATGATCATTGGCGCCGGTAACTCCAATCAGATAAGTCCTTTATTCCTTCTCCAACAATTACCCAAATTTGGATTTTTCTTTTCATTCTAGATTGTCGAAATCATCATGTTTTCGTCACTAATAATCTTACTCTTCTAAAGCTTTTGAGATGAGTTTTGTACCAAACAAATAGGAAAGAATGTCAAGGTATACTACCAAGATTCAAGGTTGCATAGGACAAAAATACGGCCATGATGGGCAAGAGGGGCAAAAACAACATTGGTGTCAGGAAAAACCCGATGAAGAAATTAAGAAGAAATCAGGCGTCCACCTGGAGAATGAGGATAAAGAAAAAGAAGAAGTCAGGCGTCCACCTCGAGAATGAGGATGAAAAGAAGAAGTCAGGCGTCCACATGGAGAATGAGGATGAAGAAAATAAGAAGAAATCAGGTGTCCACCTGGAGAATGAGGATGAAGAAATTAAGAAGAAATCAGGCGTCCACCTGGAGAATGAGGATGAAAAGAAGAAGTCAGGCGTCCACCTGGAGAATGAGGATGAAGAAATTAAGAAGAAATCAGGCGTCCACCTGGAGAATGAGGATGAAAAATTTAAGAAGAAATCAGGCGTCCACCTGGAGAATGAGGATAAAGAATTGAAGAAGAAGTCAGGCGTCCACCAGGAGAATGAGGATGAAAAATTTAAGAAGAAGTCAGGCGTCCACCTGGAGAATGAGGATGAAAAGAAGAAGTCAGACGTCCACCTGGAGAATGAGGATGAAGAAATTAAGAAGAAATCATGCGTCCACCTGGAGAATGAGGATGAAAAATTTAAGAAGAAATCAGGCGTCCACCTGGAGAATGAAGATGAAAAAGAAGAAGTTAGGCGTCCACCTGGAGAATGAGGATGAAGAAATTAAAGAAGAAATCAGGCGTCCACCTGGAGAATGAGGATGAAAAATTTAAGAAGAAGTCAGGCGTCCACCTGGAGAATGAGGATGAAAAGAAGAAGTCAGGCGTCCACCTGGAGAATGAGGATGAAGAAATTAAGAAGAAATCAGGCGTCCACCTGGAGAATGAGGATGAAGAAATTAAGAAGAAATCAGGCGTCCACCTGGAGAATGAGGATAAAGAAAAAGAAGAAGTCAGGCATCCACCTGGAGAATGAGGATGAAAAGAAGAAGTCAGGCATCCACCTGGAGAATGAGGATGAAGAAATTAAGAAGAAATCAGGCGTCCACCTGGAGAATGAGGATGAAGAAATTAAGAAGAAATCAGGCGTCCACCTGGAGAATGAGGATGAAAAGAAGAAGTCAGGCGTCCACCTGGAGAATGAGGATGAAAAGAAGAAGTCAGGCATCTACCTGGAGAATGAGGATGAAGAAATTAAGAAGAAATCAGGCGTCCACCTGGAGAATGAGGATGAAAAATTTAAGAAGAAATCAGGCGTCCACCTGGAGAATGAGGATGAAGAAATTGAAGAAGAAGTCAGGCATCCACCAGGAGAATGAGGATGAAAAATTTAAGAAGAAGTCAGGCGTCCACCTGGAGAATGAGGATGAAAAAGAAGAAGTCAGGCGTCCACCTGGAGAATGAGGATGAAGAAATTAAGAAGAAATCAGGCGTCCACCTGGAGAATGAGGATGAAGAATAGAAGAAGTCAGGCGTCCACCTGGAGAATGAGGATGAAGAAATTAAGAAGAAATCAGGCGTCCACCTGGAGAATGAGGATGAAGAATTGAAGAAATCAGGCATCCACCTGGAGAATGAGGATGAATAATTTAAGAAGAAATCAGGCGTCCACCTGGAGAATGAGGATGAAGAATTGAAGAAATCAGGCGTCCACCTGGAGAATGAGGATGAAAATTTTAAGAGGAAATTAGGCATCCACCTGGAGAACAAGGACAAAGAAAGGAGGAAATCAGGCGTCCACCTGGAGAACAAGGACAAAGGAAGGATGAAAAAGAAAGCAGAAGTCAGGCGCCCACATGGAGAATAAGGGAATACAACTGAAGCAGCAGAAATCACGCGTCCACCTGGAGAACAAGGGAATATAATTAAAGCATTGAAGTCAAAGGCCCGCCCATATAAGACAGGAGCACACTTAGAGTCAATAAAGCAGAGGAGTCCAACAAAGTCCCCAGCAGGAAACAACAAGAGTCCCAAACAGAGAAAGAAAATACGGGACACAATGAAAGGGAATGCGGAACAAGCCAAATGCCCAAGAGTCACCAAGATATCAAGACAACAAGAAACGCAAGGGCATGATCTAGATAAGATTTTATAATTCATGTACCATAATCTAGTTTAGCTTTTGTATTACGTTTGAAGCAAGGTGTAATAAGGAGGTCAGCAAGCAGTAAAAGCAGCATGAAACAGCAGTAACATCACAGTCCCATGGTAGTCCCAGCTACCCAAAACTTCCCGAACTATATTGACCTGATTCCATTATAGCCAAGGATATGTAGGAAACCTTTGAAGTAGAGGTTCGGTCAAATCTTTCAAAAAATGCTTCCCATAGAGTATTTGAACAAGCAAAAATCGCTCGTATCCGCTCACTTTATCTTTGCACGAAAAACTCTTCGAGTTTCCGCACAAAGAGGGGCAGCTGTGAGCACGTGATTTTTGCTTCACGAAAACTACTCCAAAATAAATCAAAAATAAAATAAATCTCTTTTAATGTGCAATTTTTAGAATTTGTGTGGTGTTTGTAAATTATTTGTGTTGTCCGTAAATGTTTGCTTTGTTATAATTAAACAAAATAAAAATAAAAATATATGTTTCTTGCATATCTAGGATTTAATTATGCATTTAATAATTGATTTAAAAATAAAATCACAAGATACGCATTGGTTCTATTTTAAATATTTCACTGTGTGATTAATGTTTTGTCTATGTGTTAATAGTTGTTAAAAGTAATCAGTATTTTTGTAATGATAATTTTGTTTTTAATAATTTTAATTAGGATTTTAGTAATTAAAAAATAAAATTGGAAATTGAAAAGAGTTGATTAAAATGTAAAAAAACGGACTGGGCCATTTATTTGACAAAAATTCAGGCCCAAAACAATACATTTTAACCCAGCCCAAGTCAGTCAACCCGAAGACCATCAAACGACGTAGTATAGGGCAAATACTACGCCGTTTGATGATGCCCGGCCATTTAATTTCAAATGCAAACCATACGGCGTCGTATGGTTGCAATAGATCGGGGCCGTTCATTACTTTTGATCCAAGGGCTCCCAGGATTTTGACCTAACCCGTGATCCTTACCCGATCCAGTACCCGGGCCGACCCATTCCCCAACTAAACCAAAACGACGCCGTTCATGTAAGCATATAGATCCTGGCCATCCATTCTGCCTGATCTAACGGCCAGTATCAATCCACCTTCCCCCTATATAAACCCCAAATCCTTACCCCGGCCCCCCTAACTAAACACCCCCCTCCTCTCCTGTTCATCATCGTCCTCAAACACACCCCTAACCCTAGCCGCCCTAGCATCCCATCACCTGAAACCCGGCGGCAACAACGCCGAAGGTCACCACCTTAACACCCCAGACTCCTCACAACCTCCTCTTCACGGATCTGGCCTTAGTTTCTTTCGAATTAGACCCCAACTCTTCGAATATTAAATCGAAGGTTGGTCTGAAAACTCAACCCTTTCCAATGGCTTCCAAAATAACACCACAGCTTCCCCTAGATACCCTAGCTATGGATCTAGTGTTGGTTTGGTTCGAATCCCCTCAAAACTCTTCGAATCTTCTTTTGAAGGTTCGAATCAAAAATGAACTCACTCAGATTCCTTCCAAATTAACACCAAATGACCCCTAGGCTTCCCTCACCCTTGTGTCATCTTTAGTTCCGTTCGAATCTGCCCAGAAGTGTTCGGATTTAAGATCCAAAATATGAAACCCTAAAAATTTTCCAATCTTGGAATTTTTTTTCAATTCAAACGAGTGATTGAGGTTTAATCGACCTTAGTCGAAGTATTTTCAGTTGAAAATACTTCGACTAAGGTCTGTTTGATTTCAAAAGTCCGAATCCAAGTTGAGTTTGAGTCCGGTTGAATTTGAAGAAGTAAAGGTATTTTCCCAATTTTTCTTTTTTTTGTTCCTACGTATGTATAGTTGTTTGTTTTAATAACCTGTATTTTTTCATATTTTTGTTTATTTCTGTGATTCTGTCTCCTACCCGTCTACTTGATCAAAATGTGAATTGTTTCTATTGGTTATGATTATTTACAATGTGTGTAATCGACTCGATTAAGCTCGTCGATTAGTTGTGTTATAAATCCTGTTCCTGAAAATGTTGATTGAAACAACCTATTTTGGATGGATTATTTTGTTGTAATCAGTTGTTTCGTATTTGATAGTCAGTTGATTAATACTCGTTCGTGAATCAATAAGTCTGTCAAAATAAATGTTGTGTATATGGTGTTTCCTGAACTTTAAGTTTCAGGGCATTGTCAGTATATTGACAATGCTCCTGTATTTGTTTAGTTTTAGTCCAATGTTGAAATTCAGCTTGATTGATATGCTGAATTCAATATAATGTTGTTGTGATGTTAGGTTTAAATTCAATTTCACAATTGTTGGATAGATACAACTGTGTTAGGAAGATAATTGGGATTGATTCTAGTTGTTTAAAATCAGAAGGATAATTAAGCCTGGACAGATTTTAAAATCTGTTTTGTATCAGATTCTGAATTTAAGTTTAAAGGCAGTAATAACAGTAATTGTAGTAGTATTTCTGGGATAAAACAGTGAGGGTAATATGATAATAACAGTGGGCTGAAAGTGGAATGTTAATGGCTTTTAATTTAAAGGGATAATGGGAAACAAAAGGTAATGGAATGCTGGAAATCAGGAAAAGGGTCACTTAATGGGATTTAAAGTTTTAAAAGCAGATTTTGGGGTATGATTTTCTGATTTTAAAAGAAAGTAGGGGTACAGGCAGATCTTTATAAATACAGGGACAGACATTAGAAGAAGGGATCTGATTTTTAAGGCATTAGGGAATACACACAAAGATACATATACACAGAGAGATACACAGAGGAAAGGATAGAAATTAGGAAACGAAACACATACTAATCAGAAACAACAATCTGAAAAGAAAGAAGAAAACAAAAAGAAACAGAAGAATGAGAACACACACACACACACACACACACAATCTGAAACAGATATAGAAAAAGGAAAGAAAAACCCGAAACATATTTTTCCTGGAATCTGTCCGTGTTTGTTTATTGATACTGTGTGGTTTAAATCTGAAATTTTTTCTCAAATCTCTGTTACTATTGGTCTGGTTTCACGGGACTCGTTGATTGTGCTCAAAATCAGCTGCGTTATTTGGCATTTTCTGCCTATTTTGTTGCTGCCATTACTGCTGAAATTCACTTCTTCTTCCCTCGTTTCCAGGTACATATCTGTAAACTCCTGTCATGAAAGGCTTCAATGTGACAAATAAATGAAGCTCGAATTGTAATTCTGTTTTCTATTCATTTAAGTTTGTTAGTTTAAATTTCAGCTTTGTTTCATATTAATTAACTAGTAGTGAGTTCGACACGATGACTATAAGTTAATTGTCTTATTTTGAAATTCGTATAAAAGTTTTGTAATAAGTGTTATCCATTTTTAAATCTCATTAGTGTACTTGAATTGTCAAAATAGGGAACATGGCAGAAAGATGGCCATTATTTAAACTTTATGGTATTATTAGTTAAGTACAACATAATATAGAAATATCAAGGAAAAAATACATTATTGGTTTATTTTGTTAGTTTTTTTTAGTTGTTGTTTAAAGCTAGGTGATGTTGGTTGCATTTTGTTATATTATGGCATAACAATGGTTATGTTTACAATCAATAGTTGAAAGTTGCATTAGTAAAATCCGTTATGTTCACAAGGTCAAAATATGGCGAATAATGTTGTATGCAATATCATTTTATTAAGTCAACAGGTAGATTTGTTCTCTTTCTTAATAACAAAGGGCCTAGGAATTTTACAATGCGAAAGTTAGCGTTTTCCAATAGTTCGCATAGGTTGAGAATAGAAATCGTTTCGATTATGTATATCCCAAACTCAATCATAAGCAGAATTAACTAAAATAATCATGCATATCGGATTAAGAACAAGCGATATAGAAGTAGATTAGAGTTATAACGTGTAACAATTTTAAGAGTGCAAAAATAGCATTCGTTGCAAAAAAGAATAATGAGAATTCTTCGAAAATATCATTTCCATTCAAGAATTGATTTTTTTTAGTTTCATACGCTATTCACATTTTTAGTATACATATATTGTATTTACTAAAAAATAGTGTTAATCATATGTTTATTCTTTTCTTTGGATTTGAATAGCTTGGAGGAATATAATTCATACGCGAAAAAATATAATTCGCAATAAACATTTAATAAATTGTGAATTCTTTTCAAGAATTTAAGGGTATATTAAATGGAGATTTTTCATGATCTTTACATAAAATGTATAGATATAATAAAAAATTTGTGGAAAATCTATACTACCATTAAGAATATTTTGCGTAATTAGGGATGCGTTCGCGTACCCTGATTATATTTCTAAAAGCAATTCGAATTATGCGTTCGCGCAACTTCGAGTGAACATTTTAATAAAAGGGATTTCTCCGAGGATGTTAAAATAATTTCATATAACCCGAGATGTGCAGTTCATTGTTTAAATACAAGGGTGACGATGTTCTTAATTTTATTTTAAATTTTGAACATATGATTTTTAATAAAAACTATAATATGGTCAATTTTATTGTGTACACGTATGCGTGACACAATTCTTTATATCTATAAAAATGTATAATACGAATATACGTACGCGTAATTCGTTTATGGTAAACAATAAACATAAGCGGTAACAAAATCATGCAATAAAAATGTAAAATCAAGATAAGCCAAGAATAAAAATAGTTAAGCGACCGTGCTAGAACCACGGAATTCGGAAATGCCTAACACCTTCTTCCGGATTAACAGAATTCCTTACTCAGGATTTCTGGTTTGCAGAATAACAAACAGAGTCATATTCTCCTCGATTCAGGGATTAAAACTGGTGACTTGGGACGCCTTAAAATTCCCAGATGGCGACTCTGAAACAAATAAACAAATCCCGTTTCGACTGTCCTTTAATTGGAGAAAACTCCTTTGCACCCTCGCGGGGGCGGAAAAAGGAGGTGGGACACTCACCATGAGGCTACGACACTGAGCCTTGCCGAAGGCCGAAGCAACATACGATAGCGTACCGCCTTCAGAAGGTGACTGATCAACCGAATCGCTTCTCCTCAACCGTTGAGAAGGAGTCACCTCATTGCAAGCCCTTTTGCACCCCGGAGCATCTTTTCGTTTGTCATCACTCCTCGATCCCGAGGCTAGCAATCTCTCTTCCTCCCCCGGAGGACACGGCCTCATTTCAAAAGAACCCCCGGCATCTGCGACAGTTGAGTTAAATAAGTTGGCAAGAAAAGCGCTATTTTCTAGGAAGCAAAGCACTTGACACCTACCACGATGCTTTGCCTCCAATCTCCCTTTGGAGAGATCTCGCCACCGTCACCTATCATAAATCGAGCAAGCTGCTAGCTTATGAGACCACCGGCTAAATGGGGGACCTCGTTTGGCGACCAATGAGTTGCTACAAATATGGAATGGAAAGATATCATTACGGATCCTGCCTCCGGTCAAAACGATGATAGTTTAGATGAGACACTTACGTGTGAATTTTCATTTCTCAGGAAATGGAAAAAATTCTCTAGGAATGATATCGATTGTTCAAATCTGAACGAACCGATTCATCCATTCATGGTCCTCGCCCTCATCGCTACCGACGACAAGAGCTCTAGTGGATCGATGCTGAATAGCAATCAAACCCCGGTAATGTAGTGGCCAATATAACCTCACGAGATGACTAAGGGTAAACTCTCCCGGCCTTATTAGCAAAATATCTCATTGCCGTTACTATTTTCAAATGAAGGGATGAGCCTGCACTAGTGTAACTTGATATCTCCGACAGAAATCAAGCACGACCCGGTCGGGGGAACCAAAAACATGCATGTATACGCTCAAAAACCCCTCAACGTATGTCATGACACTCTCCTCAGGAGAAGGTACTTGTAATACCGCGCCTTCTCCCCATCCGCAGTATTTTCTTATCATTTTGAGGTTTTCCTCTCCCACTAATGAGATGATCCTGGACACATTCTCCCGGTGACCCGGAACATTGGGAGGCCTCCCTAGCTTGACGGTTCTCCTCGAGGCAGGGCACCCCAAGGCTCGCTCACCGGGCATCGGTAGTGAGTCGCTATCACCAACCAAATGCGGAGCACAAGAAGAACTCCCCTATCCACAACGGTGGGATGTCGACGTAGTAGTCATGGATATGATGGAATAGGAGGAGAAAGATGTGGATCTGAGAATTTTTTTTGAATTGAAGCAACAGAAGAACTAGCACGAACGCCAGACTCTGTGGAAGGGATAATCTATCCAAGCAGCAGAATCACCATTGGAAAGGTAAGTGAATAAATATATAGGGGCAAGACAACAACTGCCCGCCTACCCAAAAGGCCTATTAATTCTGGTTGCATTAAAATCGCCCTCTCCTAGGGAAATGTACTAAAAGAATCACCCTGAGGCCCACTTTTACCGGATCAAACAAATGTTGCTACCCCGCAGAAGTCAAAAACTGTGAGGCCTCAGGGGTTCCCCGATGTCGCCATCACCAGTCCGATAGGAGCTATCGATTTAATCCCAGGGCAAGGCCCAGTTTGAGGGTCCCGGTTGCTCCAAGAATGGATTTTGAAATATTAATGTCAAAGGTCGAAAGTTAATCTGCGAAAGCACAGGAACAAAAAAGGAAAGACTGAAAAAACCAAAAGGAGGAAAGTCCCTCTTTTTTACATTGCCAAAAACATATCAACAAAGGACATCTTTATAAAATCCATCCCCCGGGGGCTGCGTAGAAAAGGAAAAAGGAGGGGATACAAAAATGACTTGAGGACTACTCCTCATCACTACTATCTTCGCCCTCATCGGGGGCAATTAAAAGTGCTAGTTCTCTTTCCAATTTGTGGGATTCCTCGAGATTAGCTGACAAGTCAACACCTCTAGCTCTGATTTCCTCCAAGGTCTCCCTCCTCGCGTCCGTCTTAGCATGATTAATAGCTCGAGCTTGCTTCTACTAAGCTACTATAGATACGTCACGAGCTATTTTATGCGTCGTGGCTACATCCTCCAGATAAGTGGCAGCGTTTTGTTCAACCTCGGACTTGGCCGCGGCCAAGACAACAACTTCCTTGCGAGCATCCTTGAGAAGACCCTGGGATGTCGCCACCCCAGTCGCTACTTCATTCCGCTCCCTCAGCCCAAAGATCTCTGTGTTCAGTTGGCTAATCAGTGAACTATTTTGCTTGACCTACAAAATAAAGATGAGCCAATTTATGTCAGAATACGGGAGCAAAGGTCTAGTACAAGTAGGGCGAAATACCTGCATAACAAGGTCAGCCTTTTTCCGGAGTGCTCTCTCCAGAGCATCTCGGAGCCCTCCTAATTCCTTCTCTCCTCGGGAAGAATGAGCCTCCAAATCCTGCAGCATCGAGGTAAGCTTCTTACACTCTTTGTCATAGTAAGAATGCTCCTCGCGGAGCAGAAAGAGGGCATGATCATGCATATCCTTGCACTGCGACATAGCGGAAGAGTTAGGAAAATGAAGCCGGTTTTCTCCATGTGTATACTTACACATTTACTTTTGGGTCCGGCTGATCCTTCTAAATCCACTCCCCCGAAGATAGATTGGTTACTCTCGACTTTTGCAATAAATACCAGGTGATCCTTGATCAAATCTATCCCTCTTTTTGGAGAATAATCTTGATGCTCCGCCATTTCACTGATAAGGTTGTGGGTGAGACCTTTACCCTCAACCATTTGATTAGGATGTACAGCCCCTTGTTCTATCCATGCTTGATTAGGCTTCGTCACCGATCCAAAAAATCATTTTTCTTGAGCACCGACGAGGACAAAGATCGAGGATGGATGAGTAGGTTTGTCCGGGTTAGAACTCAGACATCATTCCGGCCGGGAGGATGCCTTTCCCGGGGAGGTGGAACATACGACGTAAGCATTTTTTCCTTCGGACATGTTTTGTGATCTTCTTTCCTTTCTTCCAAAAAATGACCTCTTTTTGGTTTCTGTAGCTGTTGCTTGGTATCCTAAAGCTGTTTTGGACCTGCCGAGGTGGATCGAGCAGTCGGATAACAAGTTCCCATAACTTGCTCGATCTTGGACCGACCTGGCTAAGAAGCGGTGGGTGGCCAAGAACAATGGTAATGTTTCCCTTGCCACCTATGTCTTAGCCTTATGTTTCTTCTTGTACCTTTTGTGCCTATAAGTTGGGGCTTTTATGCTCGTGCAGGCCTTGTCAGGAATATGCTGATGAGACCGCCTCCTGGTGGCGAGATAGGGGCAGGAGTTACCCATCAAGGACATCGATGACCTGGTCGATCTCAATTCGGGTCTTCGATTCTCGTTAGGGGAGCTAAGGGATGCTTAGGAGATTAACATCACTAAATAGGGGAGTCCTCTTAAGGGGGGAAGGTGTGATTGGCAACATTCTAAACGATGTTAGCGACAATGTCGGTCTCGATGCTCCTGGCGCCATCGAGGCGGCGGAGAAATTCCTTTAGCAGGTAATAGCTGTTTTACGTGTATTTTTTTTCAGTCTAGAGTATTACTCTTCGCTCTTGTATTTCTTTCGTTATGCCGTGGTGTAAGGAGATGTATGATCACGCCCTCTCCAAGATTAGGTGAGCTATCGGTCAACTTTGGAGGAAGCGCTCCAGGGGAAGGCTGGTCTTGCTAAGTAGGAACTTTGTCTTGCATGGACCCGACCTTTGCTCCTATAGTTCGACACCGATTAGCTTACCTTTCTTTTTGCAGGTCGATCAAAATAACTTGCAAATTGGGCGACTGAACGTGGAGATCCTCGGGCTGAGGAAACAAAATGAGGTAGTGACCTCGGAGTTAGCATAAACCCATGATCTTCTCAAAGATGCTCGAAAGGAAATTGTTGTGCTGGTTGCGGCCAAGTTCGAGATTGAATGAAATGTTGCTACTTATTTGAAGGACACAACTATGGCAAATAAAATAGCCCATGACGTATCGATAAAGGCCGAGCAGAATATTGCTCGAACCATCGAACATGCTTGGGCGAAGGCGAGGAGAGAAACCTTGGATGAGGTCGAGGCCAGAGGCGTCGACCTGTCTGTTGAAATTGAGGAGGCCCAAGAGTTGGAGAGAAAGTTGGCGCTCTTGATCGCCCTAGATGAGGATGCTTGAGATGGTACTGAAGATAGTGGCTATGAAGAGTAGGCTTTGTGTTGCTTTGCTTTCTTTTTCTTTTTTCATTCCATGTACGTACTCCCCGGGGAAATGAGTTTTGTAAAGACGTCCCTTGTATATATATTTTTGGCAATACAAAAGGGGTTTTTTCTATTCCGAACTTTCCTAGTCTTTATATTTTGTCGCTCTTGTGGAGTCATCCTTTGAATTTTAACATTGGATCTTTGAGGCCCATACTTGGAGCAATTGAGACACTGAGATTGGGTTCTGTCTTAGAGCTAGGTCGACAATTTTTTTGGGGCCGATGCTTGTGGTTAGCGAGAAAACCTCGAGGTCTCAATACCTCTCGAATCTTGTGGGAAAGAGACGTTCGTGCTATCCGATAAAGGGACCACATGGTGGTCTTGCCAGTACATTCCCAAGAAAAGGGGTGATATTAACATGTCCAGAATGAATTGGCCCTCTAGGTAGGCGAGCAGCCGCCACTTTGCCCTATATATTTCTTCATTTGCTCCTCAAATGGAGATTCTATCACTTTGAGTAACCATTTCTACCATAGAAATTGCTGCTTTGTGCTAGTTCTTCCGTCGTTTGAACTCAAAATCTTTCCCAAATCTATTCTCGCCTTTGCTTATTTTATCGCAGCCATGGTTGCTACATCGACATCCGCTTACCAAGGAGGGGGAGTTCCGCCACTACTCCGCATATGGTCGGTGGTATGCCACCAGCACTCATTAAGCGGACCTCGAGGTGCATTTCCCCAGGGAAAGACTTTACGTTAGAGAGACCTCCCAACGTTCAAGGACATCAAGAGCACACGTCGAGGTTTATCTCATCAGTAAGGGAGGAACATCTTAAAATGATCAGAAAAGACTACGGATGGGGAGAAGGTGTGGTACTACAAGTACCTTACTCCGAAGAGAGCATCATGACCTATGTCGAGGGGTTTTTGAGCGTGTACACGCATACTTTTACATTGGGTCCCCCTGACTGGGTCCCCCGATCGGGTCGTGCTTGAGTTCTGCCGGAGATATCCGGTTACCTTGGCGTAGGCTCACCCATCCCTTTGGAAGATAGTGGAGATGATAAGATACTTTGTGTGAGCACGTAATTTTTGCCCTATATGAATTACTCCCACAAATTCAAAACAAAATAATTTCTTTCATTATTTGCAAATTTCGTAGGTTTTTGTAGCATTTCTGTTAATTGTTTGCATTTTTTTTCTGTGCATTTTAATTAATGAAAATACAAAACTATATGTGTATTTGTATTTAGGATTTAATTTAATATTTTAGGGCTAATTAAGCAATTAGGTTGTTTATAAAAGCAAAATTACAAAAAAATAGTTTAATTTGCATTTTTAATTTTAACTTTGATTTTAAGTAGCTTTCCCTTTAATTTTGTTTTTAATTGTGACAATTATCGTTTAGGTTTAATTAGTGTTTTTTAGATGAATTAAGTTCTAGGAATTAATTTAGTTTTTTATTTAATCTTGAAAAAAAAAGAGAACTTTTGGAAAAATTGAAAATAGGTGAAAATAAAAGGAAGAGCAATACCAATTGGACCCATCTCCAATTTTCTTGTTCAAGCCCAAAGTGAAATCCTTCACCCCATCCCAATTACGCCAAACCTGCCCGGCCAACCCGTATGCAACCCGACTCGCTCCCCAAATAATGGGTTAAACCCAAATGAAACAAGCGAACGAGCCCTAAGTCCCAAACCGATGCCTACCGTTCTTCTTCTCCAAAATCACTCGAACCAGGCCCCAAATTCAGTCCAGATTTGGGCGAGTGAATCCCAAATCTCGCCTTACGCGTTCCCCCTCTCTCCTCATCACCATTTCTAATGGTTTCTGACACCTAAGATTCCCCTCTCCTCTCACTCACTCGAATTCGAGTTTTATCGCACGATTGGAAGGCTCTAGAGACGAGATGCTGGATGAGTGTGAGGCATTGGATTGATTTCACTCAATCCGAGCCCCACATTCATCAAGGATTGGTCTTCAAAAGAAGCCTTATCCGATTTTGTGAAAGGGGACTCAAAAAAGAATTTTCCGAAAAAGGGTTAAAAAGCTTACTGAACTGATGGTTTTCAGGGTAGATATTCTTCTTTGAGGAGTCCTTTCAAGGTTTAAGAGAAGTATAGGTACAAATTTCTATTTTTCTGAATCCGGATTTGAGTTTCAAGGAGATAAAAGTTGAAGTTCATGCTTGAATTTCTATGGTTGTTCTGTTGATTTGTCACTGAACTTCGCTAGTATTCGAAAGCAAGAGGTGTATTATTAAGACTGTAATTGTTAAAAGAAGTTCGTAACTTCAGGTTCAGTTTTCTTTCTCACATATAACTCTGGTTTTAGCTGTTCTTGAGCTATGGAATTTCTGATTTTGCATCTCTTTGTTGTTGTCATTTAAGTTTTTGTGGGATCGAATCAGTGAATTCGAGTTTAGTTTCTTATTGATTTGTGACTAGCTGAGATTTTTTTTTGTAAAGTCTGTTGAGCTATGTCGATTTTCTTCGATGTGCTGTGGCTGAGAACTTAGTTCGCGTCTGTTTGTTTGACATTGTTTGGACTTAACACTAGAGGCTGAGGTCCAGTTGTGTGAGTTGAGCTCAACCTTGAAGTTCTGGGAATTGGAAAATAGTTTCTCGTTTCTACTTTAGTCTTGATTCATCGAGTCTTAAAACTTGGCGCAAAGCTGCATTGGTTTATGTTATACTAAGTTAGACCCGTGTTAGTTTGTCTTGGTTTCTTCATGTTAAATGACACGGGCAGTAGGATTCTTTGTTGACTGCACGAATTTGTGAATCTGGTATGCCGCTTGATGATTCATTCTCATTAGAGCTTGGTTTAAATTGGTGTTGAAACTCAACTATTTCACTGCTTGTATATGTGTAGATCTGCTCTATTTTCCTTCCCCTTCTTGAAAGTTATCTGCATTGTTACAGCTGTAAGAACTTAGTTCTTTCACGCTGCCAAAAACAGTTGAATCGAGCAATGAATCGTGCCGAAACATGCAGTATTTTGGGACATTTGTTTGGATTGTGAGCCTGCTGAAAATCTGCTTTGTTTTGCAACTAATTAAACAACAAATCTGCACAGTTTGAGTGCAAATTCTGCGCTATTAGCCCTCGTTAGTGAATCTGTCTTGGTTTAACTAAAATCTCTAATGTGGGACCATTAAATGAACTTAATCATTTGAATTGAATTCGATTTTGAAGCAACTTTAAAGGCGGAACAGAGTTTTATGCTCTATGCTCATGAGAAACGAGATTTTCAGTTTACTTTTCAATATTAAACAGTGTTAAGGGGTTTATTAAACTCACTGTGAGTTGTGCATTTGGAGTTTTTGGCTGTCCTCATTGTCCTTTCAGTTGTGACTATTTCCCTGGTAAAAACTCTAGCTAAATTTGGAGTTGGCTGGAAAAGACTATTTGGAGTTGTGAGTTGTGAACTAATTCAGTTGTGAAAGATTCCGCCTGCGTAGTTTGAAACTGGAATTTCTAGCTTGCTATAGCTATTGTTATCTATGAATCCTTCCATCTAATAAACTTGGTGCACACTAGGAGGTCAAATCACGCTATACAGCTGGGCTAACCATTACTTTGACCGATCATGTGAGCTGAAATTAGTCATTGTTATTGCACTTGAATTTCACTGTATTTCACCTCTATGTTCACTGATTATTCTCATGTCAAAGGAATTTTCATATATTTCTGAGTCACATTCTTTTCGTTGCTGTCGTACTACTAAAACATGAAGAATTGATTTGGTTCTTACTTATAAGTTGTCTTATTCCTTTGACTAGTTTACTGCAACTGTTGGCATTTCATTGTTAGGCAGACCTACAATCATATAATTAGATCATTACGACTACAGGTATGGTTCCCGTAATGTAGTTGCGGTGATTAATTTCGTATTAGTTCCAAATATCAATATCCTAATTCATTTAGTTAAATTGTTTGGAGGCGTGCCATTCATACATTTGAATTACATAGTTTACGACCCTCGTTTAACTAGTCCTGTTTTGATTCTTAGAATTCGAGGCGTACCATTTAGTAAATTTCCACGGCCCTCGCAAAGTTGCAAACGCGTAGTTGCTTTAGGCGCGTTATTTTAATAATTTACCTTCCTAAATTCGGGTGCGCATTTATGTGACCCAAATCCAAATCTCTACAATGTTTAAATGTGTCGAAGACCGCGGGTGCATTTATGTGACGTGGTTCGAGACATATTTTAATAACGTTGCAATCTTTTTAAAAATAATTCAAAGCGGCACAAATTTAAAATTGAACCATATGTTAAAACATGTATTAAAAATCAGATAATAGACCAAATATAATAGTTAGCGACCGTGCTAGAACCACGGAACTTAGGAATGCCTAACACCTTCTCCCAGGTTAACAGAATTCCTTATCCAGATTTTTGGTTCGCGGACTGTAATACAGAGTCAACCTTTTTCTCGATTCGGGATTTGAACCGGTGACTTGGGACACCATAAATTATCCCAAGTGACGACTCTGATTTTTAATAAATAAATGATCCCGTTTCGATTGTCCTTTAATTGGAAAAACTCCCTTGTATATATACCCTTTACGGGGTGTGGGAAAAAAAGGAGGTGTGACAGCTCTGCCGACTCTGCTGGGGATCGAACCCAGAATCTCTAGTTCAGGGTTCAAGAATTCGAGCTTAGATGAATCGTTATATTTGGCTTTATTTATTATCTGATTTTATTCACATGTTTGGGCATAATGTTCTAAATGTTGCTTTTTATCGCTTTGATATTATCTGAACTGTATACATAAACTTCTACGAATCCCCTCTCTTCTCTCCTAAGGAGTGCACGCTGGTTGTGACTTCTTTCTGTTAGTGTCAAATCCCAAATAGAACGAGGCTCGAACAAGTTGCAAAGCCGAATGATCCTTTGGTTACCGGTACGCAGCCCCCTCCTCGGCTTGAGTTGTCAGCTCAGGTAAGCTAGGTCTAGAACAAATAAACCTAGGGTTTTAAATCTAGTATAACAACGCCTCATGCCGGATCCCTAGTAGGAACGTTTGTTTGCATCATGTGAATATTTGACTTGGGAGACTCAACACAGGGGTTAGGTCTGTCTAGGACAGGTGCACCCAAAACAAAAGACCATCCTGATGCATCTTGCTTGCTATTTGTGCATTTATTTGCTTCGGATTTGCATGCTGACCGGTTTTTTTTTTTTAAAAAAGAGAGCATTTGGAAAGAAATGGCAGTACAAGGGCTAAAGAGAGTTAATCGCCTGTTTTGAAAAAAAAAATGTCCAAATAGTGTCGAAACTCTACCAAATTTTTGAGAAATTAGTTTGTTTATATGCCAATGGAATGAAAAAAAGAGTTTTGTTTTCAAAAAAAAATAATAGTTTGCTTTATTTGCCCGAACTACGCCAATTTGATTCTCACAGGGTGTGAGATATGTAGGCAACTCCCATCGGGTCCAACTTACTTTTTGCAAAAATAATCCAAAAGAACAAAAAATTTACTTTTATTTGAAAATAGTTGGGGTGATGCCATTCTTGTCAGAAATAGCCGAATGTCCCTAAAAGGGCGCCAGAAGGCTGTTTTTCCAAGAACAGCTGTCTGTGGTCATTTTTCAAGGTTTTCACCGGTTAGCCAATACAGCCTTAAAATCTTCGTCTTCGAGGTGTTGAAAGGCCGTATTTGCAAAACCGAATTTTATTTTTTTGAAAAAAAGGGAAAAGAAAAGTTGTGTCAATTTTGTCTTTGAGTCAAATGAGTCTTGATTTTTGCTTAATCACCCTAATAAATGTGCAGAATGAGCACGAGTCCAAGTTTGCCAATAGCAGTCATGAACAAGATCCCTTTGGAGTTACATATGTGGTGGGAGGATCTAGGAAAGTCGGAGCAAGATAAGGTCAATATACATTTGGGAGGTCTCACCGGGTTGTTAAAAATCAGGCCCAGAGGAGATGTCATAAAGGCTTTGGTTATGTTTTGGGACCCGGTCCATAACGTGTTTCACTTTTCGGATTTTGAACTCACCCCAACCTTGGAAGAGATAGCAGGTTATATGGGAAGTGCTGAAAGGCTGAGGCATAAGTATCCGATCGCTCCAAGAGCCGTTAACTATCACAAATTCATGGATTTGCTAAAGATAAGCAAGGGAGTGTCGTGCTCCGAGTTAGAGGATGGTTTTGCTACTTTACATTTTATATACCAGAGGTACGGGCATGTAGGAGGGTTCAATGATCCGGCAAGCGGGTTTGTAGCAAAGGAAACCGAACAAAATGGGATGAGCATAGGCGTTTCGCCTTCATGGTAGCTTTTTAGGCCTTGTGGTATTTCCCCAAAGAGACGGGAATATCGATTTGCGGGTGGCCGGAGTCGTCAAGGTCCTGATTACCAATGCCAAGAGCATTCTCGCCCCTATGATAGTGTCTGAGATATACCGAGCTCTCACAGCCTGTAAAGCTGGGGCAGATTTTTTCGAGGGGTGCAATTTGTTATTACAAATGTGGACGATCAAGCACCTGTGCCATCGCCCTCAGTATATGAGTTATGGATCCACAGAGAAAAGTTGTATTTAAGAGTTTGGCACAAGAATTGCAGGGTTTAAGTTGCCAGAGGGGTTTGAGGAATGGGTATCCTGCCTTCGCTCCATTACTGCAGGGCAAATAGGGTGGACATTGGGTTGGCTTCCTGTTGAAGAAATTGTGTATATGCCCGCCACTGGTCCTTATTTCCTCCTGATGGGTCTACGAGGTATTCAGCCTTATGCTCCTTACCAGGCGATGAGACAGTTGGGAAGGTGTCAGGTGATGCATCCAGATGAAGATCTTAGTACGCATGTGGTCGAGGTTAGTTCTGACGGTCAATTTCATGAAGAGACAGTTCGTTCTATTTGGAATGAATGCCAGTACTTAACAGTAAACACTCGAGTGCGTGATTTATCTAGAGGCGAAGTCTCACCCGCCTATCTTGCTTGGTATAGAAAGAAGAACACTGCAAGGGCTGAACCAGAAAGACCATCCAAAAAGCCTCACGTTCAGAAATTCGTTGAAGCATCACAAGAACAGTGGGCTTGGGTGGCTAATGAGAGTGAGTACAGGGCCACAATAGGAAAATTGGAAAAGAAAATCAGGGAGCTTCAATTCGAGAGTATCTTGCAGATTGCGGTGGATGAAGGGGAAAAGAAAAGGCTAGCCAAAGAAAATGAAGCCCTTCGAGCTCAAATTCAGAAGATAAAAGTAGCGGCAGAAAATACAGCCCGAAGTGACAGGATGAAAAATTCATAGCTAACCTAAGGCAGAAAGTGAGTGAATATAGTTTCGATTTGAACAAAGCAGAAAGTGAACTAGCCAAGGCTCAAAAACAATTGGCTAAAAAGATGAACGGATACACCTGGTTAAGCAGTTGATGGAAGGTACGACGATGGGGTTGCAGGGTTGAAGAAAAGGGTCATCACCATGGAAAACAAAATGATCAAGCTGGAAAAAGACTTCAAAGTTGAAAGGGAACATTGTTATACGACACTGGGGCAGTTAGAAATAGATTTGCAACAGCTTCAGGAGCAAAATTATGCTGCTGAGCAAACTTTGGAGTCCAGGGCCCAGCAGATTGGGCGTTTTTTACAAGAAAAGGACGTCATAAGAGAGAGAATTGGAAACATCGCCGACTACATCATTATGAAGTGACATATCTGTGAGGATATGACTCGCACTACATTCTTTGCAGCAGTGATGACCTTTGTTAAATAGATGATGAATGATTTGGACCGACTTCAAAGGGATCTTACACATAGGCCCGCGACGAGACCAAATGATGTCCTGCGGGCACTAGGAGCATTGATGTACTCGTAAGTTTTTGTTTGAGTCTGTATTTCCTTTTCTGTCAGAGTCTGTAAGTCATGTTGGGCTTGTATTTTCTTTCTGTCTGAGTCTTTATTTCTTTGGCGTATGATAGCTTATTTACGGAGTCTGTATTTTGTCTTTGCATCATTGTCTATTAGTCTTTTGGAATTTGTTAGTATTGAGTCTCTGTAATCGAAACATCTGCTTTTATAAAAACTAAAAATCCCAAAAATGTTTTATTTACTTTCACACTTATCTCCCAGAACTATGCTCGGTCTGATTCATGCAGGGTCATGATATGTAGGCAATCTCTATAGGATTCGACCATAACCAAAAGAAAGAAAAAGAAAGAGAAAAAGGGGGAAAAGAAAAGAGGGGAAAAACAAGAGAAAGGAAGAGAAAGCAAGAAAATAAGAGAAATAAGAGGAAATAAACGATGGCGAGGAGAGGATAGAGAAAGAAAAGAGAAACAAAGAAAAGAAAAGAAAATGGAAAAGACAGAAAGCTGCAAAATGACCAAGCCGGGATGACGCAAGCGGTCGAACAAAGCATGATAGAAACGGTTAACTGCTTAGGTGCATTCATCCCTCAAATGTGCGATTACCAACCATCTTGCACATAGGCCCGTGCCACCTGTTTGATGTATTCAGTCCAGGCAGGTGGTTAGTTGACTGGCATTCTGGCAACTCACTCCTACAACACCCGATCGAAAGACAGGCTGAATATGGTCGACCAGGAACCGGAAACAAGTATTGTCGACCCATCGAAAGAGGTGGAAGAAATGGACGTTAATGCAATGAGGGAAGAAATGTATAAGCTGAAACAGCAGATGGCTGAAATGTACCAAGCTTGGGCGAAAGGGCATCCACCACCGGTTTATCCCGCCAATCCTGCTTATATCCCACCATCAGCCCAACCTCCGGAGCCCCCCAATGTGAACTCATCTCCAGCCTTTCCCCTCTACCAACAATGTCGTGGTGCCACTTCCCATACTTCTCAAGCTCCACCACCCAAACAAGTCTCATACCCTACTCCACCAATTTCACCTATTTTTGTGGCATCTCCCCCTACTACATTACACCGATTTTCCAGTGAACCCCTGTTACAAACTCACGACAACCAGTACTATCCCCCTGAACCCACCTTCAAAGTTCCAGAACCATATCCTTACACTCCTCATCTTGATATCCCGGCAAACACCGAGAAACCGCCCAAAAATCCCGAGCATGAAGAGATGATCAGAAATGTCAAAAGCTTAGAGCAATCATTCCGAGATATGTAGGGGTTGGGGAGGCCAAGTGAGCGTGGCCTATAAGGATTTGTGTCTGTTCCCAGATGTTCAATTGCCAGCAGGGTTCAAAATGCCCAAGTTTGATCTGTACGATGGGCATGGCGACCTGGTAGCACACTTAAGAGGATTCTGTAGCAGGATGAGAGGAGCAGGTGGAAGAGACGAATTGTTGATGGCATATTTCAGCCAAAGTTTGAGTGGGTCGGCACTAGAATGGTACACTAGACAAGATCATAGCAGGTGGTACACATGGGACGATTTGGCCCAAGCCTTCGCCTGTCATTTCCAGTATAATCTTGAAATCATCCCAGACCATCTGTCATTGACGGCGATTGAGAAGAATCCCGGTGAGAGTTTCCAAGAATATGGGTTACGTTGGAGAGAGCAAGTAGCGAGGGTTGACCCCCCGATGAAAGAGAGCAAGATGGTTGATTATTTCTTGCAGGATTTGGAGCCCACTTATTTTGGTCATTTGGTGTCAGCATTGGGCAAGTCCTTTAATGAAGTTGTGAAAATGGGAGGCATGGTTGAGGAGGGACTCAAGTCCAATAAGATCATGAGTTATTCAGCAATCAAAGCAACCACTTAGGCCATTCAAAATGGTATTGGGGTGTACTTGGAAAGAAGAAGAAAGAGGATGTTGCAACGATCAAGTCAGCAGCTTGGGGTGGATCCAGGAACCTTCCACCATTCTACAACCAGCCTCGAACCTATCCCCAAACATACCCCCACACTCTATATAGCCAACCAAAACACTACTACCCACCGCTAGATCCCCATTTTTCTGTCTATCACGCACAAACCTATACCCAACCTCCCGCTCACGCACAATGGTGTGCACCAGCTCCATGGAGTCCCTACCAAGCACCACAAAATACCCATCTACCCCCAAAGGCCTACAAAAACCCTCCTGGGATAGGTTTGCGACCTAATCCAGCCTTTAAGAATGAGAGGTTGCAGAAGCAGAAGACTTTCACTCCATTGGGAGAATCATATACCAGCCTATTCCACAGATTGAGACTGTTGGGTATGTTGAATCCGATCGTGGCCAAAATGTCGGATCCCCTCCCTAGAAATCTTGATCGCTCGGTGAATTGTGAGTATTGTTCAGGGGCCCTGGGCCATGACATAGAGAAATGCTGGAAACTAAAAACAGTTGTACAAGAGCTCATTGATACTTATCGGATCGAGGTTCAAGCCCCAGAAACACCAAACATCAACTAGAATCTACTACCAGCTCACCATGAGACCCATATGATTGAGTTGATACACAAGGGAGGGAGGCTAAGAAACCCTCGCAGACGGTGATGATGATCCGCTCCAGTGAAACCAGTTGAAAGGAAAGGGTAACTAGTGGGAAATCAGTGGTGCAGTGGAAAGAGGTAGACAACAAGCCAGCTGTGGTAGCCGAGAAAGGGTCGTCAAGTACTGTTGCAGTGAAACCAGAGAAAGCTAAAGTGGTGGTACCAGGGGTTACAAGTAAACCTGCCGTGGTCGTGAAGGGTGCTCGCACAGAGCCTGTTATTATAAAACTAGTAACTCAGCTTCCAGTGATCAGCGGTAAGGCGGTCCCATGGAGTTACGAACGAGTGACAGTAACTTACCAGGGGAAAGAGTTTAAAGAAGAAGTGTGTGAGACTCATGGTTTGACTCGATCGGTGAGATGCTTTGCCCCCGAGGAGTTGAGAAAAGCTAAAACTTCCAAAGACAA
Source organism: Nicotiana tabacum (assembly GCF_000715075.1). Lineage (NCBI taxonomy): Eukaryota > Viridiplantae > Streptophyta > Magnoliopsida > Solanales > Solanaceae > Nicotiana > Nicotiana tabacum. The sequence goes on from NC_134097.1 coordinate 61,229,191, forward strand.
CCTAGTGTTGGTAAAGAAAGCTGTGTCCGAGGAAGAAGCAGAGGAATTTTTGAAAAAGATGAAAGTGCAAGACTATTCCATTGTGGAGCAGTTAAGGAAAACACCTGCTCAGATTTCATTATTATCATTGTTGATCCATTCCGATGAGCACCGCCGGGCTTTGATGAAGATCTTAAACGAGGCTCACGTTCCTGACAAGATCTCAGTAAACCACTTGGAAAAGATAGCTAACAAGATATTTGAGGTAAACAGAGTCACTTTTTTTGATGATGAGCTGCACGTGGAGGGTACTGAGCATAATAGAGCCCTCTACCTTACGGTGAAATGCGAAGATTCCGTGGTTACTCGGGTACTGGTTGATAATTGGTCTAGTGAAAACATTTGTCCTCTATCCACCCTGAACAAGTTGAAGGTGGATGATGAAAGAATTCACAAGAATAGTATCTGCGTTTGGGGGTTCGACGGTGGAGGGAAGGATTCAGTCAGAGACATAGTGCTTGAGCTCACCATAGGGCTAGTTGAATTTACAGTGGAATTCCAGGTGCTCAATGTGGCTGTTTCTTACAATTTGTTGCTGGGATGACCCTGGATTCATGCTGCCAAGGCAGTCCCGTCTACGCTACATTAAGTTGTCAAGTTTGAATGGGATCGATAGGAAATTGTTGTCCACACTGAAGATAATTTGTGTGTGTCCAATGATGCCATTGTTTCGTTCATAGAGGCCGATGACGACAAAGGGATGTGGGTTATCACATTTCCGACACAGTATCAGTAGAGAAAATTCCAGAAGGAAAGTGCGTTCCAACTCCAAAGATGGCTGCAACATCAGTTATGGTAGCTGTTGAAATGTTGAAAAATGGTTTCGTATCGGGCAAGGGTTTAGGTGCATCTCTGCAAGGTATTGTGCAACCAGTTTCTCTTCCAAAGAATCTGGATACTTTTGGTCTTGGGTTCAAGCCTGCCGTTGCAGTCCAAGAAGAGCTAGAAAAATGAAAAAAAAAGCATGGGCACTGCCAAAGCCAATCCCGCATCTATCTAGGTCATTCGTCAGGTCGGGTACCAGAAAGCAACTGTTGTCAAAGATCCTTGGACCACTGATTGGAGCCGATAGAGACTTGGATAAGGTGTTCGAAAGGTTATTCGCTGAGGTTAATATGGTTCAAGCTGGGGAAGGGTCCACCAAGGCAGATGTGCAATTTGTGGGGCCACGTGCAAAAGTCAACAACTGGGAAGCTACTCCTCTTCCTCTCCGGAGGGAGTCTTGGTAGTGGGTTTTGATTTTCTTTTAGTTATCTGGATTATTTCAAGGTCTGTAATTCAGATATTATGTTCCGTCCAGTTGGATGTGTTAAAACCCTGTTATCCTTATATTCAATGAAATGCAATTGTTCCTTTTCCTTTATTTCGTCTAATTTTATTTTTGTTTTGGTATTCTTCTTTTGTACAGTCCTTTTTATGCTGATATCAATGACATGACATGCGTGAGGAATCTTCGGCCAAGTTTTAAAAGCCAATCTAAATCTGAAATAATAATATAATAAATTGAGTGTGATGACGAGTTGGAATTTGAGGATGAGGAGGCCTATGAAGAAATTAGTAAGGAACTAAGTCATTTTGAGGAAAAACACAAACCTAATTTGAATGACACAGAAACAGTTAATCTAGGGACCAAGAAAAAGTCCGTGAAACTAAAATAAGTGTCCATCTGGAACCTCAACTTAGGGAGGAGATAATTAAAGCACTGTTCGAATACAAAGACGTTTTTGCATGGTCCTATGACAACATGCCGGGTCTGAGCACTGATTTAGTGGTTCACAAGTTGCCCACTGACCTGGCATTCCCTCCTGTCAAACAGAAGTTGAGAAAGTTCAAAACGGATATGAGTGTAAAGATCAAAGAAGAGGTCACCAAGCAGTTCGATGCGAATGTTATTCGGGTCACGCGGTATCCCACCTAGTTAGCCCATGTTGTGCATGTGCCAAAGAAGGATGGCAAGACCAGGGTGTGCGTTGATTATCGGGATCTCAACAGAGCAAGTCCGAAGGATAATTTTCCCCTACCAAACATCCATATATTGATTGACAATTGTGCCAAACATGAGATTGGTTCTTTTGTGGATTGTTACGCAGGTTATCATCAGATCTTGATGGATGAGGAAGATGCAGAAAAGACGGCATTCATTACGCCGTGGGAACATACTGCTATCGGGTCATGCCATTCGGTTTTAAAAATGCGGGGGCAACCTACATGAGGGCAATGACAACAATATTCCATGATATGATACACCAGGAAATCGAGGTATACGTGGTTGATGTGATCGTGAAGTCTAGAAAGCAGCCTGACCATGTTAGGGACCTGAAGAAGTTCTTCCGAAGGCTTCGTAGGTACAATCTCAAGCTTAATCCTGCAAAGTGTGATTTTGGGGTGTCGTCTAGTAAGTTGTTGAGGTTCGTAGTCAGTCGCCGGGGTATTGAATTGGACCCATCAAAAATCAAGGCCATCCAGGAATTGCCACCTCCAAAGAACTATACCGAGGTGATGAGTTTGTTGAGGAGATTGAATTATATCAGCAGGTTCATCGCTCAGCTCACGGCAACTTGTGAGCCTGTCTTCAAGCTGCTAAAGAAAGACGCTGCGGTCAAGTGGACAGATAAATGTCAGGAGGCATTTGAAAAGATAAAGGGGTATTTGTCAAATCCACCCGTGTTGGTCCTGCCAGAACCAGAGCGACCTTTGATTCTATATTTGACGGTATTGGACAATTCATTCGGCTGTGTATTGGGTCAACATGATATCACTGGTAGGAAGTAGCAGGTCGTCTATTACCTCAGCAAGAAGTTCACATCCTACGAGGTTAAGTACACTCATCTTGAGAGGACATGTTGCGCCCTAAATTGGGTGGCACAGAAGCTGAAACACTATTTGTCATCTTATACTACTTACCTCATATCTCGCTTGGATCCATTGAAGTATATCTTTCAGAAACCTATGCCCACAGGGAGGCTTGCAAAGTGGCAGGTCCTACTCACAGAGTTTGACATTGTCTACGTGACTCGGACTGCAATGAAAGCACAGGCCTTGGCAGACCATTTGGCCGAGAATCCGGTTGATGAAGATTATGAACCTTTGAAAACTTATTTCCCCGACGAAGAGGTGATGCATGTTGATGAGTTGGAACAAGTTGAGAATCCAGGATGGAAACTTTTCTTTGATGGGTCTGCAAATATGAAAGGTGTGGGAATAGGAGCGGTACATATTTCTGAAACAGGGCAACACTACCCTGTTACGGCTCAGCTTCATTTTTACTGTACCAACAACATGGCTGAGTACAAGGCGTGCATTTTGGGTTTGAGGTTAGCTGTGGATATGGGTGTCCAGGAAGTCTTGGTCTTAGGCTACTCGGACCTCCTCGTGCACCAAATTCAGGGAGAATGGGAAACACGGGATTTGAAACTCATACCGTACAGACAATGTTTGCATGACCTTTGCCAACGGTTTCAGTCGATAGAATTCAAGCATATCCCGAGGATCCATAATGAAGTTGCAGATGCTTTGGCTACTTTGGCGTCGATGCTACATCATCCAGATAACGCTCATGTGGACCCTTTGCATATTTAGGTCCGTGACCAACATGCTTACTATAACGTGGTAGAAGAAAAACTTGATGGGGAGCCATGGTTCCATGATATCAAAGAATACATCAGGATGTGGGTGTACCCGGTATAGGACACAGGTGATTAGAAAAGAACAATTCGACGGTTGGCAAGTGGATTTTTCTTCAGTGGAGGGGTATTGTATAAAAGAACTCCAGATTTGGGATTGCTAACATGCATAGATGCAAGACAGGCCACAACTATCATGACCGAGGTACATTCCGGAGTTTGTGGACCGCATATGAGTGGGTACATTCTGGAAAAGAAGATTCTCCGAGCAGGTTATTACTGGCTCACTATGGAGCGGGATTACATCAGTTTTGTGCGTAAATGTCATCAGTGCCAAGTGCACGGAGATTTGATTCATTCTCCACCATCTGAATTACGTAAAATGTCTGCACCATGGCCTTTTGTTGTTTGGGGAATGGATGTCATTGGGCCAATCGAACCAGCATCATCAAACGGACACAGGTTTATTCTGGTAGCCATTGATTATTTCACCAAGTAGGTTGAAGCGAAAGCTTTCAAATCTGTGACCAAGAAAGCAGTGGTCGATTTGTGCATTTGAATATCATCTATCGGTTTGGGATTCCGAAGGTGATCATCACAGACAATGGCGCTAATCTCAACAGTCATCTGATGACAGAAACATGTCAGCAGTTTAAGATTATACATCGCTATTCCATACCATACCGCCCTAAGGCCAATGGAGTAGTCCGGGCAGCCAACAAGAATATAAAGAAGATACTTCGAAAAATGGTGGAAAGTTCTAGGCAATGGCATAAAAAGCTACCATTTGCATTGCTGGGTTATCGCACTACTGTTCGCACTTCAGTAGGGGCTACTCCTTATTTGTTGGTGTATGGCACAGAGGCAGTAATACCCGCAGAAATAGAAATCCCATCCCTTCGAATTCTTGCTGAGGTAGAAATTGACGATGTTGAATGGGTCAAAACCCGCTTGGAGCAATTAAGTCTGATTGATGAAAAGAGATTGGCGGCAGTATGTCATGACCAATTGTACCAATAGAGAATGGCGAGAGCATATAACAAGAAGGTACTCCACGGAAGTTCGAAGTGGGTCAACTAGTGTTGAGACGTATCTTGCCTCATCAGGCTAAAGCAAAAGGAAAGTTCGCCCCAAACTGGCAAAGGCCATTTCTTGTATCCAGAGTATTGTCCAATGGTGCATTATATTTGACAGATATAGAAGGCAAATGTGTAGAAATGACTATCAATTCTGATGCAGTCAAAAGATACTATGTATGATTCTCTTGTTTGATTGTACTTGTTTGTATTTGGCATATTTTGAAGATTGAAATGACGAAGGCGTTTTGTTCTGCTATCTAAACACTTTATCCCTTGTCACCCCTTTTTGAGCCTTATTTATTTTCTTTCATACCCCTCTTTCGGGATCAACACAACACAATTCAGAAACGCAAGTGCGCAGGATAAGTAAGTGAAAGGAAAAAGAAGGGTGAACAAGAAAGGAAAAAGAGAAGAAAAATGAAAAGAGAGAAGAAAGAGAAAGAAGAGAAAAGAAAAGAGAAAAGCAAAAGGAAAAAAAAGAGAGAAAAGAAAAAAGAAGAAGAAAAGAAGAATAACAGAAGAAAAAGAGAGAAAGAAAAGAAAAAGAGAAAAGAAAAATCACAACAACGAAGTAATTTCTATGACATGAACTACGCTCGACCTGATTTCTTTTAAGGATACGTAGGCAGCCTCACGGTTCGGTCCCATCAAAATAAAATCCAACAATCCCAAGCAAGAAACTGGGGCAGAAGTTGTGGTTGTTGTGAGAAATCTGATTCCGAAAGTTGTAATTTTAACCCATTTGAATTTTATTGAGCCTTTTATACCCTTTCTTTTTAACCCTGTCAAAAAGCCCACATTACGGTCCCAAGAAAGACCTTCTGATCAATCTTTGAGAAATGCCAAGTCGAGCAAGTAAAGGAAATTCATGTCAGGGGAAACTCTTTGGTTCAAGCAGAAAAAATAAAAATGAGAGAGTCTTATTGGTGAAAAACTTCACAGGCACCGTAAGGCGACAAAAGTTGAGAGAAATAAAAATGAGAAAGCCTTATTGGTGAAAACCTTCACAGGTACCGTAAGGTGATAGAAGTTGAGAAAAATAAAAATGAGAGAGTCTTATTGGTGAAAACCTTCACAAGCACCGTAAGGCGATGAGAGTTGAGAGAAATTAAAATGAGAGTCTTATTGGTGAAAACCTTCACGGGCACCTTGAGGCGAAAGTGAGTTGAGAAGTGAAATGAGAAAGGTCTGTTGGTGGAAAATTGTTTCAAGGCACCGCAGGATGAACAATGTCAAGGTTTGGGTGAAGTAATCAGGTCATGGAAATTCTGAGGCAACATAGTACGGCGAATGAAAGTTGATTGGTTGGACAGATTGAGCCGATTAATCCGAAATGCATGTCACGCCCATTGGTATCAGCTGTTCCACACAGATAAGTTTTTTTTTCTTTTCCCCTCTGTAGCAGTCATCTGGTTTTAAATTCTTCTTATCTTTAACCCGCAAAATCATTGCATTTCATTTTTTTGGGTTTATTTGTCTAAGATGTTTCGATATCAGTTTTGTTCAAAGCAAGTCAAAGCTCACTACCAAACTTCCAAAATTGCAAAGCACAGTGTGGTCAGAGTGTACTAAGGATAACATGATGTAAGAGGGGGGTACAAGGAATCACTAGAAGTTCCGTCGGTGTAATGGATTGGTAATGTCAGGGGGAATGCAATGGTTCGGATAAAGGGGTCAGAGGTAAAACAATAGAATGGGTATAGAACACTCAGTTCATCAAAGGTCATGGGGTGTGAAAGTCAGTCAGAAAGTCAAAGCGGTTCAAGGCCAGTTCGGGGAAGTCATCAGAACAAAACAATGCAACGGAAAAATCTTCAGCAAGAATGCCATCAGCTAGCCACCATTTTAAACTGACAAATTTTCTTTGATTGAAACATGGGCAGAAAAGTTCGTTTGTTTCAGAGGAATTCTCCGTGGTGAAAGGTAGTCACCAAACAGGTTTGATTTGTTTAATTTTCAGGACCCTCCTGGAAAATGGGACCTAGTTTAAAGTTCAGAAATAGCATAATCTAGCATAAATATATCCCAAAGGAATATAAGTGGGCATAGAAGTTTGCATGTTCTAGAGAGGATTCAATTAGGAGTTTTCAGGACCCTCCTGAATAATGGGACTTAACTTACGATTTCGATTAGATACAAACATTTAGCGTAAACTCTGCTGTAAGATAGTATAATTCAGATATGAAAGTTGTCACCTTTATGATAAAATTTGACCTTTGAGTTTCAGGACCCTCCTGGATAATGGGGAGTAGTCTAAAGATCCTCTTAGATAGCAAGATTTAGCAGAAGTCACACCCGTAGAAGATATAACTTAGATTTTAAATTGTCGTTAGTTAAGAGTTGTCAGGACCCCCCCTGAATAATGGGACCTAGCTCTCAAATCCTTAGTAACACTTGGTAGCATGATTTAGTTTTACAATCACATCTGTCCCCAACCGCCAAACTGGGGCAGAAAGTTTTCTTTTTTTGTTTGTTTTGCTGAAGTCAAGAGCCCGCCTGGAGAGCAGGGAATATTTTCAAGTCAGCAATCAGGATCCCGCCTGGAGAACAAGGGAGTACAATGGAAGTTTTAGTTCTCAAATTCTTTGCTTTGTTCATTTTGAAGTCAGGAGCCCTCCGGGAGAACAAGGGAGTACATTTCCAGTCAGAAGTCAGGAGCCCGCCTGGAGAGCAGGGAATACATTTCAAATTGAAGTCAGGTGCCCGCCTGAAGAGCAGGGAATACTTCAAATGCAGCAGTCAAGAGCCTGCTTGGAGAACAAGTTAGTACCATTTAATTTTAGCTATCAGATTCTTTGCTTTGTTTATGTTGAAGTCAGGAGCCCGCCTGAAGAGCAGGGAATACATTTCAAGTCAGCAGTCAGGAGCCCGGCTGGATAGCATGGGCATACATTCACGTTTTGAAGTCAGGAGCCCGCTTGGAGAGCAGGGAATGCATATCAAGTTCAACAGTCAGGCACCCACCTGAAGAAGGGGAAAACATCTCAGTTTACAATTCAAGTTGGCAACAAACGGATGTCACCGAAACAATAGAGAACAACAAGGCAACAAGAAGCACAAGATCAAGTTTTATGATATAGATAGGATTTTTGTAGTCCATAGATCATAGTCTAGTCTAGCTTCTTATTTTATTTTGACATGGTGTAATAAGGAGGTTCAGCAAGCAGTAGCAGTAGTGAAATCCTAGCTTCATGGTAGTCCCAGCTACCAGACATTCCTGAACTACACCGACCTGATTCCTTTTATCTGAGGATATGTAGGCAATCTCAGAAGCAGGGTGCGGTCAACTCTTTCAAAAATGCTTCCCACGGAGTGTTCAGACGGGCAAAAATCGCTCGTATCCGCTCACTTTATCTTTGCATGAAAACTTTTCGTGTTTCCGGGCAAAGAGGGGCAGCTGTTAGCACGTGATTTTTGCCCTATATGAATTACTCCCATAAATTCAAAACAAAATAATTTCTTTCATTATTTGCAAATTTCGTAGATTTTTGTAGCATTTCTATTAATTGTTTGCATTTTTTTGTCTGTGCATTTTTATTAATGAAAAATACAAAAATATATGTGTGTTTGCATTTAGGATTTAATTTAATATTTTAGGGCTAATTAAACAATTAGGTTGTTTATAAAAGGAAAATTACACAAAAATAGTTTAATTTGCATTTTTAATTTTAACTTTGATTTTAAGTAGCTTTCCCTTTAGTTTGTTTTTTTTAATTGTGATAATTATCGTTTAGGTTTAATTAGTGTTTGTTAGGTGAATTAAGTTCTAGGAATTAAATTAGATTTTTTTTAATCTTGAAAAAAAAAAGAGAACTTTTGGAAAAATTGAAAATAGGTGAAAATAAAAGGAAGATCAATACCAATTGGACCCATCTCCAATTTTCTTGTCCAAGCCCAAATTGAAATCCTTTACCCTAGCCCAATTACGCCAAACCCGCCCAGACAACTCGTCTGCAACCCGACCCGCTCCCCAAATAATGGGTTAAACCCAAATGAAACAAGCGGACGAGCCAAGTCCCAAACCAATGCCTACTGTTCTTCTTCTCCAAAATAACTCGAACCAGACCCCAAATTCAGTCGAGATTCGGGCGAGTGAATCCCAAATCTCGCCTCACGCGTTCCCCCTCTCTCCTTATCACCATTTCTAACGGTTTCTTACACCAATGATTCCCCTCTCCTCTCACTCGCTCGAATTTGAGTTTTATCGCACGATTGGAAGGCTCTGGAGACGAGATCCTGGATGAGTGTTAGGTGTTGGATTGATTTCACTCAATCCGAGCCCCACATTCATCAAGGATTGGTCTTCAAAAGAAGCCTTATCCGATTTTGTGAAAGGGGACTCAAAAAAGAATTTTCCAAAAAAAGGGTTAAAAAGCTTACTGAACTAATGGTTTTCAGGGTTGATATTCTTTTTTGAGGAGTCCTTTCAAGGTTTAAGAGAAGTATAGGTACAATTTTTTCTATTTTTCTGAATCCGGATTTGAGTTTCAAGGAGATAAAAATTGAAGCTCAGGCTTGGATTTCTATGGTTGTTCTATTGATTTGATGCTAAGCTTCGCTAGTATTCGAAAGCAAGAAGTGTATTATTAAGGCTGTAATTGTTAAAAAAAGTTTATAACTTCAGGTTCGGCTTTCTTTCTCACATATAACTCTGGTTTTAGCTATTCTTGAGCTATAGAATTTCTGAGTTTGCATCTCTTTGTTGTTGTCATTTATGTATTTGTGGGATCGAATCAGTGAATTCGAGTTTAGTTTCGTATTGATTTGTGACTAGCTGAGATTTTTTTTTGTAAAGTCTGTTGAGCTATGTCGATTTTCTTCGATATGTTGTGGCTGAGAACTTGGTTCGCGTCTGTTTGTTTGACATTGTTTGGACTTAAAACTAAAGGCTGAGATCCAGTTGTGTGAGTCGAGCTCAACCTTGAAGTTCTGGGAATTGGAAAATAGTTTCTCGTTTCTACTTTAGTCTTGATTCATCGAGTCTTAAAACTCGGCGCAAAGCTACATTGGTTTTTGTTCTACTGAGTTAGACCCATGGTAGTTTGTCTTGGTTTCTTCATGTTAAATGACACGGGCAGTAGGATTCTTTGTTGACTGCACGAATTTGTGAATCTGGTATGCCTCTTGACGATTCATTCTCATCAGATCTTGGTTTAAATTGGTGTTGAAACTCAACTGTTTCGCTGCTTGTATATGTGTAGATCTGCACTATTTTCCTTCCCCTGCTCGAAAGTTATATGCATTGTTACAGCTGTAAGAACTTAGTTCTTTCACGCTACAAAAACAGTTGAATCGAGCAATGAATCGTGCCGAAACGTGCAGTATTTTGGGACATTTGTTTGGATTGTGAGCCTGCTGAAAATCTGCTTTGTTTTGCACTAATTAAGCCGCAAATCTGCACAGTTTGAGTGCAGATTCTGTGCTATTAGCCCTCGTTATTGAATCTGTCTTGGTTTAACTAAAATCTCTCATGTTGTGACTATTAAATGAACTTAATCATTTGAATTGAATTCGATTTTGAAGCAACTTTAACGGCGGAACAGAGTTTTATGCTCTATGCTCATGAGAAATGAGATTTTCAGTTTACTTTTCAATATGAAATAGTCTTAAGGGGTTTATTAAACTCACTGTGAGTTGTGCATTTGGTGTTTTTGGCTGTCCTCATTGTCCTTTCAGTTGTGAACTATTTCCCTAGTAAAGACTCTAGCTAAATTTGGAGTTGGCTGGGAAAGACTATTTGGAGTTGTGAGTTGTGAACTATTTCAGTTGTGAAAGATTCTGCCTACGTAATTTGAAACTGGAATTTCTAGCTTGCTATAGCTATTGTTATCTATGAATCCTTCCATCTGATAAACTTGGTGCGCGCTAGGAGGTCAAATCATGCTATACAACTGGGCTAACCATTACTTTGGCTGATCATGTGAGCTGAAATTAGTCATTGTTATTGCACTTGAATTTCACTCTATTTTACCTCTATGTTCACTGATTATTCTCATGTCAAAGGAATTTCCATATATTTCTGAGTCACATTCTTTTCGTTGTTGTCGTACTACTAAAACATGAAGAATTGATTTGGTACTTACTTCTAAGTTGTCTTATTCCTTTGACTGGTTTACTGCAACTGTTGGCATTTCATGGTTAAGCAGACCTACAAGCATATAATTAGATCATTACGACTACGGGCATGTTTCCCGTAATGTAGTTGCGGTGATTAATTTCGTATTAGTTCCAAATATGAATATCCTAATTCATTTAGTTGAATAGTTTGGAGGCGTGCCATTCATACATTTGAATTACATAGTTTACGACCCTTGTTTGACTAGTCTTGTTTCGATTCTTAGAATTCGAGGCGTGCCATTTAGTAAATTTCCATGGCCCTCGCAAAGTTGCAAACGCGTAGTTGCTTTAGGCGCGTTATTTTAACAATTCACCTTCCTAAATTCGGGTGCACATTTATGTGACCCAAATCCAAATCTCAACAATGTTAAAATGTGTCGAAGACCACGTGTGCATTTATGTGACGCGGTTCGAGACGTATTTTAATAACATTGCAATCTTCTTAAAAATAATTCAAAGTGGCACAAAGTTAAAATTGAACCATATGTTAAAACATGTATTAAAAATCAGATAATAGGCCAAATATAACAATTAAGCGACCGTGCTAGAACCACGGAACTTGGGAATGCCTAACACCTTCTCCCAGGTTAACAGAATTCCTTACCCGGATTTCTGGTTCGCGGACAGTAATACAGAGTCAACCTTTTCCACGATTCGGGATTTGAACCGATGAATTGGGACACCATAAATTATCCCAAGTAGCGACTCTGATTTTTAATAAATAAATGATCCCATTTCGATTGTCCTTTAATTGGAAAAACTCCCTTGTATTTATACCCTTTACGGGGTGTGGGTAAAAAAAAAAGAAGGTGTGACACTTTGCATATAAGGCAGGGCTCGAATTTATCCTTAGCCATCTCGTGAGGCTATATCGGCCATTGCGATATTGGGGTTTGATTACTCTGCAACATTGATCCACCCGATCTTCTACCGTTAATAGTGAGGAGGATGAGGACTGGGGATGGATGAGCAGGTTCGTTCGAGCTCGAATAGACGATATCATTCCGGGATAGTTTTTGCCCTTTCCTGAGAAATGGAATTTCATATGTAAGTCTCGTTCCTGTATTTTTATCACTTTGACTGGAGGCGGGCTCCATAACGACTTTTTTCCTATTTCATTTTTTGTAGCGAGTCCTTGGTTGTTGAACGAGGTCTCTGATTTGGCTGAATGGTCTTGTAAGTTGGAAGCTTGTTCGACCTATGATAAGCGCAGGTGGCGAGACCTGTCCAAAGGGAGATGGGAGGCAAAACATCATGGTAGGCGCTCAGTGGCTTATTTCCTCAGAATGGTACTTTTCTCTTTGGTGTACTAACTTGTACTAACTTGGCCACCATAGGCATTGGAGAGTTTTCCGAGACGAGGCTGTTCCCTCCGGGGGAGGGGGAGAGACTACCGACCTTCGGGTCGAGGGTCGATGATAAATAGAAAGGGTCTCCGGGGTGTGGGGAGCCTCGCAGTTGGGCGAGTCCTTCTCAGTGGTTTAAAAGAGGCAACTCGACCGATCATTTGGTTTCGAAGGCTTTCGTTTTCAATAGAACATTCCCCGCTTCTGATGAGGGTACTTCAAAAGGTGAGGAGCACATGGTGCCTCTTCAGTTCATATCAAAGGTGCTTCAGGGGACACTAAGCCATCGGAAATAGGCTCGGCCTTTGGTGAGGCTCAGCGGCTCCGCTTTATGGTAAGATTCGGTAGCCGGTATGGGATTACTCCGGTTTCACACTTATCCTTTCTCATAGGATTTTCTTTCGCAGGCTTTTGAGAGGCTTAAGTTTGAGCTGCTCCGCTATGAGGCTAGGTTGCTGGAAGTTTTAGATAGGTTGAGATCGCTTAAGCTTGTTTGTGCGAGAAAGGAAAGAGAGCTGGTATCCCTGCATCGTGAGGTAGATTGGAGTCGGGGCTACGAGAGCCGCCTTATAAGACATGTATCCTGCAATTCATGTTGACGTATGCTCCTTCTTTTGTCATTGGAGATTAATGTTTTGATATCCTAGTTGGAGAGCAAGACGGAGAAGATGGAATGACTTTGGGGAGAAGTTGGCCGGGCCAAACGTTAGTTTAACAAGCTGCAGGCTCATGTAGATGCCCAAGTTGCGGCCAAGGAGAGCACTTTGGCTAAGGTTTACACCCTTGAGGTGCAAATCTCGGTCGCTCGTGCGAATGTTACTGCACAAATGAACTTGATTACGAGTCTCGAGTCCGAGCTTTCAAAGGTGAGGGCCGAGGTGGTGAATGCCCGGGTCGAGACTTTAATGAGCAACACTAGGGCAGACAAGAAAATGGCAGCATATTTGAGGAGTTGCCACTGCTAGAGCTGAGCTGAGGAAAACTCTCGGTCGTGCGAGCAGTAGTAAAGAGTATGTGAAGTGCAAATCTCGGAGGTAAACTCTTGAGGAAATTCACGCCAATGACTTCGATCTTTCGGAAGAGATGCGGAGGAGTACGACCCCAAGTTCCTTCTGTTCGATGCTGAAGATTGTAAGGATGGGGCTGTCGGGCCATAGTCTTAAAAAGGGGGATGTTTATTTTCTACTCTGTGTATAGAATTTTTCATAGTATGTTGTAAATGGAGCTTGTATTTTATCACATATATGTATAAGGAGGGAACCTCGCAATTTTGTATCTCCTGGGTTTTTGTTTGCCGAGATTTTGGCCTTTGAGTTGGTAGGAATCCTTAGATTCATGATATGGCTCTGGGGCTCGTTATACTGGCCTTTGGGCTTTTGCACGCTTGGTTGATGTGACCTCTTTTGTTCACTATTTTTAGTTAACTACTTTGGGTTCAGTCTCCGAGTCGGGTTTCGACTCGAGCTCAGTCGACCCTCAAGTTTTCAAATTTGTGTGGGCTGGCAACAATGGCTCTTACGCCTTGATCTTAGGCATATGTAGTTAACTATTTTGGGTTCAGTATCCGAGTCAGGTGTAGACTCGCGCTCAATCGACCCTCAAGTTTTTAGATTTGTGTGGGCTGGCAACAATGGCTCTCACTCCTTGATCTTAGGCATATGTAGTTAACTATTTTGGGTTCAGTATCCGAGTCAGGTGTAGACTCGTGCTCAATCGACCCTCATGTTTTTAGATTTGTGTGGACTGGCGACAATGGCTCTTACGCCTTGGGCCGATGTGGCCTATTAATGTAAGCTAGAGACAATGGCTCTTATGGTTTAGGTCTAAGCGACCTTTTATTGGCTTTATTTTCCCCTCGTTAAGGACTTTTTGAAGTAATTTTTTCCTGACCCTTCGTCGGTTCGGGAAGAACCTCGATTTTGAGTCATTTTATGGCGACGATCGAGCACCTCGGGAGGTTTGGCTCGGAGGCTGAGTATCTCAAAGACAATGATGTGAAACTGACATGGTCGAAGCTCTTTTTCAAATGTCGAGGGTAGCTTGTTTAACCGGTTCTTTTTGAAGTCTATTCGAAGTAATTGAAGGCGTGTGATTTTGTAGTTGTTTACCGTGAAAATGGTAATAATAATTAAATTTGTTAATGGGATTCTAAGAATACGTGATCTATTTTTATGCTAGTTGTTAATGCAGTTGGGGCTAGATAAGTGAAGATAAGAGATGAAATGTGACCTAACACGGGGTTGTAATCAAACCGAAGAGCTAACCGTCCGGGCCTCGGGCTAACCAATGAAAGGCCTCGAGGTCGATTCTTGGGCTCGAGCTCGGGCTATCGGGGGTAACCGGGAAGGGGATAATAGTTAGGATATAATTAAAGAAGGCTCTTTATGGCCAATATCTGGCAATAAATGAAGAACAAATACAAAAGCAATGAATGAGAGAGGTAGCTTCGAGCGAGTAAGTTAAAGAGAAGAGAGAGAGAGAGTTGCAATTGATCTTTGTGTAGAATAGTTGGAGCAACCTGCTTACAGAGTGCCAATGATTCCCCTTTAATAAGAGGGGGTGGGGGATCCAAACTCATTACAGCATACGTTAAATGATAAAGGAAGCGGGATGGGACAACTAACTAGCTTCTTGATGTAGACGTAGACCAGCATTAGACTGCCCTGGTAGACTTACCCGGCCCCGAATGCATTCTTTGGAAGCCTCACATGCTCGTCGGGATCTCAGCCAACATTATCCCTGGGCCGGGTGTTGATAGATCTTGAGAGAATTATCCGGCTCAAGGTCTCGAGCCTCTGAGCCAATCTCCTGAAATACTTTACCAACGAGAAATCGGTCCCCCTAATTTTGCCGTACACAAATAGTCTCCTCATTTCTTAGAGAGAAGTGATAAGAAGCGATTTTGACATCCTAGCTTATGGGATCCTATAATGACATCGTGCTGATGATGCAATCCTTTATGAGTGCCAAAACATTCACCGTTTCGCTTTTCCAGGGCCATTTTGATGTGTTCTGATTTCTTGTTCTTCGGGGTCATAAGGTTGCTGTTGATTCAGCTCCCATGAACGCATTGAATGCGCCTGTTGTTACGTTTTTCGAGGGCGACGCCGGCGGTTATTTTGCCCTTTCTCTTCTATAAATGGGGCTTTTTGTGAGGAGTTTTTTTATTAGGCATCCTCCGATATCTACCCTTTCCTCCTTTCTTGCTATCTTCATTCTTTGCTACTTCACTATGTTTGAGGCCCATGGACTCAAGATTTTATGGCGACATCATGCATGCTTTGGCCTGTCTCCCGGACCTTTTTTGGTTGGACAAAGTTCTACTGCCTTGATGTTATTGTTGTTGTTGTCTCCGCTAGCTCGGGGCGATGAAGCAGAGGACCGATTTCCTCTGACCCGAAGAAGTATTTGGATTATACACCACTACTCAAGAGGGGGGTCGGATTATACACCGCTGCTCACCCTCCTTCTTCGGCTTGGCATATTACACCCCCTTTGGATTCCTTGGGGTATGGCGGCGCACTCTGCTAAACGTCGCCTCCCAAGCCGAGGCAACGTCTCTAGAAGTGGCTATATAATAGTAATACTGGCTAAGCTCATTCTAGCCAGATTTTTCACCCAACCACTTCTTGTCTACTTACGGCTTCTCCTTCATCACTTTGCTCTTCTTCATTGCTTTCCTCCTCTGTATCTTCCTTTTTGAAGATGCCATTCCGGGAATATCGATATGGGACCCCCGAGGGGACTGGGCTTAGAAGATATTGTCTTTGAGGTCGCGCACCTGAGGAGATGATACTGAAGATGTCGCTATTGAGGATGCACTTTCGGGAATAGGCTAGATTCTTAGGCTTTTGTTGTATGTGCACCTTTCCGCCTCTTTGTTCCTGTGTAAGGATCCCCTTGCAGGCTTTTGTAATCATATGTAAGGACCCCTCGAGGGCCGTTGTAAGCAAACGTTTATGAATACAAAGATATTTTCTTGACTCCTTCCTTTGATACTTGCCGTATTTCTTTATGTTTGTGGAGACTCAAAATGCATGATTCTATTTGTTGTTGCTAATACCAAAAAATCCAGGGAATACGCCATTTTCTTCAGAAAAATCACAAAAATATACGAAACGGAAAAAGCAAAAAAGCTAAAAAAAAAAAGTGGTCTGACAGGGGCAGCGGCAATTCACGAAACCTTACCCCTGTCATCGTCTTCTCCAAACGACTTCCCCCATTTTGATTTCTTCTTCTAAAAAACATCTAGCCTCAGCGACACCTCTAACCAACGACCCCTGAATGCTTAAACACACACATACACAGCCTTCACCATCCTCTCGCCGAAACTCACACGAACAGACACACAAAATATCACTAAAACACATACACTTCAACTAAAGGTTTTGAGTCAAGGTCGCCGAACACGCTTATGCGTGGGATTCCAGCAAGGTTTTTCGTTCGAAATTCTGGTCTCAAGTCGATTTTGGGTCTAAGCTCTGTTATCGGATCTGTGGTGTGAGTCATGGTTGGTCGTTGTATGTGATTTCGGAGGCTTCGTTCACTGGAAATTATTGTTTAAGTTGAGGTTCTTTCTCATTCTTTCCTTTATGATTATTAGTTGGGTACCATTTTTGTTTGATTCCGATATGTTTGATCAATTATTTCATTTAAATCTTGAATGAACATTGAGAGCTTAGATTAATTGTTAAATCTTGTAGAATGTGAATATTATATTTAACAAGTAAAACATTTGTTAATTTGTTTAGAGATCTGATACCACAAAAGTGATATTCTGTTTCCTTTTTGGGTTTGTTCAGTGTTTGTCATTGAAAAGAAAAGTCATTAGTGAATTGGGTTTTGGATAATGAGTTGTGTTGATTGTTAAAATATGGGTTTTGATTTTTGAGCTGACCATGTGGTTGAGCTTAAGAGAATTAATTTTAGCAAAGGACATGGGCCTAATAAATAATCTGCCAGGCCCATTTCCATGATAATATATTTGGCCCGTTTTCACGTTAATAACAAAGCTAGTCTACCTTGAATTATTTTAGGTTTTTCCACAAAATCTATAACTCATGGCCCTCATTTAATTAATACTAACTCTTAGAAATCGAGGTGTGCCATTAGTTAAATTTTCCATGGCCCTCGCAAACTTGAAAGTGCGTAGTTTCTTTAGGCGCGTAATTTAAATTACTTTCCTAAACTCGGGTTTGCATTTATGTGACCCAAATCCAAATATCAACAATATTAGATAAAAATTTTCGTGTACCGCGGGTGCATTTATGTGACGTGGTTCAAGACGCGTTTTAGATGACGTTGAATCTTTCCTAAAAATAATTAAATAAAAGTGGTTATAAAGTTAAAATTGAATCATAGGTTAAAACATGTGTTAAAATAAAATAATAGGCCAATTATAACAGTTGAGCGACCGTGCTTGAACCACGGAACTCGGGAATGCCTAATACCTTCTCCCGGGTTAACAGAATTCCTTACCCAGATTTCTGTGTTCGTGGACTGTAATACAAAGTCAATCTTTTCCTCGATTCGAGATTTGAACCGGTGACTTGGGACACCATAAATTATCCCAAGTGGCGACTCTGAATTTTACATAAAAATAATCCTGTTTCGATTGTCATTTTAAGTTGGAAAAAACTCCCCTTATACTCCCTTCCGGGGGTGTAGGAAAAAGGAGGTGTGACAGCTCTGGCGACTCTGCTGGGGATATAAACCCAGAATCTCTGGTTCAGGGTTCAGAATTTGAGCTTAGATGAATTGTTATATTTGCTTTATCTGTTAATTGATTTTATTACACGTTTGGGCCTAATGTGCTAAATGTTACTTTTACCGCTTTGATATTATCTGAACTGTATATAAACTGTTACGAAACCCTTCTCTTCTCATCTTCGGGGATGTACACGCTGGTGTGACTCCCTATTTTGTTAATGTCATACCTTGGAATAAGAAAGAGGCTCGGACAAGTTACTAAGCTGGATGCCCTTTTGGTTCCCAGTACGTAGCCCCCTCCTCAGCTGGAGTTGTCCGCTCGGGTACAAAAGTCTAGAACAAATACCCAGGTTTTAAACCTAGAATAACTCAGCCTCATGTCGGATCCCTAGTAGGAACGTTTGTTTGCATTATGTGCATTTGACTTTGGAGAGTCAACATAGGGGTTGGGTCTGTCTAGGACAGGTGTACCCGAAATGAAAAGACTATCCTGATGCATATTACTTGCTACTTGTGCATTCATTTGATTCGGATTTGCATGTTGACCGGCTTATTACTTGCGCATTCATTTGCTTGGGTGGTTTGTTGAAGATCAGGCCTAGAGGAAACATCATAAAGGCGTTGGTTACATTCTGGGACCAGGCCCACAACGTGTTCCGTTTCTCCAATTTCGAACTCACCCCAACTTTGGAAGAAATAGCCGGATATATTGGGAGCACTGAGATTCCTATGAGACACAAATATCTGATTGCTCCAAGAGTCGTCGCTGTGCACAGGTTCCTAGATTCCTTAAAGATAAGCAAGGGTGTCCACAACTCAGATTTGGTAGCTGATTTTTCCACTTCGCAGTTTATATACCAGCGATACGGACACATATGAGGGTTTAATATTCTAGAAAGCAAAATTTGTAGCAAAGGGAATTGCCTCAAATGGGAAGAACACAGGTTCTTTGCTTTTATGGTGGTATTCTTGGGCCTTCTGGTGTTTCCTAGGAAAAATGAAAATATCGATATACGGATATCTGGGGTCGTCAGCACTTTGCTTACTCAGGCCAAAAGCACCCTCGCACCTATGATAGTGTCTGAAATCTTCCGCGCTCTCACAACCTGCAAAGTCGGAGGAGGCTTTTTTGAAGGGTGCAACTTGTTGCTATAGATGTGAATGATTGAACATCTATGTCATCGTCCTCAATTCATGAGTTATGGGTCGACAGAGAAAAACGGCATAGAGGAATTTTATACAAGGGTTGACAGGTTTAGCCTGCCAGAAGAGGTCATATAATGGGTATCTCACCTCCGTTCAATCACTGCAAATCAAATAGAATGGATGTTTGGGTGGCTTCATGTAGATGAGATCATATTTACTCTTGATGGGTATCAGGAGTATCCAGCCTTATACCCCATACCGGGATTTGAGACAGTTGGAGAGATGTCAGATAATTCCAAAAGATGAAGATCTTAGTGATCAGGCTGCCGTGATTGGTCCTGATGGTCAATTCCATGAAGCAGCAGTTCGCCAAATCTGGAGCGAGTGTCAATACATGACGGCAAATACCTGTGTGCGTGATCATCCAAAGGTGAAGTTTCACCCGGATACCTTGCTTTGTATAAAAGGGAAGTTGTGTTTGGAAGGCCGGCAAAAAGACCCCATCTTCAAGAATTCATCGAGGCGTCACAAGCGCAATAGGATTGGTTGGCCAAAGAAAATGAGTATAGGGCTACCATAAGCAAGCTAGAAAAGCAAGTCAAGGACCTTCAATTTGAGAATGGTTTGCAAGCCGCTATGGATGAGGTTGAAAAGGAAAAGTTAGCCAAAGATAATGAGGCCCTTCGAGCCCAGATTTGGGAAATGAAAATAGCAGCTGAAAATCTCGCCAGAAGTGCAAACTATGAAAAGCTTATAAAGAACCTTAAGCAGAAGGTGAGTGAGTATGGTTTCTATTTGAACAAGGCAGAGGGTAAATTAGCAAGGGCTCAAACAAATTTGGCTAAAAATGCAGAGGAACGAGAGCGCTTTGTTAAACAGTTAAAAGAGAAATATGACAATGAGGTTGTGGGGTTGAAGAAAAGGGTCACCATCTTTGAGAACAAAATGATCAAGCAGGAAAAAGACTTTAAGGCAGAAAGGGAACACTGTTACGCAGCGATGGCACAGTTAGAAAGAGATATACAACAACTTCGAGAATAGAATCATATATCTGAACAAACTTTGGAATCTAAGGCCCAAAAAATTGCGCATTTGTTGCAAGAAAAGGGCGTCATAAGAGAAAGGGTCAGAAGGATCGCCGACTACATCACAATGAAATGCAGTAAGTGTGAGGATATGACTAGATCCATGTTCTTCGCCACTGTGATGACTTTTGTCCGCCAGATAATGGAAGATCTCTACCACCTCCAAGGGGATTTAGCGCGTATGCCCATGGCGAGACTGAATTATGTTCCGCAAGCCCCAGGAGCATTTGAGGCATTGATGTATTCATGATTTTTACTCGAGCCTGTATTTTCTTTTTGTTGGAGTCTGTTAGTTTGTTTTCGAGTCTGTGTTTTCATCTTGTTGTTGGAGTTTGTTAGTTTCCTTTTCGAGTCTGTTAGTTTTTGAGTCGTTGTAATCAAAGCATTTTCTTTTTATGAAAAATTTGAAAATCCCAAAATGTTTTATTATTTATTTTTACACTTATCCCCCTGAACTACGCAAAGATATCATTCATGCGGGATCATGATATGTGGGCAATCTCTGTAGGATTCGATCATAACCAAAAAGAAAAAGAGAGAGAAAAGAAAAAAAAGTAAAGAGAGAGGAAAAACAAGAGAGAAAAGAAAAAGAAAAAAGAAAGAGAGAAAATAAGAAATAGTGAGAAGGAAACAATGGCAAAACAAGAAAGAGAAATGAGAGAATAAAGAACAACGAGAAATCAAGCAAAGAAAGGCAAGAGTGGAAAAAGAAAATTTTCCAAATGGAAATTAAAGAAAGTCGGGATGACGCAAGCAGCCGATCAAATGCATAATAGAAAGGGTTAACTGTTTAGGTGCATTACATTCCCCAAATGTGTGGTTGCCTATCTGTTAAACCTTTATCGCTAACAAGTTTGTTGTTGTCATCAAGTCCATGCAGGTGACTAGTTTGTTTGGCATTCGGGAAACTCACCCATACAACACCCGGTCCAAAAACAAGTCGATCATGGCTAACCAGGAACTTGATGCGAGTGTTATCGATCCTTCGAGGGAGGGGGAAGAGTCGGATGTCAATTTGAAAGAAGATATGTATAAGTTGAAACAACAGATGGCCAAGATGTATCAAGCATGGGTAAAAGGGCACCCACCACCACTTTATCCCACCAACCCTGCCTTCGTCCGTCCATTGGCTCAGTCTTAGGAACCTCCTGCTACCGATTCATCCCCGAGATTTCCCATTTACCACCACTACCAGAGCACCACCTCCCAAACACCACAAGCTCCACCACCCAAACCAGTTATATACCCTCCTCCACCAACCACTCCTGTCTTTGTGGCACCCCCACCTACTACACTCCACAGATCCTCCAGTGAGCCCTTATTCCAAGCCCATAATAACCAATATTACCCCCGGAGCCCACTTTCAAAGCTCCAGAACACTATTCCTACACTCCTCGTTTTGATCACCCTGTGGAAACTGAGAAACTATCTAAAAATCCCGAATAGGAGGAGATGTTCAGGAAAGTTAAAAGCCTGGAACAATTATTTACAGACACATGCGAGGGTTGGGAGGTCAAGTAAGTGTGGCCTACAAAGACCTATGTATGTTTCTAGACGTGCAATTGCTGGTAGGGTTTAAGATGCCCAAGTTTGATTTGTATGATGGGCATGGTGATCCAGTGGCACATTTGAGAGGTTTTTGTAGCAAAATGAGGGGAGCTGGTGGGAAAGACGAGTTGCTAATGGCATATTTCAGTCAAAGTCTGAGTGGTTCAGCGCTGGAGTGGTACACTCGGCAGGATCACGGAAGATGGTATACATGGGATGATCTAACCCAAGCATTCGCTTGTCACTTCCAGTACAATCTCGAGATTATTCCGGATCATCTATCCTTGACAAAGATTGAGAAAAAGCATAATGAGAGTTTTAAGGATTATGGTTTTCAGTGGAGAGAACAGGCAGCAAGGGTTGACCCTCTAATGAAAGAAAATGAAATGTTGGATTATTTTCTGTAGGCCTTAGAACCTACGGTCATCTGGTATCAGCTATACGCAAGTCCTTAAATGAAGTGGTGAAGATGGGCGGTATGGTAGAATAAGGGCTCAAGTCAAATAAAATCATGAGTTATTCATCTATTAAGGCAACCACCCAGGCCATTCAAAGTGGAACTGGGGGAGTAATTGGAAAGAAGAAGAAAGAGGATGTAGCAACGATTGATTCAGGAGCTTGGTTCGGATCTAGGGTCTCACCTCACCACTATAATCTGCCTCGACCCTACCACCAAACCTACCCCATACCCCGTATAATCTACCCCAACACTATTACCCACCACCAGATCCCCATTTCTCTGTCCACCACACCCAAACATACAACTAACCCCCCGCTCATACACAATGGCAGGCGCCATCCCCACAAAATACCTATCCAGCTTCACAAAATGCCTACCCACCCCCACGAGCCTACCAAAACCCTCCTAGACCAGCTTTCTGGTCCAATCAAGCATTTAAGAATGAGAGGTTGCAGAAGAAGAAAACATTCACTCCATTAGAAGAGTCCTATACTAGTTTGTTCCACAGGCTAAGACAATTGGATATGCTGAGGGAGATCGAGTCAAAATTGCCAAATCCTCCCCCGAGAAATCTTGATTATTTTGTAAGTTGCAAATATTGTTCTGGTGCTCCGGGGCACGACACGGAGAAATGCTGGCAATTGAAAAATGCTATCCAGGAGCTCATTGATATAAGTTGGATTGAAGTCTAAGCTCCGGAGGAGCCAAATTTCAACCAGAACCCACTGCCAACCCATCAAGAGACAAACATGATTGAGATAGTGCATAAAGAAGGGGACCCCAAAATGCCTTCGCAGACTGTCATGATGGCTCGATCCAGTGAGGTAAAGCCAGTTGAAAAATTAACAACTTAGATTTCAATGATCAAGTTGAACGGGACAAATAGTGAGCCATCTGCGGTAGTCAAGAAGGGGTCCTCAAGTGATGTTGCCGTGAAACAAGAAAGGACAAAAGTGGTTGTGACAGGAGTGGCGAACAAACCTGTCGTAATTGTGGAGGGTGCCTGCACAGATACTGTCATTATTAAACATGTAACCCAGCTACCGATAATCAACAGCAAGGCTATCCCATGGAATTATGAGCGGGTGATAGTAACATACAGAGGAAAAGAAGTTAAAGAAGAAGTCTGTGAGACCCACGGATTGACTCGGTCAGGGAGATGCTTTGCCCCCAAGGAATTAAGAAAAGCTAAAACCTCCAAAGATAACCCAGTGCTAGTGAAGAAAGTTGTGACCGAAGAAAAGGCAGAATAAATTTTGAGAAAGATGAAGGTGCAAGACTATTCAATTGTGGAGCAATTGAGGAAGACGCCTGCTCAGATTTCACTATTGTCATAATTAATTCACTCGGATGAGCACCGTCGGGGCTTGATGAAAATCCTGAATGAGGCCCACGATCCTGACAAAAATCTCAGTAAACCATTTTTTTTTTGGCAATCCGCTAGGGAAGCGCCTAGGGCTAGTTTTATATATAACATAATTAAAATTCAAAATACAGAGTCATGATATCCTACAAAATGAAAGGAATAAAATTTGAACATAATAAATATCCTATTATCTAAATTGTGCAAATGAATTCTTGTTTTTGCCCAACTTTCTTGATGATGTACGCTTGTGTAATCCCTCCTGATCCACCTTATGTTGTTCCTATTGAGTTCACCTTTAGCTTTACCTTCCAAAGTCTGAAGCTAAATAGACTGTCCATACCTCTGATATATGCTCCTATTCGATCAATTTCTTCGAGTAAACTTGCCCCAGAGTGTTGTTAGTGCATCCTATTTTTCTTGTCAAAACATAGAGCCGGATTCCTATGATTTAATTACAGCTGTTGTCGAACACAGACCTGGCTTATCAAAATAATGCTTACATTTCATACATGACATGTCTAAGATGCGTTATCCCATAAACGATGCATTCGTGCATCTAGTATGATCAAATTTCTTTCAAGTTACGCTCACCCCATGCGTTTGCCATGCTTTCATCTCCATCACTGCGATAAAACATGCAGGACCAAAATAGTAAATTCCAATTCCTTGTTTAGCATGCGTTTCATTTCCAGCTTGCAATTCCAATGTCCTACCAAAAGGCACGCCCCATTTTGCTTTTGTTTTGAATTTTTCCATAAGCATTCCCAATAAAACATGTCCCAACTTTTTATTGTCAAGACCCAATCGCTCACCTCTTTCGAAGCCATTTGTTTCTGTCCAGCATCGAGATGAAAATGCAGCGTGCTTTGCTTTGAAAGCAATGTCAAGATGCTTTCTTGCTGGACAGCTTTCCACCCATGCGCATGCCATGCATGCATCTCCAGCTTCGATAGAATCAATTCCAGGTTTCAAAATTTCATGGACACGGTCTACCTTTTCTCGAATCAATTATCAAAAGCATCCATGTCCAGCATGCTCTTCGTTTTCCAGGAATTAAGTCTCACGATGCGTATAACAAAGTCAAGCCCCCATTCGCGTGCTTTTTTGCTGGACATTTTTCCAGCCCATGCGCATGCCATGCGTGCTTTTCCAGTTTTGATAGAATCAATTCCAGGTTTCAGAACTTCATGTACATGCTCTATCATTTCTCGAAATGAGCTAAAGTATTGCATTCTCAAGTTTGAAAAGCATCTATGTCCAGCCTGCTACCGTCCAGCGTGCCCTTCTATGTGATAGCATGCGTGCCTCCCTTTTTATATTTTAATCCCAAATTGATGTCCCAGCTGCTCTATTTGTGGTATTCGCAACCCTCCAATCTTGTGCTTTGTTCTTCCCTTCCCCGACCAGGAGCATGCTTCACACTTTTCAGAAGAAACCATGTGATGTTGTACCTGCGCGCTAGAGATACCCTCCTCCCTTATGATTTGAACATATTGGACTTTTAAGTTTACATGCCTCCTGCTATTCCTTTTCTCTTTGCTTCTTATCTCTTGTCCACCTTCACCCTTAGACTTGGACATTGCATCTTATCTTCATTAACCAACCTCTTTCCCTTTTCATCTAGATGCCAGAATTATTGGCATTCTATTTCTCCATGATCTAAAGCATAATTAGCCAAATGATCAGCCAACTTGTTGCCCTCTCTATGAATATGAGTAACTGTGTAATTTCCCCCAGTCATTAGTTGCATTATTTCCTCTACCTGCTCAGATATGATCCATGGTGGTTTCCAGATCCTATCCATAATCTTTTTTAATAGCATTGAGTCAGTTTGAAGCCATACATGAGGGTATTGTTGAAATCTGCAGAACCTTAGTGCCTCTACCATGGCCTTCGGTTCAGCTACTGTGTTTGTTGTCTCCTCAATCTCCCTTCCTACTGACTTGACTATGTCACCATTTTCATTTCGTATACAGAAACCTATTGAGCTTCTGCCTGGATTTCCCCTCGAAGCCCCATCCGTATTAACCTTTAGCCATCCTGTATTTGCAAGTTCCCACATGACTTTGGTAACCTTAAGTTTTGGAGTGAAATTTTCCATCATGGCTAGAAGATCTTTCCATTTGTGAGGTACCATGTCCATCCCAGGCTTTCTCACTTTCACCAATGCCTGGAGATTTGATGAAACCTGATAAATCACCCTGCTAGTTGTCACAGCACCATCATACTTCATGTTATTTCTTCTTTTCCAGAGTTCCCATACTACGCATGAGGGGAATGCTTGCATTACCGGTTTTAGCCTTAAGCACACATTTGCAGTCCAACATTTTGTGATTGCTTGGTGTAAAGTAAGTCCTTCCACAGCTATTCCTGCCCTCGATAGAAAATACTTCCAAGTTGTCTTTGCAGTTTCTGATCTAAAAAACAAATGCTGAAGAGATTCCTCATCAGGCTGTACACAACACCAACATTTTGATGGCATGCAGTAGCCTACCTTTTTCAAGAAATCATCTAAAGGTAACTTTGCTTTCCACACTTTCCACATGAAGAATGCTATTTTAAAAGGCAGTCCCTTTACCCAGATCAACCTATAAGCTGTTTTTGGTTCGTCTCTTCTTCTCGTATAATCCCATGCTGACTTAACACTGAAATATCCCCTTGTTTCCAGCATCCAACAAGGCACGTCAAGAACCTGCTGAGGTGAAGGTGGTTTGATTTTCTCTATAATGTGTACTGCTAAGTCTTCAGGAAGCATTTCAAATAGCCTGTCCACATCCCATCCACCATCTATGGTAACCTCATGTACATTTTGTACTGTTTCATCAATGCCAAAGTCCTGAGGAACTAAAAAAATATAGTGCCCCAAGACCTGTCCAGTTTTCAAACCAAAAGAGTGAGGATCCCTTTTTTGTTTGCCAAAAGATTTGATGTTCAATCAGATCTGTGCATTCTAGCATTTTTCTCCAAATGTGAGATCCCCTTTTCCATGGAACAACTACTGAATTCATTTTCTTACAGTATTTCTGACATACGAAAGAGCTCCATAGGCTTGGTTTTGTTCTGAAATTCCACCACAACTTGCTGAATAATGCCTTTGCTACGTCATGCATTGACCTGAAACCTATTCCTCCTTCCTCCACTAGCATGCATAGTGTATTCCATGAAGCCCAATGTCTACTAGTACCTCCTACAGAGCTGCTCAAGAAATACTACGCAAACAATTTGTGCAACCTATTTATCACATATTTTGGAGGGTTTACAGCTGATAGTAGGTGCATAGGCATGCTTTGTAGAACATGTGATATGAGAACTGCCCTGCCCCCTACTGATAATAACTTACCCTGCCAGGATTGCATTTTGTCCATTACCTTAGTAATTAGGGGCTGATAGTATTCCAGTTTTCTCCTTGCATAAAAAATAGGACAACCTAGGTATATGATAGGAAATTCATTCCTATGAATGCCTGTGATCCTTTCCACCTTTCTGACCACATCCATGTGTTGTTAAATGATGCAGGTATACAGCTGATTTGGTCTTGTTAATAAGCTGCCCAGATGCATTTTCATACGCATTCAACATTTGCATAATCAGCATCAGAGAAGTTTCATCAGAGGATGAGAAAATGATCATGTCATCTGCATATGCCAAATGATTGATCTTTGGACTCCACTTTGGCATTCCAAATCCACAAAAATACAGGTTAGTATGAAGTGCATTGAGGCCCCTAGATAATGCTTCTGCTGCCAAGATAAACAAAGTTGGAGATACAGGATCACCTTGTTTTACTCCCTTGAGGATTTAAAGAAACCATGAGCTTGACCATTGATTAGAATAGAATACCAATTGTTTGAAACTAAGCCAAAGGCAATTCCTATCAACCTTTCTGTGAATCCCATCTTTCTTATTACCTTTGTTAGGAATATCCATGATAATCTATCATAAGCTTTGGTCATATCTAGCTTCAGGATGACATTAGATCCAGCCTTAGTTCTAAGCCTAATGTCAGTGACTATCTCCTGAGTTAGAAGGATGTTTTCTACTATATTTCTGCCCTTAACAAAACCTGACTGTTCCTCCGATATCAGATTTGGGAGAAATTTCACTAGCCTTCCATGCACGACCCTCGAAATAACCTTATTTGAAAAATTACTGAGGCTTATTGGTCTTAGATCAAAAAAAGTAGAAACTTCTTTTTTCTTTGGAATCAGAACTAGGTTTGTGTGTGTTACACACTTTGGTAGCTCAGGACCATTGAATAAAGCCCACACCATGTAGAACAGGTCATCCCCTATTATGTCCCAACAAGAATGATAAATCTTGCCTGTCATACCATCTGGCCCTCCAGCACTATCACCATTAAGTCCAAATACTGCCTCTTTAACCTCCTCTTTTGTTGGCTGCTTAATCAATTCTGCATTCTGTTCATTATTAATCAGATTAGTAACATAGTCTACGATCTCAAATAAAGAAGGAGTAACTATTTCTGTGAACTGATCCTCGTAAAATCTGATAACTTCTTCTGCAATTTCTTTTTCTTCTTCAATCCATGTTCCTCCACTATCTTGAATTCTATTAAGTTGAAGTCTCTTCCTCCTACCTCTCACTTGTGTGTGGAAGAACTTAGTATTCCTATCCCCTTCCTTGAACCAAGTCATTCCCGCCTTTTGTTGCCAAAATTTCTCCTTTAGTGCAAGACATTTGATCAATTCTGCCTGAACTTTTTGTAGCCTTTCCCTGTTCATCCTTGTAGGATTTGCTTCAAATTCTGCTTCGTGAACCATCACTACCTCCTCCATGCATGCTATGTTTTGGAAGATATTTCCAAATGTAGCCTTACTCCACAATGAAAGGGCTTTCTTTAATTTTTTTAACTTGTGATTAAAAATAATAAAAGGATTTGCACTGAAATCAGCTGTCCAGTTCTCTCTCACCACATCTTTAAAAGTTGCATGATCCACCCAAAAATTCAAGAACTTAAAAGGCTTTTTTTATTGGTGGAGTGTCAATATCACACTTCAAATACATTGGACTATGATCGGAACAAGTCTTTGACAAATGTTGCACCTCTATTCCCGGAAATGTTTGTTGGAAATGAAAATTGGCCAAGCATCTGTCTAGCCTTTTGAATATACAGTCTTCCTCTGCTCTCCCATTCCACCATGTGAATATGCTACCTTTAAATCCAAGATCGAAGAGATTGCAAGTGTTGACGCAGTGTCGAAAATCATCAATTTCATTCAATGACACCGGTAATCCCCCAAACTTCTCTTCTTCATCCCATATTACATTGAAATCTCCCCCTACTAGCCATGGTGAATTCATATCCCTTGCCATTTCATATAATGAATCTCATAGTTCTATCCTCTCAATTGCACCACATTTAGCATATATCAAAGTTAGAACAAACTCCACATGTTTTTCAGTATGAAACAATCGTAGTGTTAATTGTTGCACCATATTGTACATGATAGTTACCTCAAATACCTCATCTATGAATGCCCAGATCTTGTTGGAAACATTTGAAATTTCTTGTGCAAGTCCTATCTTGTTTCTGTATTTTTCCATTTTTTTTGCTTGTTGCTTTGGCTCCATTAATCCTAGAAATTCATAGTGATTTTTCCTGTGCATTTTTGTCAACCTTTAAAAGGCCTGCTGTGTGTTGACTGACCTTATATTCCAAATGAGAGCATTCATCACTGATTGTTGGATTTAGTTAGCGTTCTCCTTGTGTGCACCCCAGCTTTTGGTAATGCATAATTATCTTTTTGTTGCTTCTTCTTACCTTTTGCTGCTGATTTTGCCTTTTCCACTTGCGTAGGTGATAAGTCACCTTGCCTTGCCGCATTCATAAGGTGTTGGGTAGTTGATTCTTGATCCATGTCGTATCCTGATTTACCAGGTTCTTCTCCTTCTTCATTGTCTTCCTTCCCTCCGGATGTAGCTCCAAATGCATTCCTTTTAGGGACCAAAGCCTTCTCTTCTCCTCTTTTTAACAACTGCAACTGATTTTTTTCCAATGTAATAGTAATATTTACTATTTCTGTTTTATGTTTTTGTTGTTTCTCCTTCTCTGTTGTGTTGTTTCCTTGTGGGTATTCTTGTGATATCTGAATTTGATCATCTTTTGTTCCTCCGGGATCATTTACCTCTGGGACTCTTCCTTCATAGTTTCTAAGTTCTGTGATTTCAGTTGTGTTGTTGTCATTGGCATGGGGCTCTCCATTTACACTTAGCTCATCTTCTTCTTTGTCCTTCTCATTTGGTTCCTCATCAGCTTGTGCTCCTAATGGTACTTCGTTCTGCTCTGAATCGTATTCCCTTTATGTATCCCATAGTCTGCCTCCACAGCCTTGCACTCTTTCTTTAAATGTAGCTGATTTTGACCCTTCTGCATGAGAATTTGGAGTTTTATTAAGTACCTTGTTCACTAATGTATCTTGTGATGGGTTTTCCTGGCATGTTTTATTGATATTCACTATTCCTTCTCCTGTTTTATTCTTGAAGCTTCTTTCTACCCATTGTGCAGTATCGTTTTTTGCTTTTGATGCCTCCTTTCCATTGACTAGACCATTAGTGGAGCTAATCCCCGATGATTCAAGATGAAAAACTTGTGCTGCAGGATTTAACTTTCCCTCATTATTGACCATATTGTTTGGTTTTTGCTTTGTAGATGCTTGGTTGTGAAGTGTTGAACTGCTTGTTGTTGCATTATCTGCCACCATTGCCAATTGATTAATAGGTTCTTCCTCTTCCTCCATCCCTTGTAATATTGCAAACTTGTTAGCTACTTGAACATGATCATTATCTTCATTGTCTACTGCCACCAATTCCTTACTACTGTAGCTTTGTGCTTCTTCTTGTCTCTCTACAGTAGTTTTACCCTCCTTATTGTTATTGTATTCAAACTGCTTAGCTGGCGCCATCTCCATTCCATTATTACTGAGACTAGTATTTTGATTTACTACATTTCTGACTCTATTGTCCTTCACTTCCTTCTATTGCTCTTTTGTTGTAACATTCACATTACCCACAATCTTTCCACTAGATAACATCTTTATAGGCTGTGAGTTCCCTATGTCCTGTTTCTTAGCTGTATCTGCTTGGTCATCATTCTCCTTCTCCACATATAGTTCAGGGTGTATCCTCCAACATTCAAATTGATCATGCCCTTGAAGTTTACAATGTCTACAATATTTAGGCAGCATATCATATTGAATTCTCACCCATCCAGTTCTTGTTGTTCCTTTATCTTCATTGAATATGTCCATCCTCACCTTTTTAGGCAAATCTGCAAGTAGATCCACTAGTACCTTCACCCTAGCACAACTAGGTCTAGTTTTATTAATTGTAGCCATGTCTAGATGCATCGGTTTACCTACTGCTGAAGCTAGAGAAAATAGACATTCCTTTACAAAAAAGGTTGGCAATAGACCTGGGAATGAGATCCAAGCCATTGCCTTGGGTGTTTCTTCATCTGCTCTAAACTTTGAGTCATAAATCAACGGCCTAAGCTAATATTGATAGCCATCCCTGTCCTTTATGTAATGAGTTTTTGATGAGAAATTAAGATAGTCCTGCCTCAACATCATTCTAATCAAAATATGTCTATCCCTTAGAAATCCAATGCTACATTCACCTTTAATTCCGCATTGAATTGGTATTAACTTACGCAGTTGTTGAATTTCTGGGCTGCCATAAGAACATTTACCAACTATTGCATATTGTAATCCTTCGATGATATCCATCCTTTCTACTTCTGCTTCTATGAACTGAATAACATGTTCTCCACTCAATATTGTAGGTGTACGAATAGGAATTGGCTCAACTTCCTGTTGCTCCTGCATTGCAGCATTTAAAGTGCAAGGTTTCAGAAATTTAGAGTAATCCATCGGCTGTTTGTTGTTATCTGTTATCCCTGATGTTTGTGCAATGTTTGGAGGAGGTTGTGTAGGCAGCGCAGCCACCAAAAGTGGCGGGCCACCTGCCTGTGTGTCCATTACTATTGTAATTCTTTAGCACTTAACTTACATGACAAAGGTGCAGTATGTTTGCAAAATTACTGTAACTTGAATTTGCTTCACGCAAGCTGTTGAGCTTTAATAGTAGCACAGAAGTTAGATGAATTGCTGAAATTGAATAAAGCACTCTATCTGCTACAGTAACTCGTGAAACTAAAATTAAGATCTACAAAAATTGACTATAGATCTGAAGTTGAAACCAATTGGGTATTATTCATAAGGAAATTATGTATCTTTTGATACCAAGTTTGGTTGGTTTCACCACCGGATTCTGGAGTTATGACCGGAAAATGATGACGAAAATACTATTCCTTCTCTTCCTAGAGAGAAGGCTTATGACATAATTCCAATCTTCAGACCCTTAGGGCGTGTAAACCATTTGGAAAATATAGCTAACAAGATATTTGAGGTAAACAGAGTCACTTTTTCTGATGATGAGTTGCATGTAGAGGGTACTGAGCACAATAGAGTCCTCTATCTTACGGTGAAATGCGAAGATTTCGTGGTTACTCGGGTATTGGTCGACAATGGTTCCAATGCAAACATTTGCCCTCTCTCCACTCTAAACAAGTTGAAAGTGGAGGATGAAAGAATTCACAAAAATAGTATCTACGTTCGGGGATTCGATGGCGGAGGGAAAGATTTAGTCGGGGATATAGT
Source organism: Nicotiana tabacum (assembly GCF_000715075.1). NCBI lineage: Eukaryota > Viridiplantae > Streptophyta > Magnoliopsida > Solanales > Solanaceae > Nicotiana > Nicotiana tabacum. Next base: position 61,261,387 of record NC_134097.1, read on the forward strand.
ACTTGAGCTGACAATATGCCATGTTGAATTCATTATGGAGTTCCAGGTTCTAGATGTGGTTGTTTCCTACAATCTATTATTGGGTCGACCTTGGATTCATACTGCCAAAGTAGTCCTATCCACCCTGCACCAGATGGTTAAATTTGAATGGGATAGATAGGAAATCGTTGTGCATGGCGAGGATAATTTGTGTGCTCACAGTGATGCTATTGTACCGTTCATTGAGGTTGAAGATAACAAGGGGCCATGGGTCTATCAGGTCTTTGAAACAGTGTCAGTTGAGAAAATTCCAGAAGGAAAATACGTTCCAATTCCAAAGGTAACCGTCGTGTCAGTTATGGTGGCTTTTGAAATGTTGAAAAACAGTTTTGTACCTGCTAAGGGTTTGGGTGCATCTCTACAGGGCATCGTATAGCCGGTGTCTGTTCCTAAAAACTTGGATACATTTGGTTTGGGGTTCAACCCCACAGCCGTAGATGTGAGAACATCCAGAAAAATGAAACAGAGGGCATGGGTCCTTCCAAAGCTTGTCCCGTGTCTTTCTAGATCATTTGTCAGGCCTGGTACCAGAAAGCGCCCAGTGACAACGGTTCCCAGTTCAGTGGTTAATGTTGATGGATATTTGATTGAAAGGTTCGAGAGGTTATTCGCCGATGTGAACATGGTGGAAGTTGGAGAGGGTTCGAGTAAAGCAGTTGTGCAGTTTGTTGGACCAAGTGCAAAGCTTAACAATTGGGAAGCTACTCTTCTCCCTACCCGGAAGGAGTTTTGGTAGTTTGCTTTGATTTTCTTTCAGTTTATTTGGATTATTCCAGGGTTGTAATTCAGATTCTATGTTCCGTCCGTTTGGATGTATAAACCTTGTTATCTTTTAATTTCAATGAAATGCAATTTCCCTTTTCCGTCATTCCTGATAGTTTTATTTTTGTTTTTCTTTTCTTCTTTGTACAGTTCTTTTTATGCTGGTTTCAATGACATGACATGCATGAGGAATCTTCGGCCAAGTCTTAAAAGTCAATCTAATTATGAACTAATAATTCAAGAAATAGAGTGTGATAATGAATCAGAATATGATGAGGATGAGGCCTTTGAAGAGATTAGTAAAGAATTAAGCCGTTTTAAAGAAAAACCCAAGCCTAACCTGAGTGATACAAAGAAATCAATTTAGGGGACCAAGATAATGTTAGAGAAACTAAGATAAGTGTCCATCTTGAACCACAAATCAGGGAAGAGATAATTAAACCATTGTTCGAATACAAAGATATCTTTGCATGGTCATATGACGACATGCCGGGTCTAAGCACTGACTTGGTAGTTCACAAATTGCCCACTGACCTGGTATTTCCTCCCATCAAACAGAAGTTGAGGAAGTTCAAAATTGACATGAGTGTAAAGATTAAAGAAGAGGTCATAAAGTAGTTTGAGGAAAAGGTCATTCGAGTCACACGGTATCCCACTTGGTTAGCCAATGTTGTGCCGGTGCCAAAGAAGGATGGTAAGACCAGAGTGTGTGTTGATTATCGTGATCTCAACAAGGCAAGTCCAAATGACAATTTCCCGCTACCAAATATCCACATTTTGATTGATAATTGTGCCAAGCATGAGACTGGGTCATTTGTGGATTGCTACGCGGGCTATCATCAGATCTTAATGGATGAGGAAGATGCGGAAAAGACAGCATTCATCACACCATGGGGAACGTATTTCTATCAGGTCATGCCTTTCGGTTTGAAAAATGCTGGGGCAACTTACATGAGGGAAATAATGACTATATTCCACGACATGATACACAAGGAGATCGAGGTTTATGTGGATGATGTAATCATAATGTCTAGAAAGCAGTCTGACCATGTCAGAGATTTGAGAAAGTTCTTACAAAGGCTTCGCAGGTACAATCTTAAGATCAATCCTGCAAAGTGCGCATTTGGGGTGCCATCTGGAAAACTTTTGGGATTCGTAGTTAGTCGTCGAGGTATTAAATTGGACCCGTCAAAGATTAAAGCTATCCAAGAATTTCCACCCCCAAGGAACAAGATTGAGGTGATGAGTTTATTATGGAGGTTGAACTACATCAGCAGGTTTATTACTCAGCTTACGACAACTTGTGAGCCTATCTTCAAACTGTTGAAGAAGGATTTTGTAGTCAAGTGGACAAATGAGCGTCAAGAAGCATTTCATAAGATAAAGGGGTACTTGTCAAACCCACCTGTGTTGGTGCCACCAGAACCGGGGAGACCTTTGATTCTGTATTTAACGGTCCTGGACAATTTATTTGGTTGTGTGTTAGGTCAGCATGACATCACCGGCAGGAAGGAGCATGCCATCTATTATCTCACCAATAAGTTTACATCTTATGAGGTTAAGTACACTCACCTAGAAAGGACATGTTGCGCCCTAACTTAGGTAGCACAGAAGTTGAAGCATTATTTGTCATCTTACACTACTTATCTCATCTCTCGTTTGGATCCGCTAAAGTATATCTTTCAGAAGCTTATGCCCATAGGGAGGCTCGCTAAGTGGTAGATCTTGCTAACAGAATTTGACATCGTCTATGTGACTCGGATTGCGATGAAAGCCCAGGCATTGGCCGACCATTTGGCCGAGAATCCAGTAGATGAAGAATATGAGCCTCTGAAGACTTACTTCCATGATGAAGAGGTAATACACATTGATGAGTTGGAATAAGTTGAAGAGCCAGTTTGGAAACTTTTATTTGATGGAGCTGCAAACATGAAAGGCATTGGGATAAGAGTTGTACTTATTTTTGAAACAGGGCATCATTACCCTGTTACGGCTCAGCTTCATTTCTATTGTACTAATAACATGGCTGAGTACGAGGCATGAATTTTGGGTTTGAGGTTAGCTGCCGACATGGGTGTGTAGGAAGTCTTGGTCTTGGGAGACTCAGACCTTCTGGTGCACCAAATTTAGGGAGAATGGGAAATACGGGATTTGAAACTCATACCGTATCGACAATGTTTGAATGATCTTTGTCAGTGGTTTCAATCAGTAGAGTTCAGGAATATTCTAAGGATCCATAATGAGGTTGCCGATGCTTTGGCTACTCTGGCGTCAATGTTACATCACCCAGATAAGGCTTATGTTGACCCTTTGCATATTCAGGTCCATGATCAGCATGCTTACTATAACATGATGGAAGAAGAACATGATGATAAGCCATGGTTCCATGACATCAGGGAATACATCAAAATGGGAGTATATCCGGTACAAGCCACAGGTGATCAAAAGAGAACAATTCGTCGTTTGGCAAGTGAATTTTTCTTCAGTGGAGGAGTTTTGTACAAAAGAACTCCAGATCTTGGATTGTTAAGATGCATAGATGCTAGACAGGCCACAACTATCATGATAGAAGTACATTCTGGGGTCTATGGATCGCATATGAGTGGGTACGTTCTAGCAAAGAAGATTCTCCGAGCAGGTTACTACTGGCTTGCTATGGAGCGAGATTGTATCATTTTTGTGCACAAGTGTCATCAATGTCAAGTGCACGGAGATTTGATTCATTCTCTGCCATCTGAATTGCATACAATGTCTGCACCATGGACCTTTGTTGCTTGGGGCATGGATGTCATTGGACCAATTGAGCCAGTAGCGTCCAATGGGAACAGGTTCATTCTGGTGGCCATCAATTATTTCACTAAGTGGGTGGAGGCTAAAACTTTCAAGTCTGTGACCAAGAAAGCAGTAGTCGATTTTGTGCACTCAAATATCATTTGTCGGTTTGGGATCCCAAAGGTTATCATCACAGATAATGGTGCTAATCTCAACAGTCATCTGATAAAAGAGGTATGTCAATAGTTTAGGATCACGCATCACAATTCCACCCCATACCGCCCCAAGGCGAATGGAGCAGTCGAGGCAGCCAACAAGAACATAAAGAAGATACTTCGCAAAATGGTGGAAAGTTCCAGGAAAAGGCATGAAAATCTGCCATTTGCATTGTTGGGTTATCGCACTACTGTTCGCACTTCAGTAGGTGCAACACCTTATTTGTTGGTATATGTAACTAAAGCAGTGATACCCGCGGAAGTTGAAATCCCATCCCTCCGAATTGTCACTGAAGCCGAAATTGATGATGAGGAATGGGTCAAAGCCCGCCTGGAGCAATTGAGTTTGATCGATGAGAAAAGATTGGCAGTAGTGTGTCATGGCCAGTTGTATCAACAAAGAATGGCAAGAGCATATAACAAGAAGGTGCGCCCATAGAAGTTTGAAGTGGGTCAACAAGTATTGAAACGTATCCTTCCACATTAGGCTGAAGCAAAAGGCAAATTCACCCCAAATTGGTAGGGGCCGTTCATCGTAACGAGAGTCTTGTCTAATGGTGCTTTATATTTAACATATATAGAAGGCAAATGTGTAGAAATGGCTATCAATTATGATGCAGTTAAGAGATATTATGTATGATTTCTTTGGTTTAAATTGTGTTTGTTTGTACTTGGCATGTTTTGAAGATTGGAATGACGAAGGCATTTTGTTCTGCTATCTAAACAATTTACCCTTTGTTATCAATTTACCCTTTTAAGACTGGTCTTAAAAGTTAGTTTAATCATGAAGCAATGAACAGTTTTGAAGATGATAGGGACACTTGAGGGAAATAAGTACAGATTTGGATGTTTTGAGATCATTTGAAGCCCGAACCATGTGAAACTGGGGTAGATAATTTGTGAAGTTAATAGGATGATAAGAATTCGTTAAGGGAGAGTGCATCCGGGATGATTTGAAGCAAGCAACTTTGATTTCAAATGCATCTCAAGTTACAAAATAAAGTCAAGGAAGTTTTCTCCGAGTTAACGGAGTATATCCGTTGTGAAAAGGAAATCACCCAACGAGGGTATTGTACTTGATAAGGCATTAAAGAAAAGTGGAAGGCATATCAGTAATATCAATGCCGAAGCCGCAAAAGAATTATTGTGCATGATCATCAATTTTCATTTCAAGTTGCATGTGTTGTACTTGGCATTTTCAGGGATTGGGAGGCCCTCTTTCAGCTACCCAAACACTTATACCATTTGATACCCTTTTGAGCCTGTACTAATTCCTTTGACCTCCCCTCTTTTGGAATCAAGTTAAAGTCATATGAAAAAAGAAAAAAAAGTTTATGTCCCCATAGGTTTATTTAAAAGGTTCATTCCAAAAGGAAAATTCAAAAAAAGAGAGAAAATAGACATAAAGAAAAAAAAAAGAAGAAAAAAAGAGAAGAAAAAAAAAGGGAAAAATAAAGAAGAAAAAAGAAAAAGGAAAATAGTAACAAGAAAGTATCTTTGTGAACTACATTTGACATGATTCTTGTCACCACAAAATACGTAGAAAGCCTTATGGTTCGGTCATACCAAATAAATATTTCATAATCCCATGAAGTCGAGAGTGGGGCAGTCTTACTTAGTAACTCCATCAAAAGAAAAGAAAAGGAAAAAAAGAATAAAATTCTTTTGTTTTAGAAATTGGGGCAAAGTTTTGAAATGGATTCCAAAAGTTGTAAATAAATTAACCCTTTTGTTTTAGTAATTTTGAACCTTTATGATATCCATTCCTTCCAACCGTGTCCAAAAGCCACATTACAGTCCAAAAAAGACCTCCCAGATAATCTTTGAGAGTGCTGAGTTTAGACATGCCAAGAGTATATGCTATTTTTACCACGGTTAATGTCTTGTCATCTACAGAATTAGAAAAAAAAAAAAATGAGAGAGTCTTATTGGTAAAAACATTCACAGTCACCATAAGGCGATGGTGAGTTGAGAGAAAGAACAAAATGAGAGAGGCTTGATGGTGAAAACCCTTCGAGCACCACAAGTCGAATAGGGATCATGAATCAGATAGAATAATCGGAGCATTGAAGCCCAGTTTCACGTAAAAAAGGTACAATAAGAGTTGAACATTAGACTTTATTGACAGATTAGGTCATTAATCCAAAAATGTGTGTCATGGTCATTAGAGTTAGTATCCACATCTGATAAGTTTGTACTTTGTAGTTTGTTAGGAATCATCTCCTTCCATTGTTCTTTACTCTGTTCCTTTTGTCTTGTTTACTTCCTCTTTCTGAGTCTGTTTGGTCGGAACAAGTGAGAAATGACTACAAAATTTGCTACCAGCTTTCCAATTACACAAACAGAATATGTTTGTCACATCAAAGTGGCATAAGTCAAATAAAGAATAGTAGATGCACTAAGTTGGCAACACTCAACGTGTTTTGGAATTCATGTAAAATACAAAGGTTCGATATGGGTCAATTCATGAGCAATGCAACAGATAGAGGGTATTGGGTTTGAACGGATTAGAGATACTTTTTGTGATAAGGATGACAGAGAAAATGGTTAACCAATGACAAGCAAGGTTTTCCAAGCGGAAATCAAAGTTATCATAGCAAGTGAAGGGGAAGGCCAGTGGGTTAATCCAGGAAAGAACAGCATACACACTGAGTGGGTGGCAATTGACGTGCTTTGGGTTTAATGTGAAACACAAAGGCTCAGTATATGTCAATGCCTGAGCACCATGCAACGGATAAATGGTATTGGGTTTGAACGGATCAGAGGTATTTTCCGTGATAATGGTGACAAAGAAAGTGGCTAGTCAATAAACAAGCAATGTCTTTCGAGTTGAAATCAAAGTTATCATGGGAAGTGAAGGGGCAATCGCCCTCAAATTCAAGGCCACAAACCAACCACCATATTTATAAACTTACAAGTTCTCTTTGTTTGAAACAGCAACGAAAATTGTGTCCAAATCAAAGCTTGGAAGTTTGAATTTTTTCAAGTGTCGTGCCCAAATTTTGTCATCACAAAGGCTGTTTGAGAAGGGGAAAGAAAAATTTGTTCGATCTACAGGAACCCTCCATGAGAAAAAGCGTGGTTCAGCGGCAAGGAATTTTATTCAATCTACAGAGATCCTCAGGAAGAGAGAGCGGCTCAGGTAAGTTCATTCTCGGCCTCTCAGGACCCTCCTGGACATTGGGACTTAATTTAAGTGTTCAGGGCCCTCCTAGATAATGTGATTAATTTAAAGTTCTCAGGACCCTCTTGGATAATGGGATCTAGTTTTAAGTTTTTAAGATATTCATAGATAAGAAGATTTAGGGTAAGTTTTACCTTTAGGAAATAGAATTTAGCTTTGAAGTTGTCACTCTTAAGATGAGATTTAATATTAAATTTTCAGGGCCCTCCTGGATAATGGGATTTAGCTTTTAAATTCTTAGAGCTTTCGGGTACCATGATTCGATTAACACTCACAGATGTTCCCGATATCAAATTGGGGAAGAAAAACATCTTTTGTTTTGTCTGTTGTTGTAATCAGGTTCAAAGGCAACAGTTTCAGTAGACTCAGTTCAAGTGTTGGAAATCAGGAGCCCACTTGGAGAACAAAGGGAAAGCAATTCAAAAGTCAGTAATTAGGAGCCCACCTGGAGAACAAAGGAAAAGCAGTTCAAGTGTCGATAATCAGGAGCCTACCTGGAGAACAAAGGGAAGCAGCAATGTTCAAAGGAAGACAACAATCAGGAGCTCACCTGGAGAACAAAGGGAAGGCAGTAGTGTTCAAAGGAAGACATCAATCAGGAGCTCGCCTGGAGAACAAAGGGAAAACATCATGTTTAAAGGAGTTTAGCAATCAGGAGCCCACTTGGAGAACAAAGGGAAGCAGTTCAAGTTTTAAGGAAAAGCAGTGCAAGTGTTCAACAATCAGGAGCTCACCTGGAGAACAAAGGGAAAGCAGAAAGGTTCAAAGGAGTTCAGTAATCAGGAGCCCACCTGGAGAACAAAGGGAGAAGCAATTCAAGTGTTCAACAATCAAGAGCTCACCTAGAGAACAAAGGGAAAGCAGCAAGGTTCAAAGGAGTTCAGCATTCAGGAGCCCACCTGAAGAACAAAGGGAAGCAGTTCAAGTTTCGAGGAGAAACGGTTCATGTGATGGAAATCAGGAGCCCACCTAAGAACAAAGGGAAACAGTTCAAGTCTTAAGGGAAAAAATAGTGCAAATGTTGGTAATCAGGAACCCACCTGGAGAACAAAGGGAAAACAGCAAGATTCAAAGGAAGGCAGTTCGAATATTGGCAATCAGGTGCCTACCTGAGGATAAGAGACTTCACTTCATAATGTAATTCGATTCAATCTTACAACAATCTCGATTTAATTACAAGTGAAGTTATCTACTTAACATACAGATTATCTAAACAGTATAACATGCTCAAATAGAAAAGAAATCCAAAGTGAAACAGAATGGAGTAAAAGACAGTTGAAATGGGGCTTTCAAGTCATTCTTTCTCATTTTTATTCTTCAAATCGAACATTTAACAATCAATAGCTTTACAGTGTGTACCTGAAACGAGATAGAACCAAAACCAAGCAGGATCAGTCAGCTAGCAGCTTAGTATCACAGCAACAGATTTGAGTAACAATCAGTAAAACCCAAACTCAACATAGGTTGACACACAGCAAACCCCAGGACCCAACTTTGAACTAGTTTCCAAACCCAAATCAACTCATACTCAACCTGAAGTGAACCAAAAATGCTTCAAAACTTTGAAAACTTTCAGAAACCCAAACAAAAGATCAATGGAACAGTGAAAACTTCAAACAAACTAAACCCTAAAGCTTTTCCAGCACAAGATCAAGCCATTTTCACTCAAAAGGCTTCAGAAATTATTTTATAATCAAAGAACAACTTACAATTTAGGGCAGAATTCCAATGGAATAGTATTTCCTTCCCTAAATTTTAGTTGTCTGGTGTTTTTCTGATTTTTTAGTTCTAAAAATCTCACTTGAGCTCTAAGTAACAATGCCTTTATAGGCAAGCTACTAGGGCAGCCTTAAAGGTTCAGTTTTTCATTTTCGTCCTTTTCAAACTTTCCTTTTTGCTGCTTAGTCCTTCATTTACTGACTTGTTGGTCAAGTAAGTATATTATGCAGCTTCTGAGAAGCTTCTCAGGTAGTTACTTGAGAGATTCTCTTAGTTTATTGCCCTAATTACCCCTTTGCTAATTTGTTTTTACATCAAGTCTCAGATGGGTTATGGGTCAAGTCAACCCTGGGCTGACCCATTCGAATGAACCTCATCCTTTAGGCTTTCAAAACAATTTGGATTTCAAAATTCCAAACCAAATTCATGACAGAACCTTCATAAAATGACCTGAACATTTCGAAATCAAAGAAAACTCCTAAATTAAATAGTCTTCCCCCCCCTTCTTTAGGCCAAAATTAAAAGAAGATCTAACAAACTAAAACACAATTAGAATGAAGACCAAATTCATGTGACACGAACACATGCAGATGCAATTTTGAAGAGACGGATGTAGAGACAATCAACAGCCTATCAAAGAAATAAAAATAAAATTAAATAAAGGAAACAATCACAAGAATCATGCAAAAACCAGATAGAAAATTAGCAGAAATACCTAAGATGAGGGTTGACTTTGAAATATCTTCTTCTTTTTTAAAAAAAACTTGATTCTGACCGAAAAGGGGCCTCGATCATGTGTTCTCAAATGAAAACACATGACCAATGCTCGTTTTGGTCCTAATCCACCCAAGCTCTGACCTTGACACCCTACGACCTTGACTTTAAAACGAGATTCGACAGGTTCTAGAGCCATTTGAAGGAAACAGACCATGGATTCGGAAAGAAGGAGGTGAGGGGTTACTTTGGTGTTAACTTGGGGCTGAACAGATGTGGCACTGCCACCGGAGAGAACAAGGGCGGCGCTAGTGTTTCCCTTTTAAATCAAGATTCGAGGCGCTCCAGGGAGTTTCAAGGGAAGGCGATTGAAGATTCGTGGTGGGGTGGAAGAGAGGATTCAGGGGTGTATTTTTGGTGGGGAAAGGGAGTGGCGCCGCCGAGGATGGCGATAGGAACTTCAGGCGGCGGCTAGGGTTTCTGGGATGGTCTTTGAAAGGGGTTCGTGTGAGCGATGAGAGATGGAGCGGGTAGGGGCGTTAGGACAGTTATATACTCCAACGACCTCAATTCCCAGCCGTTGGATGAGAAAAACCTCGACGGTCCAGATTCATTTTAAGTGGAACGGGGTCGTTTCGATGAGGGGGAGACTGGATCGGGTGTTTTACTGGACTGGGTCGGGTGTGGGGGCAATTTGAACGGGTAGTTAGGGTGGATTTGGCCCAAATTGGGTCTTTATATTAAAGACTCTTTTTCTTTTCATTTTCTCTTTTTTTTTTCTTTTTTTTCTTTTTTTTTTCTTTTTTTTCAAAATTTGTTAATTACAAATAAAAAGGTAAAAATCTGATTTAATCTTGAAAATTAACTTAATAACTATTGTTTGTCAAAAATTAATTATGTCCTAATTTAAACAGAAAAACTATGATAAATTCAAAAAAATTAAAAAGTAAAATGCAACAAGAGCTATTTTTGTGATTTTAATTCAATTTTTTTGACATTAATTAACTAATAAATATAAAAATATAAAATAAAGCCCTAAATACAAATGCAACATATTTTGTATTTTTTATGAATTATATAAACTATTTATAAACACAAAAATGCAAAATAAACATAAAATCCTGCAATAATTCCTAAAAAAATCAAATAATTAAAGGAAAAATCCTAATTTTAGGAACTCTGTAGGAGTAATTCATGCGAGGAAAAAATCACGTGCTCACAGCTGCCCCCCTTTGCCCGGAAACACGAAGAGTTTTCGTGCAAAGATAAAGTGAGCAGATACGAGCAATTTTTGCCTGTTTGAATACTCCGTGGGAAGCATTTTTTGAAAGATTTGACCGCACCCTGCTTCTGAGGTTGCCTACATATCCTTGGCTAAAAAAGAATCAGGTCAGTGTAGTTCAGGAATGTTTGGTAGCTGGGACTACCATGAAGCTGTGATTTCACTGTTGCTACTGCTACTGCTTACTGAACCCCCTTATTACACCATGTCAAAAATAAAAGAAGCTAGACTAGACTATGATCTGTGAGTTTACAAGATCCTATCTATATCTTTAAACTTGCTCTTGTGGTTCATGTTGCCTTGTTGACTTGTATTCTCCCGGTGGAATCCCCTTGTTACCGCCTTGAACTGTAATCTGAGATGTTTCCCTTTCTCCAGGTGGACACCCGCTTACTAAAACTTCAATATATTCCCTTGTTCTCCAGGTGGGCTCCTGATTGCTGAACTTGAAATGTATTCCCTTGTTCTCGGTGGGTGCCTGATTGCTGAACTTGAAATGTATTCCCTCATTCTCCAGGTGGGCGCCTGATTGCTGAAACTTGAATGTATTCCATTGTTCTTTAGGTGGGCGCCTGATTACCAAAACTTGAAATGTATTCCCTTGTTCTCCAGGTGGGCGCCTGATTACCAAAACTTGAAATGTATTCCCTTGATCTCCAGGTGGGCGTCTGATTGCTGAACTTGAAATGTATTCCCTTGTTCTCTAGGTGGGCGCCTGATTACAAAAACTTGAAATGTATTCCCTTATTCTCCAGGTGGTCGCCTGATTACCAAAACTTCAAATGTATTCCTTTGTTCTCTAGGTGGGCGCCTGATTGTTGAACTTGAAATGTATTCCCTTGTTCTCCAGGTGGACACCTGATTACCAAAACTTGAAATGTATTCCCTTGTTCTCCAAGTGGGCGCCTGATTGCTGAACATGAAATGTATTCCCGGCGCCTGATTGCTGAAACTTGAAATGTATTCCCTTATTCTCCAGGTGGGCGCCTGATTACCAAAACTTGAAATGTATTCTCTTGTTCTCCAGGTGGGCGCCTGATTACCAAAACTTGAAATGTATTCCCTTGTTCTCCAAGTGGGCGCCTGATTGCTGAACTTGAAATGTATTACCTTGTTCTCCAGGTGGGTGCCTGATTGTTGAAACTTGAAATGTATTCCCTTGTTCTCCAGGTGGGCGCCTGATTGTTGAACATGAAATGTATTCCCTAAAACTACTACCTTTGAACCTGATTACAACAAAACAAACCAAAACAAAAGAAATTTCCCTGCCCTAGTTTGGTGCTGGGCGCATCTGTGAGTGTTAATTAAATCATGTTACCAAATATCTCTATGAATTTGAAAGCTAAATCCCATTATCCAGGAGGGTCCTGAAAACTCCTAGTTAAATGATGGTTTTAAAATCTAAATTATATCCTCTAATAATGTGACTTCCGCTGAATCTTGTTATCTAAGAAGGTCTTAAAACTACATCTCATTATCCAAGAGGGTCCTGAAAATCAAACATCAAGTCTTATCTTAAGAGTGACATCTTTTACGACCGAATTATATTACCCTACGACAGAACTTACGCTAAATGTTGTTATCTAATTCAAATCTTAAAACTAAGTCCCATTATTCAAGAGGGTCCTGAAAACTCCTTATTGAGTCCTATCTTGAACATGCACATTTCTAAGGCAACTTATATTCCTTTGGGATACAATTAGGCTAGATTATGCTATTTCTGAATTTTACACTAGGTCCCATTTTCCAGGAGGGTCCTGAAGACTTTAAATTAAACCCCATTATCCAGGCGGGACCTGAAAATCAAAAGTCAAAACTGTCTGGTGCTTGCCTTTCCCCTGCGGAGGATTTCTCCTAAACAACCGAAATTTTCTGCCCATGTTTCAATCAAAGAGAAATCTTGTCAGTTTAAATGTGGTGGTTAGTTGATGGCATTCTTTGCTGAAAGTCTCTCCGCTGCATTGTTTTGTTTCGATTGGCTTTCCTGAACTGGCCCTGAACCGCTTGACTTTCTAACTGACTTTTAAACCCCATGACCCTGGATGACCCGAGTGTTCTATACCCAAATCATTGTTTTACATCTCTGACCCCTTTATCTGAGTCTTTGCATCTCCCATGAAATTACCAAATCATTCCACTGATGAAACTTTCAGTGACTCCTTATATCCCACTTCACATCATGTTGTTTTTAGTATATCCTGGCCACACTGTGCTTTGCACTTTTGGGAGTTGGTAGTAAGCTTTGAAATCCTTTCTTACTTGCTCAAACAAAATTATCATTGAAACATCTTATAGAAATAAGACCCGGAAGAAAATTAAATGCAATGACTTCGAGAGTTAAGGATAAGAAGAATCCAAAACTGAATAACTGTTAAAAGAAAAAGAAAAGGGACTTATTTGAGTGGAGCGGCTGGTACCAATGATCATGACATGCACTTCGGTTTAATCAGCCTAGTCTGTCCAACCAACCGACCTTCAGTTGCCATACTTTGTTGTCCCAAAATTTCCATAACCTGATTTCTTCACCCAAAATCCTGACCTTGTTCATCCTGCGGTGCTTTTAAAGGTTTTCACCAGCAGACCTCTCTCATTCATTCATTTGTCAACTCACATTCTCCTTACGGTGCCCGTGAGGGTTTTCACCAATAAGACTCTCTCATTTTTTATTTCTCTCAGCTCTCGTCTCCTTACGGTGCCCGTGAGGGTTTTCACCAATAAGGCTCTCTCATTTTTTATTTTTTTCCTGTTTGGACTAGAGTGTTGCCCCTGATATGAATCACCTCTACCTGCTTGACTTGGAATTTCTCGAAGACTGATCGGAAAGTCTTTCTTTGGACCGTAATGTGGGCTTTTGGATAGGGTTAGAAAGAAAAAGGTATCAGAGGCTCAAAACAATCCAAGTGAGTTCAAAATTACAACTTTTGGAATCAGATTTCTTGCAACAACCACAACTTCTGCCCCAGTTTCTTTGCTTGGGGACTTTTGGATTTTTGTTTTGATGGGACCGAAACGTGAGACTGCCTACGTATCCTTAAAAGGAATCAGGTCGAATGTAGTTCATGTCGTAGAAATTGCTTTGTTGTGATTTTTCTTTTCTGTTCTTCCTCTTTCTCTTCTTTCTTTTATTTTTTCTTTTTCTCTTTAGTTGCATTGTTGTTTTGTTATTTTGTTTGCTTTTTCCTTTCCTTTTCTCTCTTTTTTTCGTTCCTTTCTTTTTTCTTCTCTATCTCTCTTCATTCTTTTCTTTCTTTTCATTCTTTTCTTTTATCTTTTACTTTACTCATCTTTCGTGCTTGCGTTTCTGATCTTTGCTATTGATTCCAAAAGAGAGGTATGAAAGGAATTAAATAAGGCTCAAGGGGATAACAAAGGATAAAGTATTTAGATAGCAGAACAAAACGCCTTCGTCATTCCAATCTTCAAAATATTCCAAGTACAAACAAATATAATTTAAACAAAGAAATCATACATAATATCTCTTGACCGCATCGTAATTGATGGTCATTTCTACACATTTGCCTTCTATATATGTTAAGTACAAAGTACCATTGGACAACGCTCTTGTTACGACGAACGGTCCCTGCCAGTTTGGGGCGAACTTGCCTTTGGCTTCAGCCTAATGAGGAAGAATGTGTTTCAATACTAACTGACCGACTTCAAACTTCCGTGGACGCACCTTCTTATTATATGCTCTTGTCAATCTCTGTTAATACAACTGGCCATGACACACTGCTGCTAATTTTTTCTCATCAATCAAAATCAATTGTTTCAGGGGGTTTTAACCCACTCATCATCGTCAATATTGGCTTCTGCAACGATCCGAAGGGATGGAATTTCAATTTCCGCGGGTATCACTGCCTTCGTGCCATATACCAACAAATAAGGAGTTGCCCCTACTGAGGTACGAACAGTAGTGTGATAACCCAACAATGCAAAAGGCAGCTTCTCATGCCACTGTCTGGAACCTTCCACCATTTTCCGAAGTATCTTCTTTGTATTCTTGTTGGCTACCTCAACTGCTCCATTCGCTTTGGGGCGATATGGGGTGGAATTGCGATGTGTAATTTTAAACTGTTGACACACATCTTTCATCAGATGACTGTTGAGATTAGCGCTATTATGTGATGATCACCTTTGGGATCCCGAACCAATAAATGATGTTTGAATGCACAAAATCGACCACTGCTTTCTTGGTCACAGACTTAAAAGTGTTAGCTTCAACCCACTTGGTGAAATAATCAATGGTCACTAGAATAAATCTGTGCCCATTGGACGCTGTTGGCTAGATTGGCCCAATGACATCCATGCCCCATGCAACAAAAGGCCACGGTGTAGACAATGTGTGTAATTCAGATGGTGGAGAATGAGTCAAATCTCCATGCAAATGGCACTAATGACATTTACGCACGAAACCGATACAATCTCGCTCCACAGTGAGCCAATAATAACCTGCTCGGAGAATCTTCTTTGCCAGCACGTACCCACTCATGTGTGGTCCACAAACTCCAGAATGTACTTCATTCATAATAGTTGTGGCCTGCCTAGTGCCTATGCATCTCAGCAGTCCAAGATCTAGAGTCCTTTTGTACAAAACCCCTCCGCTGAAGAAAAAGCCGCATGCCAACCGCCTAATTGTTCTCTTTTGATCACATGTGGCTTGTACTGGATATACCCCCATCCTGATATATTCCTTGATATCATGAAACCAAGGCTCGTCAAGTTCTTCTTCCACCACATTATACTAAGCATGATGATCATGGACCTGAATATGCAAAAGGTCAACATAAGCCTTATCTCGGTGATGTAACATTAATGCCAGAGTAGCCAAAGCATCGGCAACCTCATTATGGATCCTTGGAATATGCATGAACTCTATTGATTGAAACCACTGAAAAAGATCCTGCAAACATTGTCGGTACGGTATGAGCTTCAAAATCCCTAGTTTCCCATTCTCCTTGAATCTGGTGCACCCATATCTACAGCTAACCTCAGACCTAGAATGCATGCCTCGTACATAGCCATGTTGTTAGTACAGTAGAAATAAAGTTGAGCCGTAACAGGGTAGTGATGCACTGTTTTAGAAATAAGTATCGCTCATATCCCAATGCCTTTCTTGTTAGCAGCCCCATCAAAGAAAAGTTTCCATCTTGGCTTTTCAATTGGTTCTGACTCATCAATATGCATTACGTTTTCATCAAGGAAGTAAGTCTTCAAAGGCTCATATTCTACATCCACTAGGTTCTCAACCAAATGATCGGCCAATATCTGGGCTTTCATTGCAGTCCTAGTCACATAGACGATGTCAAATTCCGAGCAATTTGCCATTTTGCGAGCCTCCCTGTAGTCATAGGCTTCTGAAAGATATATTTTAACAGATCCAAACGAGAGATGAGGTAAGTAGTGTAAGATGACAAATAGTGCTTTAACTTCTGTACTACCCAAGTTAGGGCGCAACATGTCCTTTTAAGGTGAGTGTACTTAACCTCGTAAGATGTGAACTTCTTGCTAAGATAATAGATGGCCTGCTCCTTCCTGCTAGTAATGTTATGCTGACCCAACACACAACCAAATGAATTGTCCAGGACCGTCAAATACAGAATCAAAGGTCTCTTTGGCTCTAGTGGCACCAACACATGTGGGTTTGACAAGTACCCTTTTATCTTATCGAATGCTTCTTGTCACTCATCTGTCCATTTGACCGCAACATCCTTCTTTAATAGTTTGAAGATAGGATTACAAGTTGTCGTAAGCTGAGCAATAAACCTGCTGATGTAATTCAACCTCCCTAATAAACTCATCACCTCTGTTTTGTTCCTTGGGGGTGGCAATTCTTGTATAGCTTTGATCTTTGATGGGTCCAATTCAATACCTTGACGTCTGACTATGAACCCCAATAATTTTTCAGATGGCACACCAAATGCGCATTTTGCAGGATTGAGCTTAAGATCGTACATGCAAAGCCTTTGGAAGAATTTTCTCAAATCTCTAACATGATCAGACTGCTTTCTAGACTTTATGATTACATTATCCACATAAACCTCGATCTCCTTGTGTATCATGTCGTGGAATATGGTTGTCATTGCCCTCATGTAAGTTACCCCAACATTTTTCAAATCGAAAGGCATGACCCTGTAGCAGTATGTTCCCCATGGCGTGATGAATGCCGTCTTTTCTACATCTTCCTCATCCATTAAGATCTGATGATAGCCCGCATAGCAATCCACAAAAGACCCAATCTCGTGTTTGGCGCAATTGTCAATCAGAATGTGGGTATTTGGCAGTGGGAAGTTGTCCTTGGGGCTCACCTTATTCAGATCACGGTAATCAACACACACCCTGGTCTTGCCATCCTTCTTTGGGACAGGCACTATATTGGCTAACCAAGTGGGATACCGAGTGACCCGAATGACTTTTGCATCGAATTGTTTGGTGACCTCTTCCTTGATCTTCACACTCATATCAGTTTTCAATTTCCTCAGCTTTTGCTTGACATGAGGGAATGCCGGGCCAGTGGGCAATTTGTGAACCACCAAATTAGTGCTTAATCCCGGCATGTCGTCGTAGGACCATGCAAAAATATATTTGAATTCAAACAATGCGTTGATTATCTATTCCCTCATTTGTGGTTCCAGGTGAACACTTATCTTAGTTTTCCGGATATTATTTGGGTCCCCTAAATTGATTGCCTCTGTATCACTCAGGTTAGGCTTGGGTTTTTCTTCAAAATGGCTTAATTCTTTATTAATCTCTTCAAAGGCCTCATCCTCATCATATTCCAATTCATCATCACACTCTATTTCTTGAATTACTATTTCAGAATTAGATTGGCTTTTAAGACTAGGCCGGAGATTCCTCATGCATGTCATATCATTGAAGCCAACATAAAAAGAACTGTACAAGGAAGAAAAGAAAAACAAAAATGAAACTAAAAGAAGGAAGAAAAAAGGGAAATTGCATTTCATTGAAATTAAAGATAACAAGATTTATACGTCCAAATGGACGGAACATAGAATCTGAATTACAACCCTAGAATAGTCCAGATAAACTGAAAGAAAATCAAAGCAAACTACCAAAACTCCTTCTTGGTAGGGAGAGGAGTAGCTTCCCAATTGTTAATCTTTGCACTGGGCCCAACAAACTGCACATCCACTTTACTCAAACCCTCTCCAACTTCCAACATGTTCACATCGGCGAATAACCTCTCGAACTTTTCAATCAATCTCTATCTACATCAACCACTAAATTAGGAACTACTGTCACTGGGCGTTTCTTGGTGCCAGGCCTGACAATGATCTGGAGAGCCGTGGGATGGGCTTTGGGAGGACCCAGGCCCTCTATTTCAACTTTCTAGGTCTTTTCACGTCCGCAGCTGTGGGCTTGAACCCCAAATCAAATGTATCCAAGTTTTTGGGGAGAGACACCGGCTGTACGGTACCTTGCAGAGATGCACCCAAACCCTTGCCCGGTACAAAACCATTTTTCAACATTTCGGTAGCTACCATAACTGATGCGGCAGCTACCCTCGGGGTTGGAACGCACTTCCCTTCTGGAATTTTCTCTACCGATACCATGTCAAAAACCTGATAAACCCATGGCCACTTGTCGTCCTCGAACTCTATGAACGGAACAATGGCATCACTGGGAACACACCAATTATCTTCACCACACACAACAATTTCCTTTCTATCCCATTCAAACTTGACCATTTGATACAGAGTAGACGGGACCGCTTTGGCAGTATGAATTTAGGGTCGACCTAACAGCAGATTGTAAGACACCGTCACATCGAGCACCTGAAACTCTATAGTAAATTAAACTGGCCCTATTTTAAGCTCAAGCACTATGTCCCTGACTAAATCTTTCGCTCCACCGTCGAATCTCCGAACGCAAATATTGTTCTTATGAATTCTTTCATCATCCACCTTCAACTTGTTCAGAGTGTAGAGAGGGCAAATGTTCGCGCTGGAACCATTGTCAACCAGTACCCGAGTAACCACAGAATCTTTGCATTTCACCGTCAAATAGAGGGCTCTATTGTGCTCAGTACCCTCCACGGGCAATTTGTCATCAGAAAAAGTGACTCTGTTTACTTCAAATATCTTGTTAGTTATCTTTTCCAAGTGGTTTACTGAGATTTTGTCAGGAACGTGGGTCTCATTCAAGAACTTCATCAAAGCCCTACGGTGCTCGTCTGAATGGATCAATAATGACAATAATGAAATCTGAGCCAGTGTTTTCCTCAATTGCTCCACAATGGAATAGTCCTACACTTTCATCTTTCTCAAGAATTCCTCTGCTTCTTCCTCTGTCATAGCTTTCTTCGCTAATACTGGATTATCTTTGGAGATCTTAGCTTTTCTCAACTCTTCGGGGGAGAAGCATCTCCCCGATCGAGTCAAACCATGGGTCTTACAAACTTCTTCTTTAACCTCTTTCCCCTTGTAAGTCACTGTCACTCGTTCATAATTCCACGGGACCGCCTTGCTGTTGATCATCGGTAATTGAGTTACCGGCTTGATAATGACAGGATCTGTGCGAGCGCCCTCCACAATTACCAACGGCTTGTTCGCCACTCCTGGCACAATCACTTTTGCTCTTTCTTGTTTACCTGTCATGTCACTTGAGGACCCTTTCTTGACCACCACAGATGGTTTACTATTTGTCTCGATCAACTTAATCACAGACTTCTCACTTGTTGACTTTTCAAACGACCTGGTTTCACTGGACCGAATCTTCATGAAAGTTTGCGAAGGCTTCTTAGGCTCCCCTCCCTTATGCACTATCTCAATCATATTCGTCTCATGATGAGCTGGCAATGGGTTCTAGTTGATATTAGGTGCCTCTGGAGCTTGGACCTCAATCCAATTAGTATCAATGAGCTTTTGAATAGTTGTTTTCAATTGCCATCACTTCTCTGTGTCGTGCCCCGGGGCACCAGAACAATATTCGCAACTTACGGAGTGATCAAGATTCCTCGGGGGAGGTTTTGGCAATTTTGGTTCAATCGGACTCAGCATACCCAATAGTCTCAACCTGCGGAACAAACTGGTATAGGATTCTCCCAATAGAGTGAAAGTCTTCTTCTTCTGCAACCTCTCATTCTTGGTGGCCTGATTGGGCCGGAAACCTATTCCAGGGGGATTTCGGTAGGCTCTTGGGTGTTGATAGGCATTTTGTGGAGCTGGGTAGGTACTTTATGGAGCTAGCGCATGCCGTTGCACGTGAACGAGAGGTTGAGTGTATATTTGGGCATGATGGACAGAAAAATAGGGATCTGGCGGTGGGTAGTAGTGTTGTGGTGGGCTATATGGAGTGTGGTGGTAAGTTTGGTGATAGGGTCGAGGCTGGTTGTAGTAATGTGAAGGGCCCCTGGATCCGACCCAAGTTCCCGACTCAATTGTCGCAACATCCTCTTTCTCCCAGTACCATTTTGAATGGCCTAGGTTGTTGCTTTAATTACTGAGTAGCTCATGATTTTATTAGACTTGTGTCCCTCTTCTACCATGCCTCCCATTTTTACAACCTTATTAAGGGACTTGCCCACTGCTGACACCAAATGACCAAAATAAGTGGGCTCCAAGGCCTGCAAGAAATAATCAACCATCTCGCTTTCTTTCATCGGAGGGTCAACCCTCGCTGCTTGCTCCCTCCAACGGAATCCATATTCCTTGAAACTCTCACCATGCTTTTTCTCAATCTTCGTCAATGACAGACGGTCTAGGATAATTTCAAGATTGTACTGAAAATGGCAGGCAAAGGCTTGGGCCAAATCGTCCCATATGTACCACCTGCTGTGATCTTATCTGGTATACCATTCCAATGCCGATCCACTCAGACTTTGGCTGAAATAGGCCATCAGTAATTCATCTCTTCAGCCTGCTCCTCTCATCTTGCTACAAAATCCTCTTAAGTGTGCTACTGGGTCACCATGCCCGTCGTACAGATCAAACTTGGGCATCTTGAACCCTGCTGGTAACTGAACATCTGGGAACAGACATAAATCCTTTTAGGCCACACTTACTTGACCTCCCAACCCCCTCATATCTGTGAACGATTGTTCTAAGCTTTTGACCTTTCTGATCATCTCCTCATGTTCAGGATTTTTGGGTGGCTTCTCGGTCTCTGCCGGGAGATCAAGATGAGGGGTGTAAGAATATGGTTCTGGAACTTTGAAGGTGGGATCGGGGGGGTAGTACTGGTTGTCATGAGTCTGGAATAGAGGCTTACTGGAAGATCGTTGTAATGCAGTATGTGGAGGTGCCACAAAGACGGGAGTGGCTGGTGGAGGAGGGTATGGGACTTGTTTGGGTGGTGGAGCTTGGGAAGTATGGGAAACGGTGACGTAACATTGTTGGTAGAGGGGAAAGGCAGGAGACGAGTTCATAGTGGGAGGTTCTTGAGGTAGAGCCAATGGTGGGATATAAGCAGGGTTGGCGAGATAAACCGGTGGTTGATGCCCCTTTGCCCAGGACTGGTACATTTTAGCCATTTGCTGCTTCAGCTTATATAAATCATCTCTCAAATTAACCTCCGATTCATCCACCTCTTTTGACAGATCGACAATGCTTGCCTCCAGTTCTTGGTTGGCCATGTTCAGCTTGTCTTTTGACCGGGTGTTGTAGGAATGAGTTGCCAATATGCCAATGAACTAACCACCTGCCTGGACTTAATACATCAACAACAACCTTGTTAGCGATTAGGGCTTTAACAGATTGGTAACCGCACATTTTGGGGAATAAATGCACCTAAGCAGTTAACCGTTTCTATTATACATTTGATCGGCTGCTTGCGTCATCCCGACTTTTCCTTATTTCCATTTGCAACTTCTCTTTTCTCTTTTTTTTTTCTTTTTCATTCTTGCCTTTCCTTACCTGATTTCTCTTTGTTTTTATGCCCTCACGTCTCTTTCTTGCTTTGCCATTGTTTCCTTCTCATGGTTTCTCATTTTCTCTCTTTTCCTTTTCTTTTCGCTCTTATTGTTTCTCTCTCTTTCTTTTTTTTTTCTTTTTTTTTGGTTATGGTCGAATCCTATGGAGATTGCCTACGTATCATGACCCTGCATGAATCAGACCGAGCATAGTTATGGGCGATAAGTGCGAAAGTAAATAATAAAGCATTTTGGGATTTTCAATTTTCATAAAAAGAAAATGCTTTGATTACAAACACTCAAAACTAACAGACTCCAAAAGAAACTAACAGACTCTGATGCAAAGACAAAACACAGACTCCAAAAATAAACTATCATACTCCAACAAAAGAAAATACAGACTCGAAAACAACTGACAGACTCCAGCAGAAAGAAAATACAGACTTAAAACAACTGACAGACTCTAGCGAAAAAGGAAATACAGACTCAAATGAAAAATCATGAATACATTAATGCTCCTGGTGCCCGCGGGACATCATTCGGCCTCGCCGCGGACCTATATGCAAGATCCTTTTGAAGTCTATCTAAGTCACTCATTATCTGTTTAACAAATGTCATCACTAATGCGAAGAAGGTGGTGCAAGTCATATCCTCACAGGCTTGGCACTTCACAACAATGTAATCGGCGATGGTTCTAATTCTCTCTCTTATGACGCATTTTTCATGCAATAAACGCCTGGTCTGCTGGGCCCTAGCTTCCAAGGTTTGCTCGGCCATATGATTCTGCTCCTGAAGTTGTTGCAAATCTATTTCTAATTGTGCCAATGCTGTATAACAATGCTCTCTTTCAACCTTGAAGTCTTTCGCCTGTTTGATCATTTTGTTTTCCGTGGCAACGACCCTTTTCTTTAATCCTGCGACCTCATTGTCATACATTTCTTTCAACTGCTTAACCAGGCGTGATCGTTCATCCGCATTTTTAGCCAAATGCTTTCGAGCCCTGGCTAGTTCACTTTCTGCTTTGTTCAACTCAAAACTATAGTCACTCACTTTCTGCCTCAGGTTATCTATGAGTTTTTCATCTTTGGCACTTCTGGCAGGATCTTTTGCCGCTATTTTCATTTTCTAAATTTGGGCTCGAAGTGCCTCATTTTCTTTGGTCAACTTTTTCTTTTCCCCTTCATCTGTCGCGGCTTGCAAGCTATTCTCGAATTGAAGTTCTTTGACTTATTTTTCCAACTTTCCTATTATGGCCCTGTACTCATTCTCTTTAGCCAACCAAGCCCATTGTTTTTGTGATGCCTCGACGAATTCCTGAAGGTGGAGTCTTTTGGCCGGCCTCCCAAACTCAATTTCTCTTCTATACCAAGCCAGGTACCCTGGTGAAACCTCACCTTTGGATCGATCACGTACACATGTATTTGCTGTTAAGTATTCACATTCGCTGCAAAATTTGGCGGACTGCTACTTCATGAAACTGACCATTAGGTCCGATCTCGACTACTTGGGCACTAAGATCTTCATCTCTCGGAATTATTTGGCATCTCCCCAGCTACCTCAAAACCCGATATGGGGCATAAGGCTGGATACTCTTGAGTCTCATTAAGACGAAATGAGGCCCGGTGGCTGGCATGTATATGATATCATCCACAGACAGCCATCCAAATGTCCACTCTATTTGGTTTGCAGTGATGGAACGAAGACGTGCTACCCACTATGTGACCCCTTCTGGCAAGCTGATCCCATCAACCCTCGTATAAAATTCTTCTATGCATGTTTTCTCTGTCGACCTATAACTCATAAATTGAGGGCGATGGCATAGGTGTTAAATCATCCACATCTGCAGCAACACGTTGCACCCCTCGAAAAAGTCTCCTCCGGCTTTGCAGGCTGTGAGAGCGCGAAAGATTTTGTCTACTATGATGGATGCGAGGGTGCTGTTGGCCTGAGTAAGTAAAGTGTTGACAACCCCGGCTACTCGTATGTCAATATTCCAATCTTTTCTAGGAAACACCAAAAGTCCCAAAAAGACCACCATAAAAGCAAAACACCTGTGTTCTTCCCACTTAAGGCTGTTTCCTTTGCTGCAGATTTTGTTTTCCGGCTTGTTGAACCCCCCCTATATGACCATATCTGTTGTATATAAACTGCAAAGTACAAAAACCTGTTGCCAAGTCTGGGTTGTGGACCCCCTACTTATTTTCAAAGAGTCTAGGAACCTGTGTACGGCTACGGCCCTTGGAGCAATCAGGTACTGGTGTCTCAGAGAAACTTTGGGACCCCCAATATATCTGGTTATTTCTTCCAATGTTGGGGTAAGTTCAAAATCTGAGAAATGAAATACGTTGTGGGCCGGGTCCCAGAATGTAACCAACGCCTTTATGATGTCTCCCCTAGGATTGATCTTCAGCAACCCCGTGAGGCCTCCCAGGTATAGATTGATCGTGTCTTGTCCCGATTTACCTAGATGATCCCACCACATATGCAACTCCAAAGGGATCTTGTTCACGATTGTTATTGGCAAATTGTGACTTGTGCTCATTCTGCACATTTATTAGGGTGATTAAGAAAAAATCATGATTAAATTGACTCAAAAACAAAGCTGACACTTTTTCAGATTTTCATTTCAAAAGTAAAAACCCGGCTTTGCAAATACGGCCTTTCAGCACTTCCGGAGGAAGATTTTAAGGCTGTGCTTGTTAACCGGCCAAAATTTTAAAAAGGAGACCGAAGGCGGCTGTTCTTGCAAAAACAGCCTTCCGGCGTCTTTTTGGGGACATTCGCCTATTTTTTACAAGAGTGGCATCACCTTACTTATTTAAAATAAAATATGATTTTTGTTCTTTTTGGGCTATTTTGCAAAAGGAAAGTTGGACCCTATGGGGATTGCCTACGTATCCCATATCCGGTGAGAATCAAACTGGCGTAGTTTGGGAAATTTTGACAAAAATAAACCAACTTTTTTTTTTCTTTTCTAAAAACACAAAGATTTTCCTTTTTTTTTCTTTTCTTTAAAACCCACAAAATTTCTTTTTTTCTTCAAAATTTCGGGTATGTTTTGGGACATCGGTTTTTCAAAACAAGCACTTATCCCTCTTAGCCTCCTCATTAACTTTTCTAAATTTTCCCTATAAGCCGGTCAACATGCAAATTCGAAGCAAATGAATTCACAAGTAGCAAGTAAGATGCATCATAATGGTCTTTATATTTTGGGTACAGCTGTCCTAGACAGACCCAACCCCTGTGTTGAGTCTCCAAAGTCAAATGCACATGATGCAAACAAACGTTCCTACTAGGGATGACGCCGAGTTATTCTATGTTCAAAACCTGAGCATATGTTCTAGACTGTGTACCAGAGCGGACAACTCGAGCCGAGGAGGGGGCTACGTACCGGGAACCAAAAGGGCATCCGGCTTAGCAACTTGTCCGAGCCTCTTTCTTATTTCAAGGTATGACACTAATAGAATAGGGAGTCTCGACCAGCGAGCACATCCCCGAAGATGAGAAGAGAAGGGTTTCGTAGCAGTTTATATACAGTTCAGATAATATCAAAGAGGTAAAAGTAACATTTAGCACATTAGGCCCAAATATGTAATAAAATGAGATAATACATAAAACCAAATACAACAATTCATCTAAGCTCGAATTCTGAACCCTGAACCAGAGATTCTGGGTTCGGTCCCCAGTAGAGTCGCTAGAGCTGTCACACCTCCTTTTTCCTACACCCCCGATAAGGGAGTATATAAGGGAGTTTTTTCCAACTTAAAGGACAATCGAAATAGGATTATTTTATTTAAAATTCAGAGTCTCCACTTGGGATAATTTTTTGGTGTCCCAAGTCAACGATTATAAATCCCGAATCGAGGAAAGATTGACTCTGTTTTACAGTCCGCGAACACAGAAATCCGGGTAAGGAATTCTTTTAACCCGGGAGAAGGTGTTAGGCATTCCCAAATTTTGTGGTTCTAGCATGGTCGTTCAACTGTTACCATTGGCCTACTACCTGATTCTAATACATGTTTTAACTTATGGTACAACTTTAACTTTATAGCCTCTTTTATTCATTTTTGGGAAAATTGCAACGTCATTTAAAATATGTCTTGAAACACGTCACATAAATGCACCCGTAGTCCGCAACACATTTTATATAACATTGTTGAGATTTGGATCTGGATCACATAAATGCGCACCCGAGTTTAGGAAGATAGATTATTAAAATAACGCGCCTAAAGCAACTACGCATTGTTAACTTTGCGAGGGCCATGAAAATTTACTAAATGGCACGCCTCAAGTTCTAAGAATTTTAAAAGATATAATTAAGCGAGGGCCACACATTTGGGATTTTATTTTTGTCCGGCGCACTCAATTTCAATTTTAAAGGATATTCAAACTAAATCCCAGAGGGCCATAAACTATTTGTGTTATCTAGTATGGCACACCTCAATTATTTAAAGAAGAAACTCAACTATCTAAACATTAAAAGGCCAAGACTATATTATGGTGCAAACTAACAAAATATACTTTTAAGGGGAAGAATTAATGTTTTAAAAGCTAAATTTGGGCCTAGTGTGAGGCCCAATATACTGTAGTACTCTTTGAATGGCAAATTATCATCAGTCCAAGCTATAGTTTATGAGAGAACCCAAATTAAAGCAAACCCCGCTTCAGCCAGCAAAAGGGGTTACTGGGTCGAACCCAAGCAGCAACCCAAATGCCAAATTTCATTCAATTTTACAACCCAAAGCACTACTTACATTTCAGTTAGCAACTACACATAAATGGAATTGAACCTTTGTTATTCAAGTTTGAAACTATTGATTGAACATTACAAACCTAGGAGTTCCAATTATATCTGCTCATAATCAAATTAAAATGAAACTAAACCTGTTATTGCAATAATACGGATCATTTTCCTTAAATCACAATTGCAATACTCAGAAGTCCAAGAACACATTAAGCCAAACTAATGGGTGAACACATGAGCAATTGAATACGACTAAACTAACACCAAACTAAAGAATAACTCAGTACTAATTTTAACAAGACCAATTACAATTATTATACTACTTCCACATGTGTGGATACCAAAACTGTTTATTCAATCTTACATTAGTCTCGATTTAATTACAAATGAAGTTATCTACTTAACACACAAATTATCTAAATAGTATAGCATGCTCAAATAGAAAAGAAATCCAAAGTGAAACAGAATGGAGTAAAAGACAGTTGAAATGGGGCTTTCAAGTCCTTTTTTCTCATTTTTATTCTTCAAATCCAACATTCAACAATCAGTAGCTTTACAGTGTGTATCTGAAACGAGATAGAACCAAAACCAAGCAGGGTCAGTCAGCTAGCAGCTTAGTATCACAGCAAAAGATTTGAGTAACAATCAGTAAAACCCAAACTCAACATAGGTTGACACACAGCAAACCCCAAGACCCAACTTTAAACTAGTTTCCATACCCAAATCAACTCATACTCAACCTCAAGTGAGCCAAAAATGCTTCAAAACTTTGAAAACTTTCAGAAACCCAAACAAAAGATCAATGGAACAATGAAAACTTCAAAGAAACTAAACCCCAAAGCTTTTCCAGCACAAGATCAAGCCATTTTCACTCAAAAGGCTTCAGAAATTGTTTTGTAATCAAAGAACAACTTAAAATTTAGGGCAGAATTCCAATGGAATAGTATTTTCTTCCCTAAATTTTAGCCGCCTGGTGTTTTTCAGATTTTTTAGCTCTAAAAATCTCACTTGAACTCTAATTAACAATGCCTTTATAGGCAAACTACTAGGGCAGTCTTAAAGGTTCAGTTTTTTATTTTAGTCCTTTTCAAATTTTCCTTTTTGCTGCTTAGTCCTTCATTTACTGACTTGTTGGTCAAGTAAGTATATTATGCAGTTTCTGGGAAGCTTCTCAGGTAGTTACTTGAGATATTCTCTCAGTGTATTGACCCAA
The DNA here is from genome assembly GCF_000715075.1 of Nicotiana tabacum. Taxonomy (NCBI): domain Eukaryota; kingdom Viridiplantae; phylum Streptophyta; class Magnoliopsida; order Solanales; family Solanaceae; genus Nicotiana; species Nicotiana tabacum. The sequence continues at coordinate 61,288,898 of NC_134097.1, forward strand.
TTACCCCCTTGCTAACTTGTTTTTACATTAAGTCTCAGATGGGTTATGGGTCAAGTCGACCCTGGGCTGACCCATTAGAATGAACCCCATCCTTTAGGCTTTTAAAATAATTTGGATTTCAAAATTCCAAACCAAAATCATGACAGAACCTTCATAAAATGACGAAAACATTTCGAAATCAAAGAAAACCCCTAAATTAAATAGCCTCCCCCCCCTCTTTAGGCCAGAATTAAAAGAAGAACTAACAAACTAAAACACAATTAGAATGAAGACCAAATTCATGTGACACGAACACATGCAGATGCAATTCTGAAGAAACGGATGTAGAGACAATCAACAGCCTATCAAAGAAATAAAAATAAAACGAAATAAAGGAAACAATCACAAGAATCATGCAAAAACCAGAAAGAAAATTAGCAGAAATACCTAATATGAGGGCTGACTTTGAAATTTCTTCTTTTTTTAAAAAAAAACTTGATTCTGACCGAAAAGGGGCCTCGATCATGTGTTCTCAAATTAAAACACATGACCAAGGCTCGTTTTGGTCCTAATCCACCCAAGCTCTGACCTTGACACCCTACGGACTTGACTTCAAAATGAGATTCGACAAGTTTTAGAGCCATTTGAAGGAAATAGACTATGGATTCGAAAAGAATGAGGTGAGGGGTTACTTTGGTGTTAACTTGGGGCTGAACAGAGGTAGCGCCGCCACCTATGAGAACAAGCGTGGTGCTAGGGTTTCCCTTTTAAATCAAGATTCGAGGCGCTCCAGGGAGTTTCAAGGTAAGGCGATTGAAGATTCGTGGTGGGGTGGAGGAGAGGATTCAGGGGTGTATTTTTGGAGGGGAAAGGGAGTGGCGCCGCCGGCGATGGCGATGGGAACTTCAGGCGGCGGCTAGGGTTTCTGGGCTGGTCTTTGAGAGGGGTTCGTGTGAGAGATGAGAGATGCGGTGGGTAGGGGCGTTAGGACATTTATATACTCCAACGACCTCACTTCCTAGTCGTTGGATGAGAAAAACATCGACAGTCCAGATTAATTTTAAGTGGAACGGGGTCGTTTCGATGAGGGGGAGACCGGATCGGGTGTTTTACTGGACTAGGCCGGGTGTGGGGGCAATTTGAACGGGTAGTTAGGGTGGATTTGGCCCAAATTGGGTCTTTATATTAAAGACTCACTTTTTCTTTTCATTTTCTCTTCTTTTTCTTTTTTTTCTTTTTTTTTTCAAAATTTGTTAATTACAAATAAAAAGGTAAATATCTGATTTAATCCTAAAAATTAACTTAATAACTAATTGCTTCTCAAAAATTAATTAAGTCTTAATTTAAACAGAAAAACTATGATAAATTCTAAAAAATTAAAAAGTAAAATGCAACAAGAGCTATTTTTGTGATTTTCTTTCAATTTTTGTAACATTAATTAACTAATAAATCTAAAAATATAAAATAAAGCCCTAAATGCAAATGCAACATATTTTGTATTTTTTTATGAATTATATAAATTAAATATACACACAAAAATGCAAATATATACAAAATCATGCAATAATTCCTAAAAAATCAAATAATGAAAGGAAAAGTCCTAATTTTAGGAACTCTGTAGGAGTAATTCATGCGAGGCAAAAATCACGTGCTCACAAAACCTTCTAAAGCTTGATCTTGAGTCTTGGATGGTTCTTTCTGCAGACTCTGATCTGAATCTTGATACTCTTTAGTTGCAACCGCTGGTTCAACCTTCTTCGGCTTTTCGGATAAAAACGGGACATGCAAAACTTGTTCCTTCAATCATATCTTGAGCAGTCCGCATCTTTTCTCCGCTTCTACACTAAGAGTTCAACTTCTTTTCTTGTTCTTCTTTTCTTTTGTTTGGGTTGAGACTTCTTCTTTTGGTCATCCCAAACCTTGTGCCTCACGGTGAAATCCTTTTCAGGCACCAAAGCAAACAAATGAATGAAGTTTTATACCCCAGTTTTCACTAGGAAAATTTCGAGAGTTATTGTAACAAAAATCTAAACTATTTCTTTATTGAAAGCAATAAAATCAGGATTGTGTATCCTTGGGAAAATGAGATTAGGGAGTGGAGCCATATATTTATAATGAAATCAACTAGGGAGTGGAGATCCTATGTTGGAAAAGAGACTAGGGAGTGGAGACCCCATATCTAAACTAAAATCAACTAGGGAGTGAAGACCCTATGTTGGAAAAGTGACAAGGGAGTGGAGACCCTATGTCTAAAATAACTTCAACTAGGGAGTGGAAACCCTATGTTGGAAAAGTGGCTAGGGAGTGGAGACCCTATGTCTATGGAAAAGCAGACTAGGGAGTGGAGACCCTATGTCTAAAATAAATTCAACTAGGAAGTGGAGACCCTATGTCTAAAGTAAATTCAACTAGGGAGTGGAGACCCTATGTTTAAAGTAAATTCAACTAGGGAGTGGAGACCCTATGTTGGAAAAACAGACTAGGGAATGGAGACCCTATGTCTAAAATAAATTCAACTAGGGAGTGGAGACCCTATGTTGAAAAGTGACTAGGGAGTGGAGACCCTATGTCTAAAATAACTTTAACTAGGGAATGGAGACCCTATGTTGGAAAAGCAGACTAGGGAGTGAAGACCCTATGCCTAAAATAAAATCATCAAAGGAGTGGAGACCCTATGTTTGAAAAGCGACTATGGAGTGGAGACCCTATGTCTATAATAGAATCAAATAGGAAGTGGAGACCCTATGTTGGAAAAGCAGAATAGGGAGTGGAGACCCTATGTCTAAAATAAAATTAACTAGGAAATAGAGACCTTATGTTGAAAAAAACATAACTAGAGATTGGGGACCCTAGGCTACCACGTTTCTTAATTTTCTTCTCTTTTTTATTTTATTTTATTTAAGAAAAAATGAGTAAGAATGCAGGAAAGAATTTGGAAGAGACTTCCTTTTTGGATTGATTATTACTGCAAAACTGTTCCTAGCCCTTGCGCAGTTTGTTTTGGTTGCACCTGCTTCTTGCAAGGTTACTTTGGGTTGTACCTGTTTCATATTTTCAAACGAAGAACAATTGTTAGTTTGAAACGGTGGTTGGTTTTGTGGCCTTGATTGCTTCAATCACTTGATCTCGGCTCGGTTTCTATGATGAAGATCTCAATTGCAACTGCTCGTTTCCTGGGGACCGATTTCATTTCAGGCCCTGGAGAACCTCTGGTTTTTCCAGACTTTGCCATGACGGTTGATCAGTGGAACTCAATCTTATCGACTTTATTTTGCCTTCATAGGCCTTTCACTTTTGACTTGTTATTTTTCTTTTTCTTTCTTCTTCTTTTTTTCCTTTTTTATCTTTTTTTTTGTTTTTAACCATTCGGAGCATTGGGGAACTTTTTGGTTCCTCAAACATGCAGCAACGGCTAGTCGCTAGGGACTTAACCTTTTCCAACTTTATTTTGCCTTTATAGGCCTTTTCATTTCTGGCTTCTTTCTTCCAACTTTAGCTTCAGAGCATTTGGGATCCCTTTGCTTTTTAAAATTTTTGCCGAGACGGTTATCCACGTGGGACTTAACCTTTTTCAACTTCATTTTGCCTTTGTGGGCATTTGACTTTGATTTCCTTTCTTTTCAGGAGTTTTTCAATTTCAAAACATCAGCAGCCATGGCCGGTCGAGGTTGACTTGATGGCCCGACGAGGCTGGGTGCCTTTTTGCATATTAGCGTGTATCAAATGAGAACCGTGTAAATCAGTCTTACCATTGTTTCTTAGTATTAGTTTCGGAACAGAGTTAGACCGAAAGGGATTCAAAGAAAACTAACAATGGAATTGAGAATGATTTTAAAACAAGAAGTTTCCCTTTCGGGGAATGGAAAGAAGGACTTATCTAGAGCACATGCGGACTTCAATGAACATGAAATGCCCTTTGGACTGGATGCCTGACATGTGTAAACCGTCCGACTCTCAGAAATTCAACATCTTTTGCCTCAAAATCGAGAAACCTTGCTAGGACTCTATCGATGCTGATGGCTGTGAGGATCTTCTTTTCGATCAGTGGCGCCCTTTGCGGGTTTTCACTAGCTGACCACTCTCATTTTTCTTCTCATTATCGCCTTATATTACTCTTTGCGAGTTTTCACTAACAAGACTCTCTCATTTCTAGTTTCTCTGCTCACTATCGCCTTACGATGCCCGTGTTGGTTTTCACGAACAAGACTATCTCATTTTATTTCTCTCATTTTGATTGCATCAGAACCAAGTAGCTGAATTCTTCGATCCTTGAACATTCTCACCAATTGATCGGGAGGACTTGAACAGGATTTTGGGGCAAAAAGAATTTGGATTGAATTACAACTTTGGAACCATTCAGGCGGGATCATTGCCGAACCATTATAACATCTGCCCCAATTTCACTTTTTGGGGACTTTGGATTTTAATTTTGGTGTGACTGAACCCTAGAGAGGTTGCCTACGTATCCTTTCGGAATCAACTCGAACGTAGTTTAGGGAACTTTCTTTTTTATTTTCTTTTTGCTTTGTTTTTTTTCTCTCTCTCTTTTTCTCTTTTTTTTTCATTTTTTTTCATTTAAATTTTTTTTGTCTTTTCTTCCTTTTTTGTATTTTTCTTTTTCTTCTCTTTTCATTTTTTCATTTTTCATTCATTATTTTTTCAATAATAACTTCCAGGTTCCAAAGAGGGTAATCAAAGAATGGAAGCCGGCTCAAGGGGTTTGCAAAGGGTTGAATATTTAGATAGTGAGAATAAAAGTCGTCTTCATCCCATTCGGAGAACATTAATACTATATAAATGATCCAACATAGTACCTTTTGACTGCATTTTGGATTGACAGTTATTTTAGGGACATTTCCTTTGATGTGTCCCAAGTACAACACACTCTTTTAGCAGTACTCTTGTTGCAATGTGTGGACCTTTTCAATTCTGGAACCAATTTTCCTTCAGCTATTCCAACTCTTTGTTTTATTTCCTTAAACTTATCTTCTTTGCGATCTAATTCTTGATTCATTATTTCGAGGTCTGATAGCTTTCAAGATCTGGGCATGATGTCCGCAAGCATGTCATGTTATTGAAATCTGCATTTAATAGAGCTAAAAAGAGTATAAGAAAAAGACATGACAAGATTAAGAAAAGAGACATTCCTGGACAATGAAATATTAATGTCATTTGATTTTTGATTTTTTGAAGATAGAAGGGTTTATATCAGAAAGCAAAACAATAAGGTAAAACATCCGAATCACGCCCTGAGATAATTCGGATGCAGAAAGGATAGCAAGACTGACAATTAAGACTCCTGTCTGATAGAGAACTTTCATGCTTGGTGACCATTTTTTTGGCTATTCTTGTGTCTTGGAAATGGTTGCAATAGCCTTCAGTGCCGGATCAAATTCCTCAGCTTTACAAATCACTCCGACAAATTATTACAAATCGGTTTATTTTCACTCAATTTATTTATGGCTATGATCGAATCCGATGGGGATTGCCTACGTATCATGACGTCGCATGAATAAGATCTTGCGTAGTTCGGGAATATTGAGAATAGAGTAAATAAACTAACATTTTTTATTTACTTTTATAAAACTCACACCATGAAAGCTTTAAGCAAAAGAAAAACATATTTGATTTTTTTGTTTTGGAATTTTCTAAAAAATGCTTTAAAAGAAGAAAGGGATTTTTTTTTAATTTTGATTTTTCTTTTATTTTGAAAGAAAAACTTCTAAAAATTCATTTTCTTTTGATTGGAACTTTAGGAATTTTAAAAGTAAATGAAAAATATTTTTGTTTGAATTTTCATTTATTTTCTCTTTTTCTAAAGAAGAAAGAAAATATTTTTTTGGATTTTGGATGTTGCCTCTTAATTTTCGAAAGAAGGACTTTTAAGAAAATATTTTGAATTTCTGAGCTTTTTATTTATTTACTAAAGTACTTCTAATGAAAAGAAAATATATTTTTGGACTTCAATTTTTCAATTTTTTTTTTGACATTTACGAAAGAAATACTTTTAAAAAAGGAAAAGAATATTTTTATTTTTTTTATTCTTTTTTTTGGTTTTTAATTTTTGAAAAAATACTTCAAAATAAAGGAAACCCATATTCTGGATTTTTATTTCTTTTGATTTTTCTTTTTATTTCTTTTTCCATATGATATATTTCAGAAAGAAGGAAACTATTTTTGAGTTTAAAAACATCTTTTGTTTTGAATTTTCTAAGGAAAGATTTCTAAAGAAGGAACTAAAGGAAAATATTGTTTTGAATTTTTGAAAGTTGGGGCCGGAACCGATGAGGTTTGCTGACGTATCTCTTATTCGGTGAGAATCAGACCCGCGTAGTTCGGTTAGTTTTGACGGAATAAGGGTGACATGACACTTGAAAATTTTGGCTCATTTTGAAATGACTTTTCTGTTTCAGAATTTCGGCAGAGTTTCAGAATTTTTCTAGATACCTCCCTCTCACCTTTTTTTTGGATATTTTGTTTGATTTTCTTTTTTCTTCTAGAATCTGGTCAACATGCAATCCGTAGCAAATAAATGTACAAGTATCAAGTAAAATGCATCAGGATGATCTTTTGATTTTGGGTACACCTGTCCTAGACGGACCCAACCCCTGTGTTGAGTCCCCAAAGTCAAATGCATGTGATTCAAACAAGCGTTTCTACTAGGGATCCAGCATGGGGATATGTTATACTAGGTTTAAAAACCTGGGTGTATTGTTCTAGACCTGGCTTACCCAAGCGGACAGCTCAAGCCGAGGGGGGAGGGTAGCGTACCGGGAATACAGAAGCTTCACCGACTTTCCAACTTGTCCGAACCTCGTTCTAAAATTGGGATATGACTCTAATAGAAAAGAAGCTACACGAAGTGCACACTTTCCAGATGATTTATAAGACTCGGAGAGAGGAGGGTTTCGTAGCAATTTATATACAGTCAAAACAATATCAAAGCGGTAAAAAGCGGCAATTAGCATATTAGGCTCAACATGTAAAAATCAGATAAAAACAAGACAACTATAACAGTTATTATAAGCTCAAATTCTTGAACCCTGAACCAAAGTTCTGGGTTTTGATCCCCAGCAGAGTCGCCAGAGCTGTCACACCTCCTTTTGACACCCTAAGGGGTATAAGGGAGTTTTTCCAATTAAAGTGACATAAATCAAAATGGGATTAATTAATTTATCAGAGTCGCCACTTGGAATAGTTTATTTGGTGTTCCAAGTCACCGATTTATTTTAAAATCCCAAATCGAGGAAATTTCGACTTTACTTTATAAGTCTGCGAACCAGAAATTCTAGATAAGGAATTCTGTTAACCCGGGAAAAGTTGTTAAGCATTCCAAGATTTCGTGGTTCGAGCACGATCGCTTAACTATTAATATTAGCCTAATTATCTAATTAATACATGTTTTAAACCTAGTGCATTTTTAGCTTTATTACCGCTTTTAATTAATTATAACCGCATTTTTAGAATTTATGGAATTATTTCTTGAACAAGTTACGATTGTCATACACTTGCCATTTTGGAACACACCGCAAACCACACTACATGAAATACACCCGCGATTCGCGACATATTTATTTTATTATTATTCAAAGTTGTTATGATCGGTTCACATAAAATGCATACCCAAATTGGGGATTATGTACCATGACTATGCCATGCGAACCGTACCCATAGTCGCGATAGTTAATGAATCGTGCCTAAAGCATTGAGTATTTGATTAAGGCGTAATTTTGAAGTGCACCTAAAGATGTGATTATATCACTAAACTATTCTACATCATGTAGCTAGGTGTAAAGGTACAATACTACATGAGATATTTATTTGAATTAGATGTGGCAACTTTATTTATTAAATGCCAAACGAGCCCAGATTTTGTTGTTTGGGGCCCGACAAGGTTGAGTCCAAATGAACTCTAACCCAAGACATATATTGTCTATTATTCAATTCTAAAAGAACTTGGGCCTGACTTAATTCAGATGAATCTGGCCAAAATAAATTATTAAGCATTCAATTAATTTAAGAAAAATTGGCATCCTATAACAACACATAATAGGAATTGGTAATTTGTTAGCCTTATATTAGGTTTGGCAAAGATAGCCCCAAACAATTGGCATTATATAGCCAAATCTTAAAAAAAAACTACTCTCTTTTATGTTCTCTCTCAAAAAAAAAACTACACGCTTATTTTGCCTTTCCTCCCCCTTTCTCTCCTTGTATTTCTTCTTCTATCTCTTCTCTTTTGCTCTCATAGTTTAGCAAAAATTCTTGCAAATTATGCAAAAAAAAAAATGGGATGAAAAGGTAGGGTTGATCTCACATCAGAAAAAATCAGAAGCAAATATTAAGAGAGAAAAAATATATTTCAACTTTGTTTTTCTTCTTTCTTCTTTTTCTTTTGGTTAAATTTAATTAGTGAGTATGATTGAAATTGGTTAAAAATATCTAAACAAGTCTATATACAAAATTTGAGCAAGATTAGCAAACACTAAGAGAGAAAAAATATATTTCAACTTTATTTTTCCTCTCTTTCTTTTTTTGGTTGGATTTAATGAGTGGGTGTGATTGAAATTGGTTGAAAATACCTAAGAGAGGCTATATACAAAATTTGAGCAAGATTTGAAGTGATTTAGATTGGTTTCAGGTAAAAATTCAGACCTAAAAATCTAATTACGGCATATGTATATCACATTGTATATCGTGTATATCATTGTATATCACACACAGGTTTTTAAGCACGTCTGTGTATATCAATTTGTATATCATGTATACAACACAATTGTTTTATGGACGCCCATATATATCACATTGTATATCGTACATATAATACAAATTTTTATGGATATATATAGATACACATAATATACATGAGATATCACTGATGTACATAGAGATATACACGGGTTATAATTTTGGTATGAACATGTCCGATGTGCTATACACAGTGATATATAAATATTACAATATTTTTATTGTGATATACATTGATATAAAGGCAGCAATAACTATATATATAATTTTATATTATTGATATACAAAGAATAATATTATTTATATACAAAGAATAAAAATTAAATTTTAATATACATGTTGATATAGACAAAGAAGAAGAAAAAATGTGTGATATACATATTATTATTGTGATAAATATTTATTGGCTATTTGATGCCAATATCTATTACTAGGGCTATTTTCTGCCAATTATACGAGTATGTTGTTATATCATGCCAAAACTCCTTAATTTAAACATAATGGATTCAAGAAGATTTGGGCCTACTAAGTAATTCTGGCACAATATCTATCTATGGACAAATAAATAAATTTAATAATGAATCCAAATGAACTCTAACCCAACACATATTTGAAGGAATTTGAAATTAACGTTAGTAATGATAATATGAAAATTTTTACCTATATTTTGTTTATCTTTTAAAACAGAAAAATAAAAAGGGTTTTTGAATAAATCGAAATCTGTTAAATTTTGGACAATTTTCATACTGATTTGCCTAAGTCTTTACTTTTGGAATGCTGGTTTTTAAGCTTATTTGTATTTCAAAAAATCTTGAAGTGTAAATGCTATTGATCAACTCATTTTGTTTTAGTAAAACTCAGAACACAAATTCATAAACCCAATTGGTTTTGAGCCTGAAAATGTATTGTGGTTGCCACTTAGTTACTTTGTAAAAATCTAATTTTTATGACTTTAAGCTAATAGTAATCCAGCATTATTGAACTATTAAAAATAGTGTGGTAAATTACTAATCTATTAAGCTGGTTTAACACACAAGGAAATGCACTAAAATTATTACATTTTTTGCTAACTGAACAACCAAACTGTCTATTGCGATTATAACAGAATTTCTAGAAAATGATTTATGTGATACTACTACATATGAACATACAAATTTTATAAATGTATGAATCTTTAAGTAGATCCTGTATTTTTAAAACACTTTTAAGCTAATACATTTGCCTAAAACATTGTAAACAAATTTATAACATAATCAACAAACAAGCTTCAAACTAACATGGTTTATTCAATATTCTAACTAAATACAGATTTTATCAACAAATTCCCATCATGATTCAGCAAAAGAATGAAACTTTACACTTTTTATTAAGAAAAGTACCTTAACAGCAGCAAGAAAACAAACATAAATAAAATAGGTCTCTGAAAAGTTGAGTGAGAAACAACAGCAAACCCAAACAGAAAACCAAAACCAGCTTCCGAAAACCCAGAAATACAGAAGAAGTTCTTTGTTAATAGTGAAAGAAAGAGACTCAAAAGTAGTGCAGAATCAGTGTATTTTTAGGTCTAAAATGTATTTCTAGCTTTGTCTATAGTGAAAAAGAAGGAGTCTATTTATTTAATGAGGAGGTGAAAAGAGATGAAAATTAAGGTCCAAAGAATCTGTTAGAATTCCATATAAATTAGGGAAAATGGCATCTTCTTTATAGAAATGGACAGCTGTCCAATTTCTAGTACCTTTCTTATCTCAGAAAATGGACAAGTATCCTATTTTCGGATATTTTTTGGATATTATCCTTTTTCCTACTCAACATTGGGACAATTGTCCCTATTCTAGAAAGTTCTAGCACTTTCTGAATGATTTTTAGAATTCAGGTTTCCAAAACTGACCCTTAAGGGTCTTGGAATTACCTCAAAACCGGATTGGTTTCGGGTCTAAGTCAAATGACTCTTGGCCTAAAGAGCTTGGGCTCTTAAACTTTAACAACGTGTCACGACCCTAAACTCGGAACCGGTCGTGATGACGCTTCTCGTGAAGACAAGGCCAGCCGGCACTTCCCATATCCAATTATTAACAGTTAAACCATAAGAAATAAATCTAAAACATGATAAGATAATCCAAAGTTAACAGATAATAGCATAATTTGCGGAAAATAACCCAACACAACCTAATACCGGGGTGTCACTAGTCATGAATATCTAAACAATCCGGAATACTCCAGATCAAACTACAGAGTTTAATACAGAAACTAAGAACATGAAGAAGTAAGATAGGGAAGAGCTCTGGGCTGCGAACACCAACAACTATCTAGAGACTACTCGGATCCGCCTAAGCCGGAAATGATCAGCACTCGGAAGCGGGATCAGATACGCCTGAATCTACACACAGGGTGCCGGGAGTAAAGTGAATACTCCAACTCAGTGAGTAATAATCATAAATAAAGACTGAAAGCAGGAAATCACGTAAGGCACAAAAGCATGCTATAATAAAGCAGTAAAACCATTAAAAATAGTAAACTAGTGAAAGATAGGTAAAAATCCTTTAACTCAAATTTAACATCATGAAAAGCCTTTTTCAACATTTAAGCATGGTAATTGACAGGAAATTAAGAAAAAAAATAAACACATAAAGGTTCGCCCCTCGGGCACCATATCAATAAATCCGCCCCTCGGGCAATCACATAAAATAATACCAGCCCCTCGGGCAATCACATAGAACAATACCAGCCCTTCGGGCAATCACATAGAACAATACCAGCCTTTCGGGCAATCACAACACAATGGATACCCGCGCTCACTGGGGGTGTACAAACTCCTAGAGGGGCGCCTTACAGCCCAAGCACAATATAAAGTCACCTCGTGACGTACATATCTCAGGCCCTCAGCCTCATAATCAGTATCAAATGTTTTCTCACAACATAGGCCTTCGACCTTACTCAGTCAAAATCCTCACAAGTCACTCGGTTAATAGTAAAACATGATTCTTGGTCCAAAATATCATTTAAAAGATCATTTAAGTGTTAAAACATTACAAACATGGCTGAGCATGAAAACAGTGAAATATATCACGACTGAGTTCAAGTATAAAGTCAAAATAGTGAGGAAATATCAATAAAAATCCCCGAAGGGTTCAAATAGTTGGCACAAGGCCCAAATATGGCATTCACCCCGAATCATGATGATAGCAAATCGATTTCAGTCAAATATGCGGTAAAATATTCATTCGTGCTACGCCTCATAAGTTTAACAACCTTGATACCATTATACGGATATTTGATATGGTATTTTGAGTGGGACTTTTTTTTCTGGTAAAAAAAAATGGTTTGAAAAATACGATTTTATATAGTTATTAGTAGTACTACTTTTCAATATGCTTTAAATTATACGCATAATATAAGAAAGTTTATGAGATTTTCTTTATTGTAAATATAGACATTATTTTCGTACAAGCAAAAAAGATTATCTTTTTACCATTTTAAGAATTGAGCATACAAAAAAATTTACTCTTTATATGAGATTAGGAAAATTAGAAGTTATAAAAATATGTGCATTTTTTTATATGGATATTTAATGAAATAATAGTGTACGCATTTATTTTATATGGTACCACATGACCATGATAGTAAGTTATATAAAGTGTGTTAAAAGTAAGTAGAATTTTAAGAAATTTGAGACAATTCTTAATTATGCGGGTACATGATAATTATTTATAATATCTAGGATAAGACCACCATGTGGCAGATTTTGCCAAAGCAAAATTTGTGACTCCTGCATTAATTGATATATGTGGCAAGATTTGAGAATTTGGCAAGTAAGAGTGTGTCACGGCCTACCAACCATTGTTCGCACTCGTACCATTTGCTCCTTAGCTTTCCATGTTGCAATCAGCTTAACAGTCATAGTCATAACCCAACAAAATCAATACATGGTGAGCAACTTCATCAATTTCAAGCACTTCCTAATGTAGATATTATTTATATCCACCTTGCTTGGGAAGTTGTTTCCTAGTGCCTTTTTGGTGGTTAGACTTTATTTTTCTTTTGTTGCACATATACTTTTGGAGGATTATATGGATTTCTTACCTTTTCTCAATCATTTGTCGAGCCATGGTGGTGATAGTCTATATGAAAAGTATGAGAACAATGTAAAGAGATGTAGAAGGATATTTCATAATTATGGATTTATATCAAGGATCTACAATTAGCTGGTGAGACTTTCAACCGCTAGCTGGAGTTTTTCATAGCTTAAAGCACTCCACCTTGTCAATATAGCATGAGATTTTTGCAAATATTAGGGAGTACGGTGTAGTCTTTCTCAAGAGAATCGGTTCAGCTATGTTAAGGCTATCCCTTCTTTCTTTTGGCATGATCCAAGTAACGATACGTAAACGTAATGCTATTTCATAAGTGATTCTACTTTTAGCAGTTAAGAATGCCTATGTTATTCATTCCGGTAAAGTGATATTCAAGCATGTCTAAATATGTATGTAGTTCCCTATTGAGGAATTTGATAAAGATGTTAATATTTATAATACAGTAATACATGCATCTTCATACACATGCAATTACCACCGGGCTACGACCGGTCGGGCAGTTACCACCGGTTGGACAGTTTCGTATCATTACTTACCGTTAGTTGGGCAGTCATGCATCATACGATATGAATAATAGTCTCAAAGGGAAGCATTATATATGCAAGTATGAATATATGGTGGCGCTTCAGAGATCCAGGTTGATTCTTATATGTCATTAATTAATGTTGACTTATTGTTATATTTCAGTTCTGCCTTACATACTCAGTACATTATTCGTACTAACGTTCTTTTGTTGGGGATGCTGCATTCATGCCTGTAAGTATAGATAATTAATTTGACGAGCCCTCATCGTAGAAGAGGTTGGCATTCAGTGAAGGATCGGTAAGACTCCATTTCATTCGGAGTGCAGTCGAGTCTATGAGTCCTCATGTCAGAGTTTTGCTATAGACTTATGGGTAGGCCGGTACTCTATCCCATTTGATGTCAAGCGATCTTAGAGGCTTTGTAAACAGAGGTTCATTTTTTTACAGTATGTCAGAGGCCTTGACGGCCTATATGTATTCATGATTTAAGAAAAATAGTTCAGTGATACAGTGTTGCCCACATACAGTTATACATTACGAGTTGTGGCCATGTTGGCCCATGATAGTTACAAAAGGAATGAATGAGTTACAGAGTGGTTCGCTCGGGCCAGTGCGGCACTGGGTGCCAGCCACGCCTCCCAAGGTTGGGGCGTGACAAAGTGGTATCAGAGCAGGTCGTGTCCTAGGAAGTCTACAAAGCCGTGCCTAGTAGAGTCTCACTTATGGATGTGTGGCGCCCCACATTTATAATTGAGAGGTTATAGTGAATTTAGGAAATGTTACCCTTCTTTTGTTTTCAGATTGTGCCATAGAGCTGAGCCGTAAGAAGTTAGTATGAAATTTTCGTCAAATTTTGTATGCACCAGAGGTGCAGGTATTATGGTAGAACTTTAAGGCGCAATTTCCACCTATGTTGAAGGGAGGGTATGAAAGAAACAAAAGATATGATGCGAAATTTGAAAGTAAGTAAGGTAAAGGTGAAGAAGATACGAGATACTCAAGTACAAAATGTTATGAATAGTCGCGACTTCAGATATAGTTTGGGGTTTAGTTTAAGTTATAGAGGAGGCCCTAGTGAAAATTTTGTAAATCCCTAAGAGTTAACATTCGAGGACGAATGTTCTAAAGGGGGGAAGGATGTTACACCCTGTAAGTTTAACAACCTTGATACCATTATACGGATATTTGATATGGTATTTTGCGTGGGACTTTTTTTTTCTATTAAAAACAATGGTTTGAAAAATACGATTTTATATAGTTATTAGTATTACTACTTTCAAATATGCTTTAAATTATACGCTTAATATAAGAAAGTTTATGAGATTTTATTTATTGTAAAGATAGACATTATTTTCATACAAGCAAAGAAGATTATCTTTTTACCATTTTAAGAATTAAGCATAGAATAAAAATTTACTCTTTATATAAGATTAGGAAAATTAAAAGTTAAAAAAATATGTGCATTTTTTTACATGGATATTTTAATAAAATAATAATGTATGTATTTATTTTATATGGTACCACCTGACCATGATAGTAAGTTATATAAAGTGTATTAAAAACAAGTAAAATTTTAAGTAATTTGAGACAATTCTTAATTATGCAGGTACTTGATAATTATTTAAAATATCTAGGATAAGACCACCATGTGGCAGATTTTGCCTTAGCAAAATTTGTGACTCATGCATTAATTGATATATGTGGCAAGATTTGAGAATTTGGCAAGTAAGAGTGTGTCACGGCCTACCAACCATTGTTCGCACTCGTACCATTTGCTCCTTAGCTTTCCATGTTGCAATCAGCTTAACAGTTATAGTCATAACCCAACAAAATCAATACATGGTGAGCTAACTTCATCAATTTCAAACACTTCCTAATGAAGATATTATTTATATCCACCTTGCTTGGGAAGTTGTTTCCTAGTGCCTTTTGGTGGTTAGACTTTATTTTCCTTTGTTGCACATATACTTTTGGAGGATTATATGGATTCCTTACCTTTTCTCAATCATTTGTCGAGCCATGGTGGTGATAGTCTGTATGACAAGTATGAGAACAATGTAAAGAGATGTAGAAGGATATTTCATAATTATGGGTTTATATCAAGGATCTACAATTAGCCGGTGAGACTTTCAACCGCTAGATGGAGTTTTTCATATCTTAAAGCACTCCACCTTGTCAATATAGCGTGAGATTTTTGCAAATTTTAGGGAGTACGGTGTAGTCTTTCTCAAGAGAATCGGCTCAGGTATGTTAAAGCTATCCCTTCTTTCTTTTGACATGATCCAAGTAACGATACGTAAACGTAATGTTATTCCATAAGTGATTCTACTCTTAGCAGTTAAGAATGCTTATGTTATTCATTCCAGTAAAGTGATATTCAAGCATGTCTAAATATGTATGTAGTTCCCTATTGAGGTATTTGATAAAGATGTTAATATTTATAATATAGTAATACATGCATCTTCATACACATGCAATTACCACCGGGCTACGGCCGGTCGGGCAGTTACCACCGGTTGGGAAGTTACGTATCATTATTTAACATTAGTTGGGCAGTCATGCATCACACGATATGAATAATAGTCTCAAAGCGAAGCATTATATTTGCAAGTATGAATATATGGCGGCGCTTCAGAGATGCAGGTTGATTCTTATATGTCATTAATTAATGTTGACTTATTATTATATTTCAGTTTTGCCTTACATACTCAGTACATTATTCGTACTAACGTCCTTTTGTTGGGAATGCTGCATTAATGCCTGCAAGTATAGATAGTCAGTTTGATGAGCCCTCATCGTATACGAGATTGGCATTCAATGAAGGATCGGTAAGACTCCATCTCATTTGGAGTGCAGCCGAGTCTATGAGTCATCATGTCAGAATTTTGCTACAGACTTATGGGTAGACCGGTACTCTGTCCCATTTGATGTCAAGCTATCTTAGAGGCTTTGTGGATAGAGGTTCATTTTTTTATAGTATGTTAGAGGGCCCTGATGGCCCATATATATTAATTATTTAAGAATAATAGTTTAGTGATACCGTGTTGCCGTCATATAGTTATACATTACGAGTTGTGGCCATGTTAGCCCATGATAGTTACAAAAGGAATGAATGAGTTACAGAGCAGTTCGCTCGGACTAGTGCGGCACCGGGTGCCAGCCACTCCTCCCAAGGTTGGGGCGTGACAATTCGGGACGGACCAAGTCACAATCCCCAACAGTGCATGGACCCACGCTCGTTATCAAGCATCTTCGTCACCTCAATATAGCACTAAGATGTGCAATCTGGGGTTTCAAACCCTCAGAATATCATTTACAATCATTACTCACCTCCAACTGGTCAAATCTCTAGCTCGCGATACCTTTTCCCCTCGAATTGGCCTCTACTCGCGTTGAATCTATCCAAAATCAGAACCACGACGTCAAAATATGCTAAGGGAATAAAGCCCAAGCATAAATAATCAATATATGACTCAAATCCCGAAATTACCAAAACCCGACCCCCGGCCCACATCTTGAAATTTAATAATTTTTACAACAATAGATTCCTTATCTCCCCACGAGTTCATACATATCAAAAGTTTTGAAATCCGACCTCAAATAGTCCTTCAAATCCTCAAGCAAAGGTCTAAGTTTCCAAGCCCTAGTTCTTAAATTTTTGGCTTTATATCCATGATTATTTAGGTGAAATTCACATTAGAATCGAGTTTTAAGTCCAAGAATATTACCTCCAAGTGATTCCCCTTGAATCCATCTTCAATCACCTTCAAAAATCTCCAAAAACGACCAACAATGGAAGAAATAAACACCAAAATCGCGGACAAGACGACCTTTTAAATCTTTTGCCCAGGCCTGAAATCCTTCTTCGCGAACGTAGTCAAAGCCTCGCGTTCGCAAAGCAAAAACTAGCTTTGACCAAAAATCCTCTACGCGAACGCGACATGCCCATTGCGAACGCGATGGATCCTCTGCTTGACCCTTCGCAAACGTGCTCCCTCACCCGCGAACGCGATGAACAAAACACCTCAAAACCCAGCTGGCCAATTTCCTCTATGTGAACGCGAAGCTTACCTCGCGAACGCGATGAATCGCTTCCCAGCCCTTCGCGAATGTGGATACTCCCTCGCGAACGTGAAGGCCAAAGTCTCAGCCTTCTCCATCTAACCCTTTGCGATCGCGGCTCTCCTCTCGCGAACGCGAAGGGCATTTGTCTGCAACACTTAGCAGCAGATTTCTGCAATTCCAAACTTCATGAAATGATCCGATTGACCACCCGAAACTTACCTGAGGCCCCCGGGACCTCAACCAAACATGCCAACATATCTCATAACCTCATTCAAACTTGTTCCAACTTTCGAAACGCTCAAAACAACATTGAAACACCAAATTCTCATCGGATTCAAACCTAAGAATTCCAAAATCTTCTAAATTACGCTTTTGATAAAAAACCCAACCAAACCACGTCCGAATGACCTGAAATTTTTCACAAACATCCAAAATGACACAATGGAACTACTACAACTCTCGAAATTCCATTCCGGCCCCTATATCAAAATCTCGCCTACCAACCGAAAATTGCCAAAATATCAACTTCGCCAATTCAAGCCTAAATCTACTTCGAACCTCCAAAACTCATTCTGATCATGCTCCTAAGTCCCAAATCACCTCTCGAAGCTAATTGAACCATCGGAACTCACATCTGAGCCCTCTAACATGTAGGTCAACATCCGATTGTCTTTTCCAACTTAAGCTTCCTCAAAAGAGACTAAGTGTCTCAAACCTTACCAAAATCATTTTGGATTCAATTCGACCAACCCGATACCACCTAACACGGATAAACAAAGCATAAGGAAGCAGAAATGGGGAAAATAGAGCAGTAACTCATGAGACGACTGGCCAGGTCGTCACATCCTCCCGAACTTAAACAAACGTTCATCCTCGAACGAGTCAAGAAATATACCTGAAGCCTCAAATAGGTGAGGATACCTACTCCGCATCTCCCACTCGGTCTCCCAAGTAGCCTCCTCTACAGGCCAACATCTCCACTACACTTTCACTGAAGCTATATCTTTTGACCTCAACTTCCGAACCTGGCAACCCAAAAATAGCTACTGGCTCCACATCATAGGTCAAATCATCATCCAACTGAACCGTGCTAAAATTCAGAACATGAAACGGATCCCCAATATACTTCCGGAGCATAGAAACATGAAATACTGGATGCACACTGGACAATCTGGGTGGCAAAGCGAGCTCAAAAGCCACCTCCCCAAACCTTTGAAGCGCCTCAAAGGGCCCAATGAACCGTGGACTCAATTTCCCTTTCTTCCCAAATCTCATAACACCCTTTATGGCCGAAACCTTCAACAAAACCTTCTCACCAATCATGTAGGACACATCTTGAACCTTCCTATCAGCATACCTCTTCTGTCTCGACTGTGTTGTATGTACGGAGCCTCTCCTGAATCACCTTCACCTTTTTCCAAAGCATCCTACACTAACTCTGTCCCTAATAACCTAGTCTCATCGGGCTCGAACAAACCAACTGGAGATCTACACTGCCTCCCATATAAAGCCTCATATGAAGCCATCTGAATACTCAACTGGTAGTTGTTATTACAAGCAAACTCTGCAAGCTGTAGAAACTGATCCCATGACCCTCCGAAATAAATGACACAAGCACGCAACATGTCCTCCAATATCTGAATAGTGCGCTCGGACTGCTTGTCCGTCTGAGTGTGAAAAGTTGTGCTCAACTCAACCTGGGTACCCAACTTTCACTGCATAGACCTCCAAAACTGCAAAGTAAACCGAGTTCCCCTATCTAAAATGATGGAAACTGGGACACCATGCAATCGAACAATCTCCCAGATATAGATCTCTGCCAACCGCTATGAAGAATAAGTAGTACACACAAGAATGAAGTGCGCGGACTTGGTCTGCCGATCCACAATCACCCAAATAGCATCGAACTTCCTCAGAGTCCGTGGAAGTCCAACAACAAAGTCCATAGTGATCCTATCTTACTTCCACTCGTGAATATCTATCTGCTGAAGCAAGCCACCCGGTTTTTGATGCTCATATTTCACATGCTAGCAATTGGGAGACCGAGCTATAAATCCCACAATGTCTTTCTTCATTCTTCTCCACCAATAATGCTACCTCAAATCCTGATACATCTTCATGGCACCCGGATAAATAGAATACCGCGAGCTATAGGCCTCCTCCATAATCAACTCCCGAAGCCCATCCATATTGGGCACACAAATACGGCCCTGCATTCTCAACACCCCATCATCACCGATGGTCACATCTCCGACATCATCGTGCTGAACTCTGTCCTTAAGGGCAAGCAAATGCGGACCATCCTCTCTGATGCGATCATATAAAGAAGACCAAGAAACCACACAAGCCAATACCTGACTGGGCTCCAAAATGTCTAACCTCACGAACCGATTGGCCAAGTCCTGAATATCAACTGCAAGAGGTCTCTCCCCAACTGGAATATATGCCAAACTCCCCATACTCACCGCCTTTCGGCTCAAGGCATCGGCCACCACATTGGCCTTTCCCGAATGGTACAATATAGTAATATCAAGTCTGGGAATAGCTCCGTATGGTGATTCTGGTATTGGGAGCGCAATCGGAAGTGAATTCAGAGGTCCTTTTGGAGTCATTTGGCTAAAGATAGAAATTTGAAGGTTTTTTTGGAAAGTTTGACCGAGAGTTGATTTTTTGATATTGGGGTCGGATTCTAATTTCCGGAAAATGGAGTAGGTCCGTAATATCGAATATGACTTGTGTGAAAAATTTGAGGTCAATCGGATGTGATTTGATAGGTTTCGACATCGAATGTAGAAGTTTGAAATTTTAAAGTTTATTAAGCTTGAATTAGAGTGCGATTCATGATTTTGATGTTGTTTGATGTGATTTGAGGCCTCGAGCAGGTCCGTGTTATGTTATGAGACTGGTTGGTATGATTGGATGGGGTCCCGGGGGCTCGAGTGCGTTTTGGGATGGTTTCAGATCATTGGGTGTTGTTTTGCTATAGCTATTGCTGGTGTCTGGTGTTGTTCTTTGTATTCGCGAGGATACTCTCGCATTCGTGAAGAAGGATTGGGCTTTAGGGATTTTGTTCTTCGCATTCGTGAAGATGTCTTCGCGTTCGCAAAGAAAAAAATCTCTGCCGCACAGGTCTGAATTTGGAGGCTCATATCTCACAATCTATAAGGAACTTGGAGATGATCCAAAATGAAATTTGTAGCCCTTTGTGTCCGGTTTTCAGAAAAGTAAACCATTTAGAATTTGGATTTGTGTACAAAACGTTATGGCTGATAAACTATAGGTTGTCCGGGAAGATGAAGAAGAAATTTGTGTTGCACAAGGTTGACTTTGGAGGCTTAAATCTCGAAATCTATAAAGAATTGATAGATGACCAAAACAGGAACGTTGTAGATCTTGGTATTTAGTTTTCAAAAAGTTAAACCATTTGTCAATTGGAGTTTGGTACAAAAGGTTATGCCCAATATACTAGAGGCGGTCTGAGAAGAGTTTAGAAAATAGTTTTTGGGAATTTTCTTCTTCGCGGACGCGATGGGGGTCTCGCGAACGCGAAGAAGAGTCGTCTGGGAAGTGTATAAGTGTAAAGAAATGGGTTTTGACTCCTTTCATCTCATTTTCTCCATGGGAGTCGAACTAGGAGCGATTTTGGAGCTCCATTTTCATCATCCATGTCAAGGTAAGTGATTCCCAACTATTGCACGTTAATTACTTGGATTATATCTTGATTTTAACATGGAAAATCATGTACATTAGTAGAAATTTTCTGATTTTGAAGAAAACCTAGGAAATTTGTATTTTTGGATTTTGACCACGATTTTGGACATGAAATTGAGAACCAATTACATATTTGAGTTCATGAGGTTGTGGGTAAAATTTATCTTCGAAAAAATTCGAAATCCGGGCACATGAGCTTGAGGGCGATTTTGTCAACTTTTCGAGTGGAGTTGGGATTGTATATTAATTGAATGGTTATGAGTATTAGGGTGTATTTTCATTGGTTTGCCCGTTATTTCGCTAGTTTTTTAGCAATGGAGCATCGATTTGAGTCTTCGGAAGGGGCTTGGAATCCGATTATTGGACTTCGGAACGAGGTGAGTCTCCTTTCTAACCTTGTAAGAGGAAATAGTCCCCATAGGTGAATTATTTGGTTATGTGCTTCTATTTGTGAGGGGCTATGTACGCACGAGGTGACGAGAGTCCGTGCGTAGCTACTATTATATATTTTAGTGCGGGTAGTCTAGGACCCAAAAGCATGCTATACTTGGAATAATTGTAATCTTATTGACAGTTGCATTGCTTAAACCCCATCGAATTGTTAAATGAATTTCTCAAAGGATTAAACTTCATTTTTGTTGAATCATTAAACGAGAATTGGCTTTTATTTGGATACGCATTCCCCGATAAATTCTTAATTGGCTATTTGAGCATGTATTTCTATGTGTACCTATGTCACATGAATGATTTGCGAGAAGGGTGATTTTTTATTTAAATTTGACCGCGTCGCAAGTATGATTCGCGAGCAGGGTAATAGATGCATCTATGATTCGCATCGTTCGACCCTCGGCAGTGCACATTTTACATTTATGTTGGATCGGGCCGTACGATCTCAACACTATTTGCGCATGCTTGTATTGCTTGCCTTAAGAGTTATTGATATTGATATTTGCTCTCCTCGACTTGAGATAATGGTTAATTAAGGGATTATGAATCCAAAGACTTTTAATAAAAAGGAACTCTTATCTATTTCATGACTTATTTGAATTTACTGTTGTTCTTGATAAACTGTGATTCATCGCATTAATAATATTACTATTAGACTACTAGCAAATGTCGAAGTCGATATCTCGTCTCTACTTCTTCGAGATTAGATGGGATACTCATTAGGTACACGTTATTTTCGTACACATACTACACTTGCTGTGCATTTTTGTTGCATAGGTTCATATGTGGCTAGTGGCTTAGTGGCATAGCGGCATGGTGATATGGAAACTTGAGTGAGTTGCAATTATCGAGACGAACCGCAGCCAGCAGAGTCTCCTTCAGAGTGTTGTACTATATTTTCATTTCTGTCCACTTGTATTCCAGACAGTTACTGTATTTTACGTCATTCCCTAGTAAATGCTCATGCACTTGTGACACCGGGTTCTGGGATGATTATGGGGCATCTTTTATTAACTGCTTAACATTCATATTCGATTTGAAACGATTATATTTTACTAGTAAAATCGAAGGAAAATCATAGTTTTCAAAATTATTAAAATGAGAATTTAGTTATGTATTTTGGATGGCTTGCCTGACAGCGGTGTCCGGCGCCATCATGACCCTTAGTGTATTTTGGGTCTTGACAACATGGTATCAGAGCACTAGGTTCCCTTAGGTCTCACGAGTCATGAGCGAGTCTAGTATAGTCTTGCAGATCAGTATAGAGATATCTGTACTTATCTTCGAGAGGCTACATGGTTGTTAGGAGCACTTCCCTTCTTGATTCCTCATCGTGTAATTTGATTCCTTGGGGCTTATGCCCTTGTTTCCTTCCTACACAATCTTATGCGACGCGAACCGCTTGTTATAAATCGAGAATTGAAGAATTGTAATGGTACTACCGATATGGAGCGGGATGTTTCTCCTGGTATAGTTGATTTGGGCTATTGTCGTCGCCTTGCGGAAGGCTATCTTTTCATTTAAGCTCATTAATAGTATTCCCGAGAGCTTTGAGTCTTTGCGTAGATTTATACCATTGCTCATGATCGGTTGTGTCATGCCCCAAAACCGAGAGGCGCGACCGGCGCTCGACCGGGTAGCCCCAGCCAAGCAAACCTGGGTGCCTTTACTATTCCACGTGTTACCCCGCGTTTCCATTATCCATTAATCAAGTGAAATAGCCATTTATAAATTTAAACACATTCTTTCGAGATTTACATAACATACATAATTACTTAGCGTGGTTTACAAGTTATACTGTCCAAAATACATAAGTACATAACCCACATTTCCTGTCTAAGGAGCCTCTAGGAATACAAAAGTGTGTTACAATACTTGCCGGTAATAAGGCTTCGGCTATATCTTACGCATATACCAAAATCAGATTTCCGCGAGGAAAAACGGCATGAGCCACGCAGGGCACCGAGAGGAAAAGAGGCTCACCAATACAGCTGACGGAAAGTGGAGGAGTGCTATTGTCGGTGGACTGGAGTACCTGCTATGAAACCACCTACAATCATAACACGAATGTAGCGCCCCCAGCAAAATGGACGTCAATACATTTGAATTTTACTGGTATGTACGAACAAACGTTACCCCAAGTAAAATCAATCAAAACACAGATAACAAACAGTAATAGAATCAACAATCAAACGCACATGAAAGGAACAACCAAGGCCAAACAAGTTCCACAATCTCTCCTTTTCCCCTTTCAACATTAATTCATCATATCAATGATTTCACAACTTTCACATGTTTTCATTGCAATAGTGATTTCGATCACTTTTCCACCCTTATTACCTCGACCACCCTTATTACCCGGCCACCCTTATCACCAAAATCCACACCTTATAACTTCGTGTTGCGGGGCGCAACCCGATCCCACCGGACAATCACATTTCACATGACAACAACAACAATTCACAAAGAATTTTCATAAACATCAATACCATTTCCATAATATGCAACAACCCGTATACAATTTAAGTCACAACGATAATTGCCCGCGATAAGTCACGTATGGTATTACCACAGTTGTTTCAATTGCATCAAATACGATTTCTTTACATCATTTGTTACACATCTCTTACCACATAAGCACATTCACACACACACACACTTGGTTTGTTGCCATTTACTTACACCATTATATCGAGAGACTTAACCAACAACGTTCAAGGCATATTAATCACAAGAGTACGCAAATAGTCCACATAAGTAACACATATCAATTACGCGTACACCAAACAAGGTGACTTTACAAAGGTTAAAGATAGCCATACATACCTGGAGTCGAATTCCCTTTTTAACTTCTATTTTCAATTCACCACAGCCTAGTACTGTCAATCTAGTTCACAAGTTAACACATATAACTTAGAATTGAAGTTCACAAACTCAACCCGAACTTACTTAGGTCATCAACCCCTCTTTTGCAAATCTTTACTTCTACCCAATTCCTCTTACTAGATTTTAGGTTTTAAAGGACATGCATGTGTATTTCAACTTCCATTTTCAAGAATCAATGCATGAGAATCCCCCTTTTTATTTAAATCTGAAAACAAATGAAAAAGGATTGGGGATTTTACCTGCAAGAACGGATATAAAGACAATTACTTGAAATTTCCCGGCCCGAGTGACTTTGAAGAATCAAATTGATGTAAGTAGGACTTTATCTCTCAAGAGTCCTCTCTTCCCTCTCTCTAGTTTTGTTTAGAAAATATGTTAAAATGAGGGGTTGGGGTATTTTATTGAAGAATGGGTCGGGTTTAAAAGTTAGTAAAATTGGAGCCCCGAGTCATGTATGGGATCGCAAATAGGAAATGCGGTCCATATAATGGACAGCGAAACTGCTCCAAAATTCTGAACATTCTGTTTGGGTTTGCGGCAGAAATGCGGTCTGCATACAGTTATGCGATCGCATATTGGACAGCATATTTAACCTCAAATTTGACCAACATACTGACTCACTTTGCGGGGATTATGCGGTCCACATACCTGATATGCGACCGCATTCTCGACCGCAAAATTGAATTTTTTTCTGGAAAACTTTGATTCTTGATTTTTAAATGCTAGATCAGTACAAAGGGTCTGAACCGCAGAGAGCTACACATTAGTAACACATATTTGGTACTTGGTACCAAGAGCTACCAGGTTTTGAGTTCAAGTTTTCACGGGGCCTCACAGGTTGTCACACAGTATGGGTGTGTTGGTAAAGTTCTTGCCTATATGTTGGGACATTGAAATATTTGGAAGGGAGTTCTCTCAGTGCATGATTCTGAGGCTCGGTATTTCATTTCCGACGAGGAAAAATCAATTGGCCTATGAATGTCTTTATTTGGATCTATGGAGTAACGAGACTTGGTGTTTTCAAGTGTGGTGGAATTTTTATCTACGACGTGGTATTGTCATCCTCGACTGAATATGTTAAGTTCGTCGATGTTATGGTCTTCTGCAATTCGCATTTGGGGTAAGATATTGTGAAATAGTATTAGAAAAATGACTGTTAAATATCACGGGGTGCGGTGGTTCAGAGTTTATGTGTATTTCTAATGTTGACGGCTCGAGAACGATGATCTTCGGAAAGGTTTAAAGTTAATAGCGATTAGTGGGTTCAAGTGTTACAAAGATAGATTTTATTTAAGGCAATAACCGAGCAGCAAAGGATGATCAAGGATAGATTAGTGGGTTCAAGTGTTACAAAGATAGATTTTATTTAAGGCAATAACCGAGCAGCAAAGGATGATCAAGGACGTGTGGGAAGTGTCATGCGATGGTTAAACTTCTAGAAGACTAGGTGCAAGAAGTGGAGGTCGAATAGTTACTTAAAAAGTGAGTCTGCCCAAAGTGGGAGAGTGGCAGAGTAGTATGTGGATTCAGTGGCTAGGTCTACGGAAAAGATTTGAAATATCGGCTATTATACGGAGGGAGATTTGATATGACGGAAAGGAGTTGCTCGATATGAAGGAGGTTACAACATAACTTTGAATTGGAGGATATTGTCGCACATTTAGTTGATGCCCACGAGGAGTGAATGACTTGTGTAGCTGGTGAATGAGAACGAGCTTAGGTGGGTCATCTACTGTGAGCAGATCAGCGGTCGCGTAGTTGGTGAAGCCTCTATGAAGAATCATACTACTATCTGGTGAAGGGGTCAGACATGTGAACATGGTCAACGTTCAAAGTATTCATAAATGGTGTTATAGAAAGATTTCAAGAACTCAGCGGGATGGTTGTGCTAGATCTATGTCAATATGAGATAAAGAATACTGGTGAATTCCAGAGATTGTGTATTAGTGCTTCAACCTAAGTGGGAGAGTCCCACCGCCTATAATTGGGTTGTATGGTTAACTACTTGCAAGATTTCTGGTTATTGGCATATTGATGGATTATTTCAGCTACAGGAAAGGAACATAAGTGGTAATTCGAGCAAAGGAATTGTTAAATGTGTGCTATGATTGGACTTATTGGCTTATGTTCAGACTTGGGGAAGGATTCAGGAATTATGCCTTGTATAGATGCGGGTTTCAAGGGAAGTGATTCTGCCGGGTGCTTCGCCGAGAGGGTATTCATGTGCTAGAAGATTCATGGAGTTGATTATATTCGGGGCCAAGTCAAAGCGGGTGGCTCTCAACAACGGTCCTAGTGGATTCAAAGGGTAAATCGTGGTACCTAATGATCTCGAGCCTATAGGTACGGTTAAGAATCAATCTTGTGTAGCATCTTATGAGAAGAGGCCCAGAATGTTCTATGATATTTTACTTGCAGCGTAGCATTTGGGAGGTACGAAATGGTTCGTGGGATTTGAGACAGCATGGTCTCGTGATTCAAGGTCACTCGGGATGAGTGCGGGTGGAGTGTGTTATATGTTGAATGGAGTTATTATTATTTCTACTGCAATTAAGGATAAATTGGTAGAAGATAGATTGGTTAGCCATAGTTGATTTGACATATTGGTGGTAGTGATCAGTACCTTCAGTGTAATCAAGTAATGCGAATGATTTGTGACGGTGCGTGCGAGGCTTGTCGGCCGCCGTAATTGATGTTACTCAGAAGTATTCTATTGTTATGTCCTGTTATGTGTAGACGGATCCCGGAATGGCCATGATGGCTTAGGACACTACTTGGAGATTTGCATATTCTACGGTTATGAGAATTCACCTGAGTGTTGCTATGGTTCTCCTAAAGTGAGTTAAGTAAAAAGTTTCTACATGATGAAGTATTAATCTATTAGTGGTATGGATTGAAGTGAGGATCAAGGTTGCAGTTCGGTGATGATGAGGATGTTACGAGATCGGATGAGCAGGAAACAAGTTTCGATGTTTAAAGTAAGTTGGTATTATCTTCAGTGTCACTTGAGATCGTTGTTTTGTGGAAATGGCTTTGCATCCTAGCTAAGGATTCTTGATCGCTTTTCAGCGTTAATGTAGCCGGTGGTTTGGATGTACAGACCTGTTATCTGTTATGGAAGGTTGTGGGAGTGTGCCCTACGAGAAGGTTGTATAAGTGTGGTGTGTAGTCACTTGATTGATTGAAGAGTTAAACCAAGTATGAAGATTGTGGTGATGTCGTTAAATTGAGAATTAATGCTTGGAGGGCACTTGTTTTATTGAGTTGTGGACTGTGGAGGATTACTCCGGTTATGATGGTTGTTCATATGTGTTATGAGAAAAAGGGGAGTTATTATGGACCTTTGAAAAGTTATTAGCCTAGTTCAGTGCGATCAGAATCAGCTTGAGGTCTGTGGATGGATTTAAATGTGAATATGGGCCTTATATCAGGCCGAATGTGTTCATTTCAGCATAGCGCTCCTTATAGAGAAGCAGGCATGGAGTGTTATTTCGTCATCAGCTATTTCATGTAATGCTATATTATGTCGTGTGAGTTGTGAACAAC
This sequence comes from Nicotiana tabacum, assembly GCF_000715075.1. Lineage (NCBI taxonomy): Eukaryota > Viridiplantae > Streptophyta > Magnoliopsida > Solanales > Solanaceae > Nicotiana > Nicotiana tabacum. The sequence continues at coordinate 61,316,895 of NC_134097.1, forward strand.
TTGATAATTTTCTTATGTATTGAGGTTCCGTGTAGCGATGGTGATATGTGAGCAGGATAGCTCTTTAGCTTCAGAACATATATCGCACCTCAGTTGTGCTTGCGCTTTGTAGCCTATGGCACTATATGTCCCCCAGGAATGGTATTATGCACTTAGCATGCTTGTGACCGATATTCGGTATTTTGTTTTAATGAGAAATTTAGCTCAATGTATATATCCTTATGTGAATTCTATGTGTGGATTGGGTGGCACGCCGCCATGGGTATGTTATTTGGATCGGGTTGCATGCCGCAACAATGTGATGTTTAGTACTGCTTTCTATATGCCATTTTTGTATGCCTTGTTTCCTATTTTCTAAGGAAAGTCCATATTAGTGAGTGAGTTAAGTAGTTCCTTCTAGAGTTCGGTCTCCTTTTGTCACGTTTGAGTTCATAGCCTATTGGCACATTGTGGCATCATATGAGACTTTTGATCATGTCCGAGCTGGCTTATTTCCTGAGCGGTTCGTACAAGGTGAGACGAGATCATTGGATTTAGGATTAGTGCAATCTGATTATATGAAGTATATTAAGGAGCTAAGACCATTATTTGGTTCAGAGTGAGGCGATGGTTCTTGTCACGAGTATAGACCCAATGATTTGTTGATTCGGTAGTTGGGTATGAATTTCTACACACCTCTTCTGTCTTGGCAGTATTGTAAGAGTTAGAGCAAGACCTATATAGGTCATGAGGTGCAATGGGAGCATCAGATTCGTGGAATTTCGACTAATTGGATCAGAGAATGTTATTGTGGTCCAGTGAGTAAAGTGGTGCAAGGTGTGAATTCAGCTAAGGTATGCAGTCATGTTTTGGTGATGTGGGTAGTTATTAATACGGTGAGCGTACGTTGGAACATGCCTGACAGAGAATTCCGGATGTATGAATTAGGCTCTAAGGCTTATTTACTTAAGTGAAAAAGGATATCTTCAGATTGATCGAGCCAGGGTGCCCAGTTGAGTTGTTGTAGCACGGGTAGGTGCTCGAAGTGTTAAACAGTGATTTCGGACAACCCCAACACAATTCTTAGCACGTTCGAGGACGAACGTATGTTTAAGTGGGAGAGAATATAACGACCCGAGCAATCGTTTTAAGATCTTGCGCGCTATTCAGCAGTTTGAGGTCATGAGCAGCTTCATTTCAGGTATTATGACTTGTACACGTGGTCAGAATTGAATTTCGGGGAGTTCAGAGTTGATTTAGAAAGAGAATTCTCATTTCAGAAGCTTTAAGTTGAAAGAATTAGCTAAGATTTGATTTTTGCATAAACGACCTCGGAATCAGGATTCGAAGGTTCCAGCAGGTTCGTATGATGATTTTGGACTTGGGCGTATGTCCGGATCAGGTTTTGGAAGACCCGGAAATGATTCGGCGCCTATTGTGGAAGTTAGCATTTTGGAAGAATCTCATAAGTTTGGGTTGAAGTGCATTTTAGTGTTATCAATATCCGTCTGGGATTTCGAGTCTGGGAATAACTCCGTATGAATTCGGAGGTCCGTTGGTCCTTTTGGAGTCATTTGGCTAAAGATAGAAATTGGAAGGGTTTTTTGAAAAGTTTAATCGAGAGTTGATTTTTTGATATCGGGGTCGGATTCCGATTTTCGAAAGTTGGAGTATGTTCGTAATATCGAATGTGACTTGTGTGCAAAATTTGAGGTCAAACGGATGTGATTTGATAGGTTTGGACATTGAATGTAGAAGTTTGAAATTTTAAAGTTTATTAAGCTTGAATTGGAGTGCAATTCATAATTTCGATGTTGTTTGATGTGATTTGAGGCCTCGAGTAGGTCTATGTTATGTTATGAGACTTTTTGGTGTGATTGGATAGGGTCCTGGGGGCCTCGAGTGCGTTTCGGGGTGGTTTCGGATCATTTTAGGTTGTTTTGCTATAGCTATTGCTGGTGTCTGGTGTTGTTCTTCGCATTCGCGAGTATACTCTTGCGTTCGGGAAGAAGGGTTGGGCTTCAGGGATTTTGTTCTTCGCGTTCGCGAAGAAGAAAATCTCTGTCGCACAAGTCTGACTTCGGAGGCTCATATCTCACAATCTATAAGGAATTTGGAGATGATATAAAAATGAAAGTTGAAGCGCTTTGTGTCTCGTTTCTAGAAAGTAAACCATTTATAATTTGTATTTGTGTACAAAACGTTATGGCTGATACACTATAGGCTATCCGGGAAGACGAAGAAGAAATTTCTATTGCATAGGGCTGTCTTTGGAGGCTTATATCTCGAACTCTATAAAGAAGTGGGAGATGACCAAAACATAAAAGTTGTAGATCTTGGTATCTAGTTTTCAAAAAGTTAAACCATTTGTCAATTAGAGTTTTGTACAAAACGTTATGCTCATTATACTAGAGGCTGTCTGAGAAGAGTTTGGAAGATAGTTTTTGGGAAATTTTGTAAGGCCCCGTGAAAATTGTTCCTCAAAACCCAAGATCTCATAGTGCCAAGTTAGGAATATGTGTTAGAAATTCGTAAAATTCTTCGCGGCTCGGAAACTCGCCGCGGTTCGGACCCTTTGGATTGATCTGTGCATTAAAAAGTTAAGGAATAATTTTTTTCAGAAGAGCGCATTTTTGCGGTCCATTATGTGGTCGCATAATAGCTATGCTGACCGCATAGCCGTGGCAGAGTGAGGCAGTTTGATAGTTAATTGTGAGGTCAACTATACAGCCAATTATGCGATCGCATAATCAATATGTGGGTCGTATAGTCATCGCATAATGTCCTTGGAATTTTGCGAGTGGCAGTTCTGCGGTGCATTATGCGACTGTAGAACAGGTATGCGGACCACATTCTTGTCGCATACCCGGGCAGTTTGTTTATGTTTTGGGAGCCATTTCGCAGTACCTTTTGTAGGCCGCATGTCAATTATGCGATCGTAGATCTATTCCGGGGCTCCAAATTTCTAATTTTCTTACTCAACCCCATGTCGATATATTATACACTACCCTTCATTTTAGGCCTATTTTGTGATGCTTTTGGGGGGAGAGAGAGGGTCCTAGAGGAAGAAGGGGTTCTTCATCAACATTTCTACTAAGATCTTGCTTAAACCTTGAAGATTTGTCAAGAAAGGCACCTAGGTCTTATTCCTAAAAGGTAAGGTTCTATAATCCAAGATCTTAATTACTAGATATAACTAGGATAGACCATTAGAAGGGTAATCCATGAGGATAGGAGTGGATATCTTGCATGCTTGAGTTCTTAAAGTGTTTGGTGAGGTTTTGAGCTAAGGATGGGATGAGGGATGGTAGGATCTTTCACAAATAGTTTTAAAAGCATAATGCCCACTTAGTGTTTGAAAATATGCTCAAATGAGCTAGAACTATTATCACCTCTCTAATTTGTGGTTCGGTTTGTCATGTTCCTTAGAGATTGACGTTGCTAAGAGTCTCGGAGTATAGTAGGACTTAAGGAAAGCTCAATCAAGGTATGTAGGCTAAACATTCTCTCTCAGAAGTGAATTCCATATTGTTTTGTAAGTTTAAGTGTGGGTTGTCTACCAAAATGGTATAGTCTTGAGTCACATTTTAAATGAAGGTTAGTATACTAATCGGGTGAGAAGAATTCGATCTGTTTAATGCTCTTAGTTGCTCTTATGTGTACTAAATGCCTTGATTGAATGTTCCTATTATTGATAAATTGTAAAGATGTTTGGAAATGAATCGAATGAGAAAATGTAAAATAAATTATGAAATAAGCCTCGACTCAACTCTTATGAACTAACTTCAAAAATAGAATAGCCTAAAGGCCTTGTACCTGAACTATGCCCATAAGTGGTTGTTTTAAATAATGCTTTGCCTTATAAATACATTCCATGTAATGCTAGTCCTTACACATTCCGATGTTGAAATTGTGAATTTGTCATGATGGAAAAAGGGGTAATTCAAGGATAATTGAGGTGATTGCTTGATTATAATTTCAATGTGTATTTCAATTGTTGGTTGGCATATTCCCCTTTGGGAAGAATCCTTTATGTTTGATGATTTTATTACTATTGACTCGAAAATATATGATTCCCGGAATATTCGGTACATTGATATTGGTTGGTGATCCTTGGAAATAAAGGAGATGGAAAATGTGGAAAACCAAATGTGGCCTTCGTGCCATGAAAAAGATAAATCTTGTGAAAGGCCCAAAGGGCCAAAGAAATATTGTTATTGAGAGAGATTCAGGACATTAATAAAAACTATAAAATGTGAAAGGTATTGAGGTAAGCATGGTTGTGTTTATGCTATATTTGTATACTTGTATTTATACTACAATTGTGTCCAATATCAAATCAAATCTGTTTTTGAGAGTATCATTAGCAAATCCGAGGAAGGGTGGGTCATTAGGCTCACACCTGAAACTACGAGTGCTGGTATAGGGATGAATCCTGGTTATTCCCCTTAATTGGGATGAACTTGGTAACATTTGCAAATTGGTAACACCAATCCATACGGCATATATGGGAAGGCAACCTAGTCGATCGGGCCATGATCGGACGCCATGCCGCACACATGGTGGTATTGTGCTGGGAATCAAAAAACTAGAAATTGTGATTGTGGTACATGTCTCCAAAGGGACGACCTAGCCAATCGGGTCGTGATTGGACTCCGTGCTAACAAAGATGGTGGTATAACTCATATCACTGCTAATGGTCTCCCAACCAAAAATTATATATATTATTTTCGTAAACTAGAAGACTTACATGTTTCAAATTGGATGCTAGTATATTGTTGATTTTGACCTACCATTTTGTGGTTTCTTTTCTTGTATGGTTATTCTATTCTGAAAGAGGACTTTTAGCCTTACATACAAGTGCTATTTGATGGCGCTAATGGACCTTTTGTCAGGGGCGCTGTATCATTTAATGATATAGGTGGTTCCACAGCGGGCGGCATCGGCCAGTGATAGCGGTGCTCTCTTCCCAGCAGTCTTGGTGAGCCCCACTCCATCCCGGGATCACGTCATGTATCTTTTGTTCATTTTCTCATCACGTTTTGAGATATAGTCGAAGCCTTGTTGCTGGCATTTCCCTATTACTCTTCTATTATATTTAGAGGCTCCGTAGACTTTTTGTGGGTGGTGGTTGATGTTGGGAGTCCAGACTAGAAAAGTTGGTACTTGATAAGCATGTTTTTCATTAAACTTGTAAACTTGTAATATTTTGTAAACTATGAATGAAGTCATTAACATAAATGAAATGAAAGTTGCTAATGGAAGATTGCTTAGTGTTTTGATAAGATAGGATAACATTCTCTCTTTGTTCATGAACTAGCTTGGGTAGAATGAAATCTAATAAGCTTGCTCAGTCGGGTTTACTTGGTTAAGCGTCGATCGCGTTCCACGGTTTTGGGGCATGACAATTTTCTTCTTCGTGAATGCGATGGGGTTCTCGTGAATGCGAAGAAGAGTCGTTTGGGAAGTGTATAAGTGTAAAGAAATGGGTTTGGCTCATTTCATCTCATTTCCTCCATGGGAGCCGACCTAAGAGCGATTTTGGAGCTCCATTTTCATCATCCATATCAAGGTAAGTGATTCCCACCTATTGCAAGTTGATTACTTGGATTATATCTAGATTTTAACATGGAAAATCATATAAATTAGTAGAAATTTTGGGATATTGAAAAAAATCTAGGAAATTTGTATTATTGGATTTTGACCACGATTTTGGACATGAAATTGAGAGCCAATTATATATTTGAATTCGTGAGGTTGTGGGTAAAATTTATCTTCGAAAAAATCGGAATCTGGGCATATGGGCTCGAGGGTGATTTTGTCAACTTTTCGAGCACAGTTGGGATTTTATATAAATTGAATGGTTATGAGTATTCGGGTGTATTTTCATTGGTTTGCCCATTATTTGGCTAGTTTTGGAGCGTTGAAGCATCGATTTGAGTCGTCGGAACGGGCTTGGAATTCGGTTATTGGACTTTGGAGCGAGGTGAGTCTCCTTTCTAACCTTTTAAGTCGGAATTGTCCCCATAGGTGAAATATTTGGTTATGTGCTTCTATTTGTGGGGAGCTACATACGCACAAGGTGATGAGAGTCCGTGCGTAGATACTATTATATGTTTTAGTCCGGGTAGTCTAGGACCCAAAAGCATGCTATACTTGGAATAATTGTAATCTTATTGACAGTTGAATTGCTTAAACCCCATCGAATTGTTAAATGAATTTCTCAAAGGATTAAACTTCATTTTTATTGAATCATTAAAAGAGAATTGGCTTTTATTTGGATAAGCGTTCCCTGATAAATTCTTAATTGGATGTTTGAGCATGTATTTCTATGTGTACCTGCATCGCATGAATGATTCGCAAGCAGGGTGATTGTTTATTTAATTTTGACCACGTCGCAAGTATGATTCACGAGCGAGGCTATAGATGCATCTATGGTTCGCGCCGTTCAACCCTCGCCAGTGAACATTTTACATTTATGTTGGATCGGGTCGTACGACCTCGGCATGAATTGCGCATGCTTGTATTGCTTGCCTTGAGAGTTATTGATATTTATATTTGCTCTCCCCGACTTGAGATAATTTTAATTAATGGATTATGAATCTGGAGACTTTTAATAAAAAGGAACTCTTACCTGTTTCGTGACTTATTTGAATTTACCGTTGTTCTTAATAAATCCGTGATTCATTGCATTAATAATATTACTATTGGACTACTAGAAGTGTCGAAGTCGACCTCTCGTCTCTACTTCTTCGAGATTAGTCGGGATAATCATTGGGTACACATTGTTTTCGTACTCATACTACACTGCTGTGCATTTTTGTTGCACAGGTTCATATGAGGCTAGTGGCTTAGTGGCATAGCGGCATGGTTGATATGGAGACTTGGGTGAGCAATTATCGAGACGACCCGAATCCAGCTGAGTCTCCTTCAGAGTACTGTACTGTATTTTCATTTCTGTCCACTTGTATTTCGGACAGTTCTGTATTTTACGTCATTCCCTAGTAAATGCTCATGCACTTGTGACACCAGGTTCTAGGATGATTATGGGGTATCTTGTATTAACTGCTTAACATTCATATTCGATTTGAAACGATTATCTTTTACTGGTAAAATCGAAGGAAAATCATAGTTTTCAAAATTATTAAAACGAGAATTTAATTAAGTATTTTGGTTAGCTTGCCTGATAGCGGTGTCCAGCGCCATCATAACCCTTAGTGAATTTTGGGTCGTGACAAGATCGCATATGCGGTGAAAGAAATTATTTGATTTTTTCGCTTCTGTGATAGGATGTACGCTTATGCGGAGTTGCACCTGCGAGAATTCTTCCTCAAGAGCGGTCAACGGGTATCAGACCTGGGTAGTTTAGGCATTTCACATGTTCTCAATTCCAAACCCACAAATACTCGTCCTAGCAGATATTTTGGGGATCTTTGGCTTATTTTCATTTCCAAACACTAGAGAGAACAAGGTTGGAGGCTAGGGTTTGCACACACACTTTGGTCGTGAAGATTTGAAGCTTTTAGTTGCGAATTTCTTACCCATTTATGTTTATTTCTTCATTTTCTTGCTTTGTATTGTATATGTAAGTGTGTAGTATTTTATCCAAAACTTGAATCTTGTTTATGAGAATATTCATAATTAAAGTGTGGATTAAATACCTTGTTGTGCTTATGTATTGAATGATTTTTATCCTTTTATGAAGTGAGTTATTGTTACTTTAATTATTCTTGTTCTTTAATGTTTCCAAAGGGATTAGCTAACCCTAGGACTCGCCCATTAACTCCGAATTGATTTTGGAAAAGATAATTTGGGGCTGAGAAAGATTAATTAATAAGAACTTGAGGTTTTAACCCTCATTTTATAGATTCTATCCAGGGATAGGATTGAACTACTTGTAGCCATATCCGGGTGTGCTTAATCTCTTAATTATTTTAGGGATAATTCAATTTGGAAGTCTTGTTAGTCTTTGGAAGAAGCTAATATAGAATTATTACTCATGGCTAATTAACATAAACTTGCTCATATTTGTAAAATCGTGAAATACATTGGATCGTTACTTGAGTGTAATTCCTGATGCAACCATACTTATAGCCATTGATCATTTTACTTGCTTTCTAGGTTAGTTTACATTTCCGCATTTATGCATAAATATTTTCTCAAAACTATTCCTAGTGTTTGGAATTGCATAACAAGTGATAATTCTCTTACATTCCTAATTGCCTACATATTGTTCTCTGTGGGATTTGACTCCGACTCATAGTTAGGTAAATTATATTGCATGCGACCGTGTGCATTTACTTTTTAGTAGCAGATTTGGACGTCATCTGTCTTAGGCTCTTATGCTTTGGGTCGGTACAACCCTTTATATGGACTGGCGACAATGGCTCTTACGCATTTGGTCGGTACGACCTCTAATATAGGTTTTATTTTTCCCTCGTTAAGGACTTTTTGAAATTGTGTTTGCCGGACTCTTCGATGGTTCGATATAAACCTCGATTGTGAGTTGTTATGCGGCGATGAACGAGCACATCAGGAGGTTTTGCTCGGTGGCTGAGTGTTTCGAAGCCTAAGGTTTGGAGCTAACATGGTCAAAGCCCTTTTGCCTATGTCGAGGGTAGCCTATTTAACCGGTTCTTTTCGAAGTACTTTCAAAGTAATTGAAGGCCTGTGATTTTATAGCGATGGCCAGGCATCCCCGAGTCACGTTAGTTTGGCTGGTACAGCCTTGTGACCGTAGTCATTGTGTTTGGCCGGAGCCTTTCAATCCCCGGATGAAGTAGTTTCGGCATCTATATCGAGGGTATGCCTTTTTAGGGGTCTTACAAATTTGAATATATAGCCTTAACTTTAAGTTGGGATAATGCCTTTTCATAAGGTCTTATAATTTTTACACGCCTTCGAGGTCTTACAGTTTTGGTTACTTGGTATCAGTATGGTTCATGCCTTGCTTGAGGTCTTACAATTTTGGTTACTTGGTAAAAGTATGGTTCATGTCTTGCGTGAGGTTTTATAGTTTTGGTTACTTGGTACAAGTATAGTTCATACCTTGCTTGAGGTCTTACAATTTTGGATACTTTGTACAAGTATAGTTCATGCCTTGCTTGAGGTCTTACGGGGTTGGGGTTTCCCGTATGGGGTCTTTCGGCCTAGGAAGTCCACGAGACATTGAAAGTTTTCTTGGCTCTGGAGCCATTTTTATAGACTCGACGTTGCGTCATTGAGGGCATACGATCTTGAAGCATCCGATACGGGGTTCATACGGTTTCAAGTTTTTGACCCCAGTCACCGAGTGCTCGGGACATTTTTGACTCTGGAGCCATTTTTGTATTCTTGATGTTGCCTCATTGAGGGCTTACAAGTTTGAAGCTTCCAACCCAGAGGTCATGCAACATCGAGTTTTTGACATAAGTCCCCGAGTGTTCGGGACATTTTTTGCTCTGGAGGCGTTGTTGTAACCTTGATATGGCCTCGTCAAGGGATTACAAGTTCGAAGCTTCCGACCTAGAGGTCATGCGACTTTGAATTTTTGACATCAGTCCTCGAGTGTTCGGGACGTTTTTGGCTCTGGAGCCATTTTTGTAACCTTGATGTTGCCTCATTGAGGGCTTACAAGTTCGAAGCTTTCAATCCGGAGGTAATACAACTTCGGGTTTTTGACATCAATCCCCGAGTGTTCGGGATGTTTTTGGCTCTCGAGCCGTTTTTGTAACCTTGAAGCTACCTCACGGAGGGCTTACAAGTTCGAAGCTTCCAATCCAGAGGTCATGCGACTTTGAGTTTTTGACATCAGTCCCCAAATGTTCAGGGCATTTTTGGCTCTGGAGCCGGTTTTTGTAAAACAATAGCAAACTTCTTTGACACGTGGAATGCTTTGACGGAGGGGAAAGTATTCTTTGATTACTTTGTACAAGTATATATGTTTTCACTGTTAGGGGCTTGGTTATTCTATATGGGCATGCTTCGTTCGACCATTTGACTCAGTACATCGTTTTCCTATCGGGAACCCATTTAGCATGTCTTGGCTTCTCCGAGGAGGTGACCTTTCCGGGGGAGGGGGGGATGCCCCCAGTATTCGAGGTTGATTGAAGAGGAGCTTTGAATACTTGTTGAGTCCTTCCTTAGGTAGCATATAGATGTTTCCTCGTTAAACAATTTGCCAGTAAAAACCCTTTTTTTTTTGGATGAAAAACCCGATCAACGAAAAAAGTGCAACGCATGCCTTCTTAACCTAAGGCCCCTGAGCTTTTAGCAGTAATAGCGTATGAGAATTGATACATTCCAATTTCTTGGAAGTTGTTCGCCTTCCATGGTGCCGAGTTTGTAGGACCCTTTTCCAACTACCCCGAGGACGCGGTACGGTCCTTCCCAGTTCCGACCTAGCTTTCTTTCATAAGGATATTGGGTGTTCAAGTTAACTTTCCTTAGGACTAAGTCCCCGATTCAAAAATGTCGAAGATTTGCTCTTGTCACGCCTCGAGCCCAGGGGCGAGACCGGCACCTAGTGCCTCATCTATCCTTCTGTACCACTTGCGACTAAGAGGCTCTGTACATGTGATGCTATACTTTGGCCAGGGGCCAATTGCAAGACAACGGCGAATGTTGACTAAATATCAATATAAAGCTGGGCCGACAAGGCCCTCGTAATAATTGCAGCTGACAAACCAACCAAATATACATACAGGGTCTACAAGCCCAACATATTGCACTAACTAACAGGATACGTCCACAAGCCTCTACTGGTGGATAAACTGTGATCGAAAATAGCTCCCTGACCTATTCATACCATATATACATATATACACAAGATATACATAAAGCTATAGACCCGGCAACCCTGAAAGGCTTGGAGCTTACCGATCAAGCTGAACTCAGGCAACACTTAATGAAGAGGTCTACCCGCCTGTCTGTCTGAACCTACACACATGAAATACAGTGCCCCCAGAAAAGGGACGTTAGTACGAAATAATGTACTGAGTATGTAAGGCAATATACTGAACGCTAAAACCGAACTGATAATATAATAACTGCAAGTAACTGGAAATCAAAGATAATCTCAAGATATGCTTACCTGTTGATACTGACTCAACTCTCTCAATACAATGAGTAAAATAGTTGTCAGGCCCTATAAGGCTCGGTATACATATATATGTATGTTCTGCCGTAGTAGGCTCGCTCATAAATGCTCGTCATACTAGGCTCTGTATCTCGACCAACTGGGCTTGCTCATAAGAGCTCAGCCATAGCAAGCTCGGTATATATATAACTACTCTGTTGTAGTAGGCTCGCTAATAAGCGCTTGTCCATAGTAGGCTCGGTATATAACTTACCATCTGATCAGAGGTTGCCCAATAAGGGCATGCCCATCGATTTTAGCTCGATGGTAATGAAAATACTTTTAATACTGTATATATATAAATTCTCTATTCTCTTGACTGGAAGAAGGAAATTGTCAACTGAATATGCAGTCCCGATAAGAAGAATATTGTAACTTACAAGACTAGGAAAATATACGTAATTTGTGAGACTAGCCAAATATACGTAAATTCCGGGATATGAATTTTTCTTTATGGCTCATAAACAAAATCATGTAAATGACAAAATCATGCCAAATGAAAGAAGAGCTTAGCCTTAACATACCTGTTCCTTGAATTATTTGAACGAATCTCCTTCTGCAAAATTTACACTTGGATTCTTAGAAATTGGAACGAAACTGTTTTTCTGCTTCTAACATTTTGTGAACCAAGGATCAAATGAATGTAATCTACATGTTACTTTGTTCCAACGTTTTTTTTTGGTTCCTTGAGAACTTTGGAGGAAAACATTTGTATTTCTAGCTTTTTACTACTAAATGGTTATATCTCTTTTTGTGGGTTTTTTTAGAGACAATAAGTTTTTGGACTTTTAATAAGAAGCTTATACCATGTCTTTGTAGCCAAGTCTTGTTTGATAAGAGTTTGACCAGGGAGCTCTCACGTTCTTGGTATTTGCTAAAATTTGGAAAATTCTTAAAGAATGGACAAAGAACCCAAGGTGACTCATATGGTATATGGATTTTTAGAATGACACCTTACATATAACATTATGAGTCATTTCTAAATGCCCCTTGGGCTGCCGCATTACTTTTGAGGGAATTTTATTAATTTTATCCACTTATTAGTTAATTAGGTAATTAACTAATTACCCACATAATTTTAAAATTATCTCAAATTACTTAAAATTCTATTTATTTTTAATATATTTTATACATCGTACTACTATGGTCATATGGTACCTTGCATGGTACTAATTCATAATTATCGAGTATTATTGCTCGACCCGTATTTTATCCCAAATGCAAAACTTGGATGAAAATTCGTTTCTTTTGACTTGCTTCCCCTTTCACTTTCATGAATTTACTTTTTACTTGTTTTGAAATAGCATAATGCTTATAATCTCAAAATAATCTCATTCCCCAACTTACGTCGATTAACTTACGATGAAGCTTTAACGTACGGAAAATGGGGAATGTAATATCTCATTTTCCAAGATTTCGTCAATTTACTGACGGCGTACTTTCACGTACGAAAATATGGGGTGTAACATAATTTCTCCCTTTATAACATTCGTCCTCGAATATTGACTGATGCACTTATCATTTTCATAACTTATGGATCTTGCGAATACTTTACTACTCTCCTTGCCATCTAGGCAACTGTTCTGTGTATAAATCCAAGGTCTAGGGTATCTCCCTTTTTGTCTTCTTTCTCATACCATGACTTGTTGTCGAAATCTTTCCATTCTCGTAACTGTTGCTACCTCCTGTCATGCAACCTTTATGACTCTAACTTTGAAAGTGTGCCTATGGGACTCTTCTCTTATTTTCTTTCCAGCTTTTAGCCAATCTCTAGGCCTTACTTTGTAAACATATACAGAGTTTGATAAGATGTTTCTCTCGGTATCTATAGGTATACTTGAAGTTCTTTGCTCGGTACCTTTTTTTTTAGCTTACGAATTTTGCTATATCTTATTTCATAAATCCGTTTATCCATTCGTATAATTTTACTACATCTAGGTAGGTTCTAATATGCCATAACTCTTACTTTTATTTATCATTACTGAGGTCTGCTACCAAACTCCAGGTTACTTTCGTTACTTATCCCATATGAAAAAATCTAAGTCCTTTAATGCTTCCTTATTACTTGTTCATCTTAAAAATGACGGCCTAATCTCACCTCATACTTTGTGACCTGTGTCCATCCATTGTCGATTCACCTCAATATTGATTTACAATATACCATTGATAACTTGGAACCTCTTACTTAATCATAGGGTTCATGTTGTATAACGGAACATTTGAAGTGATTTTTCTGATCCACCTGGAGGTGATACGATATTATACTTCCATAACCGTATTTCATAGCATCCCAATATGATTCCCTTATGTGGGTATTTTAGTCTCGTATAGTTCTTGAAATCCCTTTATTTATCACAATTACACCCTCATTCTATTATCAGAGCAGCATTCCATCTCCTCTAAATGCTACTAGTGCTAGACTCCTTTGAGTTCGTTCAGGATATATTGAGCTTTTTTATAACTTAGAGGAACCATCAACTCCTTTGTTTTCACGGGCTTAATCCCGAAGACACATCCACTTTCGTCACCTTCTCCCTTGCCTTTTTCTTGTCCTCACTCCTGTCTTTCTACAACCTTGTCTTTCTATCGTACTTTAGCTTGCGATCGATTCTCCTATGCTTTTCTGGAACATCAAATGAGACATTGCATCATCTATAACTCTTCTTTTACTCTCTAATTAGACCTTTTGGTACTTAGAAACCATAGGTTGGAAAGTATGCTACTGATGACGCTGCTATCATCCCTGGATACTGAATCCCGACCTCTCTAGTCGTTTACCTGACGTATGGACCACTCTCATTCTTCTATACTTGTTGTTCACATTTACCTTACTTACTTTAAAATGCCACCTTACATTATACTTCTCCTTCCATTATCTATGCTTGTACGAGTTGTAACTCAATCGTAAAGACTAGACCTAGCGAGTTTCGTATAAGTGGTATGTTGTTTGTTGTTGCGTCACTGTTGTCTGGTTGTAAACTTATTTTTAATTTGAATAAATGGATGGTTTATTGTATAAGAGGATTTGTTATGTGCTTTTGGTTGTGTTGCTCAAGTTGAAAGAAAAGACACGTGAAACAAGTTTTAGTAAACTAAAAAATCAATTTTGAGTTGTTGAACTTGGGGGACTTTTTTGCCGGCTGGTTCATATTGCTGTTGGGTTCTCTTTTTCTATTGTTTTTATGGAGTTTGGGAGGAGAAAAGGTGTGGATAAACACTACATAATGGAAGGGTGGTTGGCTGGTCATTCATCGTAACATTTTCAGATTGTTTGACACTATTATGGTTGTTATTTTGTGTATGAAGTGATAGAATGATGTTGGGTTGTTTTATGGTATTTTGTGATGGATATAAGGTTGGAAAATGATATATTTATGTTTTTATTGTTGTGTTCTTGTTATTGTTGGTGTTATGTCGAATTTGTTGGAAGTAAAGATTATAGGGGAGATGCTGCCTGTTTTGGTATAAAATAAGTTTGGCGTTCATTGTGCGATAGTTGTACCTTCCATAACATGGTGATAGTGTTGTTATCATTGTTGTAGATTAAGGTGAAATAATATGAGTTTAACGTGGTTATTGGGCAGATTGTGATAAGGTATGTTAATCCTAAGCCCTTCCTTCATTTTTGCATGATCTCGTAATTACATGTATCTGATAAAGAGGTATAACGAGAAGTTCATACTCCCTTATACACTATCTTAATCTCATAAGTTATAGTATTTTCCCTTATCGAGACTTAATATTCAGTTTAATTTTGTTTTCTTTCACTCAAGAGAGCAGAGAGTCTATATATATACAGAGTTACAGTATTTTCACTACTATCGAGCTATAATCGTTGGGCAGTCCCCTATTGGGCAACCTTTGATCAGATGATAAGTTACATACCAAGCCTACTATGACCGAGTACCTATGAGCGAGCCTAGAATGGCCGTGTCAAGACCCAAACCAATGGGGCGCGACAGGCACCCGGTACCTTACTCAACCGAGTACCAACGTAACGTATCTTTCTTATTACACCATCATATATATGTGACATACGGGCCTAGAAGGACAACATAATCATTTATAAACTCAAAACATAGGCCGACAAGGCCGTACAATCTTTTACGTACACAACATATGTCTACAAGCCTCTAAGGGTACATAAATGTCATAAAGGTCGGGACAGAGTCCCTCCATACCAAACAATACACGTCTAAATCATACTAACCAAACAAGCAACTACGAAGCAAATGGAGCGTACCAACATCTTCCGCTGAGTTGATAGCCTACTAGGAGGGCTCTCAACCTATCTATCGGGACCTGCGGGCAGGAAATACAGCATTCCCAAGCAAAAGGGACGTTAGTACGAATAATGTACTGAGTATGTAAGGCACATAAATAAATACATAAGAGGCATGGAAGAAGTATAGAGTGCATGACTCAACCTGTAAGTCTGAATAACTTTGCAAATCATAAATTACTTTTAGCATCATGCATATGCGTATGAATATCATGTCGTGCATAGGTACATATTTCATAACATCATCAGCCTCTGAGGGCATCCCATCATATCATATTAGCCACTGCGGGCAAAATCATCATCGTATACCAGCTGATCAGGTGGTGGTGCGTATAAAATGCCATAACCTTTCCCATATCCCATATACATATATACATACATATATACGCGTATATAACGCCGTTTGAATCATATTTACATATGTATATGCATCATCATCATATACTAGCCGATCAAGTGGTGGTGCGTATATAACATCGTAACCTTTCTCATATCCCATATACATATACATACATATATACGCATATATAATGCCATCTGGTCATGGGTCAATGCACATGGATGCAATGCATGAAAAGTACGTTAATAAAATCTTTCGGAGCTTCATAAGACCATTTTGCCTTTGAGCCATTTTGAAAAGTAAACTCTTTTCAACTATCGTATTTTTTTTGAGACCCATGAACAGATGATAAAATATTATGACACACGGAATTTCAAGAACATAGATATCTCTAATACTTCTATGAATAGAATCATTCATGAAATTTGTGCATTTGCACGTTTCGTTCGTATCATATGAATTATGCCAAAAGAAAGAAGGGATAGTCTTAACATACCTGTGCCGATTCTCTTGACAATCCCTCAAACACACGTCAATTGTGACTAATCACATAATGGAGGATCAAAGTAGGAAAGAATCTATATGATATACTTGAGAAAGATTGTACTGTGCTCTCTTAGAATTGCAAAATTCCGTTACAATTACACTGTATAGTTTCGTATGAATTCCTCTGTTAAACCAAGAACTTTCGTTGCTATTAAGATATGGAATCTGGTTTGAATTCTAGTTAATTATGAAGAAAGCTATAAGCTTAGCTTGATTATTTTAAGGCTAATGAAGCCAAAGATGCCAAACCTTTTTTAATATCTACGCAGATGTCAAGTGTATGACATTTAAGATAGCCACCTTCAATTTTAAGTTGTGAGTCACTTGGTTTGCATGGGGGATTCCACCTCATGCTCTTTAATGCTTATCCAATATACCTCCAATTAAGTAGGTAATGTCCCGTTATCCGGTAATTAATTAATTACCCGTATAATAAAGAATTATCTCAACTTTTTTAAAATACTAATCGCTTTTAACATACCTTGTACACCTTATTATTATGGTCATGTAGTATCTTGTATGGCACTAGTCCATAAATATCGGGTATTAACGTCCGACCCGTATTTTATCCCAATATGTCAAACTTGGACGAAAAATTCATTTTTCTTTGACTTGCTTCCCCTCTCACCATCACGAATTTACTCATCATTTATTTAAAATAGTATAATCCTTATAATCTCCGAATAATCATTTTCCTTGGACTTATGTCAATTTCCTTACGACAAATTCAACGTACAATACTACAGGGTTCAATATCGCCGTAAATTAATACTACGAAGCGTAGCATCATGGTAATATAATACTGCGGGACGTAATATCGACGTAATATTGCGGGGCGTCACATCATTCCCCCCTTTGGAACATTCGAGGACGAATGTTGACTGATGCTCTTATCATTATCATAACCTATAGGTCTTGCGAATACTTTAGTACTCGTCTTTCCATCTAGGCGACTGTTATGTGAATCCCAAGGGCCAGGGCATTCCCCCCTTTAAGCCTCTTTCTCATACCATGACTTGTAGTCGGAATCCTTCTAATCTCATAACTATTGCTACCTTCTATCATGCAGCCTTTACGACTCTAACTTTTTATGTGCGCCCGACTCTTCTCTTCTCTTCCAGCTTTTAGCCAATCTCTAGGCTTTACTTTGTGAACATATACAAAATTATATCAAGTTGTCCCTCTAGGTGAATTAGCTTTACTACATCTAAGTAGGCCATATTATACAAAAATTCTTGCCTCGATTTATCGTTATCGATCCAGGTTACTCTTGTTGCTTATCTTATATACATAAAGCTAAATCCTTTAACGCTTCTTCAGTAATTCTCATGTTAAGACTGATGGCCCAATCTCATATCGTACTTTGCAATTTTTTTTACCCATCCATTGTTAATTCATCTCAATGTTGATCTACAATCATCCATTGATAACTTGAATTTTTTTTACGTAATATATTGCCACTAGGGCTTATATTACTTGCATTGTGGAATATTTGAATTTTTTTTTTCTAATCCACCTGGGTGATACGATATTATACTTCCATAGCCGTATTTCATAGTATCCCAATATGACTCATTTTACGTGGCTATTTTAATCCTGTCCAGTTTATGAAATCCTTTTCTTTTTTTGTCAGACCATTACTCAATCGAAGGCCCAAATGTCATCCATTATCTATCATAATCACACCCCCATTCTACAGCATCATATCTCTCCTAAATGCTATTAGTATTAGACTCTTTTGAGTTCATTCAGGCTATAGTGAGCTTTGTATAACTTAGAGGAACCATCAACTCTTTTGCTTTCATGGCTTAATCCCAAGGACTTATCCATACCACTTCTGTCTCCTTCTCACTTGCCTTCTTCGTATCCTTACTTTTGTTTCTAAAACTTTGTTGTTCTATCATACTTTAGCTTGCGATCGATTTCCTTATTTTTTTTCTGGAATATCAAGCGAGACATTGCATCGTCTCTAACTCTTCTTTTACTTTCTAATTAGATCTTTCGGTACTTAAAAACCATAGACTGGAAGGTATGCCACTGACAATGAAGCTATCATTCCTGGATATTGAATTCATGTCTTTTAGCCTTCTATTCGAAGTATGGACTATTCACAACCTTCTGCATCTGAGTATCTCATACTTTATTCACCTTTACCTTACTTACTTTAAAGTATCGCATCACGTCTTCTATCTCCTTCATGACCTTCCTTCCATATAGGTAGAATTCACATCCACAATTTGAAGCTCTATTATAATACTTGCACCTATGGTGCCTATACAATCCGGTGGGAGTTCCATACTGAGTTCTTAGAAGGTTAGTATTTTCTAACTGACTTTATCGTAGAGTCGTTATAGAATATGTTGTTGTGCATCCTCTCTTGCACATCTAATGTGATTCTGCTATGTTCTCAATTACTATGTCTATAATTTTTTGGGTTCAATAATCAAATTCCTGATTTACTTAGTTGATGTAACTCTTTAGTTTCCTCTTTCCTCTGATCAACCTTTGTGTAGGCTTAAGCTATCTTCTGATCTGCGGCTCATGGTGTTAGTTATTACTTTTAGCCTTTCATGGTGCTATTGGATATGCATGATCCAATCCTTTTAACAACTTAATCTTTTGTGTCCTAGGCTCAATTCTTTCTTTTAACGTATACTAGAATATTTTGTGGCTGTGTATGTTGTATGTATAAAACTTCGAATCCTTACGCGTGTTCATAACGTAACCAACTCTGGATCATTGATCGAGTAATTCCTTTTTTTTATCTTATCTTTCTTTAAATGTAAGCTATTACTTTTCCTGATCTTTCTGCCCATTTGTTGCATCCATACTTAGCTTATCTTAGTTCCCACATATATTGAAATTCCATACAACTCATATGATCCTGAATATCACTTCTGATTTTACTCCCTGTTCATTAGCCATTGTAGGTGCCACTTTCTTAGGGAGTGCATACAATGTTGTTTTGAGACTGTTGTCATACGACCATTTCCTCTTTTGGTGGGTGTGCTAAGGTTGAAGCCTTCTTCTTTGTTTCCTCAGCTAGTATTTCGTCGTGGTACTTAAGGAAGACCCTCTGACTCTTGTAAAGTTGTGAGCCTATTATATTGTATACTCGACAATCCTTCTGATGTCCTTCCTTGCCTATACTTATCCGTAGTTACCTACCTCCACGCCCTTGTTCTTGTAGGGTTGTTTCTGATCTGATATTTTGACTGCCTTTCCATTGACACTTTCTTTTATCCCCGTAACACTTATACGGTTCCTTTTTAGCTTCCTCATATGAATATATCTCAAGTATTATAAAGTCATAACTGAGAGGCTGAATTTCCCTTGTTAGGGTTCACTCTGTTTATCTTGTACTATCTATTGATTTGTCTGTATCCTCTTATCTAGCCATAACTAGGCTCTTCCTGAATCAACTACTAACCACTCGTTGGCCCACTTTTATATCAATATTTTGTGTAACCTTTATTGGATTATTTCCTTCATGTTAACATACCTCTCCCACTGGCTCCTTATTTACCAATAACAACCCAGGTAGGAACCTTATTTCCCTTCCTTGATGTCGTGTTTGCATAATGTCCTAGAATCGTAGCATATCCGTAGGATTTGAATAAGTGCAATTTCATCTCTTTCTTATTTTTTTGTCGCATTCTTTATTTATCATTCCGTAGTTATTAGAACCATTTAATTCTGACTTAATATCACATCACTCCATATTCCCCCCTTTAGGGGAGTACTAAGAGTTGGAGCTACGATGACCTGCATATAGATGTTTTTCTTCTCCATCTTTGGCGTCCTTTCACATCATCAATGACCCTTACTCGCCTTGCGGTAATCCTTCTATACCAAGGATAACAAAATTCCTCACTTGCAATGATGGCACTTAGTGTAACTGGCATATATAGTCCTTTCAGCTTAACTTTGCTCACATTGCATGCTTTAGGAAAGTATCTTCTTGAATGACCTTTCTCTAAATTCCTCTTGAATATTCTTTTATTGTCCATTCTATTATTGCCAGAATGCAATCTGAAATTCACATGATGTCAACAATTATCAAATCACTTAGTCTCTAATTCATGTTTAGTTTATCTTGTTTACCAGCCCACACTGATTTTTATTATTATGGGTCTAACTTTTCCTTCTGGTAATCATGTTAGAATCACAAACTTATTTCTTGAAATGAGAATTGGACTTTACAGCCTATACTCTCTTATTATCTCAAGGCCTGTCACTTCTCGTCTTTTCCTTCACTTGACTGTAGACTCTGTAATACTATCATTTTTTATCTACCATTGTCATCCATGTATCACGTCTTACTCATAATACTTCATTAACTCTCTTCTTATTTCCTGCTAACATTTCTGTCTATCACATTATTCTGAAAACTTTGACAAGTTATTCTTTTGCTTTTAGCTCCCCTTGCTTCATTCATTAGCTCGTCGGTTTGCTCAACGTTCTCGCTCTACTAGGGATGGGAGTCATACTATGGTAATATTTACCTCTTCCAGGATTCTTGTGCCTATCTTTGTAGAACTCATATCTAGTTATACTATTTTAGAGTGCACCATCTGGGTGTCTCACAAGGAGATTTATTAGCACATTTGCAATATCCTTCGGCAATGTTAACTAATGCAAACAATTCATCCACCATTTCAGGTTACTCTAAACCCAGCCGGATCATGATGTTATGTCCTTCTCTTAAACCATATTTGTTAGCTCCCATAAAGCATAACTTAGATCGGTGTGGTAAATTGTACATACCTCTGTTACTGTTGAAGGTAACTCAAAATGCCTATATCTCTCTCTTCCTGAATGGTAAATAAGGATGATCTTCATTAGCTGGGTACCTCGTTCCCTCTTTCACCTTGCTTCCTTTACTTGTTGAAACTTGTAGATATCTTATGAATCTCTTATTGTCTTTCACCATGAAGGTGGGTAGATATTCTTGCCTTAAGGCTCCTTTTCCAGAAGTTCACCGAGTTCTTCTAACTCAACTCTTTCACAACCACATTCAATGCCTTACCAACCATCTTTCTAGATGTCGGCATCATTGTATTATGAATAAGATAGAGTTTAGGAAAATGAGTTCTTACAACTGAGCTCTACCACACGATCTAGAGTAAGAACAAAGAGTGATAGTCCTAAATGACATGTAGCCTCCTGCTTATAAGTGTGGTGCACGACACACCCATAAACAAGACTCTACTAGACACAGCTTGGAGACTCCGTAGGACAGAACTACTTTGATACCACTTTTGTCACGACCCAAACCGATGGGCCGCGATGGGTACCCGGTACCTTACTCAACCGAGTACTAACGTAATGTATCTTTCTTATTACATCAACATATACACGTGACATATGGGCCTAGCAGGCCAACATAATAATTTATAAACTCAAAACATAGGCCGACAAGGCCGTACAATTTTTCATGTACACGACATATGTCTACAAGCCTCTAAGGGTACATAAATGTCATAAAGGTCGGGATAGAGTCCCTCCATACCAAACAATACACGTCTAAATTATACTAACCAAACAAGCAACTCCGAAGCAAATGGAGCGCACCAACATCTTCCGCTGAGCTGATAGCCTACTTGGAGGGCTCTCGACCTGTCTATCGGGACCTGCGGGCATGAAACACAGCGTCCCCAGGAAAAAGGGACGTCAGTACGAATATTGTACCGAGTATGTAAGGCACATAAATAAATACATAAGGGCCATGGAAGATGTATAGAGTGCATGACTCAACCTGTAAGTCTGAATAACTTTGCAAATCATAAATTACTTTTAGCGTCATGCATATGCGTATGAATGTCATGTCGTGCATAGGTACATATTTCATAACATCATCAGCCTCTGAAGGCATCCCATCATATCATATTGGCCACTGTGGGCAAAATCATCAACGTATATCAGCTGAATAGGTGGTGATGCGTATATAACGTCGTAACCTTTCCCATATCTCATATACATATTTATACATATATACGCGTATATAATGCCGTTTGAATCATATTTCAGCCACTGTGGGCAACATCATCTTCATATACTAGTTGATCAGGTGGTGGTGCGTATATAACACCGTAACCTTTCCCATATCCCATATACGTATATATATATATATATATACGCATATATAACGTCATCTGGTCATGGGTCAATGCACATGAATAATGGAACTCTTTTGCCTTTTGCCTTTGAGTAATATCATAAAGTAACTCTTTTCAACTTTTGTATTTTTTTTGAGACTCATGAATAGATGATAAAATATTATGACACACAGAATTTTAAGAACATAGATATCTCTAATACTTCTATGAATAGAATCATTCATGGAATTTGTGCATTTGCACGTTTCGTTCGTATCATATGAATCAAGCCAAAAGAAAGAAGGAATAGCCTTAACATACCTGAGTCGATTCTCTTGAAAACCCTCTAACACACGTCAATTGTGACTAATCACATAATGGCGAATCGAACTAGAAAAGATTCCGTATGATATTCTTGAGAAAGATTGTACCGTGCTCTCTTAGAATCGCAAAATTCCATTGCAATTACACAGTATTGTTTCGTATGAATTCCTCTGTTAAACCAAGAACTTTCGTTGCTATTGAGATACAGAATCTAGTTTGAATTCTTGTTGAGTATGAAGAAAGCGATAAGCTTAGTTTGATTATTTTAAGGCTAATGAAGCCAAAGATGCCAAACCTTTTTTAATATCTACGTAGATGTCAAGTCTATGACATTTAAGATATCCACCTTCAATTTTAAGTTGTGAGTCACTTAGTTTGCATGGGGGGCTGCCACCTCATACTCTTTAATGCTTATCCAATATACCCCCAATTAAGTAGGTAATGTCATGTTGCCCGATAATTAATGAATGACCCGTATAATTAAGAATTGTCTCAACTTTCTTACAATAATACCCACTTTTAACATACCTTGTACACTTTACTATCATGGTCATGTAGTACCTTGTATGACACTAGTCCATAAATATCGGGTATTAACGCTCGGCCCGTATTTTATCCCAATATGCCAAACTTGGACTAAAAATTCATTTTTCTTTGACATGATTCCTCTCTCACCATCACGAATTTACTAATTATTTATTTAAAATAGTATAATCCTTATAATCTCCAAATAATAATTTTCCTTGGACTAATGTCAATTGCCTTACGACAAATTCAACGTACATTACTATAGGGTGTAACATCGTCGTAAATTAATACTACAAAGTGTAGCATCATGGTAATATAATATTGCGGGACGTAATATCGACATAATATTGTGGGGCATCACAGGCCGAGATACAGAGCCTAGTATGGCCGAGCGACTATGAGCGAGCCTACTACGGCAGACCAGTTACACATATCGAGCCTTATAGGGCCGGACAACTATTTTACTTACTATATTGAGAGAGTTAAGTTAGTATAAGCAGGTAAGCACATCTTCAAATTATATTTGGCTTCCATGTACTTTCAATTATTATAATCAATTCAATTTTAGCTTTCAGTATTCTGTTACCTTACAAACTCGGTATATTATTTCGTACTAACGTCACTTTTTCTAGGGACGCTGTATTTCATGCATACATATCATGATAGACAGTTGGATAGACCTTCCTAGTAGATAGAGTCAAACATCAGCTTGGTTGGTAAGCTCTACTTCCTTGGAGCTACCTAGTCTAGACCTTGGTGTTCATTATATGTGTATACATAGGTTTGATGGGTAGGTCGAGGCCTTGTCCGGACCATGACACAATTTAGTTATATCTAAAGGCTTGTAGACGAGTCCTGCATATTTTTTATATCATTTTTTGGGTATGTTTACCCCATAGATAAAAGAGACATTATTTTCAGACGATTCAAAATATGGCCTCATCGGCCTAAGTTGAGGTTTACCCCTCTGTAGTTCACAGTTATAGAGTGGTACGCTCGGGCCGAGTACGGTACCGGGTTCCGATCACGCCTCTTAAAGTTTGGGGTGTGACAATTATCCTCCTAGTCAACGTAGCCGATACAATCCAAGATACCAAGTTTCATGTCATCGAATGTGACATGAGATACAATGCCTTATTTGGAAGGCCGTGGATACACTGTATGAGGGAAGTACCCTCGACCCTCCATCAAACGATGAAATTTCCAGCCAAGGATGGAGTAAAAGCGATATACAGGGAGCAGCATGATGCAAGAGAGATGTTCGCTGTGCATGACATGGCACCGGAACCAACACCATCCACATCAAAGAGGCGATAAAGCAAGTAAATAATCAGCTAGCAACCACAACCTACATTCTCGACTACATCCAAACGAGTGAGTAAATGACCGTGCCGCGTCCCCGAAACAAGCAATTGGAATTTATCAAAGCTCGAACGCCATCATTGAGATGAAACCCTCTACCTTTTTATTTTTGTTTTATACTAACTTATTGCGGGTGTTTGGTTGAGAGGAATCGAAGCGCCATCCAACTCGAAGACCTTGGGTTTTAAAGCACATGTTGCGCTCTTTTCCCCTGAGACCAGATTTTATCCCGAATGGGTTTTACCGGCGAGGTTTTTAATGAGGCAACATCCATATGCTACCTAAGGAGAACTCATCAAGTATTCAAGGCTTCCCTTCGATCTACCTCAAATACTAGGGGGCAGCACCCCGGGAGGTCGCCTCTTCAAAGAACTCAAACTATGCCTAGGGGCCAACGCATAAGAGCCTAAGGGAAAACTTAAAGAGCCTATGGGCCAATACGTAAGAGTCTAAGGGCCAACCTAAAAGAGCATAAGGGCCGATATGTTGAAAGTCCAAGGGTTAATGAACCCGAGTCAAAATATGACTCGAGGCTCGAACACTGAACGGTTAACTATTATCAATCACTCATCGAGCATGAAAACGTGAGGGGTTTATATCATAAGTCCGACACACCGAACTGGTTATCGCCAAGCGTCAAAATTTATTCCAAAAAGGCAAAGGGGAAACAAGAAATGTCGAGAAGCAAAAATCCATATAATATATATATATATATATATATATGATAAGGTTTCACAAAGTCATATTTACAAGGCTCGCGCCTGCAGCCCTTACACAAAAAAGGAACAAATGAAAATCTAATCTACCACCGGGGAAGCTTAACCGGACGGAGCTCCCTCAGAGGTTGTGTCTTCAACGGCCTGGACCTCTGTCATGCCCCAAAACCAAGGGGCACGACCGGCGCACGACCGGGTAGCCCCAGCTAAGCGGACCTAGGTGCCCTTCCTATTCCACGTGTTACCTTGCGTTTCCATTACCCATTAACCAAGTGAAATAACCATTTATAAATTTAAACACATTCTTACGAGATTTACGTAACATACATAGTTACTTAGCGTGGTTTACAAGTTATACTACCCAAAATACATAAGTACATAACCCACATTTACTGTCTACGGAACCTCTAGGGATACAAAAGATTGTTACAATACTTGCCGGTAACAAGGCTCCGGCTATACCTTACGCAAATACCAAAATAAGATTTTCGGGAGGAAAAGGGGCTGACCAATACAGATGACAGAAAGTGGAGGAGTACTACTATCGGTAGACTGGAGTACCTGCTATGAAACCACCTACAATCATAACACGAATGTAGCGCCCCCGGCAAAAGGGACGTTAGTACATTTGAATTGTACTGGTATGTATGAACAAACTTTACCCCAAGTAAAATCAATCAATACACAGATAACAAACAATAATAGAATGAACAATCAAACGCACATGAAAGGAACAACCAAGGTCAAACAAGTTCTACAATCTCTCCTTTTCCCCTTTCAACATTAATTCATCATATCAATGATTTCACAACTTTCACATGTTTTCATTTCAATAGTGATTTCGATCACTTTTCCACCTTTATTACCTCGGCCACTGGGAAATCCAACAGAAAGATTCGATTATGACTTCGTAGAGCCGGTGCTGCTGTTGCCTGCGCATAGGGCCATCCCCCACTCCCGTCCCGGGGCGCTAAGGGGCTTCCCTTATCACCACAACCCACACCTTATAACTTCATGTTGCGGCGCGCAACCCGATCCCACCGGACAATCACGTTTCACATGACAACAACAACAATTCACAAAGAATTTTCATAAACATCAATAACATTTCCATCATATGCAACTACCCGTATACAATTTAAGTCACAATGATAATTGCCCGCGATAAGTCACGTATGGTATTACCACAGTTATTTCAATTGCATCAATTACGATTTCTTTCCATCATTTGTTACACAGCTCTTACCACATAAGCACATTCACACACACACACTTGGTTTGTTGCCATTTACTTACACCATTATATCAGGAGACTTAACCAAGAACGTTCAAGGCATATTAATCACAAGAGTTCGCAAATAGTCCACATAAGTAACACATACCAATTACTCGTACACCAAACAAGGTGACTTTACAAAGGTTAAAGATAGCCATACATACCTGGAATCGAATTCCCTTTTTAACTTCTACTTTCACTTCACCAACAGCCTAGTACAGTCAATATAGCTCACAAGTTAACATATATAACTTAGAATTGAAGTTCACAAACTCAACCCGAACTTACTTAGGTCATCAACCCCTCTTTTGCAAATCTTTACTTCTACCCAATTCCTCTTACTAGATTTTAGGTTTAAAAGGACATGCATGTGTATTTCAACTTCCATTTTCAAGAATCAATGCATAAGAATCCCCCTTTTTGGTTAAATCTGAAAACAAATGAAAAAGGGTTGTGGATTTTACCTGCAAGAACGGAGATAAAGACAATTACTTGAAATTTCCCGGCCCGAGTGACTTTGAAGAATAAAATTGATGAAGGTAAGACTTTATCTCTTAAGAATCCTCTCTTCCCTATCTCTAGTTTTGTTCAGAAAATATGTTAAAATGAGGGGTTGGGGTATTTTATTTAAGAAGGGGTCGGGTTTAAAAGTTAGAAAAATTGGAGCCCCGAGTTAGGTATGCGATTGCATTTGCGATTGCAAAGAGGAAATGCGGTCCGCATAATGGACCGCGAAAGTGCTCTAAAACTCTGAACATTTTGTTTGGGTTTGCAGCAGAAATGTGGTCTGCATACCAGTTATGCGATCGCATATTGGATCGCATATTTAACCTCAAATTCGACCAACACACTGACTCACTTTGCGGCGATTATGCGGTCCTCATACCTGATATGCGAACGCATTCTCGACCGCAGAATCACATTTTTCTGGAAAATAGTATTTCTTGACTTTTAAATGCTAGATCAGTACAAAGGGTTCTAACCGCGGTCCCCATACTTGATTTGTGACCGCATTAAGGACCGTATAATAGCACTTTTCTAGAAAACTTTGATTCTTGATTTTTAAATGCTAGATTAGTACAAAGCATTCGAACCGCGGCGAGCTTGCGAGCCACGAAGGATTTTACACATTCCTAACACATATTCAGGACTTGGCACTACGAGCTACCAGGTTTTCAGGTTTTGATTACAAGTTTTCACAGGGCCTTACATCCTCCCCCACTTAAAATCATTCGTCCTTGAATGAGGATTTTGGAAATCGGTTGGTTTTGAAAACATGATATGCAAACTCCCAATTTTTTGAAATTTTTTTTTGCTAGAGTTCCCTTTGAAATTAGACTTATCTACCTGTCAGAGAGCCCCCGAAACATTATTTCCAAGCACCATTACGCTATTCCTACTATCCCTACAACTGGTATACAATTCATTACCTCAACACCTGCACATAATTTGGTCACTTCAATGAGTCCCATACAGTCCAACCACTTCAATACACTATACGCATTTCAGTTAATCATTACCAATCTACACTACCTTTAATCACTCACTTATCACATGAGTTCATACAAAACTTTCACTTACCAAAAAGGGGCTTGCGCATGACTCAATTAATCACAACACATACAATTCTTGCAGAACTTGAAGAGTTACAATAGTAAAGCATTTAGGAAAAAATATGGGGTGTCTTTGCACCAGATTGAACACAACATCAATTTACTTAGAGATAAGAGTTTGCACGATCACTACTAGACTTATTCAAACAGATGGGGATATTTTGCTTTCATTTCACTTTCCGCTTCCCACGTGGCTTCCTCGACTTGTTGACTTTTCCATAGCACTTTAACTGAAGTAACTTCCTTGTTTCTCAATTTGCGGACTTGCCTATCAAGAATAGCGACCGAAATTTCTTCATATGATAACTCTTCATTGACCTCGATAGCCTCGATTGGCACGATGGTGGATGGGTCTCCAACCACTTTCTTTAACATAGACACATGGAACACCGGGTGCACTAATGACATTTCAGGGGGCAATTCCAGTCTATAGGCCACCTGTCCTATCTTTTGAGTGACCCGATACGGCCCGACATATCTAGGACTTAACTTCCCTTTCTTCCCAAATCGCATGACTCCCTTCATAGGAGATACCCTCAAGAACACCCAATCATCTACTTGGAATTCCAATTTTCTTCGATGAATGTCCGCATAAGATTTCGGGCGACTCTGAGCAGCTTTCAGCCTTTCCTGAATGATTTTAACTTTTTCCATAACCTGGTGCATGAGATTTGTCCCTAACAATTCTGCTTCACCCACTTCGAACCATCCAATCGGAGACCGACATCTCCTCCCGTACACAATGCCTCAAATTGGGCCATCCGAATGCTAACATGAAAGCTATTATTGTAAGCAAATTCTATAAGTGGCAAGTGATCATCACAATTATCTTTGAAATCCAAGACACAAGCCCAAAACATATCTTCAAGCGTCTGAGTAGTCCGCTCTGCTTAACCGTCAGTCTGCGGATGGAAAGTCGTGCTTAGATTCACCTGAGTACCCAAACCTTGCTAAACAAATTTCCAAAAATTAGCTGTGAACTGGGCCCCTCGATCTGAGATAATAGAAAGTGGAGTGCCATGAAGCCTTACTATATCCTTGATATACAACTGAGCATAATGTTCTGTAGTATCGGTGGACTTAACTGGAAAGAACTGAGCTGATTTGGTGAGTCGATCCACTATTACCCAAATTGAGTCGATCTTGCGCTGAGTGCGAGGTAACCCTACCACAAATCCACGTTGATCATCTCCCATTTCCACATTGGTATTTCCATAAGCTGAGCTAACCCACCGGGCCGCTGATGCTCAGCGTTTACTTAATAACAATTTGGACATTTAGATACAAAGTCCGCCGCACCCCTCTTCATACTGTTCCACCAATAAATTTCCTTGAGATCATGATACATTTTCGTAGAACCTGGGTGCACAGAATACCTGGAATTATGAGCCTCCGCCATTACCCTCTCGCGAAGATTATCCACATCTGGAACACATAGCCTACCTTGACATTGTAATACACCATCCTCTCCGCCGAGTGAAAATGTCGGCATCTTGTTATTCAAAACTGCCTCCTTCATCTATGCCAATGCTGGATCAATGAACTGTATTTCCTTGACTTCCGCTACGAGTGATAATTCTGCTCCATTATGCACCATAACCTTCCCCTCGTCTGAGGTCGAAATACAAACCCCTAGATTGGCCAATTGATAAACCTCCCAAGCCAAAGGCCTCTGATCCTCTCTCAAATGAGCCAAACTACCTAAGGGCTTTCAACTGAGAGCGTCGGCCACCACATTCGCCTTCACTGGATGGTATAAAATTTCCATATCATAATCCTTGATCAATTCTAACCACCGCCATTGCCTTAAATTCAACTCCTTCTGCTTGAACAAATATTGAAGACTCTTGTGGTCTGAGAACACATCCACATGGACCCCATAAAGGTAATGCTGCCATATTTTCAAGGCAAATACAACTGCCGCAAACTCCAAATCATGCGTCGGATAATTCTTCTCGTGATTCTTGAGTTGCCTTGGAGCATATGCTATAACCTTCCCATGTTGCATCAACACACACCCCAAACCGACCCTGGAGGCATCACAATAAACCACAAATCCTTTTGTGCCTTCTGACAAGGTCAATATCAGCATCGAGGTCAACCTCGACTTCAATTCCTGAAAACTTTTCTCACAAGCGTCGGACCATTGGAACTTAACTGCTTTCTGCGTCAATTTAGTCAATGGGGAGGCGAGGGTAGAGAATCCCTCCACAAACCTCCGATAATACTCCGCTAAACCCAAGAAGTTATGGATCTCCATCGGGGTCGTGGGTCTAGGCCAATCTTTCACTGCTGCAATCTTTTGGGGATCTACCTAAATCCCTTCACTAGAAACAACATGACCCAGAAAGGTAACAGACTCCAACCAAAATTCACATTTTGAAAATTTAGCATAGAACTAGTGTTGATGAAGAGTCTGCAGAACTGCCCTAAGGTGATCGGCATGATCCTCCCGGATCCACGAATAAACAAGGATGTTATCAATGAAAACAATCACAAAGGAGTCTAGAAATGGTTTGAAGACCCGATTCATAAGATCCATGAAAGATGTCGGGGCGTTGGTTAGCCAAAAAGACATGACCAAGAATTCAAAGTGACCATAGCGAGTTCTGAAAGTGGTCTTAGGAATATCATGTTCTCTGATCTTCAATTGGTGATACCCGGACTGTAGATCAATTTTGGAGAAGAACCTTGCACCTTGCAATTGGTCGAACAAATCATCTATCCGATGCAAAGGATATTTATTCTTGATGGTGACCTTGTTAAGCTGCCGATAATCAATACACATCTGGAGCGACCCATCCTTCTTTCTGACAAAAAGAACCGGAGCACCCCACGGTGACACACTCGGCTGTATGAACCCCCTTTCTAATTAATCCTTCTGCTGCTCCTTTAACTCTCTTAACTTCGCTGGAACCATTATGTATGGTGGAATAGATATTGGATGCGTATCTGGCAATACGTCAATCCAGAAATCAATCTCCCTATGATCCTTGGAAGCTCGTCCGGAAACACTTCAAGAAACTCATTCACGACTGGCACGGACTCGGGAACAGACACTTCTGAAGTGGTGTCTGCCACCCGGACCAAATGGTAGATACACCCCTTCTTAATCATCTTCGAAGCCTTAAGGTAAGAAATAAACCTACCCTTTGGTACCACACCATTTCCCTTCCACTCAATAACCAGCTCATTAGGGAACTTAAGCCTCATGACTCTCGTTCCACAGTCAAGTTTAGCAAAGCACGAATAAAGCCAGTCCATTCCCATAATCACATCAAAATCCACCATTCCAAGCTCAATAAGATCGCCTGTGGTAGCACGACCATATACCGTGACAACACAATTCCTATAAACTCGCACGGCTATAATAGAATTACCAACCGGAGTCGATACAGAGAACGAATCATGAAGTTGTTCGGGTTCTACCCCAAAACTTGAAGGAATGAATGGGGTGACATAAGACAAAGAGGACCCCGGATCAATAAGAGCATAACAATCAATGGCCTGAACAGACAATATACCTGTAGCAACATCTGGGGAAGCCTCTGCATTCTGGAAACCACTCAAGGCGTAAAACCGGCTGGGTCCACCTCTACCACGAGCTCCACCCCTAACTGCATCGCGCCCTATTGGGGCGGGAGGATGCACGGATGATGTGGAGACTGAAGAACCAGATGACTGAGCAAATCCCCTACTTATGCCCTAACTGGGCGCATGACAGTCCCGCTGGATATGACCTCTCTCCCCGCATCTATAACACATTGGGATATCCAAATAACAAGTCTCGGAATGGAACCTCCCACACTTGGGGCATGAAGCCCTCCCCTGCTGTTGTGATTTCCCTCCTGGATGACCGAACTGATGGGGTCTCCTACTGTCTGAATCTGGTCTCAAGTGACTACTCTGCTAATAACTGTGCACAGATAGCGGTGTGCTCACTGAGGACTGGGCATATACTGGGATGGCCCTGATGGCCCTCTCCCCGGAACTGGTCTCCCTGAGTGACCCACTAATCGGGCCCTGCTGCTACTCCCCTTTTCTACCCGTATTTTGAACTTCCTTGCCTCTGTGGCCTGAGCAAATCCCACAATCTCCCCATAATTCATATCTGAGTGTAAGGCTACTATAGAGGCCTTATTCACTACCAAAGGACTAAGACCCTGAACGAATCACCGAACCCGAGCATCCATGGTCGACACTAAATTGAGGAGCATACTTGGACAATCTTACAAACTTCATGTGGTACTCCCAAACACTCATAATGCCCTGCTTGAGGACCTTAAACTCAGTGGCACAGGCCGTCATTGTCTCGGCAGGCAAGAAGTGGTCCATGAATGCATCTACTAACTCATCCCATCTAGCCGGAGGTCTTCCCTCGCCACGGGAACCCTCCCACATCTCGAACCACGAATACGCTGCTCCCCTCAACCTGTATGAAGCCAACTCAACCCTCCCCCCCCCCCCATCTCTGTAGCCTTCATCACTCGAGGGGTCTTATACATTTCATTAAGGAAATCCTGCGGATCGGCCTCTGGGTCTGTGCCTGCGAATTTTGGAGGGGCCAACCATAGAAACTGGTTGACTCTGGAGCTGGCGGAATCTCCCTGTCCGCTGGAGGACGCAGAGGCATCATGAGATCTCTGGGCCTGAGCGGCCACTAACTGGGTCAACATATGGATTGCTCCTCTAAGGTCCCCATCAGAAACCCGGGGACCGGAAACTGGAACTGCATCAGGATCAGGAATATCAGTGGGAGGGAGGTA
This sequence comes from Nicotiana tabacum, assembly GCF_000715075.1. Taxonomy (NCBI): domain Eukaryota; kingdom Viridiplantae; phylum Streptophyta; class Magnoliopsida; order Solanales; family Solanaceae; genus Nicotiana; species Nicotiana tabacum. The sequence goes on from NC_134097.1 coordinate 61,349,841, forward strand.
TCACACTCTGCCCTAGCTGGGACAGGAATACTTTGATCTGGAATAGATGGGCCAGGCAGATTCAAGACCTGCGAGTCACTCTCACCCACGATATCAGGTACATGATTCATAGACACACTTGGGGTGGCATTGTCCCCAAGGTTGAGTCTAGCTCTCTTCTTAGGTTCCATTACTAAAAATTCGGAACAGAGCACGAGTTAGATGTAAATACTTCCACTTTTCACTGCACCGCACGATATAGAGTAACAAAGAAAAGGGTAATTTCCTAAATGCCCATGTAGTCCCCTACTTATAGATGTGGTCGACAACACACCGATAAGAAGGGCTCTACTAGGCACGGCTCTGAGAAATCCTAGGACCCTTTTAAAACCTTAGGCTCTTATACCAAGTTTGTCACATCCCAAAATCAAGAGGCGCAACCGGCGCTCGACTGAGTAGCCCCAGCCAAGCAGTCCTAGGTGCCTTTCCTATTCCACGTGTTACCCCGTGTTTCCATTACCCATTAACCAAGTGAAATAGCCATTTATAAATTTAAACACATTCTTACGAGATTTACATAACATACATAGTTACTTAGCATGCTTTACAAGTTATACTGCCCAAAATACATAAGTACATAACCCACATTTGCTATCTACGGAGCCTCTAAGGATACAAAAGAGTGTTACAATAGTTGCCGGTAACAAGGCTCCGGCTATACCTTACGCAAATACCAAAATAAGATTTCCGGGAGGAAAAGCGGCATGAGCCACGTAGGGCCCGAGAGGAAAAAGGGCCCACCAATACAGCTGACGGAAAGTGGAGTAGTGCTACTGTCGGTGGACTGGAGTACCTGCTATGGAACCACCTACAATCATAACGCGAATGTAGCGCCCCCGGCAAAAGGGACGTCAGTACATTTGAATTTTACTGGTATGTATGAACAAACTTTACCCTAAGTAAAATCAATCAATACACAGATAACAAACAATAATAGAATCAACAATCAAACGCACATGAAAGGAACAACCAAGGCCAAACAAGTTCCACAATCTCTTATTTTCCCCTTTCAATATTATCAATGATTTCACAACTTTCACATGTTTTCATTTCAATAGTGATTTCGATCACTTTTCCACCCTTATTACCTTGGCCACCCTTATTATCTCGGCCACCCTTATCACCAAAACCCACACCTTATAACTTTATGTTGCGGCGCGCAACCCAATCCCACCGGACAATCACATTTCACATGACAACAACAATAATTCACAAAGAATTTTCATACACATCAATACCATTTCCATCATATGCAACAACTCGTATACAATTTAAGTCACAACGATAATTGCCCGCGACAAGTCACGTATGGTATTACCACAGTTGTTTCAATTGTATCAATTACGATTTCTTTCCATCATTTGTTACACAACTCTTACCACATAAGCACATTCACACACACACACTTGGTTTGTTGCCATTTACTTACACCATTATATCAGGAGACTTAACAAACAACGTTCAAGGCATATTAATCACAAGAGTTCGCAAATAGTCCACATAAGTAACACATACCAATTACTCGTACACCAAACAAGGTGACTTTACAAAGGTTAAAGATAGCCCTACACACCTGGAGTTGAATTCCCTTTTTTACTTCGACTTTCAATTCACCCCAGCCTAGTACCGTCAATCTAGTTCACAAGTTAACACATATAACTTAGAATTGAAGTTCACAAACTCAATCCGAACTTGCTTAGGCTATCAACCCCTCTTTTGAAAATCTTTACTTCTACCCAATTCCTCTTACTAGATTTTAGATTTTAAAGGACATGCACGTGTATTTTAACTTCCATTTTCAAGAATCAATGCATGAGAATCCCCATTTTTGTTTAAATTTGAAAACAAATAAAAAAGGGTTGGGGATTTTACCTGCAAGAACGGAGATTAAGACAATTACTTGAAATTTCCCTGCCCGAGTGACTTTGAATAATCAAATTGATGAAGGTAAGACTTTATCTCTCAAGAATCCTCTCTTCCATCTCTCTAGTTTTGTTCAGAAAATATGTTAAAATGAGGGGTTGGGGTATTTTATTGAAGAAGGGGTCGGGTTTAAAAGTTAGAAAAATTTGAGCCCCGAGTCAGGTATGCGATCGCATTTGCGATCGCAAAGAGGAAATGCGGTCCACATAATGGACCGCGAAAGTGCTCCAAAACTCTGAACATTCTGTTTGGGTTTGCAGCAGAAATACGGTCCGCATACCAGTTATGCGATCGCATATTGGACCGCATATTTAACCTCAAATTCGACCAATACACTGACTCACTTTGCGGCGATTATGCGGTCCGCATACCTGATATGCGACTGCATTCTCGACCGCAGAATCACATTTTTTTCCGAAAAACTTTGATTCTTGATTTTTAAATGCTAGATCAGTACAAAGGGTCCTAACACATATTTGGGAATTTGCACCACGAGCTATCAGGTTTTTAGTACACGATTTCACGGGGCCTTACATTGTACCGACCAAAAACATAATACCACTGCCGCCAGCTTAAATTGTAGGTCGTACCGACCAAACGCATTAGAGCCACTACTGCTAGCTTAAATTAGAGGTCGTACCGACCCAACGCGTAAGAGCCCAAGTGCCAGCCTATATTAGAGGACTTATCGACTCAACGCGTAAGAGCCTAAGCGTCAGCCTATATTAGAGGTCGTACCGACCCTACACGTAAGATCCTAAGGGCTAGCGCAACAAGCCTCAGGGCTGATTTGTAAACCTAAAGGTTTTTCCTCGAAGTCCAAATCAGCTGGCTAATAATCGACTAAATTCAAAACAAAGAAAGACATACACAAGCAAAAGGAAATGCATCCTTTTATAAGTATATGTGAAATAATATGAGGTTTCGTTCACAAAGTTCTCTAAGAACATTGTACAAAGAATCAAAAAGAAAATGCCTAGTCTACTTTCCCCTTGGGGGCTGCGGCTCTATCGGCCTCCTCCTCATTATCTTTGGCATCAGATATGAGGAACCTGGCATCATATTCATCCGCCTTGGCCTGCGCTATCTCTTCAGAAAGCTCAAAGCCCCTTGCATGGATCTCCTCGAGGGTTCCTTCTGGGATCTGCACCGTGCATATTCATTACTTTTGCTCTCCCGATCGGAAGCCCCTCTTAACTCAACCCGAGTAGCGACAGTATCTATTAAATAGACAACCACTTTCTTGTCAGCCTTAGCTCGAATCGCTTCAGCTTCAGCTCGGGCGTCCACGACCTCGGCTTTCATCTTCAAAAGGTCAAACTCGAGACTTGCAATCCTGCTCGTCTGGACTGAGTTGTTTTCACGATCATTCCGAAGCTGCACCTCAAGGGTAGAAGCCTTGACCAAAACATTCTTCTTGGCCACAACTTGGGTATCTATCTGAGCCTATAACTCATCACATTCATACCTGGCCTAGCAAACTTTGCCCAAAAGGCATTCCAGGTCCTCTGTCTTTCGCTGTAACTGAATATCAAAATGTTAATCTCCAAAGATAGGAGAAGAAGCATGCATCCCCTCGAAACAAAGGTTACCTATTTCTCAAGGTGGACTTCGTAGTTCAGGCTTCGATTCATCTCGTACCATAGATGTCTCAAATCATTTTCCCGTTTATCACAAAGAAGCCTAGGGGATTTTTCCCTGTCCAATGCTTTCCGCAACCTTACTTCACTACGAAGCAGCTCAAACTTAAGCTTATCAAAGGCCTAGGAAAAAGAAGCTCAGTGAGGAAATGAAAATGTAAAATCAAATGACCAACATAGTCAACCAAAGCTCACCACAGAACAAAGCCGCTGAGCCTCCTCAAAGGTTGATCGTGCATCTACTAGCCTGGTCTCACCGGCCCCAATTGAACCGATCTTGATGGGGACATGGTCTCTCAAGACTCTGCTTGATTTAGGTGGCCCCTGGTCTCAAACATCCCTCAAAGTACATTCGACAGGAGATGAAGGCAACAGCAGAACACCTGTATCCCTCGAAGTACCTTCGACGTGAAAAGAAGACGGCGACAAAGGAGGAGCTATTTTTCCGAGGATAGAAGCCTAGGGTGCTGCAAGCTCAACCGATACATCTCCTTTGAGCCTCCGAGCAGGGCTTGCCTTGCGATAAGCATCTTCGTTAGTCGAAGATTCCTTCCGCTTGTTATCATTCCCTGGCCCCGAAGCCGACGATCCCTCCTCCTCTCCAGGGGGCATGGTCTCATCTCAAATAATTCTCCAATGCCTAAGGTGATGGAGTTAATGCACATAAAAGAAAGTACCTTTCAAAGAAAATAGGCGACACAGCACGTACCGTGGTGTTTGGCCTCCTATCTATCTTTGGACAGATCTCGCCACTTATGCTCATTATAAGTTGAGCAAGCTGCCAGCTTCTGAGTCCAATCCACCAAATTAGGAACCTCGTATGGCAACCATGGGATCGCTGTAGAGAAGGAAAGGAAAACATCTTTATAAAGTCTGCCTCCACCATGAACAAAATGATAAAAGAACAAGTGTACCACTTACGTGTGAAATTCTATTTCTTGGGAAATGGCATGAACTTTACATGTATAATATCAATAGTCCACACCCAGACTAATCGACTCATCCACCCTCGGTCCCCATCTTCTTTGTTACGGGCAATAAAGGGCCAGGTGGATCGACGTCGTAGAGTAATAAGGCCTCGATAATGCAAGAGCCGATAGAATTTGATAAGATGGCCGAGGGTGAACTCGAGCCCGGCTTTATTTGTGAATTACCTTATCATCAACACTATTCTCCAAAATGACGGGTGAACCTGTGCCGAGGTAACCTGATATCTTCTACAAAACTCGAGCACCACCCTATCGAGAGGGACCAGTGTCAAGGGGTATGTATATACATTCAAAAACCCCTTGACGTGGGCTATGATGCTCTCTTCCGAGGAAAGTACCTGCAGTACCACCTTTTCTCCCCATCTGTAGTCTTTCCTGACCGCCTCGAGATGTTCCTCCCTTATTGATGAGATGAACCTCGATGCATGCTCCCAATGTCCTAGAACATTGGGAGGTATCTCTAATGTAAAGTCCCTCCTCGAGACAAAGAACCTCAAAGTTAGCTCACCGGACATCAGTGATGTACCACTGACCAAGCGCGAAGTAGAGGCGGAACTCACCTCTCCTTGGTGAACAGATTTGGACGTAGCAGCCATGACTACTATAAAATAAGAAAAAGAAGATAAAGACTTGGGCGAAAGCTTTGAGTTGAAATGGTAAAGAACTGGTGCAAGGAAGAAGAGCTATGTAAAAGAGATAGTTACTCAAAAGTAGCGGAATCCTCAGATAAGAAGAAAGCAAATACATATATAGAGCAAGCGGCGACTGTTCGCCTATTCTGAAGGCCAATTAATTTTGACCATGTTAGTGCCACTTTTGGGGAAGTGTACTGGTGGGACCACCCCGGTCACTTCGCAACCATGCAATACTAATGATGTCGTCATACAGCGTTCGAGGGGTCAAGATTCCCGTATCAATCTAGCCTTGAGATAGTGCCCGATCTCGAGGATCTCTGTCGCTATAACTATAGCCTCTAAGGAGCCATCAATATCAATCTAAGCCTCAAGATGGTGCCCGATCTCGAGGATCTCTATCAAATGAAAATAAGCTCTAAGCGGCTATTAACATCGATCTAGCCTTGAGATGATGCCCAATCTCGAGGATCTCTGCCACTACAAAATAGGCCCCGGATGTGCTAACAGTCTAGACTCAAGATGGTGCCCGATCTCGAAGATTTCAGTTACTCCGAGTATGGGCTCTAAAAGAGCCGACATCAAAATTCAACAAACTAGATTTACATAAGCATTGAAAAATAAATTCGAAGACTTAGAACAAAACGATCTCTTTGCATTCTTAAAAATTCATTTACAGAATGTGTCTTTACAAAACTCCCCCAAGGAGCTAATGAGTGGTGATTTTACCACTCATTCTAGTTTCATTTCTTTAGTTTTTATGTCCTTTAACTATAATATGAGGTCGTTTATGGTTTGTATTGTTAGATTTTTAGGTAAATAATGCCATAAAGTGATTTGAATTCAACTAGAGTGGAATTGAGCCAAAAAGGGTGAAAACCATGCAAAACTCCCCTGTGATTCCGCATCTGTGGAAGATTGGATGCAGAAGTGTCTCCGCTTCTAAGTGAATAGGCCCGCATCTGTGAAGATAAGTGACTTTGCAAGAGACCACATCTACGGTTAGATTACCCCTTCTGCGGTTGCCCATCTTCACTTGGTATACCGCATCTACGGTGCCAGAAGTTATTTCATTTTTTCGCTTCTGCGACAGGATGTACGCTTATGCAGAACCACACCTGCGATAATTCTTCCGCATGTGTGGTCAACAGGCATCAGACCTGGCCAGTTTAGGCATTTCACATGTTTTCAATTCCAAACCCACAAATACTCATTCTAGAAGATATTTTGGAGATCCTTTTGGCTTCTTTCAGTTCCAAACACTAGAGAGAACAAGGTTGGAAGCTAGGGTTTGCACACACACTTTGGTCTTGAAGATTAGAAGCTTTTGGTTGAGAATTTCTTACCCATTTATGTTCATTTCTTCATTTCCTTGCTTTGTATTGTATATCTAAGTGTGTAGTATTTATCCAACACCTGAATCTTGTCTATGGGAATATTCATATTCAAAGTGTGGAATAAATACCTTGTTGTGCTTATGTATTAAATGATTTTTATTCTTTTATGAAGTTGTATACGGTGAAATTGGAGGGTCCAATTTCTCGTTATTAAGGTGTCTCGGGAAGTCATATTAAGACCTCGAGGCTGTAAGGTTGCGGTCGAGTTCTCTTCCTCGATGTCCATTTACGCTCGACCCAACGATGATGCCGAGGATGGGGAGTTCCCAAGGCGAGCAGATAGCACTGGCAGAGCCTGGTGCGACGTCTAGCCATCCCATCTCCATACCTTTATAATTAATATATTCTTGTACTATGTTTGGATATCCCCTCTTATATAAAGGGGATCCTTGGCACTTTGTAAGGCCTGTTGCTCCAACTATTCTACACACGATAAATAACAACTCTCTCTCTCTTTTCTCTCTAACATATTTTCCCGACACTATTGCTTATTACTTCCATATTTGTTCTTCATTTATTGCTTTTTATTGGCCATATAGATCCTCCCTTGATTATATACTAACTATTTTCCCTTTCCCAGAGTATCCCCAAAAGCTCGAGCCTAATCCCAAGCATCGACCTCGAGACCCCTCATCGGTCAGTCCGAGGCCCGAATAGCTAACTCCTCGGTTTGATTATAACTCTACTTTAGCTTGAATTTCATCTTTTATCTTCACATATCTAGCATCAACTGCTTAAACAACTAGAATAAAAATGGATCACGTATTTTTAGAGTCCCGTCAACAAATTTAATTGTTATTACCCTTTTCACGGTAAATAGTTTGGCACCCACCGTGGAGCTAAAAATAATAGTGATTATTTTCTTGCTGGTTTCGTTACACAACGTAAGTTATATTTCGCACTTTTTCTTGTCCAAGATCTTTAATTTCAGGTCAAAACGTCTTGCTCAATGAACAGAGTTGAGAACGACAACCTTGAAAACCACGGAGAAAACGGTGTGGCTGTTCTAGTTGTTGGCGTGCCATCATAGAACCCCGAAAATGCACCTGCACCGATTCCAGTGGACGCGGATTCATAAGACGCGCAGCAGGTCAACAAAACCTCACACACCGACAGGAGCATACAACATGGCGACCAACAGGAAGCCCAAAAAACCCCAGCTCGGGAAGAACAGGAAGTTAGTCTTCATGTTCTTTTTGAAATTTTGCAGGCACAACGGTTGGCTATCGGTTAGCTGCAAAGCCACCCGAAGACTCCCAGCATAGTAGCACCGGAAACTACTCCCTGGTCGAACAGGTACCGGAGATATCGAGCAACAATGGATTGGTAGCCGATCCTGCCATTGTAAAAATGTTGGAGGACCTCACCAAAAGGATCGAGTCGGGCGAGAAAATGATAACAGCCAACGACAATAAGGTCGAAACCTATAACTTCAGAGTCGACCAAATCCCGGGCGCACCCCCGGTCTTGAAGGGTATAGATTCGAAGAAGTTCGTACAACTGCTGTTCCTAGAGGAAGCGGCTCTGAAACCCATCCCAAAGAAGTTTAGAATGCCATAACTCCCAAAATACAACGAGACCTCAAATCCTAATGAACATGCCACTGCCTATACGTGCGTTGTAAAGGGCAACGACGTAAAAGACGACGAGATCGAGTCTGTCTTATTGAAAAATTTCGAAGAAACACTCTCGAAGGGGGCCATGATGTGGTATCACAACCTAGCTCCCAACTCTATAGATTCATTTGCCATGCTAGCAGATTCCTTCATAAAGGCATACGTCGGTGCCATCAAAGTAGCAACAAGGAAGTCCAACGTATTCAAGATTAAGCGGAGGGAGAATGAAATGCTACGAGAATTTGTATCCCGCTTCCAGACGGAACGAATGGAACTACCCCCGATCTCTGATGACTGGGCGGTGCAGCTTCACTCAAGGCCTGAATGAACGAAGCTCAGTGGCCTCAAGACAGCTGAAAGAGAATCTGATCGAGTATCCCGCCGTAAACTGGTCGGACGTCCACAACCGGTACCAATCAAAGATCAGGGTCGAGATTGACTAGATGGGAACCCCCTTGGGCTTAGCGTATTCGAGCAGACTCCTGGCGAAGGAGTCGAAACCGAAAAAAGAGATCAGTTGTACCCTAAAGATAGGAGGAATGCCCCGAGACGCAATTCTCCTCACAACGATCGATTGGTGAACCGAGGATAAATGGGGACTAATCAACAGAGGCGGATTCAATGGGGACATGAGGCCAACAGGGGCACCTCGCCTATCAGAATACAACTTAAACGTCGATGTATCGGATATCGTGTTCTCCATCAACAAAATCAGGGATGCCAAATGGCCCAGGCCTATACAGTTGGATCCTTCACAAAGGAACTATAACTTGGTATGTGAGTTTCACAACTCGCACGGGCACAGAACTCAGTATTGTCGGCAACTCCGGGTGGAAGTGGCCCGGCTACTCGATAATGGAAACCTTCAGGAATTCCTCAGTGACTGAGCTAAGAACCAGTCCTGAGAAAAAGAAACAACCAAAAAGAACAAAGCAGACGAATCCCAACACGTCATCCACATGATCTTTTAAGACACACCCTCGGCTGTATTCAAATAAAGGACCACATCGCGTCCACCAAACAAATGCTGAAATCCAAAAGCATCATCGCCATCAAGGTAGGATCATCTCCCCCTTTTTTCTATCTTTTACTGCACGATTACTCTTGCATAGGGCATCAACCAAAGCAATCGAGATGTCGATCCAGCTCGAGGACCTCAAGGTTTTGAAGCATCTGTTGCACTATTTTCCTTCGATTGAGTTTTATCCCGATATCGATTTTTACCGGCAAGGTTTTTAATGAGGCAATGTCCATACGCTACCTAGGGAGGATCCAACAAGCATACGAGGTTTCTTTTGCAATCAATCGCGAACGCTGGAGGGCATCCCTTCGAGAGGTCCTCCACTCGGAAGAAGCAGGAAACGGCACAAAAAGTTCCAATAGAAAATGATGTGCCGGGCCGAACAGTCAAAAGAACTGTGTCTGCATAAGTCAGGTTCACTGCAACAAAACAATATGTACTAATGCCAAACAATCAAAGAATATCTTTAGCCAAAGCATCTCGTACTCTAAAGAAAATTCAACATTTTCACAGCAAGGATCCCTCCACCGAGAACGCCCCAAAATACTCGGGGACTAACGCCAATAACTCGGAACCCGCATGGCCTCAGGGTCGGAACCCCATACTCTTAAGCCCTCAACAAGGCAGCACAAAAATCACAAAACATCACCAAAAAGGAAAAATGTCCCGAACACTCGAAGACTGGCATCGCAATCTTAGAAAGCATGTGACTGACCCCAGGGTCGGAATCTCCAAAATCATAAGCCCTCAATGAGGCAATTCGGAGCTCACGAGTAATGGCCCCGAGCTTAAGCAAATTCGATGACTCGGAGCCTATCACCAATTGCCATTCACTTAAAAACCAGAGGCCATAAGACCCCGTGCGGGCAGACTCGATCTAGTAGGACCTATTTAAGGCATCAACAAAAACTATAAGACCTCAAGCAAGGCATGAGTCATACTTGTACCAAGTATCAACAAAACTGTAAGACCTCAAGCAAGGCATGAATCATATGTCGCATTTGTAAGACTCCCGAGAGGGCATACCCTTGATGTAGATGCCTAAACTACTACACTCGGGATCAAAATTGCTCCAGCCAAACAAAATGACTACGGCCATATGGTTGTACCAGCCAAATTAATGCGACTAGGGGATGCCCGACCGTCACTACAAAATCATAGGCCATTACTTCGAATCTACTTCGAAAAGAACCGGTTAAACAGGCTACCCTCGATAGGCAAAAGAGCTTCGACCATGTCAGCTTGAAATCACAAGGCTTCGAGCTACTCAGCCTACAAGCTAAACCTTCCGAGGTGCTCGAACATCGCTGCAAACAACTTGAAATCAAGGTTCTTCCCGAAATGATGATGGGTCAGGCAAAATCATTTCAAATAGACCTTAACAAGAGGAAAACAAAGCCTACACATGCCTAAGGGCAAAGTGTAAGAGCCATTTTCACCATCCTAACGAGCCTCAGGGCGACACACTAAAAGGTCGCAACGACCAAAAGAATAAGAGCCATTATCGCCAGCTTAAAATTTGAAAGCTTGAGGGTCAAAATGAGGTCGATTCGTAACCCGATTCGGAGACCGAACGCAAAATAGTTAACTATACATACCTAAGGGCAAAGCGTGAAAGCCATTGCCACCAGCTTAATGAGCCTTAGGGCCACACATATAGAAGGTCGTTTCGACCCAAAGCGTAATAGCCACTGCATCCAGCTTAATGAGCCTCATGGCCACACATATAGAAGGTCGCTTCGACCCAAGGCGTAAGAGCCATTGTCACCAGCCTGCACAAATACAAAACTTGAGGGTTGATTGAGCTCAAGTTGAAACCCGACTCGGAGACTGAACCCTAAATAGTTAAAATGCATATGCCCAAGGGCAAAAGGTAAGAGTCGTTGTCTCCAGCCTAATGAGCCTCAGGGTCGTAATATGGATTAGAAGATTTCTACTAGCTCAAAGGTCAAATCGACCTAGTTGAAACCTTGACGAATAGAAACACAGAAGACATAAATTGCGGGGTTCCCCTTTTACATACAGGTGATAAACTACAAGCTCCGTTTATAACATACTGTTAAAGCTATGTACATAAGAATAAGGTAGGAAATAAACATCCCCCCTCTGTGACTATGGCCCGGCGGCCCCTTCCTCGCAATCTTCAGCATCGAACAGAAGGAGCTTGGCATTATACTCCTCCCTTTTGGCTTGCTCGATATATTCCGAGAGATCAAAGCCCCTGGAATGAAACCCCTCGAGGACTTCCCTCTGGGATTTACACCTCTCATTCTCCTTGCTACTACTTGTACGACCAAGGGCTTTCTTCAGTTTAGCTTTAGCAACGGTAGCACTTTTCAAATAGGCCACCACTTTCTGTCGCGCCCTGGTGCTGCTCATCACAACCTCGGACTGGACATTCACCACATTGGTCTTCGCCTTCGAAAGATCAAATGAAAGCATTGCAATCATATTCGCCCGTGTAGAATCATTCACACGAATGTCCTGGATTTGCACCTCAAGAGCAGAAACCATGGCTGGAGCGCTCTCTTTGGCCAAAAAATAGGCACTTACATGCACCTACGGCTCATTGAATTCACGTTTGGCTCGACCAACCTTGCCCCAGAGCTGTCACAGCTCCTCCGCCTTGTTGTCCAACAGAAATATCAAAACATCAAGTCGCCGGGATAAAAAGGGGGACTGCAAGCCAGCATGAAATACAGGGTACCTGTTTTTCTAGGCAGATCTCACGGCTCCGGCTCCGTTCCACCTCGCACCGTAGGGAAACAAACTCGCTTTCCTTTTCCACACAAAGAAGCTTAAGGGATTTTCCCTACCTAAAGCCTCCCGCAACGGGGCCTCATGACGAAGCAGCTCAGATTTGAGCATGTCGAAGTCCTATGAAAGAAAACTAAATGAAAAAAGAAAGGCATGGGACCGGAATAATCTTATAGTGATCAAAAACTCACAATAAGGCCAAGCTGCTGAGCCTCGCCAAAAGTCGAGCCAATATCCGATGGCTTAACTTCTTAGAAGGAGTCGCCCCACTATAAGCCCCTTCGCACCCCGAAGCATCTTTTCATTTGTCATCAATCCTTGATCCCGAGGCCAGCAATCTCTCCTTCTCCCCCGGAGTACACGGCCCCTCATTTTGGAAAAATCTCTGATACCTGCGGTAGTTTAGTTAATAAGCCAACAATAAAAGCACTATTTTTATGAAGCAAAGCACCGGACACCTACCACAATTCTTAGCCTCCCATCTCCCTTTGGACAGATCTCGCAACCAGCATCTATCATAAATCAAGCAAGCTACCAGCTTACGAGACCACTAGGCTAAATTGGGGACCTTGTTCGGCGACCAATGAGTTGCTAAAAATATGGGATGGAAAGATATCATTACGGAGTCTGCCTCCATTCAAAACAATGATAGTTCAGATGAGACGCTTACGTGTGAAGTTCCATTTCTTAGGAAATGACAAAAATTCTCTAGGGATGACATCAGTCGTTCGAATCCAAACGAACTGATTCATCTATTCACGATCCTTGTCCTCTTTGCTACCGGCGACAAGAGATCGGGTGGATCGATGCTGGAGAGCAATCAAACCCCGGTAACGCAGTGGCCGATATAACCTTATGAGATGGCTGAGGGTAAACTCTATCCTGACCTTATTTGCAAAATATCTCATCGTTTGTACTATTTTCCAAAGGAAAGGGTGAGCCTACGCCAAGGTAACTTGATACCTCTGACAGAAATCAAGCACGACCCGGTTGGGGGACCTGATGTGAAAATATGCATGTGTACGCTCAAAAACCCCTCAACGTATGTCGTGACGCTCTCCTCGGAAAAAGGTACTTGTAATACTGCGTCTTCTCCCCATCCGTAATCTTTTTTCATCATCTCGAGGTTTTCCTCTCCCACTGATGAGATGATCCATGACACATGCTCCCCGTGACCCAGAATATTGGGAGGCCTCCCCGACGTGACAGCTCTGCTCGAGGCAGGGCACCCCGAGGCCCGCTCACCGGCCACCGGTGGTGCATCACTATCACCAACCGAATGCGGAGCATAGGAAGAACTCCCCTCTCCCTGGCAGTCGGACGTCGACCTACCAGTCATAACTACGATAGAATAAGGGAAGAAATATGTGGATCTAAGCAAAAATTTTAAGTTGAAGAAATGGAAGGACTAACACAAAGTGCCAGGCTCTGCGGAAGAGGCAGTCTCTCAAAGTAGCAGAATTACCACTATCTTCACCCTCTTCTAGGGCAATTAAAAGCTCCAGTTCTATCTCCGATTGACGGGCTTCCTCGAGATCAACAGACAAATCGATGCCCCTAGCTTCGATCTCCTCCAGGGTCTCTCTCCTCTCCTTCACCTTAGCATGATTAATATCTCGAGCTAGCTTCTGCTCAGTTGCTATCAATACGTCATGATCTATTTTATGCGTTGTGGCTGCGTCATCCAGATAAGTGGCAGTATTTCTTTCAACCACGAACTTGGCCACAGCCAAGGCAGCAATCTCCTTGCGAGCATTCTTGAGAAGATCATGGGATGACGCCAACTCCTCAGTCGCTACTTCTCTTTGCTTCCTCGGCCCGAAGATCTCCATGTTCAGTTGGCTAATCTGCGAACCATTCTGCTTGACCTACAAAAGAAAGGTAAGACAATTTGCGTCGGAATATAGGAGAAAAGGTCGGGTACAAGAAGGGCGAAATACCTGCGCAGTAAGGTCAACCTTTTCTCAGAGTGCTCCTTATAAAGCAGCTCGGAGATCTCCTAATTCCTTCTCTCCCCGGGCAGAGTGAGCCTCCAAATCCCGCAATATCGAGGTAAGCTTCACACATTCTTTTTAATAGTAAGAAAGCTCTTCGCGGAGCCGAAGGAGGGCATGATCGTACATATCCTTGCACTGCGGCATAGCGAAAAAGTCAGAAAGACAAAGAATGACACCCAAGACTAAAAGAAATACACGAAAGATGGCTATCACATGCCGCATGAATCTCTTTGCCGCCTTGACAGTGCTAGGAACATCAAGACCAACACTATTGCTAACACCGTCAAGGATGTTGCAAGGGAGCCTCCCCCTTGGAGATGAATCCCTTCTTTGACGACGTTCGCTTCTCGAGTGTCCCTTAGTTCCCCTGACGAGACCTGAAAGCATGAGATGAAATCATTCATGTCGCTAATTTCTCCAAAAGGCAACCCCTACTCCTGAAAAGCTCCGAGCCTCGACCCTTCCAGATCGATGGCAGTGGTCCCCTCCAATGGAAATTGTGCAAAACTCGGTATGCGATCTGAGGCCACATTAACACCCTCCTTAAGGGTCTCCAGTTTACGGGACTAACCTAAGTCATCCATTACAAACTCAGCAGCCTCTGATTGAGGCACCTGCGAGGTTCCCACACTCGACCTCATTCTCCGTGCTAACGGGCATTCATCGCCATCCTCATCCTCGGTGCCGGGATTTTCCCCTGAAGTTGAAGCAGAGATCCTAGCAGCGGCTTGATGCTCAAGTGACCTGGGTTTCTTTGATGTAGGGAGGTCGACAACTGACTTGCCTTTTCTCTTCTTGCCATTGCTGGGCTTCAAAGCCTCTGTCCCACCACCAGGGTGTGGCCTCATCTCCATATTTTTGCCAAGTCCTACACAAGCAAAATAACCATAATTTGTCAGCACAAGTGTCACAGGGAGGAACGCAGCAGCAAATCTAAAACATTGACAGCAAAGAAGCTCTACCATGATTCTTGGCCACCAATCGCTCCTTGGCCAGGTCGGTCCAAGATCGAGCATGATATGGGAAAGCGATGTCCAACCATCTGATCCACCCCTGACAAGTCTGAAACCACCTCAGGGTACCAAGCAGCAGCTGTGCGAAACGACAAAGAGGTCATCATTACTGGGAAAGGGATGAAAATTAAAAAACATAGTTAAGGGAGAATCGCTTACACTGTGTGTTCCATCTCTCCGGAAAAGGCATCCTTTGGGCCGGAATGATGTCTGAGGTCCTTATCCGGACAAACCTGCTCATCCATCCTCGGTCTTTCCCCTCATCGGTGCTCGAGAAAAAGTATTTTTTGGATCGATTATGGAGCCTGATCAAACCTCGATAAAATCGAGGACTGTACAATCTGATCAAATGGTTGAGGGTAAAAACCTCACCTATAACCCTTCAGTGAAATCACGGAGAATCAATACTATTCTCCAGAGAGTGGGATAGATATGGTCGAGTGTCACTTGATATTTGTCGCAAAAATCAAGGATAACAGGATCTATTTCTGGGGGAGAAGATTCAGAGGACTCAGCAGGACCCAAGGTGAACGGGTAGGTATACACGTGAAGGAAGTCGGTTTTGTAGTCCATTATATTTTCATCAGGGCTGGGAATTTCCACCTTCACTGCCTTGCCCCATCGGTAGTCTAACTTCATTGTTTCGATGTTGGTCACAACACTAATATATCAGGACACATGTTCACATCGGCCCAGTGTGGATGAAGTGGCATCGATAGTAAAATCTTTTGACATATCAAGCTTGGAGGGAGTGCATTATTCCAAGGTGGGTATCGCTTTGGCTTTCTCCTTATATGACCGAGATGAAGATGCAGCTTCATTTCGCCGAGGAACCATTCTAGAAGTCTTGGCCATAGCAATGGTAAAATTTCCTCTCAGAAAGCAAATGGAAGAGTGTAAAAGAAGATGGGTATGCACTCGTGAATTTGAAGATGCTACGAAGATGAGGATTATCAAACATTCGATGTATTTATAGGAACCGCTTGGGCAGCAGAAAAGACGAGCCAATAGCAGTTTATGGGTTCCTCGATAATAGTATTTGACGGTGACCCTTGCATGGTTTTCTAGAGCATGGCATTTAATGCTCTTACAGGTTGACATCACTGCATGGCCTCAGAACGACGGCTCAAAATCGTTTCCTATTACTTCATTCCAGGAAACGCAGAGACTAATTGTATACAGTGAAATCGGGGGGTCCAATTTCTTGTCATTAAGGTGTTTCGGGAAGTCATATCGAGACCTCGACGCTGTGAGGTTGCGGTCGACTTCTCTCCATCGATGTCCATTTACACTCGACCCAACGACGATGCCCAGGATGGGGAGTTCCCAAGGCGAGTAGATAGCACTGGCAGAGCCTGGTGTCACGTCTAGCCGTCCCATCTCATATATAATGCATTCTTGTACTATGTTTGGATATACCCTCCTATATAAAGGGGATCCTTGGCACTTTGTAGGGTCTGTTGCTCCAACTATTCTACACGAGATAAATAACAACTCTCTCTCTCTTTTCTCTCTAGCATTTTTTCCCGACGCTATTGCTTATTACTTCCATATTTGTTCTTCATTTATTGCTTGTTATTGGCAATATAGAGCCTCCCTTGATTATATCCTAACTGTTTGCCATTTCCCCGAGTATCCCCGATAGCTCGAGCCTGAGCCCAAGCATCGACCTCGAGATCCCTCATCGGTCAGTCCGAGGCCCGAATAGCTAACCCCTCGGTTTGATTATAACTCTACTTTAGCTTACATGTCATCTTTTATCTTCACATATCTAGCATCAACTACTTAAACAACTAGCATAAAAATAGATCACGTATTTTTAGAGTCTCATCAACAAATTTAATTGTTATTACCATTTTCACGGTAAACAGAAGTGAGTTATTGTTACTTTAATTATTCTTATTCTTTAGTGTTTCCAAAGGGATTAGCTAACCATAGGACTCGCTCATTAACTCCAAGTTAATTTTGGGAAAGATTATTTGTGGTTGGGAAAGATTAATTAACAAGAACTTGAGGTTTCAACCCTCGTTTTATAGTTTCTACCTAGGGATAGGATTGAACTACTTGTAGCCATATCCGGGTGTGCTTAATCTCTTAATTGTTTTAGGGATAATTCAATTAGGAAGTCCTATTAGTCTTTGGAAGAAGCTAATATAGAATTATTACCCATGGCTAATTAACATAAACTCGCTCATATTTATAAAATCGTGAAATACATTCGATCGTTACTTGAGTGTAATTACTGATGCATCCATACTTGTAGCCATTGATCATTTTACTTGCTTTCTAGGTTAGTTTACATTTCCGCATTTAGGTATAGATATTTTCTCAAACCAACTCTAAGTGTTTGGCATTGCATAACAAGTGATAATTCTCTTACATTCCTAATCGCCTACATATTGTTCTCTGTGGGATTCGACCCCGACTCATAGTTGGATAAATTATATTTCATACGACTGTGTCCATTTACTTTTTAGTAGTGGATTTGGGCGTCATCAAAATTGGCACCATTGTCGGAGAACAATTTGGCGTAATTTAGGTAGTTTGAGAAATAAGCGTAAGTGCTTTGGTCCAAACTTATGGATATTTGTGTTATTATTTTTCTTACCTTGGTCTATTTTTCTTGTTTGTTTCTTGTTTATTTTCTTATTTTTTAAAAATGGCATCGTATAATGAAAATTGGTCGGATGGTAGTTGTTCATACTTTGATGACCCTTGTCCTTATTGTGGAGGACCACACTCGTGGCAAAATTATTTAAATTCTCTCGGGGGTGGAATGTGTGCTCAGTCTCAAACCCATGAGTGGAGTATTTGTGATAAGTGTGGTTGTCAAAATGGTCATTGGGAGTATTGTGCTTATTTTTCCTTCCCTTCCCCAAGCCCCTGCTATGATGATTCTACTTTTTGTAATGTAAATGATAGGGCTATGGAAGTAGAAGAAATTGAGCATGGCCAAAATAGAGAGCTCAAGCTCATGTTAGAATGCCTAGTTGAAGGAGGAAACAAAGAACAAAGTGCCTTGGAGGAGCTTTTGGAAATACTCTCCAAAATGACTTGGCACTTGAAAGGTTGCACTCACAAATGGGAGAAATGCTTGAAGCTTTAGAAGTCCAAAATACCTCGGAAGTTAATGATAGCCAAGAATTTTCCTTAGACGTGGGAGCTGAAAATCCTTCCTTGGCACTTGATCAAAACCAAGAAGAACTCTCAAATGCTCAAAATGAAAAGATGATGCTCATGTTGGAGACCATTCTTGAAAATGAGTAGATGCAAAACTTTGCCCTCGCGGACTTGAAACAAGGCTTGGCTCACAATGATGAACATATCCGCACTTTGGATGATCAAATGAAAATATTGGTTGAGGATCACTATGCCCACCAACTTGAGAGTGTGGAAGGAAGTCAAGAAGAGTCAGATTTCGAGCAAGAAAGTGAGCTCTAACTTGAGGAATCAAGAACCAAACATCCGCCAACCGACTCCATGACTGTTAACGATGCCGAGAAAAATATGGAATTAGAGTCATCCGGTGTAAATAAAAATTTGATTAAGATTAACTATAGTTCGGGGGAAAAAGAGGATGTCAATATCCGGGAAGAATTGCAATTTGGAGGTTTGATGTCACATTCCAAGCATTTTGAACATTGGAATTGTGTGGCGATATGGGAATTGAACTACATGAGTCAATGAGGGAATGCGAGGAGGAAAGGCAAAAACCATACATCTTACAATTTGAGGGAACAAGAAGGCAAAATGACATTCCTCACATAAAAGCTAAGAAATGCAAAATGAAGAAATTGAGGTTTGGCTTGATCATCAACTTACCACCCCCCCACCGCTCGTGATCACAAGCTTGATTCCAAGATAGGTGCAGATATTTTGGAGTTGAATTAAGGAGTTTGGGATGTTGGATGGCACAAAACATTGGCTGCAAATTTGTGCACCAGTTATCTGGTGTAACCGCATCTACGAAACTTTGCTCGCAGATGCGGGTACGTAGAAGCGATTATCTGGCTGCAAATGCAGAATTTTACGCAGATGTATTTGCTACGCCGCTTATGCAGCGTCGCAGAAGTAGTAAAAAATTGCAAATGTGGAAATCGGGCGGGTTTTAAAAAAAATAGATTCCTCATTTCCCTCAGGTATCTTCTGCCTTTGTTCTCCCAACCCTAAACTCTCTCATCTCTAACATACTCCAAACCCTCCACTGCTCGTGAATTCTAGTGCACTCACACAAGACACAGGTATTTTCTCTTGGTTCTCATCTACTCCCTTCTCTCTTGTCTTCTCTGTTTTTCTTTTTCTTTTCTAAGGCCTGTCATGGCCGTCTTCCTCTAGTACCAAGAACCCCTCTGATTTAGGCTAATATTAGGGTGAAGAATTAGGTTAAGAGTAGGTTAATGTGTGATGCATACTATGAAACAAATTTGTGGGAAATCTAAGTACCCAAATTGTGTGAAGAAGGGGCGATTTTAAACTGCCTGCATGATGTTCGACAAATCGTCTGAAAGAAAATTGTGTCAGGTACCTGAAATTCAAACATTAATAGAGTCGGAGGTCCATTTGGTACACTAATTTGGAAGTCTTGAGTACAAATTAGTTGCTAAAAATCATGCCACAAGTGAAAAATACTGGGCATTTAAACCATTGGACGAACACCGCAGATGTGGTCTAGATTTCGCAGATGCGGTATTACACCTACGATGATCTTTTTGTAGGTGCGGTTTTGGACAAACTGAACAATACCACAGATGTAGTGAAAATCCTACAAAAGTGGGGCTGCACCTGCGATGGTATTTCTGCAGGTACAAAAATTGGGCAGATTGGCAATTTCGATTAGCTTTGCAACTGGTCCTTCTCGGGCCCATTCAAGTTAATTATTTGGCTTAATTGCAGTGTTTTAAATTACTTAATATGATTCTATTTCCCAACTGACTTTGTTTTGATTTTGTGAAGGTACTTTGAACTAAAATGGACCCAAACATGAAGCTCCGCATCATCATGAAATTGAGGAGGAGGTTGATGAACTATTTGATAACTCACACTTCACGTCGGCTGAATGTCAACGCATATACTATAACAACCTCGTCACCAAAAAGATAGTGCTTGAAAAGGGATCAACGAGGAAAAATTGGCCGAACGACTTCCAGATTTCTATGCCCATCTTCATGCCTCCGGATGGTAATGTTTCATTCCCACTCCATGCAAAGCCAATGAGGAGTAGGTTCTCAAATTCTATTCAAATCTTAAGCGCATAGACTTTTCTAACCCACAACTCATCATTAGAGGAAAACTAGTAAGGTTTGGGATGGAGCAGATCAATGACACACTTGGGATTCCTAACTATCCAGTTGAGCCGGTGCGAGAGAAGGATCAGTGCGACAATGAGGAATGGCTTGTCTCAAAACTCTACCCTCCAAGCATGAGAGCAAAATTGGGAAACAGGAGAAAGGGTTTGAAGTCAATTGAGTTTACAGTTGAAGCAAAGATGTGGATCTACATCCTCTACAATAGGGTGTCACCTTGTGGGAATGGCTCAGATGTCTCCTACACCAGGGCCTTGATCATTGCATGCATCCTGGACGATATTCCTGTGAATGTTGGTTACTATATCCTGCGGGAGCTGAGAGAGTATCTGTTGGACAATGATGTAGGGTTGATGTTTCCTTTGTTGATCACACAGTTATACATGAGAGCAGAGGTTGAGGTGCGTAGCACCGATCGTTGGTTACCAGCTGATAAACCCTTTCATCCACTGAGAGTTACAGGAGAGGGTAGCGTAGTCAAAAGCAAGAAAAAGAAGGTCACCATTACTGCTGCCGGTCCAGAGTCATATTCACAAGCAGCTGCACCTGAGGGACCATTTGGGGTGCTAAACTCCCAGCTTACATCTATCAGGGAGTTAGTGTCACATCTTTTGAGTGGGCCCTCATCCTCCCATCCTGGGCCCGTGTACTTCTCCAAGGAAGACATGAGGAGATACTTAGAGGCGCAGAAAAGTCAGGCAGAGTCTTAGGATAAGATGGCGGCATCAGTTGGAAAACTCGAGACAGCCTACGACAACTTGACCAAGGTGCATGCAGATCTCCAGTTAGACTTCCAGAAGGAGAAGGAGAAGAACAAGAAGAAGAGCAAATTCATGATCAAGTTGTGGAGAGGCATAAAGGCCATCTTTAAATGGGGGCAGCCAGGCAAGAAGATACCAGTGGAGGCTAAAGATGACAGCGAGGATTACTCCTTCATGTCAGACGCTGCTAGTGATGGTGATGATGATGATGATGAGACTGATGATGATGAGGCTACGAGTTCAACACAGCAGTGATTAGCCTTCCTCCCACAGTCTTCTAGTCTAATGCAGACCTCAGGGAGACCCTCAAACTATTTGTGCTTTATTTTTTATATTGTGTAGTGAGGACACTGCAATGTTGTTAGCTAGGGGTGGCGTACATTTTGTCTATACATTGCTACTTTGACTTGTGCCCTTGCCAGGCGTATTATTTTGTATGGATATTTTGTGCCCTTGCTGGGCTTGTTTTGATAATGTGTATCATGTGCTCTTGCCAAGTGGAGTGTTAGTAGCTATATATATGTGCAGATTAGTCACTTTTGTTGTCCTATTTTAATTTTTCTTTCTTCCTTTATTTATTCTTCCTTTAATATTAGTTGTTGTTGTTGTTGTTAATTATTTTTTAGTAGTTTTTATTATTTTATTTCTTTATTAGTATTTCCTTGGGTTTTCTTTATGCTACGGTTCTTTCCTGAGGAACATTTTGTGTTGAACCGGGTGACTTTTCCCTATGATAGATGGCTGATGACTTTCTTAAGGGAATTAGTCTTGTTTTTCTAGGAGGAGACTTTTGTATTATTTGGTACTAATAAAATTAGTTTCTTGTATGTGAAATGTGAATTAAGAATACCCCTCCGAATTTCGGTTTTGAATTAAAACAAGTAAGTTGCATGGTGAAGAATAATTTTTGTGATAAATTTTGGCTCTTTTAGTGACTCTTTGCCCACTAGTTTGAATAATATTGCTCTAGATGCTCTTATTATAAAATGAAATTGATCCGTCTTGATTAACTCATGTGCCATGTGTGTTAATGTTTGTATAAATAAATCTTGTGTTTACTTGTATCATCTAGAACTTGCTCGGTTGGTCTTTCAACGCTAATGTTAGTTATGTTTGGTTGGAGGGATGACCTTAGGCATTCTTTGTGATATACGTAAAAACATTTTAGCCTTTCAAGCTTACCATTGCATTAATACTATCACTAGTACCCTATTTGAGACTTCAACCTTTTCTTTGGTCATCTCACTACAAACCTTTCCCCTTTTGTAAAATAATTCCCTCTTTTGAACCCGTCTCTCCTTGAACATTGAGACTGAGGCAAAAAGCCTAAGTTGGGGGTGTGGTGTCAAAGTGGAAATTGGTAAGGTTGTACATTGAGTGTAGGAATATATACCTCAAAGTGTTCATATGAAATTATTAAAGCTCCAAATGAAAAGTATGTATATAAAAAAAGAGAAATATATGTATGTATATAAATATAGAGCCTTGAAGAAAATTAGAGAGGTATTTAAGGTGGTTCTATATTGGTAACTAGATGCCAATGAAGCTATGTGGTTTGAGAAGAAACAAAGTGCAAAAAGAAAGAAAAATGTGAGTAGTGTTCAAGGAGGGTATAGTCACTTATATCCCAAATGCTTATATGACCCTTCCCTGAACCTACATTACAAGCTTAAAAAGTCATTATGGGATCTCCAACCATATATTCTTGAATAGGCGATGAATTAAAATAAGGGCAAGTTTATGGCATGAGATGTTGTAACACTTGAAATTCTTTGTGAGAGTGAGTGTCATTGTCAATTTGTCCCTCATGTTGTATTGTATATATGGTGATTTTAGGATTTTCTTTCTTGCTAGGGCACATGAATTAGGATAGATTGGTGAAATTGATACACCAGGAAATGAGTAAGTTGAGCATATGTGGTGGACTAGTGCTTTTGAGTCACTTCTTGAGGCTTATTCTTGTCACTTGATTATTTTGAAACTCCCTTGCACTTCTTGAAGTTGTTTTTAAATGAGGAAGTTATTCGGGTAAGATGCACATACTTGAGCATAATTATTAGTACCAACCAAATCCATATGTATGGTGCTTAATTGGAGAATGTGATATGTAAATAATAGCAATACTACTTGTGCTTTAAATGGTAAAGCCTCATTGAAGTGTTGGTTTTGATTTGCTTGAGGACAAGCAAAAGCTTTAAGTTGGGATTGTTGATGAGTGGTGATTTTACCACTCATTCTAGTCTCTTTTCTTTAGTTTTTATGTCCTTTAACTATAATATGAGGTCGTTTATGGTGTGTGTCACACCTCCTTTTTCTACACCCCGCAAGGGGCGTAAAGGAGTTTTTCCAATTAAAGGACAATCGGAACGGGATTTAGTTATTAATTATTCAGAGTCGCCACTTGGGAGATTAATGGTGTCCCAAGTCACCGGTTGAATCCCGAACCGAGGAAAAATATGACTCTATTACAGTCTGCGAACCAGAAATCCGAGTAAGGAATTCTGTTAACCCGAGAGAAGGTGTTAGGCATTCTCGGGTTCCGTGGTTCTAGCACGGTTGCTTAACTGTTGTATTTAATTTCACCTGATTTTAATACATGCTAGCTTATGTGCCTTTTATTCGTAAACCGCTTTTTATAATTATTTATTTTATGAGAATTACGATGTCGTGAAAAATGCGTTTCGAACCCCGTCGCAATCAATGCGCCCGTGGTTGTTGACACATTTCGACTTCATCGAGATTTGGATTTGGGTCGCATCAATGCGCACCCAAGTTTAAGAAAGTAATTTAATTAAATCGTGCCTAAAGATGCTAACGTGGAATTATTTTGGGGAAAAACCATGAAGTTCGCTAAACGGCCATCCCAAATTCTAATTATTTCGATAATTATTTATTGAGGGCCCCACATTTATTTATTTTTGTGCGGTGAGGCTCGTCTCAATTTGCGAACCTCTTTTCTATCATTATTTATTTTATAAGAATTACGACGTCGTGAAAATGCGTTTCGAACCACGTCGCAATCAATGTGCCCGTGATTGTCAACACATTTTGACTTTGTCGAGATTTGGATTTGGGTCGCATCAATGCGCACCCGAGTTTAAGAAGGTAATTTAATTAAAACTGCGCCTAAAGATTCTGACGTAATATTATTTGGGGAAGGTCGTGAAGTTCGTTAAATGGCCCTCCCAAATTCTAATCATTTTTAATAATCAATTGTTGACAGCCCGCGTATGTGATTTTATTCGGGCGAGGCTAGTAGCAATCCCGAAGTAACTATGATTTCTTACTTATTTATGTGTCTTTAAAAGACTAACGAATTCGGAATTTGAATTGCATTGAAGTAAACTAAAAAAAACAAATTTAAATAAAATGGGCCTGCCTCACGACGTTGATACAGCCCAATTGGCCCAATGAATATGGGTACAATTCACCTGTCACATTTGATATAACATCAACGAATCACTACAATGACAATGCATACCCTCATTTAGCTGATAGCCATGAATTCCAAAATTACTAAATTGATTTGTCCTACTAATTACATATCAAGACATGCTGCTCTAATGAACCAAACCAATTATGAATGAATCTTGTTTCATGGTTTTTAACTGGTTTCGATACCAATCACCCAACAATAACTATGTTTTGCCTACCAAACGATTTCAGAAACTTTAATCAAAAGCAGAACTTTTACCACACTATCACGACCAATGACAAAATTATTAGTAAACAGGCTGAATGTCACCAGACTCGCTCCTGAATTCACATATCATTTACATAGATCCAATTGCTACTGATTGATATTGAATTCACACAAATTTTCAAATTAGACCACATATGCTCAATGCTATTTCAAATGTCCAATTCAACAGTTCAAAATTACGCAACTTTTAACATGTAATCAACCCTACTGAACAAGTTTAATTGCACATAGCTGCCAGTTATATAACAGGAAACTACACTATTAATATCAGTCAACATACAGACTGCCCTCAGTTGAATAACAGGCCCCTTGAACATTTCATTTCAACTTCAACAAGCATACATCAGTGAGGTTCAGGGGAATGTACCTGGAAATTGGAATGTAAATAGAGAAAAGGAGAGGAGTCAGCTACTTTGAACAGCAATAGCAACAAACTCAGCAATATTACACTACAGAAATACAGGCAGATTGCTTTAAAAACCAGAAATATAGGCAGACTCCACAGATCAATTCAACATACTTCAAATGCACTCCTAGCCCTTCCAGCTGAACCTAAGCACCTCTGTAATAATGCTAAACCCAAAACCCAAACTGAAATCCAAAACTAGTAATGAAACTGTGAAGTTGTTCCGGATTTCTCCATTTTTTTATGTTTTTGTTTTCTGAATAAACTTGGAATTAAAACGTCAACTGAAATCAAAAGCAGGAATGAAAGCTCAAATTGAAACTCAGAGCTGAAGGCAGAAGAAGAAGAAAGAACCCCCTTTCCCAAGGCATTTCATGCCTTTTTATAGGCAACCCCAAAGAGAATAGATCAGATTCTGATTTTCCAATCAGTCCCTCCCTATTTTCAGTTTGGTCCCTCTATTCTTAACTTGCTAAACAAGTAAATGCATTACAATTATTAAAATCTACACTTGTACCCCATTCTAGAAGGCCCTAGGGTATTCCTCTACCCATACAATACCTATACTGCCCTTCCATATACCTTGATATTACTATTCCTATCAGAACTACCCTTTTCCATACCCAGATTACCCCTGAAAGCCCCTCAAAGTTACTGAACCTACCCTCATCCTTAACAGCTTTAACCAATACCCTAACCCAATCTAAAACTAACTGATAGTGACTAACTAGCACTCAGAAAACAATTAATCAACTGACCAAACCCAATTGTTCAATTATATTAATTCAATCAAACTAAATGAAATCAAACTAAGCTTAAGCTAACATGAACAACATTAAATGAACTGACATTAATTCTTAACTCGTAAACTCACAATCATTCAAACAAATATCAACTCAGAACTAATCAGCAATTGATAGAACTAAACTAATACAAAATAAATCGTAAAATTATCAGAAAAATTAACGAAACAAAAACTGTAAATAAAACTTCAAACATGCGAGTAAAAGGAAACAGTAAAAACTCACAGAGGCACAAGGAACTCCGGCCAGTCAGAAACGTCTGAATCCTTTCAGATTTTTGACGCGTAACATCCCTAACCATGTTTTCTTACAAGAGAACACATGGTTAAGGATACTAAGGTTCGAAATCACAAAGATTTGGTTTAGGGTTTTGGCCGGAGATTCTCAGATCTAAGATTCGAATCGTTTCACAATGATTTAAAGGAAAATAAACATGGATTGGTGTTGAGGGAGGGTCGAGGGTTGTATGGTATGATTTTGGGCTGATTTGGATGAAACTTCGATTTGACCGGAAACTTCAATCGAAGATTCGACGAGCTCCGGCCTTATTCGAGGGGAACCGGTGGGTGCGATGGAAAGAGGAGAGTGAGGAGAATATGTGGTGTTAATCTGGGCTTGAACGGGGTAGGTGGCGTTCACCGCCGGCGAGGGGTTTGATGGCGGCCCTGATTAGGGTTTGTTGAGGAGGGGTAGGGTGAGGACGATGAGGCAAATGGGGGTAGGGGGGAAAGTTTTGGACCCTTTTAAATTAGGAACCTCGTTAGTTCCGGACCGTTGGATTGATGAGATCCAGCGATCCTGATTTGGAGACCACGAAACGACGTCGTTTCGATTAGTGGGGGAACGGACCGGGTTGGGGACTTCGGCTGGACTGGTTGCAACGGGTTTTTAGGCGTTTGGACCTGAACAATTCTTCTGATTTGGCCCAAATTTGGGTCTTTTATTAAGACCCAATTTCTATTCTTATTTCATTTTTGTTTTCTTTTCTCACTTTTACAATTTTTATAATTTTTCTAATTTTTATGGAAATGTAAAACTAACATGAAATCCTAGTTATTTCAAAACAAAGACTAATTAATTACTAAAATTGTTCAAAAGCTATTTCATGACAAATTCACAATAAAAATCATTAAAATGCAAAAGTGAACTAATTTTTGTGATTTTCATGTTTTGTTTTTTAAAACAATTAACCCGTAATTGATACTAAAACCTAAACGCAAAAATACATATTTTGTACTTTATAGAATTAACATGCGCAAACAGAATGCAACAATTATCAGAAAATGACACCAAAATGCACGAAAATTGTAAAAAATAAAGGGAAATTATTTTGTTTGGGATTTTGGGAATAATCATATTTTAGGGCAAAAAACACGTGCTCACAGCTGCCCCTCTTTGCTCGGAAACATGAAGGGTTTTCGGGCAAAGATAAGTGAGCAAATACGAGCGATTTTTGCCTGTTTGAAAATTTCGTGTGAAACATTTTTGAAAAGTTTGACCGCATCCTGCTTCGGAAGTTGCCTACATATCCTGGGCTAAACAGGAATCAGGTCAGTGTAGTTCGGGAATGTCTGGTAGCTGGGACTACCAGGAACTGTGATTGTACTACGCTTGATGTTGTTACTGCTGTTGTTACTGCTTGTTGACATCCCTTATTACACCATGTCAAAGATAAAAGAAGTTAAACTAACTATGCTCTATGTATTATAAAAATCCTATCTAAATTCTTCAAACTTGCTCTTGTACTTCCTTGTTGTCTTGTTGTCCTGTTCTTTCTCGATAAAATCCATGTTGCTATTCCCTTAGGCGGACTCCCAACTTCTGAAACTTGAACTGTATGTATTCCTCTGTTATCCAGGCGGGCTCCTGACTTCACAACACAAACACGACAACGAAAACTTTCTGCCCCGGTTTTAAAACTGAGCACATGTTACTAGCTGAGATTTTAAAAACTAAAACTTGAATTATAATACCTCTATTCTCCAGGCGGATTCTTGACCTCCGAAACTTGAATTGCATGCCTCTATTCTTCAGGCGGGCTCCTGACTTTAAAATAGACAAAGAGATTGATTGAAAACTAAAATTGAATTATATCACCTCTGTTCTCCAGGCGGGCTCCTGATTTCGACCGCTAAAAATATTTAACACCTCCATTTTCCAAGCGGGCTCCTGACTGTTGAACTTAGAATTGAAACTATTCCTCTATTATCCAGGCGGGCTCCTGATTGCTAAAATTAAACTATGTGTCTCTATTCTCCAGGCGGACTCCTGATTACTAAGATTAAATTGTATGTCTCTATTCTCCAGGCGGACTCCTGATTACTAAAATTAAATTGTATGTCTCTATTCTTCAGGCGGACTCCTGATTACTAAAATTAAATTGTATGTCTCTGTTCTCCAGGCGGACTCCTGATTACTAGATGAACAAAGAGATTGAAGGGAAGCTAAAAACTTGAATTGTATCACCTCCGTTCTTCAGGCGGTCCCCTGACTGCTTAAAAATCTGAATGGTATGTCTCTATTTTCCAGGCAGACTCCTGACTTCCGGATATATGAACTACGTCCTATTATCCAGGAAGGTCCTGACAACTTGCACTTATTCTAATCATGCCAACTTTGCAATCAAATTCCATTCCCCTTATGCACTTCAAGATTATCTCGTATTTAATCAAACCGCACTTTGAAATCAAACCTGATTACTACTTGTTTTCCTTCTTGGAGAATTCCTTTTCAATGACTAACTTTCTGCCCCTGTTACAATCAAAGAAAATTTTGTCAGTTTAAAATGGTGGTTAGTTGATGGCCTTCTTGCTAAAAAATCCTTCCACTGCCTTGCTTTGTGTTGACTGCCTTCCATGCACTGTCCCTGAACTGCCTGGCTTTCTGACCAACTTTTGAATTTTCCAACATCCGACGACCTAAATGTTTTACATCCATGCTGTTATTTCATTTTCTGACCTTTTGTTTAAGCTTTTGCCTTTCCCACGACATTCCCCAATCATTTCACCGATGAAACTTCCGTTAATTCCCTATGTTCCACTTGACATCAAGTTATTTTTTGACATGCTCTGACCATGTTGTTCTTTACAATTCTAGAAACCGGTAGTGAGTTTTGAAGTCCTTTCTGCTTGCATTAACCAAGACTAGCACTGAAACATCTCAACTAGATAAAACCCTCAAAAGAAAATGAAATGCGATGATTTTTGAGTCAAGGATAAGAAGAATCCAAAACCAGATGGTTATTTCAAAAAGAGAAGGAAAAGAAACTTATCTGAGCGAGACAGCTGGTACCAATGGTTATGACATGCATTTTGAATTGATCGGCCCAATCTGTCCAAATAACCGGCTTTCAATCGCCATACTTTGTTGCCCAAAACATCCATCACTTGTTTGGATTACCCAGATCTTAACTTTGCTTTACTACGGTACCTCGAAACATTTTTCCACCCACAGACCTTTTGCCATTCAAACATTTTCCAACTCACTTTCGCCTCAAGGTGCCCGCGAGGGTTTTCACCAATAAGACTCTCTCATTTATTTTCTCTCAGCTCCCATCGTCTTACGGTGCCCGTGAAGATTTTCACCAATAAGACTCTCTCATTTTTACTTTCGTTCTTTCTTGCTTGAACCAGAGTGTCGCCACTGATACGAATTATCGTCACCTGCTCGACCTGGCATTTCTTAGAAATTGATCAAAAGGTCTTTCTTTGGACCGTAATGTAGGCTTTTGGATTGTGTTAGAAAGAAAGGTATAAAAGGCTCAAAACAATTTGAATGGGTTTAAATTACAACTTTCGGAATCCAATTTTCACAAAAATCACAACTTCTGCCCCAGTTTCTTGCTTGGGGATTTTTGGATTTCTATTTTGGTATGACTGAACCTCGGAGTAAGGCTGCCTACGTACCCTTTCGGGATCAAGTCAAACGTAGTTCACTGTATTATAACTTTTGTTGTTGTATTTTTCTTTCTTTCCTTTTCTTTCTCTTTCTTTTCCCTTTTGTTTTTCTCTTCTTTCTTTTCTTCTTTTCTTTTCTTCTTTTCTTTTCTTTTATTTCTTTTCCTTTTCCTTTGTTTTTCTCTTCTTTCTTTCCCTTTTTGTTTTTCTCTTCTTTCTTTTATGTTCGGCACCTGTGTTTCCTGATAGTGCTGTTGATTCCGAAAGAGGGGTATGAAAAATAAGTAAGGCTCAAAGGGGATAACAAGGGATAAGAGTGTTTGGATAGCAGGACAAAACGCCTTCATCATTTCAATCTTTAAGATATGCCAAATACAAACAGGTACATTCAGAAAATAAAGAAATCATACATAATATCTCTTGACCGCATCAGAATTGATGGCCATTTCTATACATTTTCCTTCCACATCTGTCAAATACAATGCTCCGTTAGACAACACTCTGGTTATTACAAATGGTCCCTGCCAGTTTGGGGCAAACTTTCCTTTTGTTTCAGCCCAATGAGGCAAAATCCGCCTAAGTACTAATTGCCCGACTTCGAACTTCCTTGGACGCACTTTCTTGTTGTATGCTCTTGCCATTCTTCGTTGGTACAGTTGGCCATGACACACTGATGCCAATCTCTTCTTATCAATCAAACTCAACTGCTCAAGACGGCTTTTCACCCATTCATCATCATCGATCTCAGCCTCTGCAATGATTCGCAGAGATGGGATTTCCACTTCTGCGGGTATTACTGTCTCGGTACCATATACCAATGAATAAGGAGTTGCCCCCACCGAGGTACGAACGGTGGTGCGATATCCTAACAATGCAAAAGGTAATTTCTCATGCCACTGTCTAGATCCTTCAACCATCTTCCGGAGTATTTTCTTTATATTCTTATTGGCTGCTTCAACCGCACCATTTGCCTTGGGACGGTATGGAGTAGAATGCCTATGAGTAATCTTAAACTGCTCACATGTCTCCTTCATCAAATGACTATTAAGATTAGCCCCATTATCTGTGATGATTACCTTTGGAATCCCAAACCGACAGATGATATTTGAATGCACGAAGTCGACTACAACTTTCTTAGTCACAGACTTGAACGTCTTAGCTTCCACCCATTTGGTAAAATAATCTATAGCTACCAAAATAAACCTGTGCCCATTTGATGCTGCTGGATCAATTGGCCCAATAACATCCATGCCCCACGCAACAAAAGGCCATGGTGCGGACATCGTATGTAATTCTGATGGTGGAGAATGAATCAAATCTCCATGTACTTGGCATTGATGACACTTACGCACAAAACTGATACAATCCCGCTCCATCGTGAGCCAATAATAACCTGCTCGGAGAATCTTTTTTGCTAAAACGTACCCACTCATATGCGGTCCACAAACTCCGGAATGTACCTCAGTCATGATAGTTGTGGCCTGCCTTGCATCTATACATCTCAACAACCCGAGATCTGGAGTTCTTTTGTACAGCACTCCTCCACTAAGGAAAAACCCGCTTGCCAATCGCCGAATCGTTCTTTTCTGATCACTGGTGGCCTGTATCGGATATACTCCCGCTCTAATGTACTCTTTGATATCATGGAACCACGGCTCTCCATCAATTTCCTCTTCTATCACATTACAGTAAGCATGTTGATCACGGACCTGAATCTGCAATGGATCAACATAAGCCTTATCTGGATGGTGCAACATTGACGCCAAAGTAGCCAAAGCGTCAGCAACCTCATTATGAATCCTTGGAATGTGCCTGAATTCTATGGCCTGAAAACGCTGGCAAAGCTCATGCAGACACTGCCGATACGGTATAAGCTTCAAATTCCGTGTTTCCCATTCTCCTTGAATCTGGTGTACCAGTAAGTCCGAGTCACCCATGACCAAGACTTCCCGTACACCCATATCCACCACTAATCTCAATCCCAATATACATGCCTCATATTCTGCCATGTTGTTTGTACAGTAGAAACGAAGTCGAGCTGTAACAGAGTAATGCTGACCTGTTTCCGAAATAAGTACCGCTCATATTCCCACGCCTTTCATATTTGCAGCCCCATCAAAGAAAAGTTTCCATCCCGACTTTTCAGCTTGTTCCAATTCATCAATGTGCATCGCCTCTTCATCAGGGAAATAGGTTTTCAAAGGCTCATAATCTTCATCGACGGGGTTCTCAGCCAAATGATCGGCTAATGCATGTGCTTTCATGGTGGTCCGTGTTACATAGATAATGTCGAACTCGGTAAGCAAGATCTGCCACTTTGCAAGCCTTCCTGTGGGCATGGGTTTCTGAAAAATATACTTCAATGGGTCCAAGCGAGATATAAGGTAAGTAGTGTAAGATGACAAATAATGTTTCAACTTCTATGCTACCCAAGTTAGGGCGCAACATGTCCTTTCCAGATAATTATACTTAACCTCGTAAGATGTGAACTTTTTGCTGAGATAGTAGATAGCCTGCTCCTTTCTGCCCGTAACATCGTGCTGCCCTAGTACACAGCCGAATGAACTGTCCATAACTGTCAGATATAGAATCAAAGGCCTCCCTGGTTCTGGCGGAACCAACACGGGTGGGTTTGACAAATACCCCTTTATCTTATCAAAAGCCTCCTGACATTCATCAGCCCAATTTACCGCGGCATCTTTCTTCAACAACTTGAAAATTGGTTCACACGTTGCCGTGAGCTGAGCAATGAACCTGCTGATATAGTTCAATCTTCCCAACAAACTCATCACCTCGATTTTGTTTCTTGGAGGTGGCAACTCCTGAATAGCTTTGATCTTCGACGGGTCTAATTCAATACCCCGCCGGCTGATTATAAACCCCAACAACTTCCCGGATGGCATCCCGAAAGCACACTTTGCAGGATTGAGCTTAAGATTGTACCTGTGAAGCCTTTGAAAGAACTTTCTCAAATCTCTGACATGGTCGGATTGCTGTCTAGACTTCACGATCACATCATCCACGTATACCTCGATTTCCTTATGTATCATATCATGGAAGATGGTTGTCATGGCCCTCATATAAGTTGCCCCAGCATTTTTCAAACCAAACGGCATGACCCGATAACAATATGTTCCCCACAGCGTGATGAATGCCGTCTTTTCTGCATCTTCCTTGTCCATTAGAATCTGATGATAACCCGCATAACAATCCACAAAAGAGCCAATATCATGTTTGGCACAATTGTCGATCAGTATATGGATGTTGGGCAATGGGAAATTATCTTTTGGACTTGCCTTGTTAAGGTCTCGATAATCGACGCACACCTTGGTCTTGCCATCTTTCTTTGGCACAGGCACGACATTGGCTAACCAAGTGGGGTACCGTGTAACCTGAATGAACTTTGCCTCAAACTGCTTGGTAATCTCTTCTTTGATCTTCACACTTATGTCCGTTTTGAACTTTCTCAACTTCTGCTTGACAGGGAGGAGTGTCGGATCAGTGGGTAATTTATGAACCACCAAATCGGTGCTTAGACCTGGCATATCATCATATGACCATGCAAAAACATCTTTGTACTCATGCAATACTTTAATTATATCCTCCTTGAGTTGTGGCTCCAGATGAACACTTATTTTAGTTTCCCGCACATTGTCTTGGTCCCCTAAATTAACTGTTTCTGTGTCATTTAGGTTAGGTTTGGGTTTTTCTTCAAAATGACTTAATTCTTTACTAATTTCCTCATAATCTTCATCACTGTTACAATCCACCCCATCATCACACACGATTTCTTGTATTATTACTTCCCAGCTAAATTGGCTTTTAAAACTGGGCCGAAGATTCCTCACGCATGTCATATCATTGATATCAGCATAAAAAGAACTGTACAAAAAGAAAAGAAAATGGAAAGAGAATTAGAGACGAAGAAAATTGCATTTCATTAAAGGTAAAGATAACAAGGTTTTAACTCATCCAAACGGACGGAACATAGCAACTGGATTACAGAACCCTGGAATAATCCAGGTGACAAAAGGAAAACAAAACCCACTACCACGACTCCCTCCGAATTGGAAGAGGAGTAGCTTCCCAATTTTTGATGTTAGCATGCGGTCCGATGTACTGTATGTCTGCTCCGCTTGACCCTTCCCCGGCCTCAATCATGTTTACTTCAGCAAATACTCTCTCGAACACATTATCCAAATTCCCCTCTGCCCCAATCAACGAACCTGACATCTTTGCCAATGACTGTTTCTTACTACCCGGCCTGACGAAGGACCTGGACAAACGTGGAATAGGTTTAGGAAGAACCCAAGCTTTCTTTTTCAATTTACGGGCCCTTCTAACATCTGCCGCTATTGGTTTGAAACCTAATCCGAAGGTGTCCAGATTTTTGGGAAGAGACACAGGTTGAATAATGCCCTGAAGTTCAGCCCCCAGATCTTTCCCTAGCATGAACCCGTTATTCAGCATTTCTGATACTACCATGACGGTCGCAGCTGCCACCCTGGGACATGGCATGCTTTTACCTTCGGGCACTCTACTCACCGGGACCGTGTCGAAGACCTGATAAACCCATGGTCCCTTATCATCTTCAGTTTCTATAAAGGGCACAATGGCATCATTCATGGCGCATGTGGGATCTTCCCCATGTAACACAATTTCTTGTCTGTCCCACTCGAATTTGACCATTTGGTGCAGCGTGGAAGGCACGGCTTTGGCCGCGTGAATCCATGGTCGACCCAACATAATATTATAGGATACTGCAGCATCCAACACCTGAAATTCCATAGTGAACTTGACTGGGCCAATAGTCAATTCGAGTACAATATCCCCTACTGTGTTTGTTCCCCCTCCGTCGAACCCTCGAACACAAATGCTATTTTTTCGGACTCTATCCTCATCGATCTTTAACTTGTTCAATGTGGACAACGTGCAAATATTAGCGCTCGACCCGTTATCGATCAGTGCCCGAGTAACCATTGAACCTTCACATTTGACCGTCAAATAGAGAGCCTTGTTATGTTCTGTGCCTTCCACAGGCAATTCATCATCAGAAAATGCTACCTTGTTCACTTCAAAGATCTTGTTGGCAATTGTCTCCAGATGGTTCACTAAAATTTTGTCGGGCACATGAGCCTCATTCAATATCTTCAACAAAGCTCGGCAATGTTCGTCAGAGTGAATCAATAATGATAACAACGAAATTTGGGCCGGTGTTTTTCTCAGTTGTTCAACAATGGAATAATCTTGTACTTTCATCTTTTTCAGAAAATCTTCTGCCTCGTCTTCCGTCACAGCCTTTTTGACTGGCACTGGATTGTCTTTAGCGCCCTTAGCCTTTCTCAACTCTTCGGGAGCGAAACAACGTCCCGACCGGGTTAGTCCTTGTGCTTCACAACTCTCTTCCTCAATTTCCTTTCCTTTGTATGTCACCACTACCTTGTCATATCTCCACGGTACGGCTTTGCTATCAACCATAGGTAACTGGACTACCGGTTTTATGACAACTGGTTCTACGTAAGCTCCCTTTACAACCACCACGGGTGCAGATACTGACCCTGGTACCACTAACTTGACTGGCTCCGGCTTTTTTGCAGCCACAAATGGTCCCTTTCCCATTACCAACACTGGCTTGTCTTTTATAGCTTTTAACTGAACCACTGGCCTTGCACTCACTGTCTTTTCTTTGGCTTCCGTAGAACGAATCACCATAACCACCTGCGGCGGTTTCTTAGGCTCTGTCCCCTTATGTATCAGTTCGATCATATTGGCCTCATAATGCGTTGGTAACGGATTTTGGTTGATGTTTGGGGCCTCTGGAGCCTGTACTTCAATACGACGATTATCAATGAGCTCTTGTATTGCATTCTTCAACTTCCAACATTTTTCAGTATCATGCCTCGGCATCCTTGAGCAATACTCGCAGCTAACAGAGTGGTCCAGGTTTCTGGGAAGAGGGTTTGGTGCTTTGGATTCAACTGGGGTCAGCATTCCCAACTGTTTCAATCTATGGAAGAGAGCAGTGTAAGATTCTCCCAGCGGAGTAAATGTTTTTCTGTTTGGGGCCTTCTCACTTCTAAAAGCTTGGTTTGGGCGGAAGCTGGTTCCTGGTCTCTTTGGCCTAGGAGGTGGATAGGTGTTTTGTGGGTGTGGCTGTGTATTTTGGGGACTTGGTGTACGCCATTGCGAGTGCACTGGGGGTTGAGTGTAGGTCTGGGCATGGTGGATAGAAAAGTGAGGTTCTGGTGGTGGATAATAGTGTTGCGGTGGGCCATATGGGGTATATTGGTAGTTTGGGTGGTGGGGACTGGGTTAATTGTAGTAGAGTGGAGGGTTATTGGGCTTGTACCAAGCACTAGCTTCAACTGTAGCAACTTCTTCTTTCTTCTTCTTCCCAAGCACACCACCAGTACCGCTTTGGATGGCCTGGGTGGTTGGTTTCAACGCCGAGTAACTCAAGATCTTGTTAGATTTCAATCCTTCTTCAATCATGGCTCCCATCTTTACCACTTCATTAAACGACTTTCCGACAGATGTCACTAGATGACCAAAATAGGTAGGTTCCAATGTTTGCAAGAAGTAATCTACCATCTCACTTTCCCTCATGGGAGGATCAACCCTTGCAGCTTGTTCCCTCCAGCGGAAACCAAACTCTCTAAAACTTTCCCCAGGTTTCTTTTCCAGCTTCAACAATGACAGACGATCGGGGACTATCTCGAGGTTATATTGAAAATGGCCAATGAATGCCTGTGCCAAATCATCCCATGTATACCATCGGCCGGGGTCTTGCCTCGTGTACCATTCTAGCGCTGACCCGCTCAGGCTTTGACTGAAATATGCTATCAAAAATTCATCCTTTCCCCCAGCACCTCTCATTTTGCTACAAAATCCACACAGATGGGCTACTGGGTCACCGTGCCCCTCATATAAGTCAAACTTCGGCATTTTAAACCCCGCATGCAACTGGACATCAGGAAAAGGGCACAAATCTTTGTATGCGACGCTGACTTGCTTACCTAAACCATGCATGTTCCTGAAGGATTGCTCCAGTCTTTTGACTTTATGAATCACTTCCTCCTGTTCTGTATTCTTAACCGGTTTCTCGACTTCTCCCGGGATTTCAAAATGGGGAGAATAGGTATATGGCTCAGGAGCTTTGAAAGAGGGTTCGGGAGGGTAATATTGGGTGTCGTGAGCTTGGAATAGCGGCTCACTGGACGATCTATGTAGTGGAGCTGGGGGAGGTGCGACAAAGACGGGAACCATGGGTGGTGGAGGGTTCTGTTTAGGAGGTGGAGCTGGGGGAGCGTATGAAGTGGTACCATAACCCTGGGCATGATAAGGGAAAGCTGAAGATGCGTGGGGAGTGGTAGGCTCCTGAGCTTGAGCCAGGGGTGGGATGTAAGATGGGTTAGCAGGATATAGTGGTGTCGGATGTCCCTGAGACCATGCCCGATGCATTTCAGCCATTTGTGCTTTTAATTTCCTCATCTATTCTTTCATAGCACCCACATCTGTTACTTCAACCTCATTCGAAGGGTCTACGATGCTGATTTCTGAATCCTGCCCTGTCATTTTTACTTGATCTTTCGACCGGGTGTTGTACGGGTGAGTTGCCAGAATTGCCAATCAACTAACCACCTGCCTGGACTCACATATTTAGACAACCACTTTGTTAGCGATTAAGTCTTAACAGATTTAACAACCGCACGTTGGCATGAATTCACTTATACAGTTAATCATTTCTATTATGCGTTTGCTCGATTGCATGCGTCATCCCGGCACTTCGTTCCTTGTTTCTTTTTACCCTTCTTTCGAATTTCTTCACCTCATCCCTCTCTTGTGATTTTTCTTTCTCTTTCTGTTTTTCCGCTCTTTTCTCTCTTTCTCAGTTTTCCTTCTATTTTCCTTTTTCTTCTTTCTATTTTTATTATGATTATGGTCGAATCCTATGGAGATTGCCTACGTATCGTGACCCCGCACGAATCAGACCAAGCGTAGTTCGTGAAGATAAATGCAAAAATAAGGGTGGAAATAAAATTTTCAACTTTCATTAATAAAATAAACTCTTACAAACTCAACATTTTTTGTTTTGGAAAGAAACTAACCGACGCAACCTAAAAGCAAACCAACAGACTCTAAGACTGCGAACATACTTGACCCGGACATACAAAAGACTGACTCAAAATGGTAGAAAATTACAGACACGGACTATGCATATTCTAGTGCTTCAAATTTAGGTGTTCGCGGGGCGTCTTTCGGCCTCGCCGCGGGTCTAGGATCCAAATCCCTTTCAAGCTGCTCTAACTCATTCATGGTTTACTTCACATAGATCATCACTGCTGAGACAAAAGTAGTATGGGTCATGTCTTCACAAACCCGGCATCTCCTGAAAATAGCGTGAGCAATGGCTCTAATCCTGTCTTTTGTTTGCTTCTTTTCTATGAGCAAGCGTCTTATCTGATCGCTGCAGGTCTTTAAAGCTTGAGAGTCTTGCAGGTGTTGGTCTTGCAGCTGCTGCACTTCTACCTCCATTTGGGCCAACAAGTTGTAACAATGTCCACTTTCAATTTCAAAATCTCTAGCCTGCCTAACCGCTTTACCCTCAAGGGCAACCACTTTTCTCTTTAAATTGGCAACAATTTTCTCATGGTCCCTTTTCAACTGATTCAAGTATTGGCGACGCTCCTCTGTTCTTGTAGCCCACTGTGCTTTAAGTTCTGCCATGACATTCTCAGATTTTTCTAACTCATCCCGCCATTCCCTGACTTC
Organism: Nicotiana tabacum; assembly: GCF_000715075.1. Taxonomy (NCBI): domain Eukaryota; kingdom Viridiplantae; phylum Streptophyta; class Magnoliopsida; order Solanales; family Solanaceae; genus Nicotiana; species Nicotiana tabacum. The sequence goes on from NC_134097.1 coordinate 61,388,509, forward strand.
GTTTTCCAATCTTTTTACCAATTGTTCATCGGATCGGCTCCTCGGTTGCTTATCGATGGTTATTTTCAACTGTCGGATTTGGGTCCTAAGTGCTTCATTTTCTCGAGCCAGTCTATTCTTTTCCCCTTGATCCGCGGCAACCTGTACACTGTTCTCGAGACTCTCAACTTCCTGCTTTAGTTTACCAATCTCAACTCGATAGCTTTCTTCCTTTGCTAACCAGTCCCACTGCTCTTGGGATGACTTGGCGAAATCTTCGAGATGAGGTCTTTTAGCCGGTCTCCCACATGCCACGTCACCTTTGAACCACTCGTGATACCCTGGGGCAACTTACCCTTTGACCCTATCTGACACACAAGTGTTTGCCATCAGATGTTGACACTCGCTCCAAATTTGGCGAACTTCTTCCTCGGGGAATCGACCGTCAGGACTGATTTCGACCACTTGGGTACTCAAATCTTCATCTCTCGGTACTACTTGATATCTATCGAGTTGCCTCAGAACCCGATATGGTGCATAGGGCTGGATGCTTTTGAGTCCCATCAACAGAAAATGCGGGCGGGCTGCTGGCATATATACGACCTCTTCGATAGGCAACCATCCAAGCACCCACTGTATCTGGCTGGCATTGAGGTTCCGAAATAGTAATGTCCAGGCCGTGACTCCTTCAGGTATACTAGCCCCTTTGATTCTTGTGTAAAATTCACCTATACAAGTTTTCTCAACCGAACCATAACTCAATAACTGAGAGCGAGGGCACAAATGCTCAGTCATCCACATTTGTAACAACAAGTTACATCCCCCAAAAAATTTGCCCCCAGCTTTGCACGCAGTGAGAGCTCTGAAGATAGCAGCCACGATCATAGGTGTTAAAGTGCTTTTCCCCATGGTTTGCAAGGTACTGACGATTCCCGCTACTTTCAAATCAATATTACCATCTTTCCTTGGGAATCTTATGAGGCCCAGAAAGGCTATCATAAATGTCACCCGTCTGTGTTCCTCCCATTTTTGTCGGCTATTTCTACTGCATAGCTTAAAAACTGGATTGTTGAACCCACCCACATGGCCATATCTATCATACATGAAGCGGAAACTGCAGAAACCCTTTGCAAAATCCGGATGATGAACTGTTCGGGGTATTTTCAAGGAATCCAAGAACCGGTGTACGGTAATGGCCCTAGGAGCAATCAAGTATTAAAACATCAATGGAGCTTGATCGCTTCCAATGTACCCCACTATTTCTTCCAATGTTGGGGTTAGCTCAAAGTCTGAAAAATGAAATACATTATGTGCCGAATCCCAATGGGCGACCAATGCCCTGATAATATCCCCCCGAGGCTGAATGTTTAATAAATCCGGAAGATCTTTCAAATATTTTCTCACTTCGTCTTGCCCCTCTTTGCCTAAATCATTCCACCATAATTGCAACTCAAAAGGGATTCTGGTCATTATTAAAAAGTGTTCATTCACCATCGTGCTCATCCTACACATTTATTAAAGCGTTTTAAGCAAAAGAAAACTCTTGTTCGACTCAAAAAACAACTGTCTATATTTGCGACTCAAAATTACCTATATATTTTCAAGCGAAGAACTCGACTTTTAAACATGGACTTTCAGTGCTTTGGGAAAAGATTTTAAGGCTATTTATGACAAGACGGCTCCACTTAGCTTCTTTTTTTTTCTTTTTTTTTTCTTTCAAGATAAAAATAAAAAAACGAAAACACATGACCAAAGGTGGCTATTTCTGCAAAATCAGCCTTCCGGCGTCCCATTTGGGAACATTTTGCTAATTTTGACAAAAACGGCATTACCTGGTTTATTTATGACAAAAAATTAAAATTTTGATATGTTCTGGTTATTTTGCAAAAGGAAAGTTGGACCCGATGAGGGTGGCATACGTATCTCACGCCCTGTGAGAATCAAACCATGCGTAGTTCGGGCCAATTAACCGAACTATTTTAAAACATGACTCTTTTCCATCTTCGTTTTTAGCATAAGCGAATAACAACTATTAAAAACACAACTCTTTTTCTTTTTTTTTCAACAACTAAAATAATCTATTTTCCAAGCTAAAAAAACGGACTCTTTTTTCTTTTTTTTTTTTCTTTTTTTCAACAAAATAATGAAACAACTTATGTTTTCCAAAACAAAGACTCTTTTTCTATAAACAATTCTTTTTTTATTTTTTTTCCAAAAATTTCGGCAGAGTTTCGCCAGTAATTGGTCATTGATTTCTTATTTCTAAAATAATCACTTAACTCCCTAACTGATATTTTATTTCACTCTTTTCTCTTCTTTTTTTCAATTTTCCAATACCCGAGATTCAGAAACCGGTCAACACGCAGGTTCGGAACAAATAAATGCACAGCACAAGAGAATGCATCAGGATGGTCTTTTCATTTCAGGTTGCTAGTCCTAGACGGACCCAACCCCTGTGTTGAGTCCCCTAAGTCAAATGCAACGTGATGCAAATAAGCGTTCCTACTAGGGATCCGGCATAAAGTCATGTTATTCTATGTTCAAAACCTGGGTCAGTGTTCTAGACTGTTACCCGAGCGGACAACTCGAGTCGAGGAGGGGGCAACTTACCGGGAACCAAAAGGCCATCCAGCTTCGTACATTGTCCGGCCTCTTTCTTATTTCAAGGTAAGACACTAATAGAAAAGGGAGTCTCAACCAGTAAGCACATCCCCGGAGGTGAAGAGAGAAGGGTGTCGGCACAATTTATATACAGTTCAGATAATATCAAAGCGGTAAAAGCATCATTTAACACATTAGGCACAAACATGTAATCATATAACAGATAAAGCCAAATACAACAATTCATCTAAGCTCGAATTCTGAACCCTGAACCAGAGATTCTAGGTTCTTGTCCCCAGCAGAGTCGTCAGAGCTGTCACACCTCCTTTTTCTACACCCCGCAAGGGGCGTAAAGGAGTTTTTCCAATTAAAGGACAATCGGAACTGGATTTAGTTATTAATTATTCAGAGTCTCCACTTGGGAGATTAATGGTGTCCCAAGTCACCGGTTGAATCCCGAACCGAGGAAAAATATGACTCTGTTACAGTCTGCGAACCAGAAATCCGAGTAAGGAATTCTGTTAACCCGAGAGAAGGTGTTAGGCATTCCCGGGTTTCGTGGTTCTAGCACGGTTGCTTAACTGTTGTATTTGATTTCACCTGATTTTAATACATGCTAGCTTATGTGCCTTTTATTCGTAAACCGCTTTTTATCATTATTTATTTTATGAGAATTACGATGTCGTGAAAACGCGTTTCGAACCCCGTTGCAATCAATGCGCCCGTGGTTGTTGACACATTTCGACTTCATCGAGATTTGGATTTGGGTCGCATCAATGCGCACCCAAGTTTAAGAAAGTAATTTAATTAAACCGTGCCTAAAGATGCTAACGTGGTATTATTTTGGGGAAAAACCATGAAGTTCGCTAAACGGCCATCCCAAATTCTAATTATTTCGATAATTATTTATTGAGGGCCCCACATTTATTTATTTTTGTGCGGTGAGGCTCGTCTCAATTTGCGAACCTCTTTTCTATCATTATTTATTTTATAAGAATTACGACATCGTGAAAATGCGTTTCGAACCACGTCGCAATCAATGTGCCCGTGATTGTCAACACATTTTGACTTTGTCGAGATTTGGATTTGGGTCGCATCAATGCGCACCCGAGTTTAAGAAGGTAATTTAATTAAAACTGCGCCTAAAGATTCTGACGTAATATTATTTGGGGAAGGCCGTGAAGTTCGCTAAATGGCCCTCCCCAATTCTAATCATTTTTAATAATCAATTGTTGACAGCCCGTGTATGTGATTTTATTCGGGCGAGGCTAGTAGCAATCCCGAAGTAACTATGATTTCCTACTTATTTATGTGTCTTTAAAAGACTAACGAATTCGGAGTTTGAATTGCATTGAAGTAAACTAAAAAAACAAATTTAAATAAAATGGGCCTGCCTCATGACGTTGATACAGCCCAATTGGCCCAATGAATATGGGTACAATTCCCCTGTCACATTTGATATAACATCAACGAATCACTACAATGACAATGCATACCCTCATTTAGCTGATAGCCGTGAATTCCAAAATTACTAAATCGATTTGTCCTACTAATTACCTATCAAGACCTGCTGCTCTAATGAACCAAACCAATTATGAATGAATCTTGTTTCATGGTTTTTAACTGGTTTCGATACCAATCACCCAACAATAACTATGTTTTGCCTACCAAACGATTTCAGAAACTTTAATCAAAAGCAGACCTTTTACCACACTATCACGACCAATGACAAAATTATTAGTAAACAGGCTGAATGTCACCAGACTCACTCCTGAATTCACATATCATTTACATAGATCCAATTACTACTGATTGATATTGAATTCACACAAATTTTCAAATTAGACCACATATGCTCAATGCTATTTCAAATGTCCAATTCAACAGTTCAACATTATGCAACTTTTAACATGTAATCAACCCTACTGAACAAGTTTAATTGCACATAGCTGCCAGTTATATAACAGGAAACTACACTATTAATATCAGTCAAGATACAGACTGCCCTCAGTTGAATAACAGGCCCCTTGAACATTTCATTTCAACTTCAACAAGCATACATCAGTGAGGTTCAGGGGAATGTACCTGGAAATTGGAATGTAAATAGGGAAAAGGAGAGGAGTCAGCTACTTTGAACAGCAACAACAACAAACTCAGCAATATTACACCACAGAAATACAGGCAGATTGCTTTGAAAACCAGAAATATAGACAGACTCCACAGATCAATTCAACATACTTCAAATGCACTCCTAGCCCTTCTAGCTGAACCTAAGCACCTCTGTAATAATGCTAAACCCAAAACCCAAACTGAAATCCAAAACTAGTAATGAAACTGTGAAGTTGTTTCGGATTTCTCCATTTTTTGATGTTTTTGTTTTCTGAATAAACTTGGAATTAAAACGCCAACTGAAATCAAAAGCAGGAATGAAAGCTCAAATTGAAACTCAGAGCTGAAGGCAGAAGAAGAAGAAATAACCCCCTTTCCCAAGGCATTTCATGCCCTTTTATAGGCAACCCCAAAGAGAATAGATCAGATTCTGATTTTCCAATCAGTCCCTCCCTATTTTCAGTTTGGTCCCTCTATTCTTAACTTGCTAAACAAGTAAATGCATTACAATTATTAAAATCTACACTTGTACCCCATTCTAGAAGGCCCTAGGGTATTCCTCTACCCATACAATACCTATACTGCCCTTCCATATACCTTGATATTACTATTCCTATCAGAACTACCCTTTTCCATACCCAGATTACCCCTGAAAGCCCCTCAAAGTTACTGAACCTACCCTCATCCTTAACAGCTATAACCAATACCCTAACCCAATCTAAAACTAACTGAGAATGATTAACTAGCACTCAGAAAACAATTAATCAACTGACCAAACCCAATTGTTCAATTATATTAATTCAATCAAACTAAATGAAATCAAACTAAGCTTAAGCTAATATGAACAACATTAAATGAACTGACATTAATTCTTAACTCGTAAACTCACAATCATTCAAACAAATATCAACTCAGAACTAATCAACAATTGACAGAACTAATCTAATACAAATAAATCGTAAAATTATCAGAAAAATTAACGAAACAAAAACTGTAAATAAAACTTCAATCATGCGAGTAAAAGGAAACAGTAAAAACTCACAGAGGCACAAGGAACTCCGGCCAGTCAAAAACGTCTGAATCCTTTCAGATTTTTGACGCATAACATCCCTAACCATGTGTTCTTACAAGAGAACACATGGTTAAGGATACTACGGTTCAAAATCACAAAGATTTGGTTTAGGGTTTTGGCCAGAGATTCTCAGATCTAAGATTCGAACCGTTTCACAGTGATTTGAAGGAAAATAAACATGGATTGGTGTTGAGGGAGGGACGAGGGTTGTGTGGTGTGATGTTGGGCTGATTTGGATGAAACTTCGATTTGACCGGAAACTTCAATCGAAGATTCGACGAGCTTCGGCCTTATTCGAGGGGAACCGATGGGTGCGATGGAAAGAGGAGAGTGAGGAGAATCTGTGGTGTTAATCTGGGCTTGAACGGGGTAGGTGGTGTTCACCGCCGGCGAGGGGTTTAATGGCGGCGCTGATTAGGGTTTGTTGAGGAGGGGTAGGGTGAGGACGATGAGGCAAATGGGGGTAGGGGGAAAGTTTCGGACCCTTTTAAATTAGGAACCTCGTTAGTTCCGGACCGTTGGATTGATAAGATCCAGCGATCCTGATTTAGAGACCACGAAAAGACGTCGTTTCGATTAGGGGGAACGGACTGGGTTGGGGACTTGGGCTGGACTGGTTGCAACGGGTTTTTAGGCGTTTGGGCCTGAACAATTCTTTTGATTTGGCCCAAATTTGGGTCTTTTATTAAGACCCAATTTCTATTCTTATTTCCTTTTTGTTTTCTTTTCTCACTTTTACAATTTTTATAATTTTTCTAATTTTTATGGAAATGTAAAACTAACATGAAATCCTAGTTATTTCAAAACAAAGACTAATTAATTACTAAAATTGTTCAAAAGCTATTTCATGACAAATTCACAATAAAAATCATTAAAATGCAAAAGTGAACTAATTTTTGTGATTTTCATGTTTTGTTTTTTAAAACAATTAACCCGTAATTGATACTAAAACCTAAACGCAAAAATACATATTTTGTACTTTATAGAATTAACATGCGCAAACAGAATGCAACAATTATCAGAAAATGACACCAAAATGCACGAAAATTGTAAAAAATAAAGGGAAATTATTTTGTTTGGGATTTTGGGAATAATCATATTTTAGGGCAAAAAACACGTGCTCACAGTGTGTATTTTTACATTTTTAGGTAAATGATGCCATGAAGTGATTTGAATTCATTTGGAGTGGAATTGAGCAAAAAAGGTTGAAACCATGCAAAACTCCCCTATGATTCCGCGTATGCGGAAGATTGGTCGCAGAAGCATCTCCGCTTCTGCGTGAATAGGCCCACATCTGCGAATGAGTGACTTTGCAAGAAACAGTATATGTGGTTAGATTACCGCTTCTACGGTTGTGCATCTGCACTTGGTAGACCGCATCTGCAGTGCCAGAAGTTATTTGATTTTTTCACTTCTGCGATAGGGTGTACGCTTATGCGGAGCCACACCTGCGAGAATTTTTCGCAAGTGCGGTCATCAGGCATCAGACCTGGGCAGTTTAGGCATTTCACATGTTCTCAATTCCAAACCCACAAATACTCGTCCTAGAAGATATTTTGGAGATTGTTTTGGCTTATTTTCAGTTCCAAACACTAGAGAGAACAAGGTTGGAAGCTAGGGTTTGCACACACACTTTGGTCTTGAAGATTGGAAGGTTTTGGTTGAGAATTTCTCACCTATTTATGTTCATTTCTTCATTTAATTGCTTTGTATTGTATATCTAAGTGTGTAGTATTTTATCCAACACTTGATCTTGTTTATGGGAATATTCATATTTAAAGTGTGAATTAAATACCTTGTTGTGCTTATGTATTGAATGATTTTTATTCTTTTATGAAGTGAGTTATTGTTACTTTAATTATTCTTGTTCTTTAGTATTTTCAAAGGGAATAGCTAACCCTACGACTCGCCCATTAAATCCAAATTAATTTTGGGAAAGATTATTTGGGGTTGGGAAAGATTAATTAACAAGAACTTGAGGCTTTAACCCTCATTTTATAGATTCTACCTATGGATAGGATTGAACTACTTGTAGTCATATTCGAGTGTGCTTAATCTCTTAATTGTTTTAGGGATAATTTAATTAGGAAGTCTTGTTAGTCTTTGGAAGAAGCTGATATAGAATTATTACATGTGGCTAATTAACATAAACTCACTCATATTTGTAAAATCGTGAAATGCATTGGATCGTTACTTGAGTGTAATTCCTGATGCATTCATACTTGTAGCCATTGATCATTTTACTTGCTTTCTAGGTTAGTTTACATTTCTGAATTTTGGTATAGATATTTTCTCAAACCAACTCTAAGTGTTTGGCATTGCATAACAAATGATAATTCTCTTACATTCCTAATCGCCTACATATTGTTCTCTGTGGGATTCGACCCTGGCTCATAGTTGGGTAAATTATATTGCATACGACCGTGTCCATTTACTTTTTAGTAGTGGATTTGGACGTCATCAGGAGCCCATACACAAAAGGAAGAAAAGAAGAAGCATAAAGAATGATGTGAGACTATTCCTCACCCTCACTACCGTTTGAATCACTTCCAGAGTCCTCATCTGAAGTAGTTGAAGGCGCTGATCTTTCCTCCATGATTCTGGCTTTCTTGATATCAACAGAGAGATCGACACCTTCGGTGTTTGCTTCCTTGAGGGCCTACCTCCGATCTTGTAGACGAGCATAAGCAACGGCCCGAGCCAACTTCTACTCAGCCTTCTCGGATATATCCCTGGCTCGAGCATTTGTAGTGGTGGCATCTCTCTTATATGAGGATGCATCTTCAAAAGCCTCAGCCTTGGCCACAGATAATGCATCAACCTCCTTCTGAGCATTTCGAAGAGAACCTGGGTCGATGCCAACTCTCTCCACAAAAAGTCTTTTTCCAAGGTCATGGCCCCATTCTGCCTCTTCAGCTCGAGGATCTCCGCATCCTTGGCTGCAACCTCTTCCTGAAGTTGCCCCAACAGGGCATTCTTTTTCCCAATCTGCAAAGGCGAAACAAGATCATGAGCACCAAGTTATAAGAATAAAAAGATAAGCTCATGAATGTCGTGTTACCTGCTCGGCAAAGCTAGTCCTTTCCTGGTGCACCCCCTCTAGGCTTGCCCGAAGCTCAACCAACTCCTTTTCCTTTCGGGTGGAGGAAGCATCTGACTTATTTATCTTCGAGGTGAGGTGCTCGTGTTCCTTCTCACGGCATGAAAGCTCATCTTGGAGATTAGATAAGGCACGGTCATACAACTTCTTGACCTACAACAAAAGCAGAAAAGATGAGAGGACAAGGGAAAAACTCGAAGCACAAATGGTATGTCGAGAATATTAACTGTTGTTAATGCTTTTTGGCCTCCTCTAGAGTGACGGGGGCATCAAGGTCTGTGTCCACGTCGATGCCGATGAAGTAGTCCTCGAGCATATCTTCCTCTACATGAGAGGTCCCCACGCTGGTGGTACCCATATCCTGGGCATCCCTAATTTCCCCTGGTGAAAATGAAGGGCCCAATTTAAAGCCACCCAAGGCATCAATTTCTGTAAGGGTTTCGCCTCTACCCCAAGAAACTTTAGGTTCAGGCCCTCCGGAATCACCAGTCAAGGTTTCATCAGCACGAACTATACCATGTCCGACTTGAGGCTCAGGGACTGCTCCCAAACACTCCTCGAGGGTCTCTCCAGTACAAGTCTGGTCCGCATCGACCACTCCCAACCCAGCAGCCTTTTGGCCAACAACTTATGGAGCACCAGCACTCCATCTTGCCCTTCGTGCCAAAGGGTGATCATCCATCATCCTCACAAAGACTTAACGCAGCAGTAGAAGTCAGGACCGTGGCATCGGTCTTGGTTTAGAGACTCGGTCGAAGCTTCCTTCTTCATCTTCTTACCCTTGTCGGGTTTTGAGGTTCCTTCTTTACCAGTAGGAGCCAGACTTATCGACACACCTTCCCCGAGGCCTATACAATCATGACGTATTAAACTCACCGCCACAAAAAATACTCATAAGAAATTTGGCAACGATAGTAAGAAGTGCTTACCATGGTTCTTAGTCTGCCACCACGTCTTGGCCAAATCACGCCAAGCACGCCCGCTGTAATGAAAGGCAGAGTCTAGTTGTATGATCCACCCCGAAAGGTTCTGAACTGCGTCGGGGTACCAAACGATGGCTGCATAGTCAAAAGAAGATCATTTCAGAAGAAAAAAGAAGGGGCAATAAAACATACCCGAGGAGGGGACACTTACGCTCCATGTTCAATTCCTCAAGGAATAGCATCCTATCATCAGGGATGATGTCTGATGTCATTACTCTAACAAACCGACTCATCCACCCCCGATCCTTGACCTCATCGATGCTCGAAAAGAATGGCCTCGTGGATTAAGGATGAAGCTTGATCAAACCCTGAAAAAGACGAGGGCTATATAATATGACCAAGTGATTGAGGGTAAAGGTCATACCCTCGACCCGGTTGGAAAAATATCGGAGCATGTAAACGATCCTCCAGAAAGAAGGATAGATCTCACCGAGTGTCACTCGGTACTCGTGACAAAAATCGAGAATCACCGGATCTATCGATGGGGAAGAAAGATCTGAAGAATCTATGGGACCTAGAGTAAATGGGTATGTCTATACACAGAGGAAGCCAACTTTGTGGTCTATTATGCTTTCCTCAGGATTGGGAATCTCCACTAGTACTGCTTTCCCCTATCGGCAGTCTTTCTTCACTCTATTCGTATCGTTTACCACATTGAGGTACTGAGACACGTGCTCATATCGGCCCGGTGTAGAAGGGGGATTTTCGATGGAAAAAACGGAGACAGTATCGAATTGGGCAGGGGTACATTGCTTGATAGTTGGAGGTACTTTGGGTTTTCCTTTGGATGGGCGTGATGAGGAAGCGACGCCCTCTTTCTGAGGTATCGTTCTAGAGGTTCTAGCCGTAACTATAAAAAAGTTTCAAAAATAGAAGATGAAGAAACGAGCATAGAAGATAGATGCAGAAAGTTGTGAACTTAGCACTAAAGACATGATGTTGTAAAAGTGTGAATGGAAAAACAAATTGAAGTATTTATAGAAGCCATTTGGGTGATGTTTGAGGAGCGGAAAGGTCGAACCAATGACGGTTTGTGGGCTTCTCGATAATCATGCTGATAACGACCTATGCGCAGCCTTTGAGTCATGGCATTTAATGCTCTGATGGACTGACGCCATAATGGTAGTATCAAAGAGGCAAGAATCCAAGACCGTTTCTTATCATTTTACTCTAAGAAATGAGGGGACTGTCTGTATGTGGCTAAAATCGGAGAGTCCGATTTTAGGATCATCATGACATTCCATAGCTCATTGCCAGAAGGCTCGAGGCACAGCTTGAGGTTTGATGAACTAGAAGGCTCGAGGCACAGTTCGACCTCGGGGCAGTACAAATAGCTGGCTATGATGAACGAGTGGGAGATTCCCAAGGCAAGTGGTTAGAGCTGACCAAGTCTATAAGAATAGTACAAGTCCGTACCATGGCATTAAATGGTTGTACCAGCCGCATATCTTTTTAATAAATGCATATGTACTATGTTGGGATTCCCCCTCCTACATAAAGGAGACCCTTGTTATTTTTTGCACACATGATATTCAATACAAGAACATTCATTCTCTTCTCTCTAACTTAAACACTCTCGATTGTCTCTCCTTCCATTTATTACTTACATTTATTGTGTTTCATTAATTGTTCTTCATTTATTACTCATCATTGACCATAAAGAGACCTCATCAAAGCTCTTAAAACTGTTGGTACTTTATTGGCCATCTCAAGTCGAGCCCGTCTAGCTCAACCTCGAGGCCCAGCTCAGGCCAGCTCGAGACCCCGATCCCCCTGATTCACGATCGTTTGGTTTGAATAACAGCATTTACTCTTACTCTTACTTTGTTTTCCTAACTCACACTTAGCATCTACTACCTAACAACTAGCATAAAAATAAATCTTTTATGATGATAATCATCTAAATTCATCATTTATGCCCACATAGTGTTTAAATATTTTAATTGTATTTTTTATAATTACATTTGCATTTTTAAGGCTAGAATTGCACATTTTGCAATAATAGCCCATATATATGCATAATTATATTATCTATACAGAAAATGACTTTTTCATATTTTTATAATGTTAATTAATTATTTTAAATTATTTTCATGCAAAAATGACATTTTTATCATTTATTAATTAATTTTATAAATTATTTTTGTAATTTAAATGGGTATTTAAAACATAGCCCCTTTCCTAATTAATTTTTGGACCTACCCAGCCCAATACCCTATCCAGCCCAATAACCCAATAACCTAATACCCAATACACTAACCTAACTACCCATACCCATACCCGTCTAAATAACCCACCCGGCTACTAAAACCTAATCCTGGTCGTTGATCTCAAAAGATCAACGACCCCCAATCCTCCGCCCCCTTTTAATTAACCTAACCAGAAACCCTACCCCATTCCCCTCAAAACCTGCCGCCCTTAAATTCTCTCAACGCCCTCTCCATCTCTATCAAACCCTAGTGTCGTCACCCTCAAATCTCTCATATTCTGACTCAAACATGGAATCGATCCATGATTTACTTACCTATTTTGTGCTAAACTATCATTATACGCTCGTCTATGGTATTACTTAGATTCTTGCCCTTTTTTTTGCAAGAACTACCTCAATAACGGGTAGATTCACCCTGATTCTATTACGATCTGGATGATCTTCCGTCCATATACATGTTTTGTTGATCGATTCTTGCATCTCTAGTCCGACTCAAAGCATCAGTCTCAACTAGGGTTTGATACCTTTCTTTGTTCTTTACTGATCTCTGATTGATACTCTTTCCTTTCTTGTATTTGATTAATATTTTCCTTATTTATGTTTAATGTAACGTGTTTTCATTTATTTTTTACGTTATTTTCCCCTAAATTAGGATTTCAGATCTTTTCTGGTTCGATTCTGTGTTTCCTTTTGAATAATCTCCCGTATGTGGTCGTTTTATGCTAATATGTGGTTATTTGCTTTATTTTCTGCCGATTTTATGGTTTACCTAAATTTAGGGTTTCAAACCCTTTTACTTGAACCAAAGCTAGTTCAATCCTACTCTTCTTTTGAATAATCCATGTCTACGTTCATTTTTGTGCTAGTATGTGATTCTTTGTCATTATTCTCTGCTGATTTTGGGATTTAACTAAATTAGGTTTTCAGACCCTTTTTACTTGAACCAAATCTGGTATTCCTTATGTGATTCTTTACCGTTTCCCTACTAATTTTGTGTATCTTCACCTAAAGTTTAGGGTTCAATTTTACTAATTTAAACGCTTACCTTTCTAGTGTTTGACTAATTGGTTTTCCATGTTTATGTGTTTAATTCCTACACTATTTAAACCCTTTATGTCTCGAACTCTCCTATTCTCACTACTAAAACTTAAGTTCTCTCTCTTGCTCCTATTTTGATTTATGCACTAAGTGGTTGTTATTTGGCCGGCTGAAAGCCAGGGCCAAATTACTCTGGAATTTAACTAATACTGCACCTTTACTTGCTTTTTTCTCAACTGGTATGCCCTAACCTTTGCAATTTCCTTCTCTATGCTTTGTATGACTAGCCTGATTCAATACCTACCATGATTTTGTCTTTTATCTAGTAATTTGATAATATTGGCAACTTAAGACTAAGGTATTTAGAATAACAAGAATCCTCTCATAAGTAAGTTTAAAGTTCGATCTATTTGTTAGTTTTATACGTGTTCTTAACTATGAGCATGTAATCAAGTATGTTTGTTCTTAATTCATATGTCTTGTCTGTTCAATTCAAATGTTTCTGCCTAATTGCTTTTGTGACTAAGCCATGACTGTTTCAAATACTAGCATAAGCACTTAGCTTAATCAGATTTCACCATGTTTGAACTGTATGCTGAACCTAAACCTTGTTTATTTCTTGGAGCAGTTCTTTCTACAACTCTGTATCACACCTCCTTTTTTACCTACACCCCGGAAAAGGGTATATGTAAAGGGAGTTTTTCTAATTAAAGGGCAATCGAAACGGGATTTATTTTAAGAAATTCAGAGTCGCCACTTGGGAGATTTATGGTGTCCCAGGTCACCGATTGAATCCCGAATCGAGAAAAATATGACTCTGTTTAACAGTCCGCGAACCAGAAATTCGAGTAAGAAATTCTGTTAACCCGGAAGAAGGTGTTAGGCATTCCCGGATTCTGTGGTTCTAGCACGGTCGCTCAACTGTCATATTCAGCTTATTTATCTGATTTTAATACATGTTGAACCTATGTGCCAATTTTAGCTTTCAACCGCTTTTATTCAATTATTTTTAGAGAAAATTGAACGTTGTTTTAAACGTGTCTTTGGATTGCGTCACATGAAATGCACCCGCAATCCTGAACACATTTTATTCAACGTTTTTGGGGTTTGATTTGGGTAACATGAAATGCACACCCGAGTTTATTAAAAGCGCACCTAAAGTGACTAATGCGTTATTATCTTTGGGGAGGGCTGTGAAATTCGCTAAACGGCTCATCTCGAATTCTAAGTATTTTATTATAGACATTTAAGAGGACCCCGCAATTTATGCATTTTTGTTTAGCAGGGCTCGCCTCATTTATTATTTAAAGGCCAACCTAAAGCAAACTACAATTTTCTACTTAGTTTGTCTCTAATAATAAAAGAAAAAGCCCTAATTAATTAGTATTGTTGAAGAACTAAACATGTACACAATCACGATAATATTTTAAACGGCCCTAAAGATTTCTCTAGGAATATTTATTATTTTACCTCTACATTATGAAATTAACACAAGAGCCATTTGTTACTAAGTGTCTAACTATGGCTTGCCTCAAATTTCCATTTTTTAGGACCCTAATTATTTAACACTAAAGTACTTGAGAAGTCCCTTCCAAAAAACAAGGCTTTATTAAACCATTTTATTAGCGGAAGGGCCTGAATATTTTGGCAACGCCGGCTGCAAGCAAGGACTTCAGGATCGAATCCCTGAAGCCATACCTACCAGTGATCTCTCACAATCTTTTTAACTATTGAGGAGGGGAGAAAAACGAGTCGGGGCATGAATAAGAACTTTATATATATCAATCAACAATAATCCCCTTTTAAACGAAGGCATAAACTATATGAAAACATCAATTGGTTACAGTTAAGACCAGGCAATCTATACATACATAGCCAAAATTTCAGCATGAGCTATTGTTGTATACAATCTATACCTTGAGCACAGTTGGACAACTTAACACATGAATCATAACAAGAAAACAAAAGTATAAACAGCAGAAGCTAATAGAATTTAACATTCAAAGAAAACTCTTATTCAAATTCCAATTCGAACATCCAAATCTGTATACAAATTCAATCTGGTTCCAACTTGTGGCACTTCATTTGTTAGCAAAGGGTATGAAGGAATACCTGGAAATGAAAGTCAAAAGGGGGTGGGATCAGAAGTAAAAACAACAGCAATCACCAGCAGCAATAAAACAGTCCCAGTTTTAATCCAGCTATTAACCCTAGATAGTTTAATGAAATAGTATATGAAAGATGGTTTCAGCCAATTCGAAATTGAAAACCAAAAATAGAAATCAATGAAACAGTAAATTCTAGTTTTTTTTCCAGTATTTTCAGAATGTTTTCTTAGTTCTCTGCCCCTGTATATCCAATGTATCCAGAGTGTATATCGAGTGTATACCGCTCTCTCCGCCCCCCTTTTTTTCTTATCCTCTCCGAATTTCCTAGCCTTCTACCCTCTTTTAATGTTCTCCCTCTCTCAGAATCTCTTCCTAGTTTTCTTAGCTCTCTGCCCCTGTATATCCAGTGTATCCAGAGTGTATATCGAGTGTATACCGCTCTCTCCGCCCCCCTCTTTTTTTTTCTCTAATCTGATTTTCAGCTCCCTTGAATGGGCATTCAATTAGTGCATTTTCCACTACCAATTCAACTTTTTATTTCTTTGATCATCCACTTAATTATCCACTTAATTAGTGCTTTTAGTTAATTTGATAATGCAAATTTTACTCTACCACTATTAGAAGCTTCTCAATTAGTAAATTGGCCAACCAGATTTTCCTCTTCTTATTCTCAATGGGTTTGGCTGAGTTTTGGTTTTGGGTCTGGCTAAATTGGCCCAACCAAATTTTTCTCTTCCTATTCTCTTTGGGTTTGGCTGAGTTTTGGTTTTGGGCCTGGCTAAATTGGCCCAACCAGATTTTCCTCTTCTTATTCTCTTTTCTTTTTCAATTTTCTTTTCCTTTTTCTTTTCAACAATTAAAACTAAAATCCTAATTAATTATAAAACACCAAATTAACTTAAAAATACTAATTAATTCTAACTAATAATTATCACAAATAATTAAATGCCAAATTAAAAGAAAATCACACAATTTGACTAAAATTACAAAAATATGTTATTTTTTTTTTGAATTTTCATTTTTGTAAAACATCTAATTATTAATTAATTCCAAAAAATATAAAAATCAAATCTCAAATGAAAATGTTATATTTTCGTATTTTTAATGCATTAACAAAATTAAACATGCACACAATATATGCGAACAATCAGGGAAATCACACAATAATTCCTAAAAATAACACATAATTAAAGAAAAGACCTAATTTTGGGAATTCTTTTGGAGTAATTCGTATGAGGCAAAAAAACGTGTGCTCACAGCTGCCCCTCTTTGTCCGGAAACATGAAGAGTTTTCGTGCAAAGATAAAGTGAGCGGATACGAGCGATTTTTGCCTGTTTGAATACTCCGTGGGGAAGCATTTTTGAAAGATTTGGCTGAACCTCTGCTTCAAAGGTTTCCTACATATCCTTGGCTATAAAGGAATCAGGTCAATGTAGTTCGGGAAGTTTTGGCAGCTGGGACTACCATGAAGCTGCGGTTTTGCTGTTACTGTTGTTGCTGCTGCTGATACTGCCTACTGACCCCCTTATTACACCATGACAAAAATGAAGAAGCTAGACTAAGCTATAATCTATGCTTTACAAAAATTTATTTCCAAACTTGATCTTGTGACTGTTGTTGCCTTGTTGACTTGTATCTTCCTCATAAGTTCCTTTGTGGCTGACTTGAATGGTATTCTTGAGATGTTTTTCCTTTTCTTCAGGTGGACGCTTGACTGTTGAACTCGAACCGTCTTCTCTTATTACTTGACACTATTTTCCCTTGCACCTAGAACCATTTCCCCTGAAACTTGAACTGCCTTCCTTCGAAACTGCTTTCCCTAGAAACTTGAGTTGTCTCCCCTTATTCTCCGGGTGGGTGCCTGATTACAACAAAATAGACAAAACAAAGAAAATTTTCTTCCCCCAGTTTACACTAGGAAGATTTGTGAGTTGTTAGAAATATTGTAAATCAAAATATAACTTGAAATACCAAGACTAGGAAGTGCGTCTCCTAGGGGTGGAACATTAATGACTTAAACTAGGAAGTGTGTCTCCTAGGAATAGATTTAAATGACCGAGACTAGGAAGTGCGTCTCCTAGGGGTGAGAACTTCAGTGACTAAAACTCATACGATCCAAACTAGGAAGTGTGTCTCCTAAAAGTGTATCCTCAAAAAAACAGACTAGGAAGTGCGTCTCCTAAGGGTATAACTTTAGTGCGTGGAACCAGGAATTGCGTCTCCTAGGGGAAAGCTCAATGTAGGAAGTGCGTCTCCTAAAACAAAAATATAACCTGAAAAACCCAGACTAGGAAGTGCGTCTCCTAAGGGTGAAACTTCAATGACTCAAATTAGAAAGTGTGTCTCCCATGAATGAACTTAAATGAACCAGACTAGGAAGTGCGTCTCTTAGGAGAAAATCTCAATTTAGGAAGTGTGTCTCCTAAAACAACAATACAACCTGAACTACCCAGATTAGGAAGTGTGTCTCCTAGGGGGTGAAATCTTAATTTAGAAAGTGCGTCTCCTAAAACAAAAATATAACTTGAACTACCCAGATTAGGAAGTGCGTCTCCTAAGGGTGAAATCTCAATTTAGTAAGTGTGTCTCCTAAAACAAAAATATAACTTGAACTACCCAGACTAGGAAGTGCGTCTCCTAGGGGTGAAATCTCAATTTAGGAAGTGTGTCTCCTAAAACAAAAATATAACCTGAACTACCCAGACTAGGAAGTGCATCTCCTATGGGTGAAACATCAATGACTCAAACTAGAAAGTGCGTCTCCTACGGATGAACTATCAATTTAGGAAGTGCGTCTCCTAAAACAAAATATAATTTGGAAGACTTAGACTAGGAAGTGCGTCTCCTAGAGGTAAAACCATCAGTGACTCAAACTCATATGATCCAAACTAGGAAGTGCGTCTCCTAAAGGGTAAAATCTCAGTTTAGGAAGTGCGTCTCCTACAACAAAATATAACTTGAAAACCCAGACTAGGAAGTGCATCTCCTACGGGTTATGTGTGATCTTCTCAATTGCCTTGGCGTAAGCAGAATTGGGGCATTACACCTGAAAATTTCAAGCTTCCCAGCTTTGATATGAACACAACTTCTGTCCCTGTTTCAGACAAAGAAAACTTGTGAGTTTAAATATGGTGGTTGGTCTGTGGCCTTGACTTTGTGACGATTGCTCCTTCACTTGCCATTATAACTTTGATTTCACCTTGAAAGACGTTGCTTGCTTATTGACTAACCAATTTCTCTGTCACCCATATCACAGAAAATACCTCTTCTCCGTTCAGACCCAATACCCTCTATCTGTTGCATTGCTCATAAACCGACATTTACCAAACCCTTGTGTTTTCACATGAATCTCAAAGTACGACAATTGCCACCCACTCAGTGCGTATGCTGTTCTTTCTTGAATTAAACCACTGGCCTTGGCCTTGAGGTCTATTGCTCCTTCACTTGCCATGCTAGTTTTGATTTCTACTTGGAAAACCTCGTTTGTTACTAGTTAACCATTTTTGTCAATCTTACCACAGAAGATACCTTTGATCTTTTCACCTAATACCATCCACCCGTTGCATTGTCCATGACTTGATATGTACCAAACCTTTGTGTTTCACAAGGATCGCAAAGTATGTTGATTGTTACCAGCTCAGTGCTCTTGTTGTTTTTCCTAACTTGTGACACTTTGATGTGCTAGTCAGACCCCATTTTGTGCAATTGGAAAGCTGGTGGCAAATTTTGAAGTCATTTCTCACTTGTTTTGACCAAACAGACTCAAAGAGAGGGAGTAACCTAGACAAAAGGCATAGAGTATAGGACAAAAGGAAGAGATTATTCCTAACAAGAAAACTACAAAGTAGAAACCTATCAAACGTGGATACCAACTCTAATGGCCATGACATGCACTTGTGGCCTATTATGTGAAGCAAATCTGATGTTCAACTCTTGTTGTACCCTTAAACCATGAAACTGGGCTTCAATGTTCCGATTATCCAATCTGATTCACAATCCTTATTCGGCTTGTAGTGCCCGGAGGGTTTTCACCATCAAGCCTCTCTCGTTTTGTTCTTTTCTCTCATCTTACAGTCGCCTCAAGGTGCCCGTGAAGGTTTTCACCAATAAGACTCTCTCACTTTTTAGTTCCCTCAACTTTCATCGCCTTGCGGTACCCGTGGGGGTTTTCATCAATAAGATTCTCTCCTTTTTTTTGCTTGAACCAGAGTGTTGCACTACATATGAATCACCTCTGCTTGCTCGACTTGGCATGTCTCGAAGACTGGTCGGAAGGTCTTTCTTTGGACCGTAATGTGGGCTTTTGGATGGAGTTAGAAAGAAAGGGTATCAAAAGGCTCAAAACAACTTAATTGGGTTCAAAATTACAA
Organism: Nicotiana tabacum; assembly: GCF_000715075.1. NCBI lineage: Eukaryota > Viridiplantae > Streptophyta > Magnoliopsida > Solanales > Solanaceae > Nicotiana > Nicotiana tabacum. Next base: position 61,408,079 of record NC_134097.1, read on the forward strand.
CTTTCGGAAACAGATTTCTTACAACTACCACAACTTCTGCCCCTGTTTCTTACTTGGGGACTTTTGGATTTTCTTTTGATGAGACCGAACCGTGAGGCTGCCTACGTATCCTTAAAAGGAATCAGGTCGAATGTAGTTCATGACATAGAAATTCCTTTGTTGTTGTATTTTTTTTCTTTATCCTTAAAAGGAATCAGGTCGAACGTAGTTCATGACATAGAAATTCCTTTGTTGTTGTATTTTTTTTCTTTCCTTTTTCTTCCCCTTTCTCTTTTTTTTCTCTTTTTTCACTTTTTGTTGTTTTGTTGTCTTTTTTCTTTTCTTTTCTCTTTTTCCTTTAATTATCTTTCACGCTTGCGTTTCTGATCTTTGCTACTGATTCCGAAAGAGGGGTATGAAAGAAAATAAATAAGGCTCGAAGGGGTAACGAAGGATAAAGTGTTTAGATAGCAGAACAAAATGCCTTCGTCATTCCAATCTCCAAAACATGTCAAGTGCAAACTACACAATTAAACAAACCAAGGAAAACATTTGTATCATCTTTTGATTGTACCAGACTTGATAATCATATCCACGCATTCGCTTTCTACATCTGTTAACTACAAAGCACCATTGGACAACACCATCACTCTCATTACCATGAACGACCCCAGTCACTTTGGGGCAAACTTGTTGTTGGCTTCAACCTGATGCGGCAGGATGCATTTCAATAGGGTTTCTCTATGTTCTATCTGCCCCAGTTTCACGCAATTCGGGCTTGAAATGATCTCAAAATGCCTTTACTTATTTCCCTCAAATGTCTCTATCATCTATAAAATTGTTTCATTGCTTCATGACTAAACTGACTCTTTTTTTTTAAGACCAGGCTGAGAATTACGCATGCATGTCATGTCACTAGAGTCAACAGGGAAAGAACTGTAAAAAGAAAAGAGAACTAAATAAAATAACCATAAATAACAGAAAACGGAAACTTGCATTAGATAGATGGTGAAGGCTTTTGAACAACAAAACAAGCACTAAACTGGGGTTACAAACCTGGAACAACCTAGACAGCACTAAAGGAGTTACTACGACTAAACAAACCAGGCAAAAATAAAAGGATAGAAGGGTTTAAATCACAAGACCATATCCGGATTACAACCGTGAAAATAACCCGGACAACAGAAATGACAACAAATAAACCACCAAAACTCCTCTTCGGCTGACCAAGAAATGGAGCGTCTTTCCAATTACCAAGCACGGCATCTTAGCCACTGAGTTCCTCATCAATATTGCCAAGACCATTACCAACTTCAATATCATCAACTTCAGTCAACAAGTTCCCAAGAGGGTTCGCGTGCTCCCTGTCACTGTCATTGATCACAATTACCCCTTCTTGAATCATTCTTTCTATTTCCGTTTTCAAGGAACGACAATCTTCAATGCTATGCCCTTGGACATTAGAGTGGTACATGCATCGTACAGTAGGATCAAAGCCTTTTGCATATGGGTCTGGAGTATAGCCGAGGAGCGGCTCAATCAGGCCAGAATGCTTTAACTTTTCAAATAAGCTTGTGTAGGACTCCCCAATTGGCGTGAAACTATTTATTTGCCTTTGTTCCCTTCCCTGCCCCTGTTTTCTTGGGTTGTTGGGTGCTTGAAAATGTTGTGAAGGCAAGAATGCATTATGCGGTGCTGGCGCTTGCCATAGGGAGTAACATGGTGGTTGGGCAGATGACCAGACATTGTTCGGAGGATAATACTGAGGTGGATTATGTATAGCTCGGGGATAGGTTTAGGGTTGGAGTTGAGGCTGGGTATATTGGTGAGGCGTACCCTTTGGTCCATGTCGTGACTCTAAAACGAACATGGCAATATCATCGTGTTCCTTCTGACCCAGCGAGCTTCCTGTGTCGTTCTGAATTGCTTGTGGTGTGGCTTTTAAAGCAGAATAACTCATGATCTTGCTAGAATTCAGCCCATCTTCTACCATTTCTCCCATTTTTACCACATAATTAAAAGACCTACCCACAGCCATGATCAAATGCCCAAAGTAAGTTGGTTCTTGAGCTTGAAGAAAGTACTCGACCATCTCTTTTTCTTCCATGAGAGGATGGACTCTGGCAGCTTGCTCTCTCCATTTGAGCTTGTATTCCCTAAAGCTTTCATTAGGCTTCTTTTGTATCTTGGCGAGGGACATGCGATCTGGGACAATTTCTATATTGTACTGAAAGTGCCTGGCAAAGGCCTGAGCCATATCATCCCACGTGTACCACCTGCCAGCATCTTGGCGGGTGTACCACTCCAGAGCTGCCCCACCCAGACTTTGACTAAAGTACGCCATCAATAATTTGTCTTTCCCACCGACGCCTCTCATCTTACTGCAGTAGCCTCTCAAATAGGCCATGGGATCTCCATACCCGTCATATAAATCGAACTTTGGCATCTTAAACCCATCAGGCAGTTGGACGTCAGGAAGCAAGCACAAGTCTTTGTAAGCCACGCTCATCTGGCTCCCTATCCCTTGCATGTTTCTTAAAGACTGCTCTAAGATTTTCACCTTCCTGGATATCTCATCTTGCTCCACTGTCTTAGCAAGTTTTTCAGTTTCACCGGGAGGCTCAAAAGGAGGAGCGAGAGAGTATGAATCTGAGACTTTGAAAGTTGGTTCTGGTGCATAGTGTTGGGCATCAGGGACTTTTAACACAACCTCGTTAGTGAATCGAGGAAAAGTAGCTGGGGGAGGAACTACAAGAGCATGAGTGGTCAAAGGGGCGGGATATGATGTGCTTTTGAGGGGTGGAGTGTGAAAAGGTTGTGGGGAGATATCAACAGCAGTGGGAACCTGGACTTGTGATAGTGATGGGATAGTTGCAGGGTTTTCAATGTAGTTAGTGGGGAATGAAGGTGGAGGATGCCCCCTGATCCAAGACTGATACATTTCTGCCATCTGCTGTTTCACCCTTTGGAACTCCTCTTTCAATTCAGACTCCGACTCCACAAACTCCCTTGACGGGTCAACAACTCTTGTGCCCAAGTTTTTGCTAGTCATGGCTACCTTGCCCTTTGGCCTTGTGTTGAATGGATGAGTTACCTTAAGAACCACAAACCAACCACCCTTCTTTTGTGAATATAACATGCTAGAACCACGGAACTCGGGAATGCCTAACACCTTCTCCCGGGTTAACAGAATTTCTTATCCGGATTTCTGGTTCGCAGACTGTAATACAGAGTCATTCTTTTCCTCGATTCGGGATTAAATCGGTGACTTGGGACACCACAAATCTCCCAAGTGGCGACTCTGATCCTTTAATAATAAATCCCGTTTCGATTGTCCTTTAATTGGAAAAACTCCTCTACGCCCCTGCGGGCGAGGGTGAAAAAGGAGGTGTGACAGCTCTGGCGACTCTGCTGGGGACCGAACCCAGAATCTCTAGTTTAGGGTTCAGAATTCGAGCTTAGATAAATTGTTATACTTGGCTTTATCTGATTTTGTTACATGTTTGGGCCTAATGTGCTAAATGCTGCTTTTACCGCTTTGATATTATCTGAACTGTATATAGACTGTGCCGAAACCCTTCTCTTCTTACCTCCGGGGATGTGCTTGCTAGTTGAGACTCTCTATTCTGTTAGTGTCATACCTGAAATAAGAAAGAGGTCGGACAAGTTACTAAGCCGAGTGGCCTTTTGGTTCCTGGTACGTAGCCCCCTCCTCGACTCGAGTTGTCCGCTCAGGTACACAGTCTAGAACAAATACCCAAGCTATGAACCTAGAATAACTCAGCTTTATGTCGGATCCCTAGTAGGAACGTTTGTTTGTATCACGTGCATTTGACTTTGGAGGCTCAACATAGGGGTTGGGTCTGTCTAGGACAGGTGTACCAAAAAATGGATATAACCATCCTGATGCATCTTACTTGCTACCTGTGCATTTATTTGCTTCGGACTTGCATGCTGACCGACTTTTTGAGGAAAGCGAAATAGCAGTATGAGGGTTAAGGAGAGTTAATTGCCTGTTTTTGAAAAAAAACAATGTCCAAATAGTGTCGAAACTTTGCCGAATTTTTTTTGAGAAAGTGGAAAAAAAGAAAAAAGGAAAAATATAAGTTTTATTTGCCAATGAAAAGAGTCTGGTTTCCAAAAGAAGTTTATTTTATCGACCCGAACTACGCCGGTTTGATTCTCACAGGGTGCGGGATACGTAGGCAACCCTCATCGGGTCAAACCTCCCCTTTTACAAAAATAGCCAAAAATGTCAAATTTTAATTGTCAACATAAATAAGTCGGGTGATGCCGTTTTTGGCAAGAATAGACGAATGTTCCCGAAAGGGACGCCGGAAGGCTGACTTTGCAAAAACGACCACTTTTAGTCATTTTTGGATTTTTGAACCGGTAGACTCACCCAGCTTTAAAATCTTCGTTCCCGAAGTGCTGAAAAGTCGTGTGCGGAGCGGGATCTTCCTTTTAATCTTCGAAAAATTAAAAATAGTCAATTTGTTGAGTTAAATAAATTTTATTTCTTAATCACCTTAATAAATGTGCAGGATGAGCACGATGCAAAATGAACCTTTTTCACTAATGACTAAAATCCCTTTCAAGTTGTGGCTATGGTGGGATGATTTAGGTGGTGAAGGGCAAGATGAGGTCAAGAAATATCTAAAAGGTCTTACGGGTTTATTGGAAATCCAGCCACGGGGGGATATCATAAGAGCTTTGGTCACCTGCTGGGACCCGGCACACAATGTTTCCACTTCTCCGATTTCGAACTCACTCCGACTTTGGAGGAAATAGCCGGGTACATCGGAAATGCTAAAGTTCCATTGAGGCAAAAATACCTGGTTGCTCCAAGAGCTGTCACTGTGCATTGATTTTTAGATTCGTTAAAGATACCCAGGACGGTCCATAACCCAGATCTGGCCGTAGGTTTTTGTAATTTGCGCTTCATATACGACAGATACAGTCATGTCGGAGGATTCAACAACCCGGGTAACAAGTTATGCAGCAAAAGTAACCGTCAGAAATGGGACGAGCATAGACGAGTGGCTTTTATGATAACCTTTTTGGGCCTTGTGGTATTTTCAAGGAAAGACGGAAACATTGATCTGAAAATAGTTGGGGTCGTCAGTACCTTGCTCACTCAAGATAAAAGCACTCTTGTGCCTATGATAGTATCTGATATCTTCCGAGCTCTCACAGCCTGCAAAGCCAGAGGGAACATTTTCGAGGGGTGTAACTTGTTGCTACAAAAATGGATGACTAAGCATCTCTGCCACCGTTCCCAGCTCTTGAGTTATGGTTCCTCGAAGAAAACTTGCATAGAAGAATTCTACACAAGAATCAAGGGGGTCAATCTACCCGAGGGAGTTACGGTGTGGACATCATTCTTTCGGACCCTCACCGCCAGCCAAATACAGTGGACACTAGGATGGTTGCCTGTGGATGAAATCATATATATGCCAGCCACTGGACCCCATTTCCTTTTGATGGGACTCCGGAGTATTCAGCCCTATGCCCCGTATCAAGTTTTGAGACAGTTAGGGAGATGCCAAATAGTTCCGAAAGGTGAAGATCTTAGTGGCCAAGTAGTCGAGATCGGGCCCAACGGACAGTTTCCTGAAGCAGCAGTCCAACAAATTTGGAGCGAGTGTCAATACTTAACAGCCAATACATGTGTACGTGATCGGTCCAAAGGTGAAGTTTCGCCGGGATACGTTGCTTGGTTTAGGAAAGAAATCGAGTTTGGGAGACCGGCTAAGAGGCCCCATCTCTAGGAGTTCGTCCAAGCGTCGCAAGAACAGTGGGATTGGTTGGCTAAAGAAGAAAGTTACAGGGCAGAAATAGGCAAGCTGAGGCAACAGATTAGAGACCTGGAATTTGAAAATAGTCTGCAAGTTGATGCCGATCGGGGAGAAAAGAGCAAATTGGCCCAAGAAAATGAGGCGCTGAAAGCCCAAATCCGACAAATGAGGAGAGATGCTGTCAAACAACAAAGGAGTCGGTCGGATGAGCGGTTAATAAAAGGATTGGAAAAGGAAATCGGTGAGTGCCGGGATGATTTGAAGAAATCTGAGGATACCTTAGCACAACTCTAGGCACAATGGGCAAAAAGAACAAAAGAGCGCGCATAGTACTTACAGCAGGCAAGGAAAGATTATGAAAAGACCATTGTCAGTCTAAAAAGGAAGGTGACCACCCTCGAGAGCAAGGCGTCTAAACAAGCCAAGACTTTTGAAACCGAGAGTAAACACTGCTATGATCTGATGGCTTCAATGGAAGATGAAATGCAGCAGTTACGGAAACAACATCTGCATGATTCTCGGGTTTTCAAGGCTAGAGGGGATCAGATAGAATGCCTACTCCTAGAAAAAGACCAAACCAGGAACAAGATTTTGACTGTTGCTCGTGCTATTACCAGGAAATGTCGGGAGTGTGAAAATATGACCCGTACTACCTTCTTCTCGACGGTGACGATATTTGTGAAGCAAATCATGTATGAATTGGAGCAGCTGGAAAGGAACCTTACACCTAAACCCACGGCGAGGCCGAATGACGCCCCACGTCTGGTTGGGTTTCGAGTCTGTTATTTTCCTTTCCAAAAAAGTGTCTGGTTTATAATAGAATGTTTATTAGTGAAAAATCAAAAATTTCCAAAAATTATCTTTTTACTTTTCGCACTTATAGGGCAGAACTACGCCCGGTCTGATTCATGCGGGGACATGATACGTAGACAATCCACATAAGATTCGACCACCACTAAAAAGAAAAAAAAAAGGCAAAGTAAATAAAAGAAAAGAAAAGAAATAAATAAAAAGAGAGATAAAGAAAGTTTCGGAAACACTTAAACAAGGCAAGCCGAAATGACGCATGTGGTCGAAGCAAAGACATGTTAGAAATGGTTAAACTGCCAAGGAACATTGCATTCCCCAACGTGAAATTGCAATATGTGTTAAACTCTAACGCTAACAAGGTTGTTGCCCTTCCAGAGATTTCGAACCAGTTAGTTTGTTAGAACGTTCTGGTAGATTACCATTACCAAACAAGATCCAAAGGGCCCGTACTAAAAAGCATGACTAGTTCAGACCAAAGTGTCGAGGATGAAAGGATGGAGAATCAAATGCTGAAGGAGGAAATGGATAAGATGAGACAGGAGATGAAAGAAATGCAGCTGGCTTTAGCTAGGGTACAAAAAGTGCCTAACCCTCCCGTTATTCCCACTCTCCCACCAGGACGCATGCCGGAATACCTTCCCCCGGCCCTTCGACAAGCTTCCCCAGTCACCAATACTATCAGGGAAGAAATGCCTATGATCCCCAAGCTTCACAACCCAATCAGAAAATGCTCCTATTTTCGTGGCACCCCCACCAGCCACGCTGCAAAGATCATCCAGCGAGCCATTGTTTCAGGCTCATGATAACCAATATTACCCCTCTGAACCAACTTTCAAAGCACCCGAGCCTCATACTTATAATACTTACTTCGAGATACCGGTAGAGACTGAAAAGCCGGCTAAGAGCCCAGAGCAAGACGAAGTGCTTCGAAAGTTTAAAAGGCTGGAGCAGTCCTTCAGGAATATCCATGGGTTAGGCAACCAAGTCAGTGTGGCCTACAAAGATCTGTGCCCATTCCCCGACATTCAATTGTCGGTAGGGTTCAAGATGCCAAAGTTTGATCTATACGAGGGACACAGTGATCCAATGGAACATCTGCGTGGTTTTTGCAGCAAGATGAGAGGAGCGGGTGGTGAAGATGAGCTGCTAATAGCTTACTTTGGTCAAAGTCTTAGTGGGTCTGCACTGGAATGGTACACAAGACAGGATCCGAGCAGGTGGTACACCTAGGATGATCTAGCACAAGCATTCGCAGGTCACTTCTAGTATAACCTTGAGATTGTCCCTGACCGTCTCACATTGCTGAAACTTGAGAAGAAGCCAGGAGAGAGCTTTAGAGAATTTGGGTTCCGGTGGAGAGAACAGGCAGAAAGAGTTGATCCTCCGATGAGAGAAGGGGAAATGGTGGACTACTTTCTACAGACTCTAGAGCCAACTTACTTTGGTCACTTGGTGATGTCAGTTGGAAAATCTTTCAACGAAGTAGTAAAAATGGGCGGTATGATTAAAGATGGACTTAAGTCCAACAAAATCTTGAGTTATTCGGCGATTAAAGCAACCACTCAGGCCATCCAGAGCGGCACGGGAGGTGCGCTCGGAAAGAAGAAAAGGGAAGATGTCGCAACAGTCGAGGTAGGTACTTGGTCCAGATCCAGAGGTCCCCCCCTCCCCCCCCCCGCACCACCAACCTAGACCCCATCACTCAAATTACCCACACATTCCATACGACCCTCCACAACCCTACTACCCACCACAAGAGCCACACTTCTCTGTCCATCACGCCCAAACTTACACCCAGCCTCCGGCTCGCCCGCAATGGCGTGCGCTGTCTCCCCAGAATACATATCCACCCCCACAAAACACATATCCACCACCAAGGGCCTACAGGAATCCTTCGGGACCAGGCTTCCGTGGGAATCAGACCTTCATGAATGAAAAGGTGCAGAGGCAGAGAACATTCACTCCGCTGGGAGAAACTTATACTACTCTGTTCCACAAATTGAGGCAGTTAGGCCTATTGAGTCCTGTGGAGCCCAAATTGCCAAATCCCCTTCCCAAAAATCTGGACCACTCGGTAAGTTGTGAATATTGTTCGGGGGCTCCCGGGCATGATACTGAGAAGTGTTGGAAGTTGAAGACTGCCGTACAAGATCTTATTGACACAAATAGGATCGAGGTCCAGGAGCCAGAGGCACCTAACATCAATCATAACCCGTTGTCGGCACACCATGAAGCCCACATGATCGAACTAGTGCACGAAGGAGGGAAGCTCAAGAAGCCCTCACAAACGGTAATGATGATCCGTGCTAGTCCGAAAGAAAAGTTGATCAGTGGAAAAGTGGTAGTACAGTCAGAAAGGGTAGAAGACAAGCCAATGGTGGCGATGGGGAAGAGTTCGTCTGATGTTGCCAAGAATCCAGAGCCGGTCAAAGTAACGGTGCAAGGGATATCAAGCAAGCCAGTAGCCATGAAGGGGGCATGCACAGGAACAGTTGTTATCAGGCCAGTAATGCAGTTGCCGATAATCAGCGAGAAAGCTGTGCCATGGAGCTACAGTCAAGTAATGGTAATGCATAAGGGGAAGGAAGTTGTGGAGGAAATATGTGAGGCACAGGGGTTAACTCGTTCGGGAAGGTGTTTTGCTCCCGCAGAGTTAAGAAGGGCCAATCCCGTAGCGACAATGAATCCAGTTACCGAGGAAGAGGTGGAAGACCTTTTTAAACAAAATAAAGGCACAAGATTACTCCATTGTGGAGCAGTTGAGGAAGACCCCGGCACAGATCTCATTGTTATCATTGTTGATCCATTCAGACGAGCATCGCCGGGTATTGATGAAAAATCTGAATGAAGCCCATGTTCCGGATAAGATCTCTGTGAACCATCTGGAGAAAATAGCAGACAAGATTTTCGAGGTCAACAGGGTCACTTTTTTAGACGATGAGTTGCCCGTAGAGGGTACAGAACATAATAGAGCCCTTTATTTGACTGTGAAGTGTGAAGACTCGGTAGTCACTCTCGTACTGATTGATAATGGGTCCAGTGCCAATATATGTTCTTTGGCCACATTGAACAAACTGAAGGTCGATGGTGACAGGATTCACAAGAACAACATCTATGTTCGAGGGTTTGATGGTGGTGGTACAGACACAGTGGGTGACATCATACTTGAATTAACAATTGGTCCAGTCGAGTTCACCATGGAGTTTCAAGTGTTAGACATGGCAGTGTCATATAATCTTCTGTTGGGGAGACCCTGGATCCATACCGCCAAAGCATTGCCTTCTACACTACACCAGATAGTGAAATTTGAATGGGACAGGCAGGAGATAGTGGTGCACGGGGATGACGATACAGGCATTGTGAGTGATGCCGTTGTGCCATTCATAGAAATTGATGACGACAAAGGTCCATGGGTGTACTAGGTTTTCGACGCGGTTTCAGTGGATAAAATTTCTGAAGGCGAGGACCTTCCACTTCCCAGGATCGCAGCTGCGACCTTCATGGTAGCCTCGGAAATGCTAAACAGCGGGTTTGTACTAGGAAAAGGTTTGGGGGTTGATCTGCAAGGTATGGTCCAGCCAGTTTCTTTGCCCAAGAACCTGGACACTTTTGGGCTAGGATTCAAGCCTACGGCAGCAGATGTAAGGCGGGCCTAAAAGTTGAAGAAGAAAGTTTGGGTTCTTCCCAAGCCAGTTCCACGTATTTCCATATCCTTTGTCAGAGCAGGTATTAGAAGGTTGTCAGTCCCCAAAATTTTTGGACCTCTGATTGGGCCAGATGGAGATTTGAATGAGGGCTTTGAAAGGTTGTTCGCCGATGTCGACATGGTAGAAGCTGGAGAAGGGTCCAGTAAGTTAGATGTACAGTTTGTGGGGCCTAGGGCAAATATCAACAATTGGATGGCTACTCCCCTTCCTACCCGGAGGGAGTCTTGGTAGTGGGCTCTGATTTTTCTTTCTTGTCTTTTTGGATTATTCCAGGGCTGTAATCCATTTTTGTTTTGTATTCGGCAAAGTTTGAAACTCTGTCATCCCGTATTTTAATAAAGTGAAAGCTTTTGTTCTTCTTATTTTGTTTTAACTTTGTTTTCTTCTTTTCTCTCTCTGAACAGTTCTTTTTATATTGGTTCTAATGACATGGCATGCACAACGGATTGTCAACCCAGTCTAAGAAATCAATCTGATTCCGGACTAATTGTACAAGAGGTCGATTATGATGATGAATCGGAATACGACGAGGATGAATCCTTCGAAGAGATAAACAGAGAGTTAAGCCAGCTTGAGGAGAAATCCAAACCCAACTTAAATGACACGGAAGCCATCAATTTAGGGGATGCAGATGATATCAGGGAAACTAAAATAAGCATCCACATTGCATTGAATATCAGGGAAGAACTAATCAAAGTACTTATTGAGTTCAAAGACGTTTTTGCATGGTCGTATGATGACATGTCGGGGTTAAGCATGGATTTAGTGGTTCACAAATTGCCCATTAACCCAGCATGCCCTCCCATCAAGTAGAAATTGAGGAAGTTCAAAACAGACATGAGTGTGAAGATTAAAGAGGAAGTAACCAAGCAGCTGCAAGCAAAGGTTATTCGGGTCACTCGATATCCTGATTGGTTGGCTAATGTGGTGCCAGTACCGAAGAAAGATGGGAAGATCAGAGTGTGTGTCGATTACCTCAATTTGAACAGGGCAATCCCCAAGGACAACTTTCCATTACCCAACATCCATATCTTGATCGATAATTGTGTCGGACGTGAGATCAGGTATTTTGTGGATTGCTATGCTGGGTATCATCAGATTTTGATGGATGAAGAAGATGCGGAAAAGACGGCCTTCATTACACCGTGGGGGACTTATTGCTACCGGGTAATGCCATTTGGTTTGAAGAATGCTGGGGCAACGTACATGAGAGCAATGACTATTGTGTTTCATGACATGATACACAAAGAGATTGAGGTATACATGGACGATGTGATCATAAAATCCAAGCATCAGGAGGACCACGTAGCAGACCTAAGGAAGTTTTTCCAAAGACTTCGAAGGTACGATATTAAGCTCAACCCGGGCAAATGTGCATTTGGTATTCCATCTAGAAAGCTATTGGGATTCATCGTCAGTCGGCGGGTCATTGAGTTGGACCCATCAAAGATCAAATCCATCCAAGATTTGCCACCGCCGAAGAACAAGACAGAAGTAATGAGTCTGTTGGGAAGGTTGAATTATATCAGCAGGTTTATTGCTCAACTCACAGCAACTTGTGAACCCATTTTTCGGCTACTGAAGAAAGATGTTGCGGTAGAATGGACGGCAGAATGTCATGAAGCATTTGACCAAATCAAAGGATATTTGTCAAATCCACCTGTGTTGGTTCCACCTGAGCTGGGAAGACCGTTAATTCCTTATCTAACGGTCCTGGAGAATTCGTTTGGCTACGTACTGGGGCAACACGACATTACAGGAAGGAAGGAGCGAGTCGTCTATTATCTCAGCAAGAAGTTTACAGGCTATGAGGTTAAGTACACTCAACTCGAGAAGACATGATGCACCCTAACTTGGGTGGCCCAGAAATTAAAGCATTATCTGTCATCATATACTACTTATCTCATTTCATGCTTGGATCCACTGAAGTATATTTTCCAGAAGCCTATGCCCACAGGGAGATTGGCGAAATGGAAAATATTACTTACAGAATTCGACATCGTCTATGTGACGAGGACGGCCATGAAGGCCCAAGCATTGGCTGATCACTTGGCGGAGAATCCTGTTGATGAAGAATACGAGCCCTTGAGGACGTATTTTCCTGATGAAGAAGTGATTCATATAGATGAGTTGGAAATAACCAAGGAACCAGGATGGAAGTTTTTTTTCGATGGAGCCGCAAATGCGAAGGGAGTTGGAATAGGAGCGGTACTTATTTCTGAAACAGGACATCACAATGCTATTACGGCTCAGCTGCGGTTCTATTGTACCAACAACATGGCTGAGTATGAGGCATGCATTTTGGGTCTACGGCTAGCTGCAGACATGGATGTCCCGGACGTTTTGGTCTTAGGAGACTCGGACCTCCTGGTGCATCAGATTTAGGGTGAATGGGAAACAAGGGATTTGAAGCTCATACCATATCGACAATGTTTGCACGATCTGAGCAAGCGATTTCGATCAGTGGAGTTCAGACACATCCCAAGAGTTCATAATGAGGTTGTCGATGCTTTGGCCACCTTAGCATCAATGTTGCACCACCCAGATAAAATTCATGTTGACCCATTGCATATCCAGGTTCGTGATCAGCATGCTTATTGCAACATGATAGAGGAAGAAATGGATGGCGAGCCATGGTTTTATGATGTCAAGGAATACCTCAGGATGGGGATATACCCTGAGCAGGCCACCGGAGATCAAAAGAGAGCCATTCGGCGATTGGCAAATGGATTTTTCCTCAGTGGAGGAGTGTTGTACAAAAGAACACCAGATTTGGGATTGCTGAGATGTATAGATGTTAGTCAAGCCACGATAGTTATGACAGAGGTACATGCTGGAGTTTGTGGGCCACATATGAGTGGATATGTATTGGCGAAGAAGATTCTTCGAGCAGCGTACTATTGGCTCACTATGGAGCGTGATTGTATTAGTTTCGTGCGGAAATGCCATCAGTGTCAGATACATGGAGATCTGATTCATTCTCCGCCGACAGAATTGCATACAATGTCAGCACCATGGCCATTTGTCGCCTGGGGCATGGATATCATTGGACCAATTGAGCCAGCAGCATCCAACGGGCATAGGTTCATTCTGGTGACCATCGATTATTTCATTAAGTGGGTTGAAGCTAAAACTTTCAAGTCGGTAACCAAGAAGGCAGTGGTAGATTTTGTTCACGCCCATATCATCTGTAGATTTGGAATCCCGAAGGTGATCATCACAGATAATGGTGCTAATCTTAACAGCAATTTGATGAAAGAGGTATGTCAGCAGTTTAAGATTACACACCGCAATTCCACCCCATATCGTCCCAAGGCAAATGGAGAAGTTGAGGCAGCCAACAAAAACATAAAGAAGATACTTCGAAAGATGGTAGAAGGTTCGAGGCAATGGCATGAAAAATTACCATTTGCACTGTTGGGTTATCGCACTAATATTCGTACTTCAGTAGGTGCAACTCCTTATTTGTTGGTATACGGAACTGAAGCAGTGATACCGGCAGAAGTTGAAATTTTATCCCTTCGGATTGTCGCTGAGACTGGGATCGATGATGATCAATGGGTCAAAGCTCGATTGGAGCAGTTGAGCCTGATTGATGAAAAGAGATTGGAAGCAGTATGTCATGGCCAGTTGTATCAGAAGAGGATGGCAAGAGCATACAACAAAAAGGTGCGTCCCCGGAAGTTTGAAGTGGGTCAGCAAGTGTTGAAACGCATCCTCCCACATCAGGCCGAAGCAAAAGGCAAGTTCGTCCCGAATTGGCAAGGGACATTCATTGTAACCAGAGTGTTGTCCAATGGCGCTTTATGTTTAACAGATATCGAAGGGAAATGCGTCGACATGGCTATCAATTCGGATGCAGTTAAGAGATATTATGTATAATTTCTTTTGATTGTAATTGTTGTTTGTTTGTACTTTGCATTTATCGGAGAATGAAATAACGGAGGCAATTCTTTCTTCTATCCAAACACTTTAACCTTTGTTTCCTCCTTTGAGCCTTATTTATTCTTTCATACTCCTCTTTTGGAATCAGTAATGAAAATGAAAGAAAAGAGAAGAGAAAATAATGATAATAAAGACAGAAGAAAAGTCACAAGAAAAACAAAGGAAGTGGGAACTACGTTTGACCTGATTCCTCAAGAAGGATACGTAGGCACCTCACGGCTCGGTCATAGTGTAACAAAAATAAAAAATCCCCAAGCAAAAAACTGGGGCAGAAGTTTATGTTTGTAATTTTGGGAAGGAAGTTTGATTCCAAGAGTTGTAATATTTTACCCATCAAAATTATTTTGAACCGTTTGATACCCCTTTTCTTTTAGCCATACACAAAAACCCATATTGATGTCCAAAAAAGACCTCCCGATCAGTCCCCGAGAAGTGCCAAGTCATGCAAATAGAAGTCGGGAATAACACTCTGATCCCCAGCAGAGAAGAAGATCTTAAGTTGGAAATGAATTTATAGCCGGAAGAATCCCCAGTAGAGAGAGTCATATCGGTAACACTCCGATCCCCAACTGGAAAAAATAAAATAAAATGAGAGAGTCTTATCGGTGAAAACCTCCACAGGCACCACAAGGCGACGTAAGTTGAGAGAAATAAAATGAGATAGTCTTATCGGTAAAAACCTTCACAGGCACTATAAGGCGACGGGAGTTGAGAGAAATGAGAGAGTCTTATTAGTGAAAACCCCTCGAAGGGCACTATGAGGCGATAAGACAAGATTGGCGGAAAGGATCCGCATTTGGCAAAGAGTTGAGTGCCTGTTTATCCCCAGCAAGATGAGGTTGTTCGAAAGATTGATTGATACAAATAGACTGGGTTGATTAATTCGGAATGCATGACATGATCATTGGGATCGGTTATATCATTCAGATAAGTTCTTTTCTTTCCTTTTCCCCAGCGTTTGTTCAGAAAGATTTCTTCTTTTTCTATCTTTTGAAATCATCACTTTTTCATTTCTTGGTCTAAAGACTTTATCTCCCCAGTAGTTTGTGTTTTAAAAGGATTTTTCAGAGCTTATTACCAGTTGCCAAGATGGTGCAAAAACACAATGTGGATAGGATGGGCCAAAGATAAGGCGACAAAGCGAAAAGAAGTTTGTCGCAAGACCAAATGATGAATGGGTCTAGATTCCAAGAGGACCGAATTTCCAGGGGAAGTTGGAGAAAAACAGAAAAAACAACAGTTGAAAAGTTATGGATCAAATTCCAAGAGGATCCCCAGCAGATTTGCGAGATGGAGGAACAACTCCGATAGATTATCGACCAAGTTCCGTGATGATCGGACAACACAGAGCGGGGAAGGAAGAGAAAAGAAAAACCATCCCCAGCAGGAATATCATCCCCAGCAAATAATATCATCCCTAGCAAGTTTTGTAATAAAACGCAAAGCAGGGAAAGGATAAAGGGAAAAACCATCCCCAGTAGGAGTGGCGCGACCACTTACCATGTTTTAAACTAACAAATTTTTCTTTGATTTGAAGCAGGGGAAAGGAAATGTTATTGACAGCAGGAAGACATGGCCACAAAGAAGATTATCAAACTGGGGCAGAAAATTTTCTCTCATTGCGAAAATTTTCTTGAAATCAGATACCCACTTGGGGAAGATGGAAGATAACACAAGTTTTGAAGGAAGTGGAATCCCCAGCAGTATACGGAAGAAGGCAATACAAGTTTTGAAGAAAGCAATCTTGGAAGAAGCAAGATAACTCGAGTTTTAAGGGTAATGGTCTTTGAATCAGTGTCATCCCCACCATTGTTAAAAGGAGGGAAGTAACTAGTCTTAAAGAAGGAAGATAATTCCCCAACAGTGTTATCCCCGACAGGTTTCAGAGAAGTGAAAACACCAGTTTGAGGGAAGTAGTTCCAATGGAAGGAAAGCACCAGCTTTAAAGGAAGTAGTCTTTGAAGAAGGAAAATAACATATTTTTGAATAAAACACCGGTGTTATCCCCAGCAGTTTTCAGAGGAATGAAACACCAGTTTAGAGGGAAGCAGTTCAAAAAAAGATAATCTCAAGTTAGAAGGAAAATGGTTCAGAAGGCAGGAACGAGCAACAACAATAAAATGCATTTTTAAGAAGTAGTAGAGTCAGGAGCCCGCCTGAAGAATGGAGGTATTATATTTTTAAGAAGTTGTTGAAGTCAGGAGCCCGCCTGAAAAATAGAGGTATTATATTTTTAAGTCGTTGAAGTCAGGAGCCCGCCTGTAGAACGGAGGTTGTTATATTTTAAGTTAAAGAAGTCAGGAGCCCGCCTGTAGAATGGAGGCCGTTAAATTTCAAGTTGTTGTCGAAGTCAGGAGCCCGCTTGTAAAACGGAGGTTGTTATAATTTTAAGTCAAAGAAGTCAGGAGCCCGCCTGTAGAACGGAGGTTGTTATACTTTAAGTTGAAGAAGTCAGGAGCCCGCCTGTAGAATGGAGGTCGTTAAATTTCAAGTTGTTGTCGAAGTCAGGAGCCCGCCTGTAAAACGGAGGTTGTTATAATTTTAAGTCAAAGAAGTCAGGAGCCCGCCTGTAGAACGAAGGTTGTTATAATTTTAAGTCAAAGAAGTCAGGAGCCCGCCTGTAGAATGGAGGTTGTTATATTAGAAGTAGATGAAGTCAGGAGCCCGCCTGTAGAACGGAGGTTGTTATATTTTAAGTTGTTGAAGTCAGGAGCCCGCCTGTAGAACGGAGGTTGTTATGTTTTAAGTTGAAGAAGTCAGGAGCCCGCCTGGAGAATGGAGGTGTTATGTCTTTAAGAAATTGTTGAAGTCAGGAGCCCGCCTGAAAAATAGAGGAGTTATATTTTTAAGAAGTTGTTGAAGTCAGGAGCCCGCCTGAAAAATAGAGGAGTTATATCATTAAGAAGCTGTCGAAGTCAGGAGCCCGCTTGAAAAATAGAGGTATTATATTTTTAAGAAGCTGTTGAAGTCAGGAGCCCGCCCGTAAAATGGAGGTTGTTATCATTGCAAGTTGCAGACGAAATCAGGAGCCCGCCTGGAGAATGGAGGTATTATATTTTTAAGAAGTAGCTGAAGTCAGGAGCCAGCCTGTAGAACGGAGTTTGTTATATTTAAAGTTGATGAAGTCAGGAGCCCGCCTGTAGAACGGAGGTTGTTATATTTTAAGTTGAAGCAGTCAGGAGCCCGCTTGTTAGAACGGAGGTTGTTATATTTGAAGTTGATAAAGTCAGGAGCCCGCCTGGAGAATGGAGGCTGCATTATCTTTAAATTGCTATTGAAGTCAGGAACCCTCCTGGAGAATGGAGGCCGTATTATTTTTTATTTTTTTAAAAAGAGTCAAGCTGGAGTCAGGAGCCCGCCTGTAGAACGGAGGTTGTTAAATTTTAAAGTTGTTGCATTCGGGAGCCCACCCGTAGAACGGAGGCGTTACTTTTTAAGTTGTTAACGTCGAAAGCCCGCCTGCAGAACAGAGGAATACATTTCAGGATCAAATCAAAGGTCAGTAATGCAGAGGGTTACAACAAAATACCCCCAGCATGAATCCCATCGCAGAAATCGGAAGGAAGACTACAAGAGCAAGTTGAAAATAGATAAGATGTTGTAATCCCCAGTTTAGTCTAGCTTCTTGTTTTCTTTTGGCACGGTGTAATAAGGAGATCGAAAAGCAGTAGCAACAGCATGCAGTAGCAGTAACAGCAAAAATGCAGTCTCATGGTAGTCCCAGCTACCAAAACCTTCCGAACTACATTGACCTGATTCCTTTTTAGCCAAGGATATGTAGGAAAAAATGCAGAGGTTCGGTCAAATCTTTCAAAAATGCTTCACACGGAGTAGCCAAACAGGCAAAAAATCGTTCATATCCGCTCACTTTATCTTTGCATGAAAACTCTTCGTATTTCCGGACAAAGAGGGGCAGTTGTGAGCACGTGATTTTTGCCCTACGAGAACTACTCCCAGAAATTCAAAATAAAATAGTTTTGTGTTGTTGGTGATTTATTTGTAATTGCCTGTGCACGTTTGTTTTTACTTTAATTAAGAAAAATATAAAATATGTGTTGCATGTGTAGTTAGGGTTCAATTTCACAATTAGGAATTGATTAAATAATATTCGTTTTACGAAAAATGAAAAAATCAAAAAAAAACGTACTTCGCATTTTAAGTGTTTAATATCAAAGTGGGTGATTATCTTTGTATTTAATCTTGTGTGATAATTGTTATTAAGGGTTAATTAGTATTTTTGAGTTAATTTTGGCTTTACAATTTATTTGACAAATTTTTGGTAATTAGGAATTAAAAAGAAAATAGAAAAAAAAGAAGAAACAAGAGAAGAAAATCGGACTGGGCCAATTTTAAAAGAAAGTTCAGGCCCAGTCCAAATACCCTTTTACCCGGTCCAATCCAACCAGTCTTGGAGACGGGTGGAACGACGTCGTTCGGGCATGAAGAATCTGGGTCGTTGATCTCACTCGATCGAATGGTCCAGTCCATCTCCAGATATATCCAAACGACGTCGTATATAGCCAATAGATCCAGGCCATTCATTTCATTTGATCCAACGCCTCAGAACAATCCCCACAATCGGACCCATTGGCCCCCGGATCGACCCAGTCCCCCAACAAAACCAAACGACACTGTTTCCTATAGGGGGATTGATCCAAGCCATTGATCTCACTTGATCGAACGGCTTGGATCAAATCCCCACCCCACTATATATTCCCAAACTGTACCCCCCCCCCCCCAAACCAAGCCCCCCCTCTCATTCTCTCCCAAGCCTCGTCTCTTTCAGAGACGAGGAACCCTAATAGCCGCCACCCCATCCCTTCACCGTAAACCCGGCGGCGCCGGCTCCGATGACCATGAGATTAACACCCATAGAGTACCTAACCACCCTCTCCACGAATCCGTTACCCGTTTTGCTTGATTCAGCCTGTATCTTCTCGAATCTTCAATCGAAGATTCGAGAAAAACTTGAAACTACCCCAACCAGCCCCAAACTCACACCACAGCACCCCCTGACCACCCTCGTTACGGATTCGTTAACCGTTTGCCTCGAATCAACCTCCAACTTCTCAAATCTTCAATCGAAGATTCGAGCAGAACCTAAACCTACCCCAACCGGCCCCAAACTCATACCAGACATCTGCCTGACCTCCCTCGTCACCAAACCACCATTGGTTTGGTTCGAATCAGACCAGAACCGTTCGAACCCCAAATTGAACCCCCAAGAACCCTAGAAAACCAAAGGTTAAAGTCCGTCCAAATTAACGGATGATTTGGGGTCTAATCAACCTTAGTCGAAGTGTTCTCAGTTGAGAACACTCGATTAAGGTTCGTTCGACCTCAAAAAGTCCGAGTTAGAGTCCAAGCCAGGATCGTTTAGTTTCCGAGTTCTTGAGGTATTTTCCCCTTTCCTGTTTGTTCCATTTTTGTGTTTGTTTATTCTGTTTACTTTGTTTAGTGTAGCTTTATTGATTTTTCAATTTTTGTCGATTGCTTCTGTCCTTCTCCATCAGACCTTTTATTTGGTCCAATTTTATCATTGCTTCTGTTTGTTATCGATTGTTATATGTTATAACTGTTTAATCAATCTAATAAGTTTCTTTGATTAGTCCGGTAGGTTTGAGTGTTAGTTCAACACAATAGTAGTTTAATTTTGGTTTTGATTTTCATAGCTCATTCCTGTCTGTTTCCCCTTCTGCCTCGTTTGTGTTCTAAATTTTGTGTTAAAATGAGCTCGTTGGTATATTTGAACTCAGGACTGTGCCTGTTGGTATATTCAGTTCATTGAACTGAATTTATTGGTCATTTGTTATCCTGAATTTGTCGATCCCCCTTAAGGCTCTTCTGGCTGTTTCTTCTTTTGTATTACGATCTGATTAAGGCATATGCTCGTCTAGTTGATTTCAGTTCATCTGTTGCTAGGCTAAATATGATTGGTTCCCCAATATAGTTAGTTCAATACGTGCTGCCCTGACCCTTAGTTTTCATTTTGGTGCCATTTGATTTAATATCCTGAATTACTAACTGATTTGAATTGGTTATAGCTATTGTAGTTTGTTGGATTCAGCTTAGTTAGTTGGTAGGTTTGAATAGGTTAGAGTTGAAAGGTTCAATGCAGAGTGAAAGGGATTGGGTAGGATAGTAATTTCAAAGGCTTTAGGAGGGCATTTTGGGATTGAAAGGTTTGAAAATGGCTTAAGATGAATGGGCTGACAGTAGGGTACTAAAGTACCATTAAACTAATGCAATTGTTTAATGATAATGGGGAACAAAACATAATAGCATGGGGAGACCTAAAGGGAATTTAATTAAAGTATGCACAACCCATAACCATTGAATAAAATAAAGAAAAGACAAGGGTTAATGGGGGACAAAACAGACTTTAGTGGAGTTCTAGAGAAGATAATGGGAAAAAATGTTTGATTAAAGGGTCTAAATGCTCCTAAGAGCGGAAAAAGGATAAAAAAAGATTGGCTATAAAGGAGAAGGAGTTGGGCAGTAATAAAGGGGGGATCGGAGAGAGGTATTCTGAGAGGTTTAGGAGTTCATGAAGGATTCAGTTTTGAAACTAAGTCTGAGAGTTTGAAAAAAGAAGAAAAAATAGGAAAGGATTGAGAGTTACTGTTCCCTTGGTTCTTAGTTGGATTTGGAGTCTTAAACACTGATTCATGCTCTCTGTTGCCTGCTGAATCTACTCTTGAAGTCTATTGGTCTACTTTCTGGTTTAAACTCAAGTTCTGTTAGGCTTACTTTGGGTGTTTGTGTTGCTATTGTTACTACTGGAGCTTTAACTGGTTTTCCTGATTTATTCCTGGTGTGTTTTGCTACTGGAAGTGTTGTGGGTCAATCTCTTTTCTATTTCGTTCCTGGGTTGCATTTTGGTCCTTCTGGTACCACATTGGGTCACTTTCAAGCTGTTGGTTATCTGTTGTTGTTTGTTGTTGCTGTGTTGTTACTGCTCTACTGATCCTCTTCTTCCTTTTCTTATATTGTCAATACCAGGTACACACTTGTATATCCTTGGCTATTGGAATGAAATGAAGCATGATACGAGTCTTTGTGTTGCCTGATTGTTGATAGCTACTGCCTAGTCGTTATTTCTGATGGTTTTGAGTTGTATTGGATAGGGATTTGTTTAGTTAGAATTATCTTCAGTTAATGTAAACTGTTGCCTGAAAATTGAACTGATAAACCTTACGCCTAGGTTGTTCACGTGGTTGTTAGTTGAGTGTTAGTGTATTTATATTCCTGTGCGTGATGGAAACAGTGAACTATTAGTTGGATATTTGCCCTTTAGCCATGCTATAGTATAATCTCAACTGACATAGTTTATTTTTTTGAAAAACAGAATTGAAGTAGAATAGGGAAGTAGATTTAGAGTACTGGAAATATCTGATGAATGTTAGAGCTTGAGCTGTTAGTTGTCAACTTAATTTCTCATGTATATCAATCCGAATCTACTTCAATTTACTGCATTTTACTTCAGTCTACCATACACGCCTAAGTTTGCATTTAGTAGAATTGAACAACTTGAATAGAATTCAATTGAACAGTATCTTCTCGTTTGGTATAACCGCTGAAATTGCTAAGTTGTTGGAACAAATAATAAAAGCTGGGCCATTATACGCATGTAATTAATATTGACTTTTCTTTATCTTTAGAGACAAAAATAAATAGAGAATCATAGTCGCTTTAGGATATCCTTAAAATGGACGAGACGAGCCTCACCAAATAAAAACGCAAATTGTAGGGCCCTCAATAGATGGTTATTTTAATTGCTTATATTTCGAGACAGGCCGTTTAGCGAATTTCACGACCTTCTCAAAATAATAATGTGTTAGCATCTTTAGGCGGGTTTTTAATAATATCTCCCTAAACTCGGGTACACATTTATGTGACTCAAATCCAAATCTCAACGAAGTTAGAACATGTCAAAAACTGCGGGTACATTTATGTGACGCAGTTCGAGATGCATTTTCACGACGTTGCAATTCTCTTTTAGAATAATAAATAATAAAAGCGGTTAAAAGTTGAAATTTGCGCACAGGTTCATAATTGTTAAAATCAGATAATTTAAGCCAGATATAGCAGTTGAGCGACCGTGCTAGAACCACGGAATTCGGGAATGCCTAACACCTTCTCCCGGGTTAACAGAATTCCTTATCCGGATTTCTGGTTCGCGGACTGTAATACAGAGTCATTCTTTTCCTCGATTCGGGATTAAATCGGTGACTTGGGACACCACAAATCTCCCAAGTGGCGACTCTGATCCTTTAATAATAAATCCCGTTTCGATTGTCCTTTAATTGGAAAAACTCCTCTGCGTCCCTGCGTGCGCGAGTGAAAAAGGAGGTGTGACACTACTTATTTCTGTTTGGGTTAATTGCTAATGTGTTAAAATCATAGTAGTTGGCTTGCCTAGATTTCACAAGTAGGCTCCATCACGAGCCCGACAGTAGGAGATCCGGGTAGTGACAAGTTAGTATCAAAGCTCTAGGTTGCCTAGGTCTCACAATTCACGAACAAGCTAGGTATAATCTGAGGGATCAGTACGGAGACATTTGTACTTATCCCGTAGAGGCTACAGAGTTTAGGAATAACTTCACATCTATTCTTCTCTGTCGTGCGATTTGACTTCTCAATGCTAATTGAACTTCTACTCTATTCTTTCGTAGATGGAAAGAACACGTGCTTCTTTATCCGCTGATCAGCAGCCCGAGTCTCCAGTGACAGCTCCTACGAGGGGCAGAGGACAAGGCCGAGGCAGTGCTAGAGGTCGAGGTAGGGGCAGGGCTCAGTCCTGAGCAGCGGCACCAATGGCGGAGCCTTAGGTAGATTTTGATGATGAGGTTCCTGCCCAGACCATTCCACCAGGGCTAGCTCAGGTTCCAAAGGGGTTCATCGCTACCCCGGTACTCTAGGATGCTCTGGTCTGTCTAGTAGGCCTTATGGAGAGTGTCACCCAGGCAGGCTTACTTCCTGTAGCACCAACCGTCTCTCAGGCTGGGGGAGGAGCACAGACTCCTGCTACTCACACTCCGGAGCAGATGGCTCCCCAATTTTAGACTCCAGCAGCTCAGTCAATTGGGGTAGTTCAGCCGGGTGTTGTAGCTCAGACCGGTGATGGAGCAACTATGTCTGTTGATGCTTTGTGGAGGTTGGACACGTTCACCAAGCTTTTCACTACTACCTATGGCGGATACATCTTCAGAGGATCCCTAGGACTATTTGGATAGTTGTCATGAGGTTCTACGGAACATGGGGATAGTGGAGACCAATAGGGTCGACTTTGCTACTTTTCGTCTGTCAGGTTCCGCCAAGAATTGGTGGAGAGATTATTGTTTGGCTAGACCAACCGGGTCACCGGCTTTGACTTGGGATCAGTTCTCTCTGCTATTTCTGGAGAAGTTTCTTCCTATCACTTAGAGGGAGGACTATCGTAGGCAGTTTGAGCGTCTCCAGTAGGGTTCTATGACCGTCACTTAGTGCGAGACCAGGTTTATTGCCTTGGCCCGTAATGCTATTCTTATACTTCCTACTGAGAGAGAGAGAGACGGTGAGGAGGTTAATTGAGGGATTAGCTCAGCCTATCAGATTGCTGATGGCTAAGGAGGCAGGGAGTGAGATTTCTTTTCAGGATGCAGCCAATGTGGCCAGACGGGTTGAGATGGTTTTAGCTCAGGGGAGCGATCAGGGGTCTGACAAGAGGCCTCGTCATTCTGGAAGATTTAGTGGTGACTCATTTAGAGGCAGGGATTCTTTTGGTATAGGCCACCCTCCCAGGCCGTTTCATTCAGAACTTCAGGCTTCTCACGGAGCTCCAGGTGGTTGTGGATCTCATATTCAATATTCTGATCAGTTTCCCTACAGTACACCACCAGCCCCTATCAGTGCACCTCCGCTCCATAGTTATCATGGTGGTTACTCGGGCCGTCAGCATCAGTTTCAGGGTCAGCAATCTCAGCAGCTGAGGTTTTGTTATACATATAGTGATCTGAGGCACATTGCTAGATTTTTCCCTCGAGCATCGAGCAGTTCTCAGCATCAGGGTTATTGTGCCATGGTTCCGGCACTAGGTGTTCCACTGCCCGCTCAGCCAGCTAGAGGTTAACGTACTTATGCTATTTATAACAAGCGATAAGTAAGTGTCATGAAGGATAAAGGGTACACAAATTAAAGATAAAGAGTTTTGTTGTAGGTGGCCGATTTGGGATAAAATACGGGTCAAGCTATAATACCCGATAACTATGGACTAGTACCATGCAAGGTATCATATGACTACGGTAGTATGATGTATAAAGTATATTAATAATAGAATTTTAAGTAACTTGAGATAGTTTTTAATTATGCGAGTAATTGGTTAATTACCCGATAACAGAATATTACCTAATTACCTAATAAGTGGATAAAGATTAATAATTCCCACCCCACCCCTCCAAAAATGTGGCAACTAGCCACAATCTAAGACAAGTGACTCTTTAGTCTTCTTGGATAGATGGAAACTAGGTTAGTAAATAAAGAGACACATCATTTCTTATGTTCCTTATACAAATCCTTACAATCCAAAGAAAGTTAGCTATTTCAAAAGCTTTCAACATTCAGACCCTTTGGAACTTTACAAGTCAAAGTTATTAGTATTTTGCCTTCTTAACATTTCCATGAAAACGTTGGTCATTTTAAAGCTTTCAAAGCTTAATTTTCAATTCTTGCAAAAAAGACACCAATAGGACGTTAGAAACAAGACATTAGCAACGAGATTTCTTGCAATCGATTCTCTTACATGAATATTATACGAATTTTTCCTTACTCCAGGTATGTTACAGCTATCCCTCCTTTCTTTTTGGCATGATCCAAAGTATATAGAAGAAATAAGCGAACACACAATTTTCATAAACGACTCTATTTATAGAAATACTAGGGGTCTCTGTGTTCTTGATTCCCCATGTGACATATTATTATATCTTCTGTTCATGGGTCTCAAGATAATACGCAGTTGACAAAGTTTATTCGAAAGAAATATTGAGATTATCACATATTTTTCATGCATTTCATTCATTTATACATGTGCATTGACCCATGACCAGATGGCGTTATATACACGTATATATGTGTATTATATTTATATGGAATACGGGAAAAAGGTTACGACGTTATATATGCACCATCACCTAATTAGTTGGTATATATTGATGATGTTGCCCACAGTGGCCGAGACGATATGATGCGATGCCCTCAGAGGCTTGATGATATTACATACACCTATACCTATGCATTACAAGATATTTATATGCACATGCATGACATTACAAATGTTTCAGGATTTATAAAGTTATTCAGGTTTACATATGGATTTCTTTATTCCATGTTTCATCTATGTCTTTTACGTACTGATTTTCATGCCTTATATACTCAGTACATTTTTCGTACTGACACCTTATATCTGGGGCTTGAGTTTCAAGCCCGCATGTGTAGGTAGGCAAGTCGAAGATCCCCCTTCTTAAGATCCTTAATCAGCGAGAGTTGGCATGCTCCACTTGATCCGGAGCTACTTTTGATTTTGGTACGATATGCTTGTATATATATACATGGGTATGACGTGGCTTAGTACCATCTTTGTACAGTTGTATTTCTATTAGAAGTCTGTAAACAGATGTGTACAGTCGATAGTATATGGCCTTGTCGGCTTTTAGTTTTGGGTATATAGTTGTCTATCGCGGCCTTGTCGGCTCGCCCACTATAATCCGCACGTATATGTATATATGTCTTTTGGACAGGTTTTTGTCGTGCATGTTACTCTCGTAATTCAGCAGATATTATTCATGTTTATATCTTAGTCACATGCTTAAGGGTGTTCGACAGGTAGGACTCGGGCACTCATCGCGGCCCATCGGTTTGGGTAGTGACAAAAGTGGTATCAGAGCAGTTTTGTCCTAGGGTTGTCTACAGACCGTGTCTAGTAGAGTCTTGTTTATGGGTATGTTGTGCACCACACTTCTAGACAGGAGGCTACATAACATATAGGATGTTATCCTCTCTTCTTATCTTAGATCGTGCAATATAAGGATTTATGTTCCTAACGATATGCTATATTTTCAGCGACGCCTCCAAAAAGTACAACCGCCCAGAAGGGAAAGTCCATGGCTGACGAGACTACTAGTCGAGCACCACGAGTTACCAGGGCTCGGGGAGAGTCTCACAGTGAGATTCCATCTCAGACTTCACATACCCCGCCCTTTCTAAAAGAGCTCCGAGGGGCACCAGCTCCAGCGCCCGCCCATGTACGTCCAACTCCTCAGCCAGATGCATCGGGTGAGGAAATGAGAGATGTTATTCAGCTATTAACTCGATTAGTAGCCACGCAGGCTCGGCGTTAGGAGGTAGGTATTGGTCATGCAGATAGGTCCATTAGTGCGAGAGTTCGTGACTTCATTAATTTAGACCCTTCGGTATTCACTGGAGCAGATCCAAATGAGGACCCTCAGGTATTCATTGATAGAATGCAGAGGACGTTAAGGGTAATGAAGGCCACTACAACTGAGTCAGTTGAGCTAGTTTCCTATAAACTCCAAGATGTTACAGTTAATTGGTACGAGTCTTGGGAATTGTCCAGAGGTAAGGATGCCCTTTCAACAGTAGGGCAGAAGTTTACAAACGTCATTATCTACCACCAGAGCTTAGATGGGCCAGAGTTGATAGGTTCTTGATCCTTCGACCGGGTAATATGAGTGTTCGGGAGTACATTCTTCAGTTTGATTCGTTGGCTAGGAATGCTCCCACTATTGTATCTAAGATGGAGGATCCGGTTCACCGGTTCATGATGGGATTAGAACCTCACTTGTTTAACAATTGTATGCCGTTCTCACTTCAGCCGGAATGGATATTTCTTGTATTCAGGCATACACTCAAGGTTAGAGGAGCGTAAGCAGAAGCAGAGGATGAATCGTGAGCATGATAGGGCCCAGAATAAGAGAGCGAGGTCTTCGGGTCCTTCTGGTGTGTTTCGAGGTGGTTAAAGGCAATAGTACCCGAGGTATCCATCCCAGCCATCAGCTAGCGCACCCCCTTAGTTTGGCGGTAAGAGATTTGATCGTTCCACATATTTAGAGTCTGGTTAGAATTTCAAGGCCTCAGGTTCTCAATATAGGGATGAGTCAAGTCAGATGAGGCCGCCCTTGCCACGATGTGCTCAATGTGGTAAGCAGCATACCGGGCAGTGTCGTATGGGATTGGGTGTTTGTTATACTTGTGGTTATCCGGGCCACGTTATGAGGGATTGTTCAACGAGAGGTGATGCAAGCATGGCTCAGCCAGCGGGATCTATAGCTGGTTCATCATCATCAGTACGCCCCATGGGGAAAGGTCCACAAGAACCAATGAGTCGTGGTAGAGGCAGAGGCAGAGCATCTAGCTCGAGTAGTCCTCAGAACCGCATTTATGGCAGGACGACAGGACCAAGAGTCATCGCCTGATGTTGTTATAGGTATATTATCAGTCTCATCATATGATGTATATGCACTGATTGACCCATGTTCCACCTTATCATACGTTACTCCATTGGTTGCTAGTAAGTTTGGAATAAAACCTGAATTAGTTAAACCTTTTTATATGTCTACACCTGTTAGGGACTCAGTGATAGCTAAGCGAGTATATAAGGGTTGTATACTAGTATTTCATAGTTGATTTACAATAGTAGACTTAATTGAGTTAGATATGGTAGATTTGATGTTATAATGGGTATGGATTGGTTGGATTCTTGTCATGCCAATGTTGATTGTAGGATAGTCCGATTTCAATTTCCAGGGGAGCCTGTTTTGGAGTGGAAAGGTAATACGGCGTCGCCAAGAGGAAGATTTATTTCCTATCTCAAGGCAAGGAAGATGATTAGAAAGGGTTGTATCTATCACTTAGTTCGGGTTCATGATGTGGAAGTAGAGTCACCAACCATTTAGTCCATCCTTGTGGTTAATGAGTTTCCCGATGAGCTTCCAGGTCTTTCAACAGAGCGAGAAATTGAGCTTACTATTGACCTACTACCAGGTACTCATCCAATATTTATTCCTCCCTATAGAATGGCCCCTGCAGAGCTGAAAGAGTTAAAGGAACAACTAAAGGACTTGCTTGAAAAAGGCTTTATCAAGACTAGTACATCACCGTGGGGGCACCTGTGTTATTTGTGAGGAAGAAAGATAGTTCCTTACGGATGTGTATTGATTATAGACAGTTGAATAAGGTGACGATCAAGAATAAGTACGCCCTCCCGATGATTGATGATTTATTTGATCAGTTGCAAGGTGCCAAGTGTTTTTCAAAAATAGACTTGAGGTCCGAGTACTATCAGGTAAGGTTTAAGGAGGAAGATATTCCGAAGACAGCATTCAGGACCAGATATGGGCACTTTGAGTTTCGTGTTATGTCATTCGGTTTGACCAATGCCCCAACAGTATTCATGGATTTGATGAACCATATGTTCAGGCCCTTTTTAGATCTATTCGTAATCGTATTTATTGACGATATATTGGTGTATTCTCATTCAGAGGCAGAGCATGCAGATCATTTGTGTACTGTGCTCAGATCTCTACAAAAAGGAAAGTTGTATGCAAAATTTTCTAAATGTGAATTCTGGTTGAACTTTGTAGCTTTCCTTGGGCATATCATTTCGAGTGAAGGTATTCTGGTTGATACACAAAAGATTGAGGTAGTAAAGACTTGGCCTAGACCCATGACACCGATGGAGGTTCGTAGCTTTCTCGATTTGACAGGTTATTACAGGAGATTTGTGGAGGGATTTTCTTCCGTTTCGGCACCTTTAACAAAGTTAACTTAGAAGGGAGCAAAGTTTCAATGGACTTATGCTTGCCAATAGAGTTTCTAGGCATTGAAGGACAGATTAACCTCAGCACCAGTTCTAACGCTCCCAGAAGGGACCAATGGTTATGTTATCTATTGTGACGCTTCAGGCGTTGGAGTGGGTTGTGTGTTGATGCAGCATGGTAAGGTTGTAGCTTATTCTTCTAGACAACTAAGAAGGCACGAGAAGAACTACCCGACCCACAATTTAGAGTTAGCGGCAGTGATTTATGCACTAAAAATGTGGAGGCACTACTTGTAAGGTATTCATGTTGATATCTATAAGGATCATAAGAGCCTCTAGTATATCTTCAGGCAAAAGGAATTGAATTTACATCAAAGAAGATGGTTGGAGCTACTTAAAGACTATGATGTTGATATTTTATACCATCCGGGAAAGCGAATGTGGTAGACGATGCCCTCATCCATAGATAGATGGGTAGCCTGTCATATTTACAGCCAGAGAAGAGGGTAATAGCCCATAAGATTCACCAGCTAGCTAGTCTTGGAATTCGGTTACTAGACTCAGGTGATATTGGAATTACTATTCAGGATACAGCAACATACTCGTTAACAACTGAAGTGAAGGAGCGCCAGTACGAGGATCCTATGTTAGTTCATTATAGGGATACCACCTCTCAGAAAGAGAAGACACCGTTTGAGATTACAGAAGATGGAGTCCTTAGATATCGAGGACAATTATGTGTCCCTAATGTTGCAGGGTTGCGTCGGCAGGTTATGGGAGAAACTCACTATTCTCGTTATTCTATCCATCAAGGAGCGATAAAGATGTATTATGATATTAGGGAAGTATATCGGTGGGACAGAATGAAAAAGGATATAGCGGAGTTTGTTGCTCAGTATCCTAACTATCAGCAAGTTAAGATTGAGCATCAGAAACCCGATGGATTATTGCAGGCTATGGAGATTCCGACTTGGAAATAGGAAGTAATCAATATGGATTTCATCATAAGTTTACCTCGTACCCAGCGTAATTTTGATTCGATATGGGTGATTGTTGATAGGCTTATAAAGTTAGCCCATTTTCTACCCGTTAGAACTACATATTCCTCAGAGGATTATGCAAGGCTTTATATTAAGGAGATAGTATGACTGCATGGTGTCCCTATATCTATTATCTCGGATAGAGGAGCTCAATTTATAACTAACTTCTGGAGGTCTTTCCAAAAAGGATTGGGGACTCAGGTAAGTCTTAGTACATAATTTCATCCTCAGACCGACGGGCAGGTTGAGCGTACTATTCAGACACTTGAGGATATATTACGGGCTTGTGTGATAGACTTCAAAGGTAGCTGGGATGATCATCTTCCGCTTATTGAATTTGCATATAATAATAGCTATCATTCTAGTATTCGGATGGATCCATACGAAGCTCTTTACGAACGGAAGTGTAGGTCGCCTATAGGGTGGTTCGATGTTAAGAAAACTACTTTAGTAGGACCAGAATTGGTACAACAAGAAATCGAGAAAACTAAGCTTATAAAGGAAAGGCTATTAGTAGCTCAAAGTCGTCAGAAGTCTTATGCGGATAATCGACAACATGACTTGGAATTTCATGTTAACGATTGGGTATTCCTAAAGGTATCACCAATGAAAGGCGTTATGAGGTTCGAAAAAAGGGAGAACTTAGCCCTCGGTTCATTGGACCATATAGGATCATATTCAAGATAGGCCAGGTAGCATATGAGTTGGACTTGCCTTCGGACTTAGAATCTGTACATCCAGTCTATCATGTGTCTATGCTCCGTAAATATATTAGAGATCCTTCCAAAATTATGTCAATTGACGACGTTCAGGTCACAGAGTAGTTATCATATGAAGAAACTCCCATTGCTATACTAGACAGATAGGTTCGGAGATTGAGAACTAAAGATATAGCTTCGGTGAAAGTACTTTGGAGAAACAACAATGTGGAAGAAATAATTTGGGAGGCTGAGGAAGACATGAAGTCTAGATATCTCTACTTATTTTCTCCTCCAGACAAGAGTCCAACTGAGACATCACAACCTTAAGGTATGTGTACGGATTCTTATGTTAGATATTGTCATTGGTCGTGTGAGGCCATTGTCGTTATTGATGATTATGGTCCTACGTGGCATTGAGTTATTAAGCTTCTAGAAGAAGAATTGGTAGTAGTGTTGATACAAAGGCGACTCTGCCAAAGTTATATAGATCCTGGAGAATTAAGCATTCGAGGACGAATGTTTCTAAGGGGGAAGGATATTACATCTCGTGTTTTTGTACTTAAAAGTTTCGTCTTCAGTTAATTGTCGTAGTCTCGGGGATGAGATTATCTTGAGGTTAACGTACTTATGCTATTTATAACAAGCAATAAGTAAGTGTCATGAAGGATAAAGGGTACACAAATTAAAGAAAACGAGTTTCGTTAAAGGTGGCCGATTTGGGATAAAATACGGGTCGAGCGATAATACCCGATAATTATGGACTAGTACCATGCAAGGTACCATATGACCACGGTAGTACGATATATAAAGTATATTAAAAATAAATAGAATTTTAAGTAATTTGAGAAATTTTTTAATTATGCGAGTAATTGGCTAATTACCGAGTAACAGAACATTACCTAATTACCTAATAAGTGGATAAAGATTAATAATTCCAACCCCACCCCTCCAAAAACGTGGCAACTATCCACAATCTAAGACAAGTAACTCTTTAGTCTTCTTGGATAGGTGGCAACTAGGTTAGTAAATAAAGAGACACATCATTTCTTATGTTCCTTATATAAATCCTTACAATCCAAAGAAAGTTAGCTATCTCAAAAGTTGTCAACAATCAGACTCTTTGGAAGTTTACAAGTCAAAGTTATTAGTATTTTGCCTTCGTAAAATTTCCTGGAAAACATTGGTCATTTTCAAGCTTTCAAAGCTTATTTTCAATTCTTGCAAAATAAGACACCAACAGGATGTTAGAAACAAGACATTAGCAACGAGATTTCTTGCAATCAATTCTCCTACATGAATATTATATGGATTTTCCCTACTCCAGATATGTTAAGGCTATCCCTCCTTTCTTTTTGGAATGATCCAAATTATATAGAAGAAACGAGCAAACACACAGTTTTAATAAAGGACTCTATTCATAGAAATACTAGGAGTCTTTGTGTTCTTGATTCCTCATGTGACATATTATTATATCTTCTGTTCATGGGTCTCAGGATAATACATAGTTGAAAAGTTTATCCGAAAGGAATATTGAGATTATCACATACTTTTCATGCATTTCATTCATTTATACATGTGTATTGACCCATGACCAGATGGTGTTATACGCGTATATATGTATATTATATTTATATGGGATACGGGAAAAAGGTTACGACGTTATATATGCACCACCACCTGATCAGTTGGTATATGTTGATAATGTTGCCCACAATAGCCGAGACGATATGAT
This sequence comes from Nicotiana tabacum, assembly GCF_000715075.1. Lineage (NCBI taxonomy): Eukaryota > Viridiplantae > Streptophyta > Magnoliopsida > Solanales > Solanaceae > Nicotiana > Nicotiana tabacum. Next base: position 61,440,603 of record NC_134097.1, read on the forward strand.
GAGATGCCCTCAGAGGCTTGATGATATTACGTACACCTATACCTATGCATGACACTATATTTATATGCACATGCATGACATTATAAATGTTTCAGGATTTATAAAGTTATTCAGGTTTACATATGGATTTCTTTATTTCATGTTTCATCTATGTCTTTTACGTACTAATTTTCATGCCTTATATACTCAGTACATTTTTCGTACCGACGTCTTATTTCCTGGGGCCTGCATTTCATGCCCGCAGGTGCAGGTAGGTAAGTCGACGGTCCCCCTTCTTAGGATCCTTGATCAGTAAAAGCTGGCGTGCTCCACTTGATTGGAGCTGTTTTTGATTTGGTACAATATGCTTGTATATATATACATGGGTATGACGTGGCTCAGTCCCGTCTTTGTAAATTTATATTTCTATTAGAGGTCTGTAGACAGATGTGTACAATCAATAGTATGTGGCCTTGTCGGCTTTCAGTTTTGGGTATATAGTTGTCTATCGCGGCCTTGTCGGCTCGCCCACTGTAATTCGCACGTATATGCATATATGTCTTTTGGACAGGTTTTCGTCGTGCGTGTTACTTTCGTAATTCAGCAGATATTATTCATGTTTATATCTTAGTCGCATGCTTAAGGGTGTTCGACAGATAGGACTTGGGCACTCATCGCGGCACATCGGTTTGGGTCGTGACACATTGGTAGGTGATTCTATTATCGTAGATCGTGTCTATCATTCATGTATTGTTATTATTGGAGGTCTTGAGACCCGTGTAGATCTCCTACTTCTTGATATGGTCAATTTTGATGTCATTCTGGGGATGGATTAGTTGTCTCCTTATCATGCTATATTGGACTGTCACGCCAAGACCGTGACCTTAGCCTTGCCGGGGTTGCCTCGATTGGAGTGGAGAGGGACTCCTGGTTATTCTACCAACAGGATTATCTCTTATATGAAGACTCGGCGTATAGTTGAGAAGGGGTGTTTGGCTTAATTGGCTTATGTTTGTGATTCTAGTGCTGAGGTTCCTTCTATGGATTCTGTGCCAGTTGTTCGGGATTTTCCAGAGGTGTTTTCTACAGACCTGTTGAGGATGACACGCAACAGGGATATTGACTTTTGCATTGATTTGGCTTCGGGAACTCAGCCCATTTCTATTCCACCGTATCGCATGGCCCTACCAGAGTTGAAGGAATTGAAGGAGCAGTTGCAGGATTTGCTTGATAGGGGCTTCATTAGACCTAGTGTCTCGCCCTAAGGTACGCCAGTGCTGTTTGTTAAGAAGAAGGATGGATTGATGAGGATGTGTATAGATTATCGGCAGTTGAACAAAGCCACCATCAAGAACAAGTATCCATTGTCGAGGATTGATGATTTATTTGATCAGCTTCAGGGTGCCAGGGTATTTTCGAAGATTGATTTGAGGTCTGGCTACCATTAGTTGAGGATTAGGGCATCTGATGTCCCTAAGACAGCTTTTCACACTCGGTACGGGCATTATGAGTTCTTAGTGATGTCATTTGGGTTGACAAATGGCCCAACAACTTTTATGGATTTGATTAACCGAGTGTTCAAGCCCTATCTGGATTCCTTTGTGATCGTTTTCAATGATGATATCTTGATCTACTCCTGCTGTCGAGAGGAGCATCAACAACTTCTTCGAGTCGTTCTCCGGACTCTGAGGAACAGCCAGTTATATGCTAAGTGTTTAACGAGAAAATGGTAACAACAATTAAATTTGTAAATGGGACTCTAAAAATACATGATCTATTTTTATGCTAGTTGTTAGAGTAGTTGATGCTAGGCGTATGAAGTTTAATGATGGAATACGAGTTAAAACGAGGCAATGATCGAACCGAGGGGCTTGCTACCCGAGCTTCGGTTTGGTCAATAAAAGACCTCGGGGTCGATATCCGGCTCAAGCTCGAGCTATCGGGAGTAACCAGGAAAGGGATAACAGTTTAGATATGATTAAAGAATGCTCTTTATGGCCAATACCAAGCGATAAATGAAGAACTAGTATGAAAGTAATAAATGGAAAGAGTAGCCTCGAGCAAATGAGTTAGAGAGAAAAGGGAGAGAGAGAGATATTATTGATCTTGTGTAGATGGGATAGAGCAACAACGACCTTTTACAAAGTGGTGTGGATTCCCTTTATATAGGAGGGGAATCCGGTTATAGTACAACATATATTAATTATAAAAGCATGGAGATGGGACAGCTAGACGTGATGCCTTGACACAGGCTCTGGGTAGGTCGGCTCTGTCAGACTTAGCCGCGCACCTTGGGAATTCCCCCTTTTGCTCTAGCCTCGATCTTCATGTTCTTTGGGTCGGGCCTCGATGAGGGGACTTGGTCGCAACTCCGCGTCCTTGGAGTCTTGAGATATCCTTCTGAAGTGACTTGATAGCAAGACATTAGGCCCTCTAATTTCATTGCATATAGATAGTCTCTGCGTTTCCTAGAATGAAGCGATGGGAAATGATTCTGACACCTGACTTCTCGAGCTCCTTGTCAACGTCATACCGATGATGCAACCTGTGGCGTGAGTGTTTACGATAACCGGGACATCCTATAGACTCGTGTTCTTGACATCATTCATTGCACTGTTGATTCCCATTCTCCAAGGTGAAAGTACCGTCATCGATTCGGTTCTTCTAGAACATAGTAATTGCATCTGCCGGTCAGTTTTCCAAAGGCCTTGGTGACTGCATCATTATCTCCTATAAACGGGGGTGCTCTAGCGTTGTTTTTCTATCCAAGTGTCTTCATCAACTCGTTTGCCCTTTCTACTTGCCATCTCCTTCTGTCGTTGAACATCATGTTTGGGGTTTTCGGCCTCAAGGCCGTATGGCAGAGCTTCCATAGGCTGTGTTGTGGCCTCTTTCCTGAGCTTCCCTTTGTCGAGCATGATTATGTTGTTCTATCGTTGTTGTGGTTGCTGTTACATCTGTTGTCGATGTCCCTGTTTGCACGAGATGATGACATGTGGGGGTCAACTTTCCTTGCTCTTAAAAAGTTCTTCGGGTCAAATACTGCTGCGCAACAGGGGGCTTAGATTATACACCGCTGCTCACCTTTATACCCCAGCTCGATGTGGCACTCTGTCCCGGGCTAGCAGCTTGCACGGCTCAATGTTCCAAGAAGTGGATTCAAATTAGCCGTGCAAGCGAGGCCGATGTTTGCCAGGTCTGTTGTCTCTCCGAGGTTCTCTTAGCCAGTGAGGGTCCTCGACCTTTGGTGGGCTATGGTATTTTTTCATCCCTCCCTGCTTCTCGACTTATCCTTTAGGGATATCAGTGCGGAAGGCCGGGATAGGCTTCTAAGGATGCGCACCCGGAGGCATTGTTGCAGGAGGTGGACCTTTGAGAGTAGATTAGGCTCTAGGCTTTTAGCACGTGTGTGCATCCCTTTGCTTCTTTGTTTCTGCGTGAGGACCCCTTGCGGGCTTTTGTAATTTGTTTGTATGGACCCCTCGAGGGCCGTTGTAGCCAATATTTATGAAATATGAAAATGTTTCCTTTACTTCTGCTTTTGATTTTTGTCGCTTTCTTGTATACTCTTATGCGTTTGCGGAGATTTTGAATGTATGCCTCTGTTGACGATCGTCAATATTTTTTCCGACCTTCAGTCAATAGAAATGGCTCCTTTTAGAGCTCATTATTGTTCCCTAAATCAAGCCTGAAGTGATCCAGTAAATCTGGATCATCGGGGCCCTCGAGCCCCATGGAGATAGAGCACCAAAGTGAAAGTCGACTTCGGGTGCTTGGAGCTTTTACTTTGAGCTTGGCATAGATAACCTTTTAAGGTGTTGTAGGCAGGCTTCTGAGGAAGGGACTATTCATATTTAGGCAATTTTCTGTGGTCGAGCCCTCATGATTGGGGCTTAAAGTGCTTATTTTTTCTTCTCGAGGGAAAACTTCGAGGTCGGGTACCACCTCGGAATTGGAGACGATGTTGTTGACCCTCTGTGGCCTAACTTCTTCTTGACGGAGATCTCCGAGGTTGGGCACCACCTCGGGATCCATTCCGAGGTCGTTGGCCTCCCGGGGCTTATCCTGGGTAGGCAAATTATTGCTATATCCCTTATATACATGGGGCGGCTCTTGCTTATTTGGAAGATCCCATTATTTTAGATAGCCATCCTTCCGCCTTGGCATTGAGTCCTTCGTTACCTCCAGCGAAAAAAGTGTTGACATACGTCCCTGCTTTAGCTTGTCAATTCCGCCATAGTTATGGCTGCTACTTCAGGGCCTGCCTGGCAGGGAGGGGAGAGTTCCACTCCCAGTGCTCAGGATTCGTGGGAGTTTACTCTGAAGACTATTTCTTTGATAAGAAAGGAACATCTATAGATGGTGATGAGGGACTGCGGATGAGGCAAGGGGTAGCGTTGCAGGCACTTTCCCCAGATAAGAGTATTACGAACTCTGCTAATGGATTCTTGAATGTATACTTATACCCTTTCGCACTAGGCCCCCTTGATGGGGTCGTGCTTGATTTCTGCCTGAAGTATCGGGTTACTTTAGGGAAGATACATACGTCATTTTGGCGAGTAGTGCTGATAATGAGATTCTTTGCGGAGAAGGCCGGCTTGAATTCACACTTAGTCACCTCGTCAGGCTGTACCGACCCTTTCACCATCAAGGCTTGCTAAACCTGCAGTGTCATTCGCCCACGCCCTTTGATGTTGATGATGAGGAAGATGGGGATCAAGAGTGGGTCAGTCGATTCGTCCAGGTTCGGACGGGTAACATTATCCCCATGAAGCTCATGCCATTTCCCGAGGGATGGAATTACGCGTGTGAGTGGAGTGTCTCGTGCTTTCTTAGACTCGATTATAGCAAAAACCAGTTGAGTAATTGTGTTTCCTCCTTTCCTGCAGCAACTTCATGGACGCCGGGCAAAGTTCCCGATTTGCCCGGCTAGGTTCGGAGGTTGGCGACCCATTCGACTTACGACGAGCGTAGGTGGCGAGCTGTGTTCCGGGGCAGATGGGAAGTGAAACACCAAGGTATGCACGTATGTTGCTTTTACCTTGGTCTTTGTAGGTTTGAGATGACATTTTCCTCTTTCTTTTGTACCTAGCTTTGTCGTCATAGGTATCGGGCAGTTCCTTGGTGTGAGGTTGTGTTCCTCTGGAGAGGGGGAGGAGTCATCGGCCTCCGAACCAAGGGATGATGGCGATAAATAGTATTAGCACTTGCAGTGCGATGGAGCTTTTAGCGGGGCTAAACGGGCCCGTGTCTTCGAGGAGAGAACATCGCCCGAGCCTGCTGTTCCCGAAGTCTTTGGTTCCGGAGCGGAGGTTCCTTCGAGTGATTATGCCTCGACCGAGGTTAGTTCTTCCAAGGCCGAAGGGGCTGGACCAGCAGAAGTGTGCTCGGCCTTCGAGGAAGTCCGCCGGGTTCACTTCGCGGTGAGTTTCGGTGTAGTCCTTTTGCATTTCGCGCCTTCCTTTCCTTATCGAGTTTTTTATTCTACGGGCCTTTGATAGGCTCAGGTCTTAGCTGCTCCATGATGGGGCTAGGCTTCGGAAATCTCTGGATGAGGGTAAGTCCCTTAGGCTCCTCTTCGAGGAGAAAGCGGTTGAGTTGATGCACTGGCGATATAAGGGGTTCCGGAGCTCTAATTACGAGAGCTTTTTGATGGAGCAGGTAATCTCTTATAGTATGTGTTTCGCCTTTTTAACCCTTAAGGTTAATCTTTTTTGCCTATCTCAGTTGCAGAAAAGGACGGAAGCTCTAGAGTACCTTAGGGGTGAAGCCGACCGAGTTAGGAATGATTATGGTGAACTAAGAGCTCAGGTGCAGGCTCAAGGTTCAGAGGAGGAGGGTGCCTTACCTAAAATTCCCACCTTCGAGGCCCAACTCCGCATGACTCGTGATAAAACTTTAGTTCAAGCGAATATGATCGCGAAGCTCGAGTCCGAACTCTCGAAGGTCAGGGCTGAAATCATCGGTGCTCGGGCTGAGGCAGCATTGAGTCGTACTAAGGCTGATCAGGATATGGCAATTCATTTGAGGGATGATACTGATGCCCAAGACAAGTTGAAGAAGGCCCTCAATCGTGAAAAGATGATCGAGGAATATGTTCGTTGTAGATCCTGAAGAGAGGTGCTTGAAGAGATCGACACTAGGGGTTTTGTTCTCCCGGAAGAGCTGGCTCGAGCAAGGGCGGACGAGCATGATGCTCGGTCACTTCTTGCCAACGCCACAGAGGGTGAAGGTGGGGTCGGTAGGCTGTAGCCTTCTGAAGCAGAGTGTAGATTTTGTATCCCTTTTTGCATTGTTTTTGACCATGCGGGTTAGTTTCGGAGTTTGGCGGGAACCCTTAGATTCGTAATACGGCTCCAGAGCTTATCAGACAGGCCCGGAGGCTCTTACACGCTTGGTAGATGTGGCCTTTAGTGCAAGCTGGCATTATAGCTCTTATGCTTTGCTCAGGTGTTCTAGGTTGAGTCTCCGAGTCAGGTTTTTGACTCGAGCCTACTTGACCTTTAATCTCCCATGCCTGCATGGGCGGACGATAATGGCTCTTACGCCTTGCCCTTAGTCATTTGTATTTTAATTATTTTGGGTTCAGTCTCCGAGTCAAGTTGCGACTCGAGCTTAATTGACCCTCAAGTTTTTTTGTGCCTGCATGGGCGGATGGCGATGGCGCTTACGCCTCGGGTCGAAGCAGCCTTTTAAGTATGTGGCCCTAAGGCCCGTGGAGCTGGCGACGATGGTTCTTACACTAGGCCCTTAGCATGTACAGTTAACTATTTTGGATCCGGTTTCAAAATTGGGTTACGACTCGAGCTCATTTTAATCCTCAAGTTTTCAATTTTTTAAGCTGGCGATAGTGGCTCTTACATTTTTGGTCATTGAAACCTTTTAGTGTATGGCCCTGAGGCTCGTTTGGCTGGCAACAATGGCTCTTACGCTTTTGCCTGTGGGCATATGTGGGCTTTGTTTTTCCCTCGTTAAGGTCTTTTTTGAAATAATTTTTCCTGACCCATCGTCAGTTCGGGAAAAACCTCGATTCCAAGTCATTAGCGGTGATGTTCGATCACCTCGGAAGGTTTAGCTCGTAGGCTGAGTAGCTCGAAGCCTTGTGATTTGGAGCTGACATGGTTGAAGCTCGTTTTCCTGTTGAGGGTAGCCTATTTTAACCAGTTCTTTTCGAAGTAGATTCGGAGTAATGGCATGTGATGTAGTTAGCGACGATCGGGCATCCCCGAGTCGCGTTAATTTGGCTGGTGCAGCCGTTTTGACCGTAGTCATATATGTTTGGCCGGAGCCATTTTTTATCCCGGGTGATAGTTTAGGCATCTATATCGACGGTATGCCCTTTCGAGAGTCTTACAAATGTGACACATAGCCTAAACTTTTGGATTGAGTTTTATGCATGTAGTAAGGTCTTACAAAATTTTCATGCCTGTTGAGGTCTTACAGTTTGTCATGCCTGTTGAGGTCTTACAGTTTTTCATGCCTGTTAAGGTCTTATAGTTTTCCATGCCTGTTGAGGTCTTACAGTTTTTTCATGCCTGTTGAGGTCTTACAGTTTCTGTTGCTGCGTAAAATAGATCTGGCTAGACCGAGTCTACTTGCTCGGGGTCTTATGGCCTCGGGTTTCCAGTGAATGGTGATTGACGGTAGTCTCCGAGTCATTGAGTTTTCTTAGGCCCGAAGACCATTACTCGTGAGCTCGGAATTGCCTCGTTGGGGCCTTATGAGCCCAGAGCTCCGACCCTAAGGTCGTGCGGGTGCTAAATTGTTGACGCTAAGTATCCGAGTATCTCGGGACGTACTCGATGGGGGGATCCTTATCATGAGCATGCCAAATTTTTTCCTTTTTTGGAGTACGAGATGCTAAAAGATATTCTTTTATTGTTTGGCGTAAATACATGTTGTTTCGTTGCCGTGAGCTCGGCCCGCGCGATCACGGCTCCTTTGACCATTTGGCCCGGTACATGATTTCCTATTGGAACTTAGTCTGTCGTTCCCCGACCCTTCTGAGTGGACGGAGCCTTCAAGGGGGTCGCCCTCTATCGTTCGGGGTTGATTGTAAAAGAAACCCTGCGAGCTTGTCGGATCCTTCTTAGGAGGCACGTCCCTCCGTTAAGAACCTTGCTGGTGAGACCCTCTTCAGGGCGGAAGTCCGGCCGAGGGGAAAGAGTGTGACGGGTGTCGTTAAGGCCTTGGGATCTTTGGGCAGAGTTGACACTTCCGGATGCCCTAGCCGAGTGTCTGCATGCAGGTTAGTGTAAAATAACGAAGGAGAGAGGTATTTTTACCTTACCGCGGGATGCGCAGGCGATGTTCCGAGGTCCGATATGTTCCTGATGTTTTTTGGAGAGAGGACTCCAGTACAGCCCTCCGTTGTGTTTAATCGGGCTTGGCCGAAGACATGGTTCGCTTACCCTTTGATTCTTTCAAGAGTGGAGATATTGGTGTCGGTGATACGTTATGTGACACGAACTTTCCCTTTGCGTGTGTTGCTTTTTGCCGATAGTTTTAATTCCGTCCTTTGTTGGAAATTTTATCATTTGGTGAAGGGTGGATGGCACTGCTCTCATGCAGTGTATCCACGGCCGCCCGAATAAGGCGTTATACCTCATGTCTCCTTCGATGACATGGAATTTGGTGTCTTGGGTCGTGCCGACCACGGTAACCGGGAGGATGATTTCTCCTTTCATTCTTTCGCTTGCCATGTTGAATCCGTTGAGGACCCGAGTGGCGGGAATGATTTGGTTGAGCAATCCGAGATGCTCTATCACCCTCGACCTGACAATATTAGCTGAGCTACTTGGATCCACGAGTGCACATTTTATTTGAAAAGAATTTACAAGGAAGGAAATTACCAGTATGTCATTTTGGGGTTGAGACAGGGTCTTGGTGTCCTCTTCGTTGAATGTGAGGGCGTCCTCAGGGATATATCCCCGGATCCGCTTTTCTCTGTTGATGGATATTTTTGTTCTTCTCATTACGGGTTCTTGCGGGGCATCGGTGCCCCCCATGATCATGTGGATGACATGTTGTGGCTCATTTGCCTCGCTCTTCTTGATTGCCTCCCTTTCTCTGAACTGATTTTTGGCTCGATCGCTAAGGAATTCCTGGAGATGTCCTTTGTTAAGCAGTCAAGCTACCACTTCTCGTAGCTGATGACAATCCTCGATCCTGTGGCCGTGCGTGTTGTGAAACTCGCATACTAAGTTGTAATTCCTTTGCGAAGGATATGACTGTATAGGTTTGGGCCACTTGGCGTCTCTGATTTTATTGATGGAAAACATGATGTCTGACACATCAACGTTGAAGTTGTATTCTGACAAGTGGGGCGCACACATTGGCACTACATTTCGATTGAACTTGGTTCTGTTGATGAGCTCTCGAGGGTCCTGTCCTCGATCCACTCTCCGATCATTGCGAGGTAAGTTGCACCTTGGGGAGTTCCTCCTATCTTCGAGGTATGGCTAATACCTTTCTTTGTTTGGTTTCGGTTTCTTTTCTAGGAGCCTGCTTGGGTATACTGAGCTCGAAGGGGCTCCCAACTGGTCATCCTCGGCCTTGATCTTTGACTGATATTGGTTGTAGATGTCCGACCAGGTCACGGCTGGATACTCGATCAGGTTATGTTTCAGCTGTTTTGAAGCCATCGAGCTCCGTTCGTTCAGACCTTGGGTGAAGGCCTACACTGCCCAGTCATTGGAGATTGGCGGTAGCTCCATCCATTCTATCTGAAAGCGAGACACGAATTCCCGCAGCATCTCATTCTCTCTTTGCTTGATTTTGAAAACGTCAGACTTCCTCGTCGCTACCTTGATGGCACCGGTATGTGCCTTTATGATGGAGTCTGCTAGCATGGTGAATGAATCTATGGAATTAGGAGCCAAGTTGTGATACCACATTATGGCCCCCTTCGAAAGCGTTTCCCCGAATTTTTTCAGCAATACGGACTCGATCTCATCATTCTTTATATCGTTGCATTTTACCGCACAGGTGTAGGCAGTAACTTATTCATTAGGATTGGTGGTCCCATTGTACTTAGGGAGTTCCGGCATTTTGAACTTCTTTGGAATGGGTTTCGGGGCCACTTCCTCAGGGAACGACCTTTGTATGAACTTCTTCAAATCCACGCCCTTAAGGACTAGGGGCGCACCCGGGATTCGATCGACCCTAGAGTTGTAGGTCTTGAACTTCTTATCGTTGGCTGCTACCATTTTCTCGCCTGACTCGATCCTTTTGGTGAGGTCCTCCAGCATTTTCACGATGGCAGGACCGGCTACCGATCTGTTATTGCTCAATCTCTCGGGTACCTGTTTGGCTGGGAGAGCTATTTTCGGCGCTGCTGTGCTGGGAGTCTTCGGATGGCTTTGTAACTGAGTGATGTCCAATTGTTGTGCCTGCAATATTTCAAAAATAACATGAAGACTAACTTCTTATACTTCCCGAGCCGGGGTCTTTTGGGCTTCCTGTTGGTTGCCATGTTGTATGCTTCCGTCAGTATGTGAGGTTTCGTCGACCAGCTGCGCGTCTTGCGAACCCGCATCCGCTGGAATCAATCCAGGTGTGTTATCGAGGTTCTGTAGTGGTGCGCCAATGACTGGAACAACCACACCGTCCTCGCCATGATTTTCGAGGTAGTCGTTCTCAACTCTGTTTACCAAGCCAGACATCTCGACATGAAATCAAGAGATCTTGGACATGAAAAAGTTTGAAATATAACTTGCATTTGTGTAATGAAACCAGCAAGAAGATAATCACAATTATTTTTAGCCCCACGGTGGGCGCCAAACAGTTTACCGTGAAAATGGTAACAACAAATAAATTTGTAAATGGGACTCTAAAAATACGTGATCTATTTTTATGCTAGTTGTTAGAGCAGTTGATACTAGGCATATGAAGTTTAATGATGAAATGCGAGTTAAAATGAGGCAGTGATCGAACCGAGGGGCTTGGTACCCAGGCTTCGGTCAGGTCGATGAAATACCTCGGGGTGGATATCTGGCTCAAGCTCGAGCTATCGCGAGTAACCGGGAAAGGGATAACAGTTAAGATATGATTAAAGAAAGCTCTTTATGGCCAATGCTAAGCGATAAATGAAGAACAAGTATGAAAGCAATAAATGGAAAGAGTAGCCTCGAGCAAGTGAGTTAGAGAGAAAAGTGAGGGAGAAAGAGAGATATTATTGATTTTATGTAGAGGGGATAGAGCAACAGCGGCCTTTTACAAAGTGGTGTGGATTCTCTTTATATAGGAGGAGAATCCAGTTATAGTAGAACATACATTAATTATAAAAGCATGGAGATTTGATGGCTAGACGTGACGCCTCGACACAGGCTCTGGGTAGGCTGGCTCCGTCAGACTTAGCTGTGTGCCTTGGGAATTCCCCTTTTCGCCTAACCTTGATCTTCATCTTCTTTGGGTCAGGCCTCAACGAGCCCCGAGTGAGGGGACTAGGTCGCAACTCCGCGTCCTCGGGGTCTCGAGATATCCTTCCAAAGTGACTTGATAGCAAGAAATTAGGCCCTTTGATTTTTTCGCATACACTAAGTTTTCAAAATGTGAGTTTTGGTTGAGTTCAGTTGCATTCTTGGGTCACGTTGTATCAGTAGAGGGAATTCGGGTGGATCCTAAGAAGATTGAGGCAGTCAAGGACTGGCCTAGAGCCACATCAACTATGGAGATCCAGAGTTTTTTGGGTTTGGCGGTTTATTACCATCGGTTTATAGAGGGTTTTTCATCTATAGCAGCCCCGATGACCAGGTTGACGCAGAAGGGTGCCCAATTCAGGTAGTCGGACGAGTGTGAGGCAAACTTTCAGAAGCTCAAGACTGCTTTGACTATTGCGCCGGTGTTGGTATTGCCCACAGGTTCAGGGCCACATACAGTGTATTGTGATGCATCTCGTATTAGACTAGGTGCAGTGTTGATGCAGAATGGCAAGGTTATTGCATATGCTTCGCGACAGTTGAAGATCTACGAGAAGAATTATCCAGTTCATGATTTGGAGCTAGCAGCTACTGTTCACGCGCTGAAGATTTGGAGGCATTATCTATATTGCGTGTCGTGTGAGGTGTTCACGGATTATAAGAGTTTATAGTACTTGTTCAAGCAGAAGGAGCTAAATTTGAGGCAGAGGAGGTGGTTGGAGCTATTGAAAGACTATGATATCACCATCTTGTATCATCTTGGAAAGGCCAATATGGTGGTCGATGCTTTGAGCAGGAAGTCAGCCAGTATGGGTAGCCTTGCGTATATTCCAGTCGGTGAGAGACCGCTTGCTTTGGATGTCCAGGCTTTAGCCAATCAGTTCGTAAAGTTGGATGTTTCTAAGTTCAGTCGTGTTCTAGCTTGCACAGTCGCTCGTTCTTCATTATTTGAGTGTATCAGAGATTGGCAGTATGATGATCCTCATTTGTTCGTCCTTAGAGACATAGTGCGACACGGGGGTTTCATGCAGGTTACAATTGGAGATGACAGAGTTTTGAGGATGCAGGGTCGAGTTTGTGTGCCTAATGTGGATGGACTTTGTGAGTTGATTCTAGAGGAGGCCCATAGTTCCCAGTATTCTATTAACCCGAGCGCCGCTAAGATGTATCAGGACTTGCAGCAGCATTATTGGTAGATGAGGATAAAGAAGGATATTGTTGCGTATGTAGCTCGGTGTTTGAATTGTCAATAAGTAAAGTACGAGCATCAGAGACCTAGTGGTTTACTTAAGAAGATTGAGATTCATGAGTGGAAGGGGAGCGTATCACTATGGACTTCGTTGTTGGACTCCCACGGACTCAGACGAAGTTCGTCTTCATGGCGTGCCCGTGTCTATCATTTCTGATCGAGGTACGCAGTTTACCTAGCATTTCTGGAGGGCAGTGCAGCGTGAGTTGGGTATACGAGTCGAGTTGAGCACAGCATTTCATCCTCAGACGGATGTACAGTTCGAGCGTACTATTAAGATTTTGGAAGATATGCTCCGAACATGTGTTATGTACTTTGGAGGTTCTTGGGATCAGTTCTTGCCATTAACAGAGTTTGCCTACAACAACAATTATCAGTCGAGCATTCAGATGGCTCCCTATGAGGCATTATATGGTAGGCGATGTCGGTTGCCGGTTGGGTGGTTTGAGCCGGGAGAGGCTCGGTTGTTGGGTATAGATTTAGTTTAGGATGCCTTGGAGAATGTTAAGATCATTCAGGATAGGCTTTGTACAACTCAGTCCATGTAGAAGAATTACGCCGACCGTAAGGTTTGTGATGTGGCATTCATGGTCGGAGAGCGAGTGTTGCTTCAGGTGTCGCCCATGAAGGGCGTGATGAGATTTGGGAAGAAGGACAAGTTAAGCCCCAGGTTCATTGGGCCTTTTGAGATTCTTCGGAGAGTAGGAGAGGTGGCTTACGAGCTTGCGTTGCCACCAGGATTATCAGCTGTGCATCTAGTGTTTCATGTATCCATGCTTCAGAAGTAATATAGCGATCCATCTCACGTGTTAGACTTCAGCACTATCCAATTGGACAAGGATCTGACCTACGAGGAGGAGTTGGTGGCTTTTTAGATTAGTAGGTTCGTTAGTTGAGATCGAAGAGTTATCCTTCGGTTCGTGTGCAGTGGAGAGGTCAACCTGTTGAGGCAACTACCTGGGAGTTCGAGTCCGATATGCAGAGCCGATATCCCCATCTTTTCACCGTTTCGGGTATTTTTCTATGTCCGTTCGAGGACGAATGGTTGTATTAGAGGTGGAGAATGTGATGATCCAAAAGGTCATCTCTTATTTTAGAAGTCAAATTTGTGTTCCGAGGCCTTAAAACCCTCATTTTGTCTCACCTCAATTTGCCTGCAAAGTCCAGGCATATATCTGGAAAGCCTCTATGTGAAAATTTGAGAAAATGCTAAATTTGCCTTTAAAATTAAATTAAGTTGACTTCGTTCAACATTTTGGGTAAACGGACCCGAACCCGTGATTTGACAGTCCCGGAGGGTCCGTAGAAAAATATAGGACTTGGGCGTATGCCCAGAATTTAATTTCGAGGTCCCCAGCCCGAGAAATAATATTTTGAAGAAAATTGTTTAACTAAAAATATATGGAGTTTAGAAATTGAATAATGTTTGAATTTGATAATATCGGGCCCGTATTTTGGTTTCGGAGCCCGGTACAGGTTTAATATGGTATTTAAGATCTGTCTGTAAAATTTGGTAAGAAATGGAGTTTATATGGCGTGATTCGTACCCTTGGTTGTGAAAATAGAAGCTTTAAGAGTTCTTGAGATTTTCATTGATGTTGATGCTAAATTCATTTTTTATGATGTTATTAGGGAGATTTTATCGCATGAACAAGTCCGTATGATGTTTATAGACTTGTGTGCATGTTTGGATTAGAGCTCGGGTGATTTTCGGATAGGTTTTGGGGTGTTCCCCTTCCTTATGTTTTAGATATACGGTCTCTTTTTATTCTGAGAACATTTGTATTTTCCTTTCTAAACCAGTATTTGTAAAAATTCGTAGATGTTTGTGAAATTGTGACACCAGATCATTGGGGTAGACATGTATTGGAGTATTTTAAACTGTTATATCACTTCCGCATTTTATACCTGCTTAATTTTAATTACTACTTATTTCTGTTTGGGTTAATTGCTAATGTGTTAAAATCATAGTATTTGGCTTGCCTAGCTTTCACAAGTAGGCGCCATCACGAGCTCGACGGTGGGAGATCTGGGTCGTGACACCGAAGCTTCACTAAGCTTGTCTTTGCAGTTGAGGCTTGCATTCCTCCAATGATTTATAAAGTCGATAACTGGTTCACCCTTTCGTTGACGAGTATTTGTAAGTTTTATCATACTCACAGTACTTCTCGTGCTATAAAAGCGATTGAAGAATTCTTGCTCTAGTTGATCCCAGCTATCAACAGATCTAACCTCGAGGTCCGTGTACCTGTAACGACCTGACCAATCGTTTTGAGCTCTAGTGTATCATTCGGCGGTTTGAGGCCATGAGAAGCTTCACTTCAGGTATTATGACTCGTACGCGTATTCGGAATTGAAATTCGAGAAGTTCGGAGTGGATTTGGAAAGAGAATTCTCATTTCGGAAGCTTTAAGTTGGAAGAATCTGACTAAGGGTTAATTTTAAGTAAACGACCTTGGAATCGGGATTTGATGGTTCCAAAAGGTTCGTATAATGATTTTGAACTTGGGCGTATATTCGGATCGGGGTTTGGATGGCCCGAAAGCGTTTCGGCGCCTATTGTGGAAGGTTGGCATTTTGAAGGAATTTCATAAATTTGGGTTAAAGTGCCTTTCAATGTTATCGATGTCCGTTTGGGATTCCAAGTCTGAGAATAGCTCTGTATGGTGATTTTGGTATTGGGAGTGCATCCGAAAGTGGATTTGGAGGTCCGTAAGTCATTTTGGGGTATTTGGCGAAAGTTAGAAATTTGAAGGTTATTAAGAAGTTTGACCGGAAGTGGACTTTTGATATCAGGGTCGGATTCTGATTCCGAAAGTTGGAACAGGTCCATAATGTCAAATGTGATTTGTGTGCAAAATTTGAAGTCATTCCGAATTGATTTGATATGTTTCGGCGCGAAATATAGAAGTTGGAAGATTTGAAAACTCACAATTTGATTCGATGCGTGATTCGCAATTTCGGCATTGTTTGAAGCCTCGACTAAGTTCGTATTATATTTTGGGACATGTTGGTATAATTGGTTAAGGTCCCGAGGTCCTCAGGTGGATTTCGGAAGGTTAACGGAATGGATTTCGGACAAAGGGAGCTGCTATAATTTTCTGTTGCAGAAGATGTTCGCTAGAAATTTCTGATGCGTGGAACCGATTTTGGAAGCTTATATCTCATAATCTATAAGGAATCCGAAAATTAAAAAAACTGAAAGTTGTAGCACTTTGAATCTAGTTTCCAAAAAGTTATATCATACATAATTTGGACATTTGTACAGAAAGTTATGATCTATTCAATAAAAGGCTGGTAAAGCAGTTTTGTAATCGCCGGAAATTTTTGATGCATGTAGCCGAATTTGGAAGCTTATATCTTACAATCTATAAGAAATCATAAAATTTTCAAAACATGAAGGTTATAGTCCTTTGATTCTAGTTTTCAGAAAGTTAAATAATTAATCATTTGGATATTTGTATAGAATGTTATGATCGATTGAATGAAGGCTGGTAACCCTGTTTTTTGGCTTGAAAATTTTGAGACAAGTCGCATTCCACATATGCGACTTACCTGGACAGAATATATATGTCCGGAGTTCGATATTTTTGTTCATTTTTAGAGTTTTAGACCTCAGTTTTGGACGATTTCAGTGGCATTTTTCATGAGTTTGAGTTGGGTAAGTATTCTTTATCCGAAATTAATTATATTTCACGATTTCATGCTCATTCACATCATGAATCCATGAATTTATGGAAGAAAAATCAATTTTTTATCAAATCTCTCAAAAACGAATATTTAAGATTTGAAAGGCAATCCGACATCGGAATTCGATAACTTCTGTATGGTTGAACTCGTATCAGAACATGTGTTCGGATTTCGTAAGTTTTTCCGAGATTCGAGACGTCGGTCCCACTATCAATTTTTTAATGAATTTCAGATTTAAATCCGAAAAATTTATAAATTCATATGGAATTAAATCCTACAATTTGTATTGAGTATATCGAATTGTTTATAACTTGATTTGAGGCTTTCGGACACGAATTCGCGAAGTAAATCTTTATTGGAATCTAGAATTTGGTTCCGGAGCGAGGTAATTACCCCGTAGGTGAAATGATTAAATATATGATCCTATTTGTGGGGGCTACATATGCACGAGGTGATGAGAGTTATTATGCTTAAGTCCAGATAGTCTAGGAACAAAAAACATACTTTACTTGCAATATTTGTAACCGTATTGTCAATTTAAATTGCTTAAATCACATCGAGCTTGGTAAATAAATTTCTAAAGGGTTAAACATCACTTTCTTGACTGTTAAAAGAGAAGTTGCTATTTCCTTAGGTAATTGTTTCCCTGATAAATTCTTGATTGACTGTTTAAATGTGTTTATCTATGTGTAACTGCGTCGCATGTATGATTTGCGAGCGGAGTAATTCTTTTATTTATATTTGACCGCGTCGCATGTATGATTCGCAAGCGGGGTAATAGATGTATCTATGGTTTGCGCCATTCGACCCTCTGGCAGTGCACAGTTTAAATATTTGTTGGATCGGGTCGTACGACCTCGCAATGATTTGCACATGACTTGATTGATTGTTTTGGAATTATTGATAATTGATGTGGCCTCATTGGTCGGAGATGTAAATTGTTAAAAGATGAAAATAAGTTTGAAAATTTCTATTAACCAAAGAACTGTACCTGCTTCATGCTTATTGAGTTTGCAGTCACCTCATAAAAATCTATGATTTTTCACATTATTGGTATTTTATTATTGAACCACTAGTAAGTGTTGAAGTCGACCTCTCGTCACTACTTCTTCGAGGTTAGACTGGATACTTACTGGGTACGCGTTGTTTTCGTATTCATACTACACTTGCTGTGCATTTTTGTTTCACAAGCACATGTATGTCTAGCGGCCTCATTGGGCATAGCGGCATGGTTGATACGGAGACTTAGGTGAGCTATATCTCTCGTGATGACTCGCAGCCAGTAGAGTCTCCTTCAGAATATTGTATTTTCTTTTCTGTCCAATTTGTATTCCGGACAGTTATTGTATTATATTTTATTTCCTAGAAATTTGCTCATGCACTTGTGACACCGGGTTCTGGGATGACTATGGGATTATTCAGTATTTAAATTTGTTAAAGATATCATTATTTACTCGGTTAAGTTCATTATTTATTGTTTAATATAAGGAAGAGAAATGATTTCAAAAATACTAAAATGAGAAATTAATTAACTTCTTGGTGTTGGCGTGCCTGACAGTGGTGTCCGGTTCCATCACGACCCTTAATGGATTTTGGGTCGTGACAATATCAATCAAAAGCATTTCCTTTTAATTAGCAGACAAACTGTTTGATGAGGTAATCTTCATAAGTCCCAACATTGTTGCATGTATCAACGAAGTACGCCACACGTTGCTTTGGATTGCCTTTGCCATCAAACTATTGAAATTTTGGAGGTTGATAGCCAGCAGGCATCTTCAACATATCGATCTTTGAAGTGTACGGCTTTGCGTAGGTAAAGGAGGACTTGGAAGCAACTTTATAGTTTTTTTTATAGTCCCTTCAATGAACTCCTTTAGTTGATTGATTGGAATTATCCCTTCCGGAGAGACTGGAATTTCCTTAGTGGATGCAACTTGTCATGGGGGAGGATCAATCTCTTGAACTTTTGGGAGTTTGCCAGGTGCATGGGTGGATTCTTCTTCCATCAAGATTCCCACCCTATCTATTAGCTTGTCGATTCTAGCATCTTGATTTTGCATGCACTTGGTCAAGCCAGTGATTGCTTCCGTCAAGTTTGCCAACTGCTCCTCCATAGATAAAGTGTTTGTCACCATCACTTGAAGCATCATCATCTTCCTTTACAGCAGAGTTCTTGGATCTGGAGAGGTCAAGTAGAGCAAGAGTTTTCTTGATTTTTTCAGCAACATCGCTTCCTCATTTGGGTGCATTTGTGAAAGATCTTGCTCCTTTTGAGGAT
Organism: Nicotiana tabacum; assembly: GCF_000715075.1. Lineage (NCBI taxonomy): Eukaryota > Viridiplantae > Streptophyta > Magnoliopsida > Solanales > Solanaceae > Nicotiana > Nicotiana tabacum. The sequence goes on from NC_134097.1 coordinate 61,459,219, forward strand.
GAAGATCCTAAAACAGGGGTTGATGCGGACGACACTTGGGGTGCTTGTTGTCCTAGCGAGCTTGCTTTGCTCCTCGTAACTGGTCCAAAGCTTCCAAAGGTAACTTCGAGTATGTTTTCCACATCAGCATAGAACCTGGAATTAGTAGCCTTGGTGGAAATTGAACTGGAGTTGATTTTCTTTGAAGCCATTTCGATGTTCTTGAACTTTGGTGAGTGAAAAGTTGAGATGAGAGGTAGAGATTGTCCCACTGGGCATGGCAATTTGTTTGCAACTAATTTTCAACATATGAAAAATAAACTGCAATCACAAAAGAAGGGAAAATATTTTTACTAATCAATTGTGAGTACAATTATTTTTCTCCCTTGATTCTTCTCTCCTGATTATCTCTGTGATTCGAGAGCTAGAACAGCATGTTTTTCGAACGTAGGACTTTGAGCAAGACATATTTGACATGACTTTGATCTCTTAATGAATATTCCAAGGGTTTCATGAAATTTCAGAGATCTCATATTTGATCTCTTTGTGCACATTCCGAGAGTTTATGGAATTGTTGTGATCACTTTTGAAGGACAAATGTAGTCTTATTTATATGCATGAATTAGGGTTTGGGTGGAGTAGCCACCAATTGACCCTAATGGGCTCATCTTGTAGAGGCCCTAGTCCAATTTTTTATGTATTAATTTGACAAATTTTCAATGTCTACAAATTAGTTGACAAAGGGGAAGAAAAGAGTAATGAAGGCTACATTTTAATGTCTACAAATGGTCCCACTGGGCGTGCAAATTTGTTTGCAATAAATTTTCAAGATATAAAAAATAAACTGAAATCACAAATTAAGAAAAAAATATTTTTACTGATCAATTGTGAGTACAATTATGTTTCTCCTTTGATTCTTCTCTCTTGATTATCTCCGTGATTTGAGGGCTAAAGCTGCGTATTTCTCGAATGTAGGATGATGCAGACCTGCTCGGGATGTATTTGATCTCCAGCTTCTTGAACAATTTGATTGTCAAGAAGTATCCGGCCATATTTTGATTTCTTTGTGAATATCGCAAGAGTTTATGGGATTTTGAGACGCATTTTCAAGGGAATATGTATCCCTTTATATAGGTGTGAGTTAGGTTTAGGGTAGAGTAACCTCCAAGCAACCCTAATAGACTCCTAGGATTGCAAGAGTCCTATAGTATCTTTAATTTAGGATTTAACTTGATCCATTAAAATTTCGATGTCTTACAAATGCCCCATACTTCAAGGTTTGTCGGGGTGTAAGCTTGCCGAAACTTGAAGACGAGACTTGAAGTACTCGACCATCGCAACAAATGATTTTGAAACTTGAAGTCGATTTACAGGATGAAGAGATGAAGGGAAGAACTGGTCCCACTGGGCGTGCCAATTTGTTTGCAATAAATTTTCAATATATGAAAAATAAACTGCAATCACAAAATAAGAGAAAAATATTTTTACTAATCAATTGTGAGTACAATTATGTTTCTCCCTTGATTCTTCTCTCCTGATTATCTCTGTGATTCGAGGGTTGTGACAACGTATTTCTTGAATGTAGGATGGTAGACCTCCTGGATATGTATTTGATCTCCAGCTTCTTGAACTATTTGATTGTCAAGAAGTATCCGGCCATATTCTGATCTCTTTGTGAATATCCCAAGAGTTTATTAGAATTTTGAGACCCCTCTTTAAGGGAATATGTATCCCTTTATATAGGTGTGAGTTAGGGTTTAGAGTAGAGTAACCTCCAAGAAATCCTAATAGACTCCTAAGATTTCAAGAGTTCTGTAGTATCTTTAATTTAGGATTTGGCTTGATCCCTTAAAATTTTGATGTCTACAAATGCTCCTTGTCGAAACTTTATGAAAAAATAAGTTGCAAGGCATGCCAAAGCTGTTAAATTGTAAGGGTGGACGCACAAAGCAGTATGCTAAGCCCTTTATTCAAACAACAAAAGCTTTGGACTCAAGAATAGCCTGAAATTAAGTTCTTATAAAGTTGGTGCAAGTCTTGATCTACGTGGAATATTCCGAGAATTTATTGTCTACAAAGAACAAATTGGAAAAATTTTAACGGATCAAGCTAAATCCTAAATTCAAGATACTACAAGACTCTTGAAATCCTAGGAGTCTATCAAGGTTTCTTGGAGGTTACTCTACCTTAAACCCTAATTCACACCTATATAAAGGGATACATATTCCGTTGAAGAGGCATCTCAAAATCTCATAAATTCTCGGGATATTCACAAAGGGATTATGACATAAAATAATATCGTGATCAATAGATGTTCTTCTTAATAATAAAATACTTCAAGAAGAATATCCATACAATGATCGACTTTCATGGAGATCAAATAATCCAGAGAGATCTGTATCATCCAACGTTCGAGAATAAACTGATCCAGCCCTCGAATCACCGAGAATAATTCGGAGGAAGAATCAAGGGATAAACAGAGTTGTAACCCGCAATGTTTATCAATAAAATAACTTTATTCTTTTGTGGTTGCAGTTTATTTTTCTTATGTTGAAAATTAGTTGCAAATAAATTGGCATGCGCAGTGGGACCAGTTCTGCCCTTCATCTCTTCCTCCTGTAAATCGAAAACTCCAAGTTTCAAAATCATTTATTGCGATGGTCGAGTACTTCAAGTCTCGTCTTAAAGTTTCGGCAAGCTTACACACAGACAAACCTTGAAGTAGGGGCATTTGTAGACGTCGAAATTTCTGAGAAAGAGTTTCAACAAAGATGATTTTGCAATAGCAACGTTATTGCTTTGAGCATTTCATATGTATTGTTACCTAATTCAATCTCGTTGTTACATATTTCGTCGCAATTAATGTGTGTTAGAGGGATTGACAAGATAATCAATACAGGTATGTTAAGGTTATCCCTTCTTTCTCTTGGCATGATCCAAATAATACAAATGAAACGAGCAAAATACGCAACTTTCATAAATGACTCTATTCATAGAAATACTAGGGGTGTCTATATTCTTGATTCCCCATGTGAATTATTATTATATCTTCTATTCATGGGTCTAAGAAAAATACGTATTTGATAAAGTTTATCCGAAAGGCATATTTGTTTTTATGGTATTCCGAGCAAATTTTATTAACGTATTTCTGATGCATTTCATGCATTTATGCATGCATATTGACCCACGATCAGATGGCGTTATATACACATATATATGTATATTATATTTATATGGAATATGGAAAAAGGTTACGGTGTTATATACTCATCACCACCTGATCAGCTGGTATACGTTGATGATTTTGCCCACAGTGACCGAGATGATATGATGGGATGCCCTAAGAGGTTGATGATGTTATGAAACATGTACCTATGCACGACATGACATTCATACACATATGCATGACACTATAATTATTTCATGATTTACAGAGTTATCCAGACTTACAGGTGGAGTCATTTACTCTATATTTCCTCCATGTATGCTATGTACTTATATATGTGCCTTACATACTCGGTACATTATTCATACTGACGTCTCTTTTGCCTGGGGACGCTGCGTTTCATGCCCGCAGGTCCCGATAGATAGGTTGAGAGATTCTCCAAGTAGGCTATCAACTCAGCGAAAGATGTTGATGCGCTCCATTTGCTCTAGAGTTGCTTATTTGGTTTGTATGATAGACATGTATTAATTGGTATGTCGGGGTCCTGTCCCGGCCTTAACATTTATGTACTCTTAGAAGCTTGTAGACATATCTCATGTATATGAAAGATTTTATGGCCTCGTCGGCCTAGGTTCAGCATACGAGTGATTATTTTGGTCGTATATGCTCGTACGTCATATATATAAATCGGTATATCAAGTTGAGTATTTCCTCAGGTTTTATTCTACTTACCTCACGACAACCTTTACGGCTTATTTGCCTATAAGAGTATGATACAAAAAGATATGTTACGTTGGCACTCGGTTGAGTAAGGTATCGGGTGCCCATCGCGACCCATCGGTTTGGGTCGTGACAAATACTTCAAGTCTCATCTTCAAGTTTCGGCAAGCCTATATATCCCAACAAACCTTGAAGTATGGGGCATTTGTAGACATCGAAATTTTAACGGATCAAGCCAAATCCGAAATTAAAGATACTACAGGACTCGTGAAATCCTAGGAGTCTATTAGGGTTTCTTGGAGGTTAATCTACCCTAACCCTAACTCACATCTATATAAAGGGATACATATTCCCTTGAAGAGGTGTCTCAAAATCTCATAAACTCCTGGGATATTCAAAAAGAGATCAAAATACGGCCATATACTTCTTGACAATCAAATAGTTCGAGAAGCTGGAGATCAAATACATCCCCAAGAGGTCTGCATCATCCTACATTCGAGAAATATGCGGCTTCAGTCCTCAAATCACGGGGATAATTAGGAGAGAAGAATCAAAGGAGAAGCAGAATTGTACTCATAATTGATTAGTAAAAATATTTTTCTCTTATTTTGTGATTTCAATTTATTTTTCATATGTTGAAAATTAGTTGCAAACAATGATATCTAATTATTTTGACTTCAACATATGACGATCCACATTGACCATTCACAGAAACTTGTATTTTATACTTTCAAGTACCATTATTTATTTCAAGCTTTGTTTTAGTAATATTAATATAAGTTTACACAATCGTGTACTATGTGACTCGATATACATGCAACGCACGTATCGAGAAACTATTTATATTAAAAGCATGAAAGCCCTTAGCGAAATATCATTCGTCTTTTTTATCCATTTACAATAGAGTTCATATTGGACAAAATAGTCATTTAATTATCTTTTTATATATATGATTAGTCCTTCAATTTAATTTTCTAATATTTAGTAATAGTCATTTAATTATTTTCTTAATATTTAAGATTTTGATTTAGAAAAGTAAAAAATATACATTCCTAAAATTCCTACATAAATAAATGAGAAAAGTACGTTTTAAAGAAGGAAATAAATTGTCTTCAACTCCTAAAATCTAAGTTAAAGCCTTAGATAAATATTGTCTTCTTTTTTTTATCAATCAAAGAAAATTAGATAAATATTGTCGCACCTAAGAACCTAAAGCCTCTATAAATATTAAGATCAATTGAACAGAAAACTCTCTAAGAATGACGTTCCTATATTGGTCAAAATCTGACTGTCACGGTCAAGCTGACCAACGTCCCGCCCAAGTGACCAAGTAGTAAAATATAACATCGCCCACCCTACATCCCATTCTCGACACCCGTCGAGTTGGAAGTAGCAATGTATAAAAGAACGACCAAGGCACACTTGGTGCGAGGGAGTGTCGGACCAAGTAAATGGCAAGGATGCCTTGACTATATATAGTAGGGGAAAACCCTCGATTTGGGGGGGGCTCTCCTTCCCTTTCTCTCTCCCAAGTTCTCTTCTTATAATCTTCATAGGAGAGAAGTAATCTACAGAAGAACATGTAAAGCTATCTCCCCCATCGATTGATGGGAGCCACAGTATTGAATTTTAATAAGATCGACTTTATCTCTTTCATCCTATGTATTATCTAATATGTCTGACTAAGATTTACCCCTTCATTTTCTTTGATTGATTTATTCAAAAAGGTTCCGATATCTTTTGAGTCAAACAATTTGGCGTCGTCTGTGGGGATTTCTTAGTGAAATTTCCTATTCGCTCCCAGCTCAAAGACAAGAAATACGATCACCCACCGAAAAGAGCGCTAAGGAAAAACCCAACCCATGCGGGACAAAGGCGCAGCACGGTAGGGGGAGGAGAGCCGAGTAGAATCACCAAATCTAGAAATCTTTGCCCCATCAACCATTGAAATACCAAACAAGACGAACAACCTTACCAACCTGTTTTCCTCCATCGGACCATCGGGTGGGGGTAAGGAAAGTATCATTTTAACTCACCTTCTGCTCTTTGCTCAAGAAGGAACACAAAGCTCGCGCGGACGAGCGAGTAAAGAAACATCTCAATTAAAGAACGAAAAACTACTACAAAACAACCGAAATACCGCCCGTCGGTGACACCTCCAAGCCGGAAGGCAGGAGTCAGACAAGGAAACTACAATGTGTGTGCAAAACGAACCTAAGTGAAATAGCAACGTTTCGTATTCTCCGACGTTGCACCCTCTGATGCAAGCAATGTCAAACAAACTGGGACTCCCCCAGAAAATATCTGATTCTCCAAAAACTGGGACTGACGACGGGTTACTATTTCGATACGTTCGAAATAACACCTTTTAAGGCCAAGGGCCTTCACCAAAGACAAGAGTTCTACCTCGATCGAACGACGACGGGTCGCTATTTCGATAAGTTCGAAATAATACCCTTTAAGATCAAGGGCCTTCGCCAAAGAAAAGAGTTCGACCTCGATTGAACGACGACGGGTCACTATTTCGATAAGTTCGAAATAACACCCTTTAAGGCCAAGGTCCTTCGCCAAAGAAAAGAGTTCGACCTCGATCAAACGACGACGGGTCACTATTTCGGTAAGTTTGAAATAACACCCTTTAAGGCCAAGGGCCTTCGCCAAAGAGAAGAGTTCGACCTTTATCGAACAATGACGGGTTACTATTTCGATAAGTTCGAAATAACACCCTTTAAGGACAAGGGCCTTCGCCAAAGAAAAGAGTTCGACCTCGATCGAACGATGACGGGTCATTATTTTGATAAGTTCGAAATAACACCCTTTAAGGCCAAGGGCCTTCTTCAAAGAAAAGAGTTCGACCTCGATCAAACGACGACGGGTCACTATTTCGATAAGTTTGAAATAACACTCTTTAAGGCCAAGGGCCTTCCCCAAAGAGAAGAGTTTGACCTTTATCGAACGACAACGGGTTACTATTTCGATAAGTTTGAAATAACACACTTTAAGGCCAAGGGCCTTCGCCAAAGAGAAGATTTTGACCTTTATCGGATGACGATGGGTTACTATTTTGATAAGTTCGAAATAACATCGATAAGTTCGAAATAACACCCTTTAAGGCCAAGGGCCTTCGCAAAATAAAAGAGTTCGACCTCGATCGAACGACGACGGGTTACTATTTTGATAAGTTCTAAATAATACCCTTAAAGGCCAAACGCTTTCGCCAAGGAAAAGAGTTCGACCTCGATCGAACGATGACGGGTTACTATTTTGATAAGTTCGAAATAACATCCTTTAAGTCCATAAGCCATCGCCAAAGAGAAAATGCGAAATGCTCCTAAGGCCAAGGACCATCAAAAAGTGCAAAAAGACCGGGACTTGCCGTGCGGGAATCTATCTCGCACTGAAATCACGTGAAACATAAACAAGGGTAGAATACAAGACAAATAACATCAAAAAATTCTTCTTTATACAAAGTCTCTCCACAAATGGTCGCGGATTACATAAGGCCCAAGTCAGCAATATAAAAAAACAACAAACAACAAAAAAAAAGGAACAACGACAATCGACAAAAAATGGGGAAGAAAACAACAAACGGAAAACAGATCAATATCACTATCCCTCTACTCTGCATCATCCACTACTAGCTCCCTGTGGAAATTCGATCCCGGACCACTATTCGGGTAAAAGCTATTGCGATCCATCGCCTCCCTCTCCACTGTCATCTCCGGGAAGTTCTCCTTTGGCGTCCGCGCCCCTATTGGCTTCTGGCATTGCCGTGTCATATCCGCAATTGACGCGAGCCTCCTGCGCTTTCACCTGTGCCTCTTCATATGCAGCCTCAGTCACATTACCCGCCTCCCACAAACTCTTGTATATATCTCGTTGGGCTTCGGCGTAAACTCAAAGCTCGTGCAGGTAGTGGGGAACGGCGTTGGAGGACAATTCAATCTGAGCCAACAGTCGCTCATTTTTTGCCTCCAGTGCTGCGACCCGATCTCCCAGAACCGATGCCTCTCAGTCAATCTCGCTAATGCGCTCCTCAAGCCTTGCCTCCATAAGGGTGGCCATCGTTTTCTTCGACTCCTGCTCGGATTGGAGGAAGCGGATGGTGTTCTCCAGGGCCTCCGCCCTCACCGAAGTCGTGGACCAAGCACTCTCGATGCTCTCCAACCCAGCAACCTTGTCTTCCAACCCAGCCAATTTTCCCATCCACTCCGCACTCAGCGCCTTGACCTTGATCAAGTTCTGATCCATCTCCGACTGCATTGACCTCAATTTCTCCTGCAGATGTTCACACTCTACAGCGACCCCCTTGCCCAACTCGAGCTCCTCGTCCTTTATTCAAAGGTTCTCCTCAAGCACACTCTTGCTGCGAATAGCCTGCATCAATTCCTGGTCCCTCTTCTCCAACTCCTCACCAAGAGCCCGATTACCAGGGTTTGCCTTCAGCTGCTCATGCATCTCACGACACTTGTTGCGGTAGCGACGATATTTCTCCAACATCTTCAAGAAAATCTTGGCCCGAATGTTGGCCCTTCGAATGCTCTCCACCTCCACCATATATGTTTGAAAAATGAAAAGACGGGTTAGAATCCTATCATCAAGAAAGACGAAGGAAAAGCGAAAGAAAGCATAACATACCCTTAAGCCCATAGCATTCACCTCGTGCATCAAGTCAGCATTGGGAACGGTCCGAAGGGCAACATTCTCGGTTGCGGAGCATAGCATGCTGAACTGTACCAGATCCTCCGTGTCCCCTAGGAGATTGACATCCGAAGAGATCTCAAGAATACGGGTCGAGCCTCCCACACGAACCACCGAGTGAGTAATGCCCTCTTCAAACATCCTGACATCATCAAGGTTGAGGTTTAATTCGGATTCGTAATCATTGACCACCACGCCTTTTCCTCTTTCAACAGCTGAAGAGGAAGCACGACCAACTGTGGAGGACGAGGGTACGTCCGAAATCACAACGGCGGCCCCAAAAACCTGACCTTCCGCCATGATAGGTTGCTGACCGTCGACAATGATGGGAATCTCTAATTGAGCCGAGGCAACGGCTGGTTCCGTCCCCATGGGAAGAGTCACGAAAACCCCCTCTTCATATCCCGTCGAAGGAGAGTCGTTAGATGAATCACTGTTGGGGGCGCTGTCTCGAACTTCACTCGCCGTCTTTTTGATGGCCCCTCTTCTTCCCCAGTAAGTGAAGATTCACCCATCGGGCGAACGACACAGGTCGGAACTTCGGCCTAAGAAGCGGCCCTCGCAGGAGTAACCACGGCCACAGACTCAACTGAAGCAGCCCTTGACGAAGGTCAGGCAGTAGGTACCGTGATATGGTGAGTACATGAGGCTGGCTGCCGGAAAGCTAACGGAGGAGCCCTCACTCTCTGCACCCTCCCTAACACCGACGAGTAGCACGTGAGGAATTAAATACAAAGAGGGAAAGGAGAAAAACGTTGAACAAGAAATGACATCTTACCAGAAAGAGGCCTGTGCCCATACTTGTCATAGAAGGCCTCCCACGTGCGAACCCCCATCGTATGAGGAAGAACAGCGCTCACCCACTCACGGATATTTTCGACAGGTAGGGGAGGCATTTTCTCAACTACAAAGTCATAACAAGGTTTAGTACTGTAACGAAAAATGGTCGGATATATCTCCGACTAAAAGCATGAGACTTACGTGCAAAGTTCCATTTCTCAGGGAACCCCGTCGGATCCGCTACAATGTGTTCAGTCCGCACATAGAAATAATTCTCATAAAAACGATGGTTAGTCCTGTCGTCCATTTTCACCACCAGACTCTTCGACCCCCGAGGGAGCATGTGAAGCATCATGCCGCAGATGAGCTGAGGGGCGAAGATACTGAGCATGTGATCCAAGGTGACCTCAAGACCAGCGAGTTCCACAGACTTGAGCAATATAAGGAACAGCTTGTACAGGTACGACGAAATTTGGGCGGGACATACCTCATAAAAACGGCAGAAGTCTACCACGAGGAGAGGGAGAGGAAGTGTGTATCCAATAAAGAAGGGGTAGGCATAAAATATGCAGTACCTAGGATGGTCAAAGTGAACTATGTCGTTTCCTACCGCCGGTCGCATGTCGATGTAGCCGGGGATCCCCCACCTGGTTTTCAACTCTACAATGTCTTCTTCCCTCATAACAGAAGGGACAGGCTCAGGCTCAGGCTCCGGCTCCGCCCCGGCGCGACTGCTTAAGTAGGTCAATTCTCTCCTAGGGCGAGGCAAAATCTCAACTATCGACGGGACCTCCTCGTCTTCCACCGCATCCACCCCTCTAGTGGCCTGAGCAGCATTTTCCGGTGCCGAAATTGTGACAGGGAGATCAGTGCGAGAGGAATCACCATCCATTTTGTCTAGATGAGGCGGCAAAAGGACAACGGAAAGAAAGGATGAAAATTTTCAGTTAACTAAGGGCAAATGAAAACTTGAAGTGTCAGGAAGGAAGTATATCTGCAGAATTCTTTCAAGTAAAAGGCAAAGAAGTGTGTCAATCGAATAATAAGTTCCTTCTATTTATAGGAGATATAAATCCCCCGAGCACGAAACCCAAGAGTCGTTAATCGAACCTGATAGGGCACGAAACATTTCAGTTCCCCAGGAACGTGTGTCGTAATGGCGGTAACCACTAAATAACGCTTTGATGCCAAACGACATTTCGATTCCGAAACGGCCGCAATGGTCCACGGGTATCGAAAGAACACCGCCATCTCACCTAAAATTCAAGTAACGTAATTAAGGAACGAGAAGTCAGATTTCGCTCGAATTCATAGCAATCATGATCCGTCTGCCGGGCCCGACAGGGGTGGACCTTGACAGACGGAGGGACTAACTGTATTGGTCAAAATCTGACCGTCACGGCTGAGCTGACCAACGTCCCGCACAAGTGACCGAGTAGTAAAAGATAACATCGTCCACCCTACATCCCATTCTCGACACCCGTCGAGTCGGAAGTAGCAATGTCTAAAAGGACGACCAAGGCACACTTAGGTGCGAGGGAGTGTCGGACCAAGTAAATGGCAAGGATGCCTTGACTATATATAGTAGGGAAAAACCCTCGATTGGGGGGGCTCTCCTTCCCTTTCTCTCTCCCAAGTTCTCTTCTTATAATCTTCATAGGAGAGAAGTAATCTGCAGAAGAACATGTAAAGCTATCTCCTCCATCGATTGACGGGAGCCACAGTGTTGAATATCAATAAGATCGATTTTATCTCTTTCATCCTATGTATTATCTATAATATTAGCTCTTTGATCTGGAATTTATTATATCTGACTAATATTTACCCCTTCATTTTCTTTAATTGATTTATTTAAAAAGGTTCCGATATCTTTTGAGTCAAGCAGTTCCCTTGGCTCTTGTCAAAAATATGTGCTGAGCATAAGGAAGTTAATCTAATTGTTGATGTGCCTCTCAGTGCCTAAGCATAATGAAAGAAGGCGAAGATGTTTTCGTTGATGACGCCGATCGAGTTTAATTTCAATTTTAAAGAAAAAGAAGATTTCGTTTTCAGTAACATCACGTTATTTCTTCATAAATTACTTTGTGGAAGACGACTAGCCTGTTTGGCCAAGCTTCTTTTTGGTCAAAAGTGATTTTTTTACCAAAAGTATTTTTGACCAAAAATTGAGGTGTTTGGCCAAACTTTTGGAAAAAAAAAAGTGTTTTTGAGGAGAAGCAGAAGCAGAAAAAGTAGTTTCTCTCTAAAAATATTTTTTTGAGAAGTACGTTTGAGAAAAATACACTTAGAAACAGTTTTTTAAAGCTTGGTCAAACACTAATTGCTGCTCAGAAGTGCTTTTCAAACTAATTAGTCAAACACAAACTGCTTTTCACCAAAAATACTTTTGAGAAAAGTATTTTTGAGAAAAAATACTTCTCAAAATAAGCTGACTTTTGTAGCTTGACCAAACGGGCTAGAAGACGGAGATATTTAGAAGTTTGCAAGGAGACTTGATGAAAGATGTGGTAGAAAATTTAGATATTAATTGAGAAAAACGAGGATGTAACAAAGGTATTACTGCAAGCTCTAGTGCCGCCTTTCTGTTCCTTTTTTTTCTTTTTTTGTAATTGTTCATTCAAATTTAGTGTCTTTCAAAAAGAAAAATGTTAAGAATTTTTATTCCTTATATTCTACCTCCATTGCATTTGCAAAATTTAAAAAAAAAATTATGCTAGAGATCAAATAGTATGCCTATCAATTGAAAAAATTTCATCCACATAATCGTATTTTTATACGATATAGAAAAATATTCTAAATTAATAAGAATAATGGTTTACCAAAATTGGAGTTGAAGGGTTGTGTTATTTTAATTAATGTGTTTTCCATATATATTGTCTTAATTGTTTTACTATCAGTATTGCTTTATATATGTATGTCTATGTGTGTGTGTGTGTGTTTGAGTAGTATATTTGAATTTATTTTTAGGCGTGATTTATTTATATTTTAACTTTTTTGCAAGGTGAACCTGAAAGAACTCTTTATATTTGCTTAATGTCATAATTGAAACACTAAGCATTATTCCTTGTATCTTCTTTTTTGGTTTGTTTTTTAATCTATTCGCTTAATATTTTTATAGCATGCATAACGATCATTCTTTGGATTATAACTAAGCTGTGTACCAAATGACCCCTGTGGAAAATTAGGAATTCATCATACAAACCATGTTGTTTTAAGCTTGAGCCACCCTAAGTGATCAATATTGGTATGAGGTATAAGAAGGTATAGTGCTGGTATAAAAATTTAATACCATCTTAATACTTGTTTGGTTAGCAAATCAGGTATAAGTTATCTCAGAATTAAAATTAACACCGGGATAACTTATACCTTATAGAGAGTGGGGTAATTAGCACCGGTATAACTTACACATTCTCCTTACAAATTATGCAATTGTCATATTTAATACAACATACCAAACAATGGATAAAAAATAATTTCATCTTTAAACCAAACTTCACCCAAATCAGATTTTTCAAAACAAATTTGGAAATCTATGGTCAAACGCTAGCTAAGTTGCATGCCCATCATTATTGTGACAGAAACTACCATTGCTTCCATGCATTTCATATCATATACTTCTTTTCTCCCTATTATGTCATACTTTCCTTTTTAATCTATCTCAATTAAAATGTCAAAGCGTATGGAAATATTTTTAATTTTAAACTTTCTATTTTACCCCTAAAGAGATAATATTATAGTCACAAAAATGTCTATGACTTATTTTAGATCACAAGTTTCAAAAGTCTTCGTTTTTTTCTTAAACTGCATGCCTAGTCAAACTTCTCCCCATAAATTGGGATAGAGGGAGTAATATCTGTCTATTCTTCACTACTCCTCAAAGAATACCACTCAAGTGATCTTTCGCCTTTATTGAGGATCACTGGCTGAATGGTTCTCAAATGGACAATATAGCCATTGCACTCAGATAATCAGATTCAGATAACATAGAAACATAAGTATGTGCTTTTGGCATGCAGCATACCTCTTATTTAGTTATTGTAAATAGTTAGGCATTTTTCAAGGAAGCTGAACATACCAAGGCAAGATCATTTATTTCATCAAAGGAAGTTTCATGTGAAGCCCAAACAAATAAATGTTTAATCAAATCCCTAGGTGACTAAGGTTTCAAGTCAAAATTTAGTTCCACTCACTTGGAGGGGTTAATTATGTTGTACATGCCCGATCTTGAAACAAACAGATTGAGCATATGCACCACTAAGCATAAGGCTCTGGAGCAGACTTTCAGCTTACTTGTTGCTGGTGAGTCCCGTAAATTGGATAAGCCCCGTATGCAGCTGCAGCATACATGGAAGGGTCATGCGGTGGTGGAAAAGCATATCCATAAGCATTATAAAAATGTCCCCCATAGTATGGTCCAGTCCACTGCTTCATAAAATCAGCTCTTGACTGAAAAATCCCACAGCACTGGAGTCAGTAACATAAGCAGAAATACAGGACATGTTAGGAGCACCTTGCTTGAAACTGCTTAATTGGTGCCAGATGTAATTCCATTCCTCAGAGACATCACATTCAAATTTGCTTTCCATCATCCTTAGAAGAAGAGGAGGGAGAAGAAAAATCTAGAACAAGCTTGTTGCCCAATACCAGCAATAGGTAACTTGAAAACATGTGTTTTGTCAATATTACTTGGTGAAACTCAAGCAGATATAATAAGTTAATAACTATCCACATGTCTAGCAAGCATATGCTGTAAGTCGAGTAAACTTGTAAACTAGCATAACTATTGAACACAAGAAATGCTAACTATTGAACTTTCGATTTGTCATAAACTAATGCTGACCTGTCTTTTGATTCTTTTTCTCCAAAGACATCAGAGAAGTAATAGCAGAAGAGAAATAAGGGATGGGATAAAGGTAGAGATCTTTGCCTGTTTATTAGCTGGATTTCGTCCCCACGAAAGGCGCACTGTTTGCTTGCCAATAGCAGTTCCATTCAGCTTCTGTAATGCTTTTTCTGCATCGTTTCTGTCGCAACAAATTAGATCCATTTGTTACTGAACTACTTACAGCCTAAGAGCAAGTTAATAATTTGGCAAATGACAACCGCAACCGACAACCTACCTTTTTGCAAACTGCACAAAACCACATCCTTTCCCAACTGGTATCTTTACAGAAGCTATTTCCCCATACTGAGCGAAAAGCTGTCTGAGATCCTCATCACTGACATGGGGGTCAAGACCTCCAACAAAAATCTACAATGATCATTGATTAGTCAAAGGAACTATAAAGCTAGAAAAGCAAAGGGAGGAACGAAAGACTAGTTAACAAACTGTTGTATTTGTAGAATCTACATCAGGTTGTGATCCTTGTGGCGATGCGCTATTGGAGTATCCACCTACCAAATCCATTTTGGAAGTATTAAATACAACAAAATTTGTCGACTTAACTACCACAATATTTGGTGTAAGTTCTTTCAAAAATGAACCATGATCTGAAATTAACAAGGAAACATATATTTACTGCAGTTCAAGGAAACTCATAAGTGCAATGCAGCTGAAAATCAAAACAGATGATTAGAAAAGGGAAGGAAATAGAATTCAGTTACTTGCTAGGTCCATACAATTTTTAACTACTATTATGAATCTCATTGTACTTTCACTTTTAAGTACCACATATTATCCTGAACATATTCCCTATACTAGTGCGGTCCAACATAAGAGAATCAATGTATTCTAACAACTCAAATGACAGTACTAAACACAAAACAAGGATCTAATATCCCACTAGAATAGACACTAATATAATTTCCATATTTTCTTTCTCTTTGGAGCGAGAAAGAGGTTAATGTCTTCCCTCCCCTCTTTTTTGGAATCGACTTCTCATAGCTCAAATGACAAGATTCACACTTCAATGAAAACTGTGGATGCAAACAAGCACATATACATATAACTTTAAAGTCACTTCGAAAAAGAGATGGTATGACTTTCAACTCCACGTTAGGAATTTAAATAACAATACAGAAATAGAGAACAAGGGAGGAACTGACTGAAGGCCAAGCAAAAAAATAAGACACCTTGCCAAGCAAACATTTGTAGATATACACAAGAAAACTCTAGGAACCGAAAATGAATTCAGTGACCTCTTAAAAGGGAGCAGTGGATACCGTGATAGCGCACAAACTGCTTAAAATAAGCATGGTAACCAAAAAGGTCAATACTACACTTCAAGGGCGATAATGATGCAGATGAATATAGCTTCTAGTGCGGAAACAATAGCAGCACCAGACTTGGTTAGCCAGTTCATCATTAAATACGAGTCCCAAAATAAAAACTATAAGAAGAAAGTAGGATCACATCTCCTTTTCCCCTTCCACCCAGTAGAGAATTCAGCATTGACTTGTTCAGATCAAACAGAGACAAAAAGGTATTCAAAACCAAAGCCACGTAGGAGACCTAGAAGAAGGTCAGTTCTTACCTAGTGAAGAATAGTGTTGTAGGTATCCAGATGATTTCCGTGGTGTGGCTGCACCAATTCGCATGGGCCTACTTGAACAATACACGCCATTCATTTCAGTCATTGCTTGCGACCTCTCATTATCGTCTGCAAACCTTACAAAACCATACCCTCTTGAACGACCAGTATTGACATCTACGACAACTTTAGCAGCTTTAACAGAAGGATATTTTTTAGCGAAGGTTTCATGTAGCAAGGTATCTGTAACATCTGCAGCTAAATCTCCTACAAAGATGGAAAGGCCAGAACCATTGTTTGATCTCTTGTCACCCGTGCTAAATGAAGCCCAATTCAAACGAAAAGGTTGATCTGCATTAGGCATTGTCATGCTAGAATATGTTTGCAGAACTTTCTCTGCAGCAGCATGTGAGTTGAATTCAACAAAACCATATCCCTCCAAGAAACCAGTGTGTTTATTGCGAATTATCTTGATGGAGGCAACCTGCATGAACAGGATATCTATTAGCAACAAATTGTGTGGCAAAAGAAGGTATTCCTTGTAAAAGTTTACTCCCTTTTTTCTGAGGAAAGTATGTTTTGGAAAAGCCATATATCACTTTCTTCAAGCCACCACTTTTTTCTTTATGACCGAGAAATCCGTCTAGGTCAAACCCTTAGGACCAAACGCAGCCTTCGAAACTCGGGAATAGCCCTGCCCCTCTACTCTCTACACTTAAATACCACGTTTAGTTCGCATGACGCAGGGCTTGAACATGTGACCCTTGCCATAAGCACCTCAACCGTTGCCACTTGAACTAAGCCCTGGGGGCTCTTCAAGACACTACTAAGTATAAGAAAATGGTTTACATGTGTCTAAGAGTCACTGCTTGCTTCATCGTAGGTTAAGCATATCACGCAATTGCTTGTGAGGAGGTGTCTACATAGTGTTAACTATTTATTCATTATTTTCCGACTTGGTTTGCATGATTAGTCCTGCTTATTGACATAAACATAGAAAGTGTTCTTGGTGAGAGTATGGAAAGTTGTGAAGCAGAAAATGCCACAGAAAGATTCTCTCTGAAGTCTCTCAGTAGTTACACAATATCTCCACTTTGGGTATTTTTCATACAATTTTTTCTACACATCATAAAAAGCATAAATGAAAAATGGAAGTTCTAAAACAATTTTTTTTTGCCTGTAAGCTTCCTCATTAAACCTGGTTTTCAGAGAAAGGTTTGCAACGGGAATGGGAAAATCTTTTGCATGAAATAAAACATATTGGATGTAAAAACCAGTATTAAACAACTTGTTCAGTGAAAAGCAAGCAGATGTTTTCAATACCATCATAACCTTCTCTTTAATTTTAGCAAGATTAAAAATAATTGAGAATTGAGATAAAGTCTGCAGACCATATTCAAATGTGATAAGAATGGACCTTGGGCCTAACTCAACCCCAAAAGCTAGCTTGTGAGGTGAGGATTGCCCAAGACCATATAAGGAGACCAAGATACCCATAACCCACTGATGTGGGACACAACTCAACACCCCCCCCCTACGCCCAGACCTGCAACTGGAGCGTGGAGCCGTGGACAATATAAATGGGGGCCCAACATCGATAACAATAAATTGGGATGGGTCTGGCTCTGATACCATGATAAGAATGGACCTTGGGCCTAACTCAACCCCAAAAGCTAGCTTGTGAGGTGAGGATTGCCCAAAACCATATAAGGAGACCAAGATACCCATAACCCACCGATGTGGGACACAACTCAACACCCCCCTCACGCCCAGGCCTGCAACTGGAGAGTGGACAATATAAATGGAGGCCCAACATAGGTAATAATAAATTGGGATGGGCCTGGCTCTGATACCATGATAAGAATGGACCTTGGGCCTAACTCAACCCCAAAAGCTAGCTTGTGAGGTGAGGATTGCCCAAGACCATATAAAGAGACCAAGATACCCATAACCCACCGATGTGGGACACAACTCAACAAAATGATGTATCATGTGATATTTTACTTGAAAGATTCCACAATTACCACTTTACACTTAGACTAACTGCAGAATATTGTGTGTGCGCTCTTGTCCAGCTATGTCCAAGAACAATTATGCTCAATCAGAAAGGTTATAACAAATAGCAAAATGCAAAGGCAATGCCACAGCGCTCAGAATTCTTCACTGAGGACGAGATAGACTTGTTGACTAACAAAGAACTGAAAAGCGCTTATCATGATTCAAGGTCTGGAACCTCAGAAGGATGACAGCCAAGTGTGCATGAGTTATTTGTGCATCAAAACTGTAAATTTGAATGTAAGTTGTTCTTTTCCTGATCCTTAAATCTTGAACTGTTGCAGCCACATATCGTGAACAATAAACCAAGGATTAAAGATGCAGGTACCATATCCTAACTGTCAAAACTTCAATGTGCAGACTGACACATGAAGGAAATAAATGGGAGAAATGCAACCTTGAAAATTTTGAAAACTAGATCCTATCTCCAAATCAAGAGGTTGAGGTCTAAACTCCAGCTAAGAATACGTGGCAACCTCTATAGAAGGCAATAGCTGTTAATTAAGGGAACTTTCTTTTAACAACCCCTTATTTGGTAGGTCGCAAAATCATGAAACAAAACTCATTCTATCTGATGACTATAAAGGGGAAAGGGGTTTCAAGGCCATTGAATTGTAGGACCTCTTTTTTTAAACATCTAAGGAGAATCTGGGGTCTGCAAGCATGAGTGCTCAGGTAAATCTAGAGTCTTAATACCGTCTTACACTACAAGCATCTCTTTGCCATACCGTCCTGATCAAGCTAAAGGAAACTACTTTTGCACAAAAGCATTTCCATATATACAGTCCTGAAATAGAATGACAGAGCACGTGTTTCCTTTTAGTAAGTACTTGACATCTCTAATCAATCATAAAAATGAATTAAGCAAGAGACGTATATAGATAACATTAATCACGTGTCTATAAACAAAAGTAACTATCAAATCTATGCGTTACATTTCAAAACCACGTATAGGTACGATATTGACATAACTATAACAGTGAGAAATAATGAACCTCATTGGTGGAAGCAAAGCAGGTGCGCAAGTAATCCTCGTCCATCCAATTATGAAGGTCGCCGACCCAAATCGTACGATTCTCATTGTTGGATCCTCCACCTCTATTCTGCTGCTGTTGCTGCGGTGGATGGTGGTGGTGGTGTGGGTGATAGGGTATGTAGTGAGGTGGGTGCTGCATTACCATAGCCGCCGCCGGATACTGCATCGCCACCCATGGCTGCTGAGTCACCACTGGCACTACATTCGCCTCCGCCTCACTCACCGCCGCCTGTTGCGGCGGGGGTGAAGGCTGTTTATTCTCCGGCGTTTCAGGACCGTTGTTTGTTTCCATTATTTTAGACCTGTATTAAATATTCTCTACAGCCACTCAAAATCTGTAGAAAATAAATCGTATAGCTATATATGTTTTGTGTTTAATCTAGATAGAGATATATATGTGTAAGTATATATATGTGAATGTGAATCTGAAGCTTTATGGGAGATTGAAGAGAGAATAGAGATGGTGGCTGAAGAAGGGAGGATGTATATGTATATGAAGATGAGGATTGAGGATTCAGGGAACAATTGCACTGACGCGTATGATTTGTCTGCGCCGTTGGATTAACAGGTGGTTTGTGGTTATCCCTAGTTCTATTTAGGGTCGTTGCTACACCTACACCCGACATTATAATATGAAATTGAATAGTGATTAAATTATTTAATGAATATGTTCTTATTATTAATGTATATTAGTATTAGAACTCGCGCGGTATTAAAAAATACTAATTATTTCAAATTGTGATATCTGTTATTTTGAGCATATTAAATTATATATATATATATCTTACTCTTGGTACCTTTTTTATTACTTTATTTTTAATTTTATAAGTTAATCAGTAATATTTTTGTATATTATGTACTTACTTCATTTTTTTATTAATTCAAAGTATAAATGTCCTCATGTTATCTCTATCTCCCTATTTATACAGTTTTCAAAACTATTGTGATATTTTTAATTGGTTTTTTGCATCTAAAATTTTTACCCTTAATATCATATTTAGTAACTAATTTGTGATATTGGGTTTGTCCAAAGTAAAATCAAATTTGTTATTTTATTATAACATCTACTGATAATTTTTAATAATTTTTATTTTTGTATTATGTGTCATAACCAATTATCCATAGTTTGAGCATTCTCATCATAGTTTTAAGAATTTTCTAATCCCAAATTCAAATAGTCATTCCTTTTCATTTCTAGTAGTAAATTTTTAATAATTTAAAATAATTTTGCTATTTTCCTTATCTAATATATAGTCTTATTACATTTTATGTGACTTGTCATAAACTTGTAACTTTATTTAATATCATTATCAACTACCATTCTTTAATATAATATAGATAAATATATAACTTTTTTAATCAAAAAATAAATACTTATTTAGTTTTAAAAAGATTGCTTGAAATTTTTAAACTATTTAAATTTTAATAATATTTTTAGGTATTGTACATTTACTTTATTTTGTTTTCTAAACGTATGATTTATAAATATCCTCACATTATCTCTAATTTATTTTTATTATTCAATATTTTTAGTTTTTGATTTTATCTATTAGACTTGAATTACGTGGACTTATCCATATTATGACTTTTCTTATCACAATATAAAAAACTTTCTCATTTCAAATTTAAATTAGTTTAACCCTTTTTCTCTATGATAAAAAATCTGAATTTTTTTTTCTCTATTTATTATTTATTTTTGATATTGTATTATTCAATTCCTAATATTATTACATTGTCATGCGGATTTTTATTAGCTTATTTGAATTTAATATCTATTTCTACCACACTCATTCTAATATAATATAGATAAAAATTAAATAACTTTCTCATCTCAAATTCAAATAATCTTTATCATTCTATTTTCTAAATTGGATCGTATTTTCAAAAATTTATGTTATGCTTTCAAACTTAAACTAATTGCACTCAATTCAAATATTAATCATACAAAAATATTTTCTTAATTGTTTGAACATATTATATCTAAATGTTGTAGTAATATTTACGTATAAAATATTTATTTGCCCGATTTATCGATATTAATATGACTTTATTATTCTTGTTATTAAAATAGTTTTTACTGATTATTTAATTTTTTTCTTACCTTATAAATAATTTGTATACTTTATGTAAGATCTTATTTTGCTGCTTGAATTTATTTAATTTTAAACTCAATAAATCTTTAGCATCTTAAGTAAATTTCAGTTTTATTTTATATTTTAACTTACTCCAAAATATAAATAGTCATAGGTTATCTCAATTTACGTATTTTTATATTTTTATTTTTTTATTATAGTTTTTAATTAATTTTTTACCTCCATATTTCTACCTAACAAAGAAGAAAATCTATGACTGGATCAATATATAGATATAAATATAGATATAGATATAGATATAGATAACAATATACATTAAATATAAATATAGATATATAAATTATATTTGTCTAAGATCTATTTAGATTATGTATAAGATTCATTAAACTACTTTCATTAATTATGTTTTCATTTATAATTCAAGTTTTTAATGTTGTCTTAAAATTGCCAAGTGGCTTTTTTTTAGCCTGCCACTTGGTTTAACCGCATGCCTCACTACTCTCCTTTTAAAATAACTAGTATTAGTACCCGCGCAATGCGCGGATAAAAATTATGTCAAATTGTGATGTAGGTTATTTGAATCATGTGCGAATAACCTTAAATATAAACCTCTGAGATAAAAATTATATAACATTAGATATTAATTATGAAGCAGGATACCAAATTATTGTTCAAATCTCGTAGCGGACAATCTATTATATATATATATATTTGTAGTAGCATAACCCTTAATTTTAGTAATTGTATTTCGTTTCGCTGTCAATATTAAAGAATACTAAACATGTCATATTGTGATCTGTCTTGTTTGAGCACATTAGATAATATTATTTTAACAAAATTCTTACTATCACTTTCTTTTTATTTTAAAGTCAAATATGTCTTATTTATCACATCATTTTTATGCATTTTTTTGTTCTTTTCTTATAGTTATTGTATTATTGTAATATTTAATTTTATTATACTATCATATAATTTTTTATTAGCTTAATAATTAAATTAATGTCTTGCTTATTATCCTTTAATAGTCTTTAATAAATATAAATGTTTTATTCTTGAAATCTAGTATATTTTTATGCTTGTAACCTCTTATTCGAAAATTTTTAATCATTTAAATTTATAAGTAATATTTAAAATATATCTTAATAATTAAATTTTTTTATTTTTAAATTAATTTAAAGTATAAATATCCTCACACTACCTTTATTTTTTCTACATTCTCTTCCCTACTACAATATTTTAGTTAGTTTTTATATTAATGTTTCGCCTATAACCAAAGTAATATCATATTTTATTTGAAATTGTAACTTTGAGTTAAGTTATTTGATTATTATGTTCCAAATGTATTGAGTTCTCTTATAATTATTTTTGTATTAGATGTAGTTAAATTTTCTTTCTTTTTTAGCTTCAAGATACAAATTTAATTTAATTTTTATTAGTAAAATTACCTATATTAGAATTTTATTTTGTATCTTTAAAATTTTATTTTAATCATAAACAAATATTTTTTAATTATTTTAAACACATTATATCTGAATATTGTAGCAGTATTTTCATTGTCATATTATTTCTTTATGTAAATTTTCTTTCTTTTTTATTTTTAATACACAAATTTAATTTTAAATTTTAAATTTTTATTAGTAAAATTACCTATATAGAAATTTATTTTTATTTCTAAATTTTATTTTTTTATTTTATTTTTCGTAAATAAGACTTCAATTTTGTGGTATTATCCATAGGTTGAGTATTCTCGTCATAGTTTTAAGAACTTTCTAATCTCAAATTCAAATAGTCTTTCCCTTTCATTTTGAATAGTAAATTTTTAATAATTTAACGTAATTTTGCTATTTTTTAATCTGATATACAGTCTTATTATGTTTTATGTGGCTTTTCATTAATTTGTAACTTTTTTTAATATCATTATCAACTACTATTCTTTAATATAATATAGATAAATATATAATTTCTTAATCATAAAATAAATATTCATTTTGATTTAAAATATTGCTTGAAAATTTTAAATTTTAATAATATTTTTAAGTATTTTATATTTACTTTATTTTATTTTCTAAAATTATGATTTATAAATATCCTCGCATTATCTCTAATTGATTTTTATTATTCAATATTTTAAGTTTTTAATTTTGTATATTAGACTTGAGTTACATGGACTTACCCATATTATGACTTTTCTTATCACAATATAAAAGACTTTTTTATCTCAATTTAAATTAGTTTTACCCTTTTTCTCTATGATAAAAATCTGAATTTTTATTTTTTCTCTATTTAGTCTTTATTTTTGACATTATATTATTCAATTCTTAATATTATTACATTATCATGTGGATTTTTATTAGCTTGTTCGAATTTAATATATATTCCATTCACACTCATTCTAATATAATATAGATAAAAATTAAATAACTTTCTCATCTCAAATTCAAATATTTTTTATCATTCTATTTTCTAAATTGGATCACATTTTCAAAAATTTATATTATGCTTTCAAACTTAAACTAACTGCACTCAATTCAAATATTAATCATAAAATGTTTGAACACATTATATCTAAATGTTGTAGTAATATTTACGTATAAAATATTTATTTGCCCGATTTATCAATATTAATATGACTTTATTATTCTTGTTATTAAAATATTTTTCACTGATTCTTTAATTTTTTTCTTACCTTATAAATAATTTGTATACTTTTTATTAGAACTTATTTTGCTGCTTGAATTTATTAAATTTTTAAACTCAATAAATCATTAATATCTTAAGTAAATTTTATTTTTATTTTATATTTTAACTTACTTCAAAATATAAATAGTCATAGGTTATCTCAATTTACGTATCTCTATATTTTTTATATTTTCCTATTATAGTTTTTTAATTAATTTTTTATCTCCATATTTCTAGCTAATATAGAAGAAAATCTATGAGTAGATCAATATATAGATACAATATATATATATATTATAGATATATATATTAGATTTGTCTAAGATCTATTTAGATTATGTATAAGATTCATTAAACTACTTCCATTAAGTATGCTTCAATTTATAATTTCTAATTATTAATGTTGTCCTAAAATTGCCAAATGGCTTCATTTTAACTTGCCACTTGGCTTAACCACAATGCATACTACTCTCTTTTTAATATAATACTTATTAGTACCCGCGCGATGCGCGGACACAAACTATGTCAAATTATGATTTGTATAATTTAGGTTATGTGCAAATAACCTTAGTATTTAAACTTTCATATAAAATTATAGATAATCATTAGATATTAAGAAAGAAGAGGACATGAAATCATTTTTCAAATCTCGTAGTGGATAAGCTATTTTTTTTTAAATCTATAACAACATAAACTCTTGATTTTATTACTTGCATTTCGTCCCGCAATCAATATTAAAGACTACTAAATATGCCACGTTGTGATCTATCTTGTTTGAGCATATTAAATCATATTATTTTAACAAAATTCTTACTAAAACTTTATTTTACATCTCAAGTTCAAATGTCTTATCCTTCCACATATTTTTTTCTTTTTGTTCTTTGCTTATAGTTATTGTATTGCTCATTACTTAATATTGTCATACTGTCACATGATTTTTTATTAGTTTACCAACTTACTTAATATGTTGATTATTTTCCTTTTAATAATCATTAAGAATTATAATTTTTTATTCTTGAAATTTAATGTATTTTACGCTTTATCCTCTTACTTGGGACTCTTTCATCATTTAAATGTATCAATAATATTATATTATCTAGCTATTTAATTTATTTATTTAAACCATTTCATTATCACATTTTCATGTGTTTTTGCAGTAACTTTTCATTTCATTTAATATAATTATCCAATTATAATATAAAGATATGTAAATTTTTGTTCTTGCATAAATATTAATTTATTTTTAAACTATTGCTCTAAATTATTAAATTGTTTCAATTAGTCAATATTTTTTTAAGTATTGCATATTTAATTTATTTTAATTTCAAAACTAATTATTAGTATAAGTATCCTCACATTATTTCTAATTTATTTTTATTCTTCAATATTTTTTTGTTTTATCTATTAAACTTCAGTTATGTCGCCTTATCTACAATTTGACATTTCTTAGCAATCTGCCAATGTAAAGTTCATTATTACGATTATTTATTTTAACTTTCTTAAGTCTGGTATGTAATAGCCTATCATAAGACATAAAAGCTGAAAATGAAAAACAAAACAAACCAAAAAAAGGAGAAGAGGGATATAGAAGATTTACGTTTAATTTAGGATAGAGTTGATATTAATTACTTTCATTAATAATATTTTTTTCTAAGTACTAATTATTAATTTTATCCTAAAATTTCCAAATGACTTCTTATTAGCTTGCTACTTGGTTTCACCACATTACAAACCATCCTCTTATTTTATGTAATTATTAATTTTATCCTAAAATTGCCAAATGACTTCTTATTAGCTTGCTACTTGGTTTCACCACATTACAAACCATCCTTTTACTTTATGTATTAAAAATTATTGATATAGATATGAATATTGCTATGGATATAGATATATAAATATAATTTATTAATTCAAAAAACAATTATTGCAATTTTTATTAGCTTTGTCCTAATTTTGCTATGTGTCGGCTTAACTACATTGTAAATTACTATCCCTTATAAACATAATATTTTATAATATAAATATAGATAAATAATGACGTTGTATATATCATATAAGTCAAACCAAATATTTTGTAAAGCACCTAAATTAAAGGGATGATATCACATAAACTAAACCTTGAGTTGGAAATATATCATGAAGGAAAATCAGTTAAATTCACTCCTTTCGTTTATCACTTGGACCAAAATTAAAGGGAGAATATTCCTTAAATAGAACTTTTATTATAGAAACATTTCTTGAATAATTTAGATTAGATTTTGTCATAATCCTGTTAATCTATATTAGATTTTGTCATAAAATATATTTAAATTTTATTTTAAAAGTGCCAAGTGGCTTTTTCTCATTAATCCACTTGGCTTAACCTCATGCTTCGCTATTCTCCTTTTAATATAATATAGATAATATAGATATAGATTTTGTTCATTAGAACTTTCTGAGAAGACTTTTGTTATTTTGGTATATTATCCCGAGATTAGTAGTTTTGAGATTGTTATATCGCATTGAAGGTATTATAAAAATAATACCACAATTGTAATATAATTAATCCTGAAATGGTTAATTCGAAATTAGTTGTTCAATCAAATGCAAAATGAAATAATCTATTGTTATCACTTATTCCTCCAAGGCACAAACCAAACGAACCCTTATACTATATTTGGATACGATTTTATGTATATGCACTTACAAAGTAATTTATTTTTTTGGTAGTTGCTTGGCATTTATTTATTTATTTTTGTTGATTACTAATTATATTTTTTTTATTTGTAAGTTCATGTAACTGCAAATATGATTGAAAATTAAATAAATAAAAAATATGTACTTTTCAACTGTTTAACTATTTTAAATTATGTGCATGATTCATATAATTATAAGTGGTTTTGAATAATGATACTAAACTCAAACCTTATTTTTACCTATCAACGATACATTTTTGAAATATAAGTTCATATATTATTGTCACTCATGCACTGATAAATATTTTAGCGTGTTTAAACATGTTTCTTATTTTTGGTAGAAAACTTAAAAGTTAAATCTACTTAATTGATATAAATACTTTTATTAAATCATAAATAAGGCAATTTTGATCATTATGGAATTAGTGAGTGGTGCTAGATCTTATGGCGTAGGAGTAAGCAAACTTATTCGCAATAAATATGTGTCTTGTTTTAAATTGGATCACTTCACCATAATTAAGTGATGTAAGTTATCACTATGATTTAAAAGTAGTTAACATTAATTTTTCTTTTTTCTGGTCTGATAACACTATCAAATTAATTTCTTTTTTTTTTACTAGTGTTGTTTGGGGCCCAATTTCTGTCATGCGAGAGTACCGCAACGCCTTTCACATTTATAAGTTATACACTTGTACTTAAACGTTTCAGACAAATTTATAAATTAGAATGATACTTACCATATTTCAGTTAATTTAATATTTTTTAACAGCTAATTATTACTATACATCACCTGATAGATTACTTTATACTTTTAGATTTTGACTTGTCACGCGTATATACATTCGTTATGCTTTAAATATTATGTAAATCTTCATTCTATCAATTGAAGTGTAGCAAAACTATGACATAATCTACAAGTAGATATACTTGAAATTATAATATTATTTTATTTTATTGGTAAAGAAAAACTATAATATAGTAATGTTTTATTGCATCATGTATCTGACCCCATTTTCTTAACCTCCACTTCTTTAAATACTAGATGTGGTTGCCCGTGCTCTGCACGGGCCAACACTACAGTAGCATATTCCGGAATCCTTTCTTTTGATAAGTAATCAAGGTTTATGTATAACCCGTTTGGCCAAACTATAAAAATTAGCTTATTTTGAGAAGTGTTTTTTTCAAAAGTATTTTTCTCAAAAGTATTTTTGGTGAGAAGCAGTTTGTGTTTGGCTCATTAGTTTGAAAAGCACTTCTGAACAACAATTAGTGTTTTGCCAAGCTTTAAAAAATTGCTTCTAAGTATATTTTTCTCAAAAGTGCTTCTCAAAAAAGTGCTTTTGGAGAGAAGCTACTTTTTTCTACTTCTCCAAAACTGCTTCTGCTTCTCCTCAAAAGCACTTTTTTTCCTTTCAAAAGCTTGGCCAAACACCTCAATTTTTGGCCAAAAGTACTTTTGGAAAAAGAAAAAAAAACACTTTTGGCTAAAAAGAAGCTTGGTCAAACAGGCTATAAGTATGTAACACCAAATAGGTGCCGATATGAGTACATCCTTTGAATTAGAAAAAGATACAAAAGCTGGCAAAACAACCATCGGGTCCTACAGAGTTCTTGAATGTTATGAAGGAACTAAAAAGAGTGTCTAAGTTGTATACATCATATAAATTAGGTCCGAAAACCACCAAAGGATGTGGTGCAGTGGTGGATGGGATTGCTCCTCCCTTGGTAGGAGCGCTTCCTCCCGAATGGGCCCTACGCGGCGCAAATCCGGATATAGTCAAGCTCCATTGTGGATACCGGATACTGGGTAGGAAACCAAAAAATATAGGTCAGAAAGCTAACAGTTGCCCAACATAACTAATACATGTACAAAAAGTTATTTTGGCAGTAGCATATGCAAATAAAATCTTAAATATTTTCTCCAATACATGTGATAGGACCTTTGAAGATAAAGAGAGTGAATTTTTTTTCTTGTGGCAGAGTGACCTACAAATATAAGGTTTCAAACACCAAAGGATATAAAAATTATTTGTTTGGCTACATGTGGAAGAAAAAGTAGCTGCAAGAAAAGGATTCCCAGTTGTAATTGACATTGCTCTCATCATCTTTTCTAACCAACTGATAATAGGCTATATAGTTGTTATGTACACCATAATTGCCCATGCTTTGTGGTTGTTTTATAATGTAAGTTGCCTATAAAATGCTTTAATTAACGCTATTTGGTTTCGCAAGGAATATAAGATTTGAGGAAGCAACATGAAGTGTTTATCAGCAATAACGTGAAGAAAACACCCACTCAAGAAGTACCCAAACACAAAAAGAGCAAAAAGAGAAGTAACGCGGAGACAAAAAGGCCCAGCATACTCACCGCGGTTGCCACCACGGTCCGCGCCGCGATTGCCACCGCGGTCCGCGCCGCGGTCGACGCCGCGGCCACGGCGGCATGTTCACAGTCCAGAAATTTAAGGGGCCAAAGTGTCAATTCGGGAAAGTTTTTGTAAAACCCTTATAAGATGTAGGAAACTCGCCCAAGAAAGGGGGCTTATTATTTTTTTAGAGTACCTTTGCAAGAAGAAGAAGTGTGAGAGATCACCCAAAAACATCATAGTTCTTATTCTCTTCTATCTTTATGGCAATTTTCCATTATGAATATTTTCGTAGTTTATTCTTACGTTGTCATGAGTAGCTAAATACTTTAATCTAAGGTTTTGGTGAAACTCGTTGGGGATGACTTGGTTGTGATAGTAATATAGTTTGAATTGGTTGTTAATCTCTATTTGTTCATCTACGTTTTGATTGTGGTTAGTTGAAAGGGCCCTCAATTATTTGTTCCTATTTATTATGTATCTTCTTGAGAGAGAGTGCAAATTTAGGTAGTTGTTTGAACAACATCACTCCCGGAGTATATACGAGAGTCATAACCGAGGGTTTAGAGGTTGGATTAGAGATATCGATACCTCGGGTGTAATATAAAATAATGGTAATGTGAATCTAGCTAGCGTAGCTTGAGAGAGTGCGTCTAGTAAATGATCATAATTACTCGAGAGAGATTTATGATAGCTGGAGAGTTCTTGATTGATAGAGCCAACTAAGGCATCGCTATAAGAACATACAACCAAGGAAATCACCAACGGGAGAAACCATTACCTTAGACATTATTCCAACTGTTTACACATCAAGCATAGTTAATTTTCAGTTGTTAATTATTTCCAGTTTTTAGTTGTTAGAAATATCATCAATCGTGAATTACAAAGTTTAGGAAAATTGATTCTGTGAATTTAGTAAATCCGACAAAAGTAATTGATAGGTTAATTCTTTGTGGTTTGACTCTGGGCAAAAAAAAATTACTCAGATTATATTTGCTACGTCCGTGTGTGTCCTTGTATAAGGCATAGTTTGGTGTTATCAAATTTTTTCATCGTTGCCGGGGAATTAACGGTGTTATCAATTACAATTGAGAGAAGTAAAAATTAAAATTCTAAGTGT
This sequence comes from Nicotiana tabacum, assembly GCF_000715075.1. Taxonomy (NCBI): domain Eukaryota; kingdom Viridiplantae; phylum Streptophyta; class Magnoliopsida; order Solanales; family Solanaceae; genus Nicotiana; species Nicotiana tabacum. The sequence goes on from NC_134097.1 coordinate 61,489,059, forward strand.
AGTCAGTTTTCTCTATACCCAATCTTTTCATTGAAATTCTAACGTTTGAACTCTTGTGGAAAGCAGGTGTATGCCTAGAAGTTCTTCGAGGACTGGAGAACTGCTAGAAGGATTCTCAGACCCAGAGAAAACATTCAGGGCATTGAACCGTGCCAACAAAAAACTTCAACAATCTCAACAATCACACCAACTCGAATTTGACATGGGTGACGTAGATAACGTCAACAGAAACGTCAAGAATGAGCCAGCTGACTTAAATGTCAGAGGGGTGGCACCTCTTGTTCCCGAAGCTGCACTTTATGACTGGGCACAGCCCACAGCTGATAATCTGGCCACTGCCATAGCTGTGCCTGCAATTCAAGAGGAGACATTCTAGATCACCAACAACATGCTACATCTGCTGCAGAATAAGGGATTGTTCTCCGGGTCACATATTGAAGACCCGCAACAACACTTGAAAAATTTTCTATCAATTTATATGACCCAAAGGCAGTCAAATGCGACTCCGGAAGCTATCAAGCTGCTACTGTTTCCATTATCGGTAACCGATGAAGCTCAGACTTGGCTAAATTTGCTCTCTATCAACTCTATTACCACCTGGAAGGAATTAGTCAAGCAGTTCCTGAACAAGTTCTATCCGCCTAACAAGACTGCAAAACAGATTGATGACATATTGCAGTATAGGCAGCAACCCACTAAGTCCTTGCAAGAAACTTGGGAAAGATTTAAAGGGATGTTAGTGAAGTGCCCTCACCATGGCATTCCAGACCAGATGCTCGGTCAGAGATTCTACATGGGGCTAGCTGACAATTTGAAAGTAAATGTGGATGCTTCAGCTGGAGGTGCATTTTTAAGTAAAACATTCACTGAGTGCAAAATCCTTCTTGATAAGATGTCACAAAATTCGGGGTGGATGACCAGAGGTACAACACTAGCACCCAGAGTTCATTCAGTTCCTTTTGACCCAAATAATTTGCATGCAGAGAACATGGCCACACTCATGACCCAGTTGAGCATATTGACAAAGAAGATTGATGAGATGGGTACAAAACAGGTGCACATTGTTGATACAACAAGTGGGGGACTGTGTACACCTTGTATTAATCAGTCTTATGTGTGTTCATGGAGCGGATAAGGTGAAAATCAAGGGATAAGGGAAGATATGAATTATGTCAACAACTCTGGGGGTTGTAAGCACATGATTTTTGCCCTATATGAGAATTACTCCCAAAAAATTCAAAAATAAAATGATTTTTCTTTGGTGTGCAAATTTGTGATATTTTGTGATATTTTGAAGAATTATTTGTATTTGTCTGTGCGTGTTTATTCGCTAAATTAATAAAAAATACAAAAATATGTCGCATTTTTGCATGTAGGATTTAATTCTACAATTATTAGTAATTAAAATTATTTTACAAAATTAAAAATTACAAAATAGGCATCGTTTGCATTTTTAGCATTTAATGTCCAAATATACAATTTTATGCTTAATTAATACTTAATTGTGCGTTAATTGTTATTGGGAGTTAATTTGCGCCTTTATAACTTAATTTAGTTCTTAGTAATAGTTTAAGTATTTTTATAATTTAGTTTTAGAAAAATAAAAGAAGAAAAGAGAGCGAAAATATAAAGAAAGTCGGAATTGAGCCTCTTCTTCAATTTCAAGCTATAGGCCCAAAAAATGGCCCAATCTTCCCTACGACCCAGTCCATTTCGAACTGGGTCGAATGAGCCTCGCCCAATAAAATGCACTAATTGCGGGGCCCTCAATAAATATTTAATTGAGTATTTAGAATTCGAGATGGACTGTTTAGTGAATTTCACTTCCTTCCCCAAAGATAATGACGCGCTAGACTCTTTAGGCGCGATTTAATTAATTTTACCTTCTTAAACTCGGATGCGCATTTCATGCGACCCAAATCTAAATCCTAAAACATTGAATAAAAATGTGTTCCGGATTGCGGGTGCATTTCATGTGACGTAATCCAAAGACATGTTTTAAACGATGTTCACAATTTTATTTTTTTATTTTTATTTTTTTTAAAATAATAATAATAATAAAGTGGTAAAAAGTTAAGATTGGCACATTGGTTCATAATTGTATTAAAATCAGATAAATAAGTTAAATATGACAATTGAGCGACCGTGCTAAAACCACGGAACTCGGGAATGCCTAACACCTTCTCCCGGGTTAACAGAATTCCTTATCCGGATTTCTGGTACGCAGACTGTAATATGGAGTCATTCTTTTCCTCGATTCGGGATTAAAATTGGTGACTTGGGACACCCTAAATCTCCCAAGTGGAGACTCTGAAATAAATAAATAAATCCCGTTTTGATTGTCCTTTAATTGGAAAAAACTCCTACGCCCTTCGCGGGGTCGGAAAAAGGAGGTGTGACAGGGGTCAGAGGCAAGGAGCACAACAATGGAGACCGTAGCAAAATCAGCAGTACATGCCTAATATGCAGCAACCTAGGGGTATGCACCCTCAAAACCAATTGGTGCCAGTACCATATCAGAAACCACAGGGCTATCCACAACAAAATCAACAACAATTGACATACCAACCACCCCCTCAGCAGCAAGATAACAACATGGTGGAAATCAGGGGTATGCTTCAACAACTCATTGGGACAAATAATAAAGTGCAGGAAAAATTGGCAGTGCATGATTCAGCCATAAAGAATATTGAAACGCATAGGTCAGCTATCCATGGCTTTGAACAACCGTCCTTAGGGAACTTTGCCTGCAGACACAAACATAAACCCCAAGGACCAAAACCCGAATCAGCTGATGGCAGTAAGTCTCCGGAATGGGAGAGATTTAGATAGAGAGCAGGAAATTGCACAAGCCAACAAGGATACTACACCAGCCACTCCAGTTCAATTAGAGGTAGAGGAACCAACAGAACTTACTAAAGTGGTGGTTGAGCAGAGTCAGGAGGAAAAAGACAAAGAAAAGATTAATCAGCAAGTTGCGGAACAGGTGGCACCTCTTGTGCCAGAAAATTCTAACAGAGAGAAGCCATCAAGCAATGCACAAAGGGTTATACTTGCACCCTTCCCTCAAAGACTGGTCAAACAAAAGAAGGCAGACCAATATAAGAAGTTCATGGAGATGTTGCGTCAAATTCAGTTGAATATTCCTTTGATGGATGCCTTGAGGGAGATGCCCGGTTATGCTAAGATGATGAAAGATCTAATGTCACGGAAGTTTGATTTTCAGGATCTATCCACTATAACTTTGACACAGACCTACAATGCAGTGGTGGAAAAACCGATGGCTCAAAAGATATCGGACCTAGGTAACTTCACTATTCCATGCACAATTGGAAGTTATGCCTTTGCAAAGGCGTTGTGTGATTTGGGAGCCAACATAAATCTGATGTCGTTGGCTGTGTACACCAAACTGGGCATTGGTAGAGCTAGGCCAACTTCGATGCTGCTACAGCTGGCTGACCGCATAGTGAAGAGGCCCACTGGTATTCTTGATGATGTGTTGGTGCAAGTGGGGAAGTTCGTGTTCCTTGCGGACTTTGTTATCTTGGATTGTCAGGTGGATGAGGAGATACCCCTTATTTTAGGGAAACCATTTTTAGCCACTGGAGAGCACTGATCGACTGTGAAATTGGGGAATTAAAAATGAGATTGAACGATGAAGAAGTCATATTCAATGTTCAGCAATCTATGAGGAGACCCGGTGAATATGCTAATTGCTCTCTAGTGGAAGAAGTGGATGTAATCCTGCAAGAAGATGATATGACCCTAACTGTAAAAGATCCATTGGAGGTATGTCTGACGAATTTAGACGAAATGAATGGTGAAGGGTTAGCTGAATGGGTCATGGCACTGGAAGGCCGAGGATTTTGGTCAAGGGAACCTCAGTTCGAGTCCCTTGAGCTAGAAAAAAAGGCCATTCCTCCAACAAAGCCATCGATAGAAGAACCACCCAAGTTGGAATTGAAGCCACTCCCAGATCACCTCAGGTATGTGTTCTTAGGCCCTGATTCGACCTTGCCTGTTATCATATCATCCAATTTGCTAGATGTGCAGGTAGAACGGCTCGTACAGGTACTGCAGGAAAATAAGACTGTCATTGGCTGGACCATGGCAGACATAAAGGGTATCAGCCCAGCCTTCTATATGCATAAGATTCTCCTGGAAGAGGGGCACAGACTTTCCAGGGAACACCAGCGAAGGCTGAACCCAAACATGAAAGAGGTTGTAAAGAAGAAGTAATCAAATGGTTATATGCACGAATCATCTTCCCCATCTCTAATAGTAATTGGGTCAGCCCTGTCCAATGTGTGCCAAAAAAGGGGGGAATGATTGTTGTAAAAAATGAGAACAATGAGTTGATCTCAACTCGTACAGTCACAGGGTGGCGTATCTGCATGGATTACAGGAAATTGAATACAGCCACCCGGAAGGACCATTTCCCCTTACCTTTCATTGACCAAATGATGGACAGGCTGGCTGAGCGATCGCACTTCTATTTCTTGGATGGATATTCGGGGTACAATCAGATATCAATAAACCTCGAAGATAGAGAGAAAACATCTTTCACCTGTCTGTATGGCATCTTTGCCTTTCGGAGAATGCCTTTTGGGCTTTGCAATGCACCCGTGACTTTTCAACGGTGCATGTTAGCCATCTTCACAGACATGGTGGAGGATATTATGGAGGTCTTTATGGATGATTTCTCCGTGGTGGTAGATTCATTCGAAGACTGTCTTCACAACTTAAGGAGTGTGCTTAAAAGATGTGTGGAGACAAACTTAGTGCTAAACTGGGAGAAGTGCCATTTTATGGTACAAGAAGGCATAGTCCTGGGGTATCGAGTGTCCAGTAAAGGAATTGAGGTCGACCATGCTAAGGTTGACATGATTGAGAAGCTACCACCGCCCACTTCAGTCAAGGTGGTGAGAAGTTTTCTTGGACACGCCGGGTTCTACCGACGTTTCATAAAAGATTTTTCCAAAATTGCTAACCCATTATGCAAACTCCTTGAAAAGGATCAGCCCTTTGTATTTTAATGATTGCAGGTTGGCATTTGAGGAACTGAAGAAGAGATTGATAACGGCACCCATCATTGTTGCACCCAACTGGGAACAACCATTTGAGCTCATGTGTGATGCTAGCGACTATGCTATAGGAGCAGTCTTAGGGCAGCAAAAAGATAAGCTGATGCACCCGATTTACTACGCAAGTAGAACGCTAAGCGGTGCACAGCTCAATTATACAGTGACGGAGAAGGAGATGTTTGCGGTGTTGTTTGCTTTTGACAAGTTCTGATAATATCTGATTGGTTCCAAGGTAATTGTATATACTAACCATGCAGATCTCAGGTACCTAATTGAGAAAAAGGAGTCTAAGTCGCGCCTGATTCGTTGGGTGCTACTGTTGCAAGAATTCGACTTCGAAATTCGTGACCATAAGGGCACAAAAAATCAAGTCACTGATCATCTATCGCGACTTGAAGGAGCTGAAAAATCAGTCGAGGTCGAAGAGATCCTGGAAACCTTTCTAGACGAGCAGCTGCTCGCAGCCAGTCTTGAGGATGCGCCATGGTATGCAGATTTTGCAAACTACCTGGGCTGCGATATTGTTCCCTATAACCTTTCATCTATCCAAAAGAAAAAGTTTTATCGTGATTGCCGCATGTATTATTGGGACGAGCCTTGTTTGTTTAGAATTTGTGTTGATAATATGATCCGGAGGTGTGTCCCCGAGATAGAACAATCTTCTGTTTTGCAGGCTTGTCACGCATCAGCATATGGAGGACATTTTGGAGGAGCCAGGACAGCTGCAAAAGTGCTAGAGGTCGGGTTCTTTTGGCCAATAATGTTTAGAGATTTGCACCTATGGGTGAAGGGCTGCGATGAATGTCAGCAAACCGAGAACATTTCCCGTCATCATGAGATGCCCATGAACCCGATTCAAGAGGTAGAGGTGTTTGATATTTGGGGGATTGACTTCATGGGCCCCTTTGTCAGCTCATTTTGCAATAAATACATACTTGTTGCTGTGGATTACGTGTCTAAATGGGTGGAAGCTGCAGCGTTTCCCACTAATGATGCAAGAGTGGTGATAGGTTTTGTGAAAAAGAACATATTCACCCGATTTGGGATACCAAGAGCGATCATCAGTGATGGAGGCACTCACTTCTGTAACAGAGCCTTCAAGAAATTGCTTGCAAAGTATGATGTACGCCACAAGGTGGCTACCCCTTACCATCCGCAAACCAGTGGGCAGGTTGAAGTGTCCAACAGGAAGATAAAAAGTGTACTAACTAAGACAGTGAATGCCACACGAACTGATTGGTCAAAGAAGCTTGATGACGCAATCTGGGCCTATAGAACTGCGTTCAAAACACCAATAGGTATGTCACCATACAAGTTGGTATTTGGGAAGGCCTGTCACCTTCCTGTGGAGCTAGAACATTGAGCTTGGTGGGCACTAAAACAATTGAACATGGATCCCGAAGCAGCTGGACAAAATCGACTAACAGAGTTGCATGAGCTGGAAGAATTTAGATATCAAGCCTTTGAAAGCATGAGGCTCTACAAGGAAAGAATGAAGAAGATGCATGACAAGCACATTGTGGACAAAAATTTCAAACCCGGTGACAAGGTATTATTATATAATTCAAGGCTGAGATTGTTTCAGGGTAAGTTAAAGTCCCAATGGTCAGGGCCATTTAGAGTGGTGCAAATGTTTGCAAGTGGAGATGTTGAGATTGAGTCAGAAGATGGGACAAACAAGTTCTCAGTAAATGGGCAAATGTTGAAACATTACCTTGGAATAGCTGAAGAAAAAGGGAATATAGTGGTGATCAATTTGAAAGAACCCCAGTACACGAATGAGGAGTGAAGGCTCAACCACTTGCGTTGTGCCGCGACATTAAATCAGGCACTGCATGGGAGGCAACCCACGAATGTGTTGTAAGTGTAGTATGTAACTTTGTGTTTAAAAGACAAAAAAAAAATTTGCCAGCCGCGACCAGGACCGTGGAAATCACTGAACGTTGAATTTTTCATCGCAGTCGCGACTCTGACCGCGGTGACTACAGTGGGAGACTCTGTCTCAGACCGCGGCGTCGACCGTGGCGACGACCGCTGATATTTTTTCTTTCTTTTCTCACTCTTATTTTAATTTTAAAACCCTTCCCTATATCAAAATAAACAACCCCCCTTAAAATCCCCGCTTCTCTCTCTCTCTCTCTCTAAACCCTAACCCTCCCCTCCATACTCTCTTCTTCTTCTTCCTCCTTCACAACATCCCTCATCTTCTTCCCCCCAAGGTATGATTCCGACCCCCCCTTCTCCTTTTCTTCTATTTTTGTTGTATTATGCTTATTAGTGTTGTTCTAATGTAGTGTTAGTGATAGGATTTTGTTTTGTTTAGTTTTTCTTCTTCTTTTTAGTGTAATTTCGTTTTTAGCATATGTTTGGTGAAGGGCTGTGTTTTGAATGTGTGGAATGGTGTTGTTGGTGGGTGATGGTTTAAAACAAAAAAAGAAATGTGGAATGTGTGGGTGTAGTGAATTGGGGAAGTCTTCTTGATTCCCTTGGGCCATGAATATGAAATAAAAAAATGTCTTGCCCACAATGTGTTTGTGAAATTGCCTCAATGGAGATATAAGGAGATGTTGTGACATGGTAGTGGTGAAGTCTGAGTAACCACCCATAGTCACCATTTTATGCTCATCCTAATACGTGTTTCTCTGTTTTGACAAGGATTATGAGTTCAGCCCGTAAGAGACGAAACACCGGGTCCTCTACGAGTGGCCTAGAAGGCTCCTCACGAGCTAGGGCCCAATCCAGCATACCACGGTTTGATAGATCTCGGTTCGTCTATGAAGAAGCAGAGGCGAGGTACAATTAGAAACTTGCCAAGAAGCTACTCCATGAGGTCCATATCGACAAGAAGGATGGTAAAGGAATGCCCCAATATGTTTGATGAGCTATGGAGGTGTCAACTGGACATCTTCTTTGAGGCTCCTGAGGAAGCCAATATTCAGCTAGTAAGGGAGTTCTATGCAAACCTGCCAGAACACGAGGACAAGGTTGTGACTGTGCGCAACACCCTGGTTAATGCTTCTATAGAGGTCATCCGCAGAGTGTATTGCCTCCCCGCATTCACGGGTGATGATCATTACATCAGGGCTAGCCGTCCGATGGTTGACTGGGACAGAATTCTGGAGGTCATTTGTATACCTGGCAGACAGCCCAAATGGGTAGCACAACCGACGACTCTACACTATAAGTCGCTTGCTTGGGAGGCCAAATGTTGGCTCACTATCATCACCACTCAGTTGCTACCATCCAGCAATACCACCGATGTAAATAGGCCACGGGCCGCTATGATCTACTGCTTCACGACTCACCAAGGGTTTGATGTCGCCCGAGTCCTCTCTGAAGAAATGTTCATCCGATCGCCCGAACTAAGCAAAGGCCACTACTTCCCTTCGCTTGTCACCCGTCTATGCCACCTTGCTAAGGTTCTTGAGAACTTCCGAGTTGATGGGAAATTACCTATGAAAATCCCTTTCCGGGCGAGAAAAATTGGGCAAGAGGGAAGAGAGCCAGTACAATGCAATGATGACTCGTCTGATGAGTCTGAGGATGATTCTAATGTTGCTGAAGCTACTGAGATCACAGCCCCTCTCAGAGGGGACGAGGCAGGATCATCACAGCCATACCGGAGCACTCGGATGGATGCTCTGGAGCAGGAAATGACTGGACTGCGGACCTCCGTCACTGACTTGGGGTCTCGCATGGATGTTGTGGCTGAATGATAGGTGAAGTTGGAAAAGAAGTTCATGGGCTGGTTGAGAGCACTGGGTCGCGCCCGCAACGTGAACCCAGACACAGTTTCGGATCAAGAGTGACCCTTCAGGGAAGTTTCTTTACCTTACTGTTTTTTATATTGTCAAGCCATGGGGACATGTCTTAATTTTAAGTGTGGGGTGAGGGACTTTGTTGTATGTTGTACTTGTGAATATTATCTAATTGTTGTTCTTGGTTGTGTTTTGTGTTAGTGACTTTAGAAATAGAGTAACAGTTTTTTTTAGGAAGTTAAAATAGAAGCGACTTGTCCCGACGATGGATCTCTTTCGGCGGGGTTCTTGAGGGACCAAGTCGAGAAAAAAAAATTATGTCTTAGGTAGTGTAGTAACTCCCCCTTGGTTTTTCTTTGGGCCACGGTTCTTTTCCAAGGGTTTTAGCTTGAACCGGGTATAGGTAGATTTTTTCGTTTTAGGTTAGGATTAATGGGCGACGAGCTTAAAATTGAAGAAGAAAAAAAAACCTTAACGTTCTTACACCTGAACACGATAGACGCTAGAGTGTAGCGCTTAGCTTCAAGGGTTGAATCTTGTTTAAGTGCCTTAAAAATTGTATGTTTGTACCTAACTTGAACACTCAAAAGAGAATGTTTTGATAAACTAATCCGGAGTGAGTCATGTGCCATGTGGGTGTGAGTATCATTGTATTCCATGCTGTACATTTGATGCCTACTTGCCCTGTGTGTTTGCAAAGCGAAATAGTAGCTTCATTCGGTTTTAGAAGTGATATAGGCATTTCTTTGTTGAGCCATACATATAAAGTGAACCCACCTGAATGCATTACATCTTAGTTAACCCCGTTGAGCCTATAAGCCTGTTTCTTTGGCAACCACAATGTGAACCTTAACCACTTGTTTGAATAGCCTGCTGTTTGAACTAATTTTCTTCCACTAAGCACTAGATTGATATTGAGATTATGTAAAAACAAAAGTATGGGGTGGTAGTTTGGTTTTTGAAGTGGAACCATGGAAATAGAGAAAAGGTGCAGAATGTGGAGCGTAAAAAGAAAAACACCACGAAAAGAAAAAAAAAGTTCATATATTTTGTAGTGATTAATAAGTGGTAGCTTGTACAAATTGCACCTAATGTATGGGGATGTTTAAATAAGTGTGGTGGAGTGTTGGCTTACAAAATGATAATTTTTTTTAGTTCAACGTAATTGTATTAAAAGTGCTTAGGGAGGTTAGTCACTATATCCAAATGTATCCTACCCGTCCCTTAGCCTACATTACAACCAAATAAAGTCCTATTGATCTTAGACTGAGTGGGACTCGATTAGTCGAGTACTACACTAGGGGCAACCCTATGGTGCATCTTTGTGGCATGTGAATGTTCTTTTTGGAGAGTGAGCGAATTCTGTCTATTTGAGTTCCTAATTGTTATCACTATCATTATATATATGGAACTACTCTCTTGTGTGATGTGAGGGCATGTGATTCACACAGGAAAGGTGCATCTTGACTATTGTGTAGAGTGGTTGAGTAAGTGCAAATGTTACAGGGTACGAAAAACTTGATTCTTGAGGTAAAAGCTGCTCACTACTAGGTGTAACTCTTGTGAAATGTTCTTGGCGTGAGTTGTTGAGAGAAAAGCATAGGGAATGAATTTTTATGGAGTGTGATGAATTGCTCGAGGACTAGCAATAATTTAAGTGTGGGGTGTTGATAATAGGCTATATAGTTGTTATGTACACCATAATTGCCCATGCTTTGTGGTTGTTTTATAATGTAAGTTGCCTATAAAATGCTTTAATTAACGCTATTTGGTTTCGCAGGGAATATAAGATTTGAGGAAGCAACATGAAGTGTTTATAGGCAATAACGTGAAGAAAACACCCACTCAAGAAGTACCCAGACATAAAAAGAGCAAAAAGAGAAGTAACACGGAGACAAAAAGGCCCAGCATACTCACCGCGGTTGCCACCGCGGTCCGCGCCGTGGTTGGAGTCAGTGTCCTCCGCGGTCAGCGCCGCGGTCGACGCCGCGGCCGCGGCGGCATGTTCACAGTCCAGAAATTTAAGGGGCCAAAGTGTCAATTTGGGAAAGTTTTTGTAAAACCCTTATAAGATGTAGGAAACTCGCCCAAGAAAGGGGGCTTATTATTTTTTTAGAGTACCTTTGCAAGAAGAAGAAGTGTGAGAGATCACCCAAAAACATCATAGTTCTTATTCTCTTCTATCTTTCTGGTAATTTTCCATTATGAATATTTTCGTAGTTTTTTCTTACGTTGTCATGAGTAGCTAAATACTTTAATCTAAGGTTTTGGTGAAACCCGTTGGGGATGACTTGGTTGTGATAGTAATATAGTTTGAATTGGTTGTTAATCTCTATTTGTTCATCTACGTTTTGATTGTGGTTAGTTGAAAGGGCCCTCAATTATCCGTTCCTATTTATTATGTATCTTCTTGAGAGAGAGTGCATATTTAGATAGTTGTTTGAACAACATCACTCCCGGAGTATAGACGAGAGTCATAACTGAGGGTTTAGAGATTGGATTAGAGATAACGATACCTCGGGTCCAGTATAAAAGAATGGTAATGTGAATCTAGCTAGCGTAGCTTGAGAGAGTGCGTCTAGTAAATGATCATAATTACTCGAGAGAGATTTATGATAGCTGGAGAGTTCTTGATTGATAGAGCCAACTAAGGCATCGCTATAAGAACATGCAACCAAGGAAATCACCAACGGGGGAAACCATTACCTTAGACCTTATTCCAATTGTTTACACATCAAGCATAGTTAATTTTCAGTTGTTAATTATTTTCAGTTTTTAGTTGTTAGAAATATCATCAATCGTGAATTACAAAGTTTGGGAAAATTGATTCTGTGAATTTAGTAAATCCGACAAAAGTAATTGATAGGTTAATTCTCTGTGGTTCGACTTTGGGCAAAAAAAAATTACTCAGATTATATTTGCTACGTCCGTGTGTGTCCTTGTATAAGGCATAGTTTGGCGTTATCACCAACCCTATCTTTATGAATTCTGCAGCGCTTCCAATTGTCTACCATCTCCTTGGCTTATTCCCTCTTCTTATTTGGCTCGCACCTTCTTCATGTTTTAGTTTGACAGCAACACAGCTCTTTAGTACAACATTCCTCTGCAATATACTACCATGCTGCTCTTCAAATCGGTAATGCAGTGCCTAAAAGTTCTAAACCTAGTGCAACAATAAACACCACGTTAAACCTACGTCTAGTTTTGTCTAACTTCCTCTTTTTCCAAATAACTTTTTGCCTGCAACAATAACACGAGGATCGAGATAAGGCGCCATGTCAATTGAAGCAGCCCATAGAATGTGACTATTGGAGGCATTTCTATGGCACTTTAGTCATAATTTTGTGGATTCTTCTTCTTCTTTGCCATAGTAAGCACTTTCTGAACTTTACTAAGCGCATTCATCTTTCTTCCATATAAGAAAAAGACACCTATAGTGGAAGGCAATGCTTTAGGCCAGATCCATGTAGATATCCTATGCCTCGTCAAAATTACCAAGAGTAATAATTTTTAAGATCACAGCCAATCAAGAAATAAAGTAGTAAGATCGTTAAGTTTTCTCTTAAGCAATGACAAATAAGACCAAACATGGTCAAATGAGTCCTACAAGTTCTCTTTCTGATGAGGGCATATCAAAGACACAAGAATCATATCCTTCAAAATTAAATCCCACACTTCTCAAAATTTACATTGAAAATTTTCCTGGAAGGTTCTCAGTGACAGGAGACTTTAAATCGAGCAGGAGCAGCTTTGATGTAAGCATCATCATCCACATGACAACATAAAACTATTAGTTTGGGTAACCAAAATGCCAAGTCATTCTTCTTTTTCTTTTAAAAAAAATAATTCTATCAATAGATTCGAGTATGCTAGCCATTACACCTTTGACATGTGCATCAATTTTCAAACACAACATTGGCCACTATGTTGTTTTAATAAATAGTACATATTGTAAGAGGTTGGGAAGAAGTGGGTGTTAGGTCATCTTACTACCTAACCTCAAGAAAATTATTCAGCTATAATATCTTTCAACTTAGCTAATTATACCATTAGAAACAGTTATCGTAAGCATAATTTGGAGCTTAAAAAGACCTTATGTCGAAAGAAATTATTTAATTTGACACAAACACAATTATATTTATATAACACTATATACCTAAACAAAAAAATGTTCTACAATTAATGCATATAAACTACAACGCATAAGTGTTATCTTTCTCATATAATCGCATAATAGATCGTAGCTAGAAACCCAAAAGTATACTGTTGCACACGAAGGAAAAGACAAATCCAGGGGAAAGAAACAGAATAAGTAGATAAAAACTGAAATCTTGTCAAGGATGACAGAATTTCAAATAAGAAGTTCCTCTTCAATATACATATTCATTTGTACGTCAGAGTTCGATCATCTAAATTTAAGCTTTATTTTTCTATGCCTTTGTGCAATATTTTTTATATCAAATCTACCCAGTAAAATCAGTCATCTAAATACTAATATCAGCTATCTTTTTCCTTTTTTTGGTTAAATGAGATGTAAGACTCTATTTTGAATATTAATACTTTACCTTTAATTAAAATATAGAAGTTATACTCCAACTAAGAGACTACTTCGTGAAAAACACTTTATTCGTTGTATAGCCATTAATTACTTGCACTTTGTTAGGAATGGCCACTTATTTCTTCTTCTTTTTCTGAGCATATTGTCAAATGCATAAATTCATATTCTGATAGAAGAAGAGCAGTATAAAATCTATAATACTTTATCAACAATGTACAAAATATATCTTCACCGGTCCAATTACTCAATTTAGAAGAGTATTAAATATGTCAGTCTAAGTTCAATAAATAATAAAGATTTATAGTGAGCCATGCTACTCTTGTCAAAAGTTAAGGCTACTGTCTGATATACATATATAGTTGATATAGCATGTCTTCCCGGTGAAAGACTGTGAAGTTAGATTATTCATAGTTTTAGTGCTACATCTTGATGTGCTTAAATTTCTCTATCCATTCTCCTAAATTTCTTGAACCCAAATATAAAATATTATGCTCCCTGCCAAGAATCTACCCATCAAAATGTAATTTGACTATTTGCATTAAATTTGACAATTATATAATAATATGCCTTGTACGAATCCTTAAAGAAACTACAGAAAGACAACAAGTATGAAGCCTTGCACTATACCTGAAGTAAAAGAAATTTATAAAGTCAAGTAGTACGACTCTTTCACTCTACCTCAAAAGCCAAGAGCTAGCATAGGCTAAAAGATACATATAGTTATTATTTTTCTCATCGAGTAAGAAAGCAATCCTTCAAAGGGAAGGTAGAAGTATCAACAGAAGCATCACAATAAAATTATGGAATCCACAATATAAACACAACCTTTTAGCTAAGCTGGTAGTAACAATAAGTAAAAGTAAGTGTTACACAGGAAGGGAAGACGAAAAAATGACAGTGGTACATCTTAGTAGTGCTAGCTCCGCATGGACTAAATGTTCAACATGTTCAAGAAATTATAGCAACCAAAGATGACCAAATAAAAACTTTACAGATTTATGATTGGATAAATTATTGTTGTTGCAACTCTTTTGTTTATTTATTCTTCTTGAATTTCAGTTATATAACCGTGCATTAAGCACCAATCTGACAGATAAGTTAGTAATATAGAAGTACTACTTTAAAAAAAATCGCATTGATTTCTTTTGAATATAGAGATGGAGTAACATAGAGATGATCAGCAGTAATTCAAGCTGAGCAGGATCTTTTGCTTTATTAATAATATAGGTGATGTATCAACTTTTTTCTACTATTAGGGAAAACTTTAATTCTCTTTCTAAAAAAGATATGGATTTCTGTAAATTTAATTGTACCTGAAAAATGACTTAAAGTGAATTCATATTTCTAAAGCTAAGAAAAATTCTAGGAGAGTCAAACGTATGAAGCTTAAGCACTTCACCAAAGTAAAAATAGCATCATTTATAGTGCTATATCCACTTTTTTAGAATACGTGCTACTATTGAAAAGAGTATAACTTACAATGTTGAACTCCACTTCTTTCGGAATATTTACTACTACATGATGTGATTCTTCTCTGCTGTTTTGCTCTGGCTTTCTTTCCACTTTTTTTCCTTCTCCGAATCCAAAAGGTGCAACAGCCAAAAAAATAAGAAATACACACAAAGCTCATGAGAGAATCTGTTTGGTTTGGTGCAATGATAAAGAACTATTCTGCCAATCTCCTAACACAGATGGACATCAAATCCTACATCCTAGATGATTACTGACATTACAATATATTTTGGATTGACACGTTACAATACTCATTTTGAGGGGGAAATGGTAACCCATAGTATTTCTTCCAACACTACTCGTTGTGAGCACGTGATTTTTGTTTCACACGACAATCACTCCAAAAAGAAATAAAAAAACAAATATAATTGGCCCTGCTGTACAATTTCGGATTTTTTGTGCGGCACTTTGTTGATTTATTTATGACTTTGGCCCATTTTTATTTATTTACTTTATTAAAATAAAATTCAAAAAAATATGTGTCCTGCATAATTCAAACCGTAATCCGGTCGTTAAATAGAAAATCGTGATTAGGCATTTTCGTCCGTGATTTTATTTGGTTTGACCTTACCTGTTTTGAAATATTTTAGTATGTGTGCAAATAATTGTATTTGAGTGTGTATTTAATTTTAATTTGATTTTTGGCTTAGTTTTGTTTTAAAATAAATAAGAAAAGAAATAAAAAAAAAAAAAAAGAAAGAAAAGACCCCTTCCGGACTTGGGCCAATTTGTTAAAATTGGCCCAACAAACTCAGCCCAAACGGACAGCCCAAGCCACCAGTCCAAACAGCCCACCCCCAGGCCATGAAACGACGTAGCTTAACACCAAAACTACGTCGTTTCGATGCCAACCCATCACAACCGTTTAAACCAAGCCGATCCAACGGTCAAGATCAATCCCCCGTAACCCACCAACAAACCCGACCCGTTTACACCCGGACCAAACCCAAACCCTCAACACTTGAAACGACACCGTTTCACTTAAGACCATCAGATCCAAACCGTAGATCTAGATTGATCTAACGGTTGAGATCAACCCACCCACTAACTATATAAGCCCAGATCCTTACCCTACCCCCCCTATCCAACACCCCAGCCTCGTCGTCTTCACCCAAACAGCCCTAAAACCCTAGCCGCCCCTGCGTACTTCCGCCATGAAAGCCGGCGGCATGGATGCCGGTGACCTTCCCCTGAACACCATAGAACCCCCATGCCATCCTGAACCCAAATCTACCAACCCCATGGTTCGAATCACCCCCCAGGTCCTCGAATCTTCATTCGAAGATTCGAGTCAAAACTCGATCTAACCCAACCAACCCCAGTTTCATACCAGACACTCCCCAGACCCCCCTCGTGACCAAACCATACTTGGTTTGGTCCGAATCTGATCAGGGAAGCGTGAATCCCGGATCTGAGTTTTGGAATTTGTGGTTTCTTCGTCACTGGTCCATATCCGTTCGAACCGAAGAGGTTAAGGTCTAATGGACTTTAATCCAAGTGTTTCTCGTCTGAGAAACACTTCGTTTAAAGTCCGTTCAGCCTTAAGAAAAGTTTGACCAAGTCCGAGTTAAGGTTTTGATCTTTTTGCGGTTTAAGGTGAGTTTTCTTTCTTTTCTTAGTTGTTTGATTGTTGTAAGGGTCTGTTCGTTTGCTGTTTATGTCCTTGACCTCTATCAACTGTGCTTCAACCACTTCGCCTGAACCTCTGTTTGTTTGTCTAAATTCCCCCCTCCTATTCTGATAAGGCATTATGTATTTGTTTGTGCAAGTAGCTGATTTTCGAGTTTGGACTGACTAGTTGACTCCTCGAGTGTATTTCTGCTTAGTCAGTATAATGCGAACCATGTATCAATACTGTTTAAATGTCTGATTTTTGGCTACGATTGTGTATGTTAATATTAATATAGTCGAGTCGACATGTGTCGTCAATTAATTTCAACTGTCTGAGCATAGTAAATCGATTTGCTTCTGTTGAACATTTGTTGAAATCAATTCAGAACCAGTTTTGTTTACTTATAGCTGTTTGATTTGGATCAGTCAATGTGAAAAGGATTGTTTATGTTTAAATTCTGAATTGGAAGGCATGTGCACTCGTGCACAGCATGTGCATTGGTGCACCTCATGTGCCTTGTGCACAGCCTGTTTTTTTTTGCATTAAGAAGCTTTTAAGTATTAAACAATCTGACAGTATATGCTGTCAGATATATTCTACTGCCCATACTTGCTTTTAGATAATAAAATGAAAAGTTAAAACCTGCCAAGGGAATGTCATGGGATTAATACTTAAATAGCTGAGTGGAAACTGAAAAGAAAGGGGCACATGGGAGGGGTATCTGATTAATTTAACAGGCTGTAAAAGGTTTTGATGTTGAGGCTTATAAAAGGGAGGCACATTAAGAGATAGAGAGGTCGATCAGTGGAAGGGGAGGGATTTTTTTTGGGATAATAGACAAAGGGGATAATACACAGAGAGACATTGAGAGATACACAGAAAAGAAAACACACACCCACTGTGAAGATAGAAAGAAAAGAGAGAGTTGACAAGAATAGAAAGAGAGCAAGAAAGAGAGAAAACAGACTAAGAAATCAGAAATTTGGTCTTGTTTGTCTGAAGTTCATTTATTGTCAATACGTTAGGCAGTGTTCTTTCTTCAATCGAGATTATTGTTAGTGTTCTGCTGCATTGGTATATTCCGGAATTGGACTGTCTGGAGTATCGCACTGTGTGCTGTTTCATCGAGTTGTTCTCCTTCAACTCTAGTTCCATCTCGCAACAGAATCCTTTCTGTTGTGCTGTTCTGATTGTTGCTGCTATCTTGCTCGCTATTGCTGCTGCATTTTGTCCTGCTGCTACTGTTAAATCTGCCTTTTGGCTGCTGCTGATTCCTATCTTCTTCTCCTTCTCTTTTGCACTTTCAGCGTTTTCAGGTACACATTTCAAATCCCATATTGATGTAATTGGAACAGTCTGAAAGCATGAAATGAAAAAGGTTGAAGAAGTTCAAGCATTTGCTGTAATATTCATAGTACATTAACAGGCCTTGTGGAAATTGATTTAGCTCATGTTTCAATGGTTCAAAAGAGTATACTGATAGCCGACTGAGTTTCACCCTTTTGTATTTGGGCTCGATAATTGTCTGTTTAGTATAAGTATGCATATTTCGACTTTACACAATACCATTTTTTGTTTCATTTAGTTTTTTTTTAAGACTAGCCCATATAAGTTTGGTTTAAGCTGAAGTATATACTTCAATTAGCACACACGCTTTCTTTTCTTCTATCTCTGGAAATAAAAATAATAGAAATGTAGTCACTGTAGGATACCCTTCTAAAATAATAGGACAAGCCTCGCCAAATAAAAAAAAAACAATTGCGGGGCCCTCAACAACTGACGATAGTTATTTAGAATTCAAGATAGGCCATTTAATAAACTTCATGGCCTCCTACAAAGATAATAACGCGTTAGGTTCTGTTGGCGCGGTTTAATTAAATCACATTCTTAAATTCGGGTGCACATTGATGTGACCCAAATCCAAATCTCAACGAAGCCCAAATGTGTCGACAATTACGGGTGCATTGATTGTGACGTGGTTCGAGACGCATTTTCACGACGTTGCAATTCTATAAAAATAAATGATAATAATAAAAGCGGTTTTTAAACTTAATAAAAGCACGTAAGTCATAACATGTATTTAAATCAGATATTTAGCCATTATAACAATTTAAGCGACCGTGCTAGAACCACGGGATTCGAGGGTGCCTAACACCTTCCCTCGGGTCAACAGAATTCCTTACTTAGAATTTCTGGTTCGCAGACTTCATTTGGAAAAGTCGAAAATTTCCTCGATTTGGGATTCAAGATAAACCGGTGACTTGGGACACCAAAAGCCAAACATTTCCCAAGTGGCGACTCTGAATTAAATAAATAATCCCATTTTCGAATATTGTCACTTAAATTGGAAAAACTCCACCCGCGCATCTTACCCTTCGGGGCGGGCGCGCAAAAAGGAGGTGTGACAGCTCTGGCGACTCTGCTGGGGAACGAACCCAGAACCACTGGTTCAGGGTTCAAGAATTCGAGCTTAGAATAATTGTTATATTTGACTTTATTATCTGATCTTTATTACATGTTTTTGCATAACGTGCTAAATTTTGTCTTTTACCGCTTTTGATATTATCTGAACTGTATATAAACTGTGCCGAAACCCTTCTTTTCTTACCTCCGGGGAGAAGCTCGCTGGTCGAGACTCCCTATTCTGTTAGTGTCAATACTTGAAATAAGAAAGAGGTCGGACAAGTTACAAAGCCGGACGATCTCGCGGGTCCCCGGTACGTAGCCCCCTCCTCGACTCGAGTTGTCCGCTCGGGTACACAGTCTAGGGCAAATACCAAGGTTTAAACCTAGTATAACGAAACTTCATGCCGGATCCCTAGTAGGAACGCTTATTTGCATCATATGGCATTTGACTTAGGGGACTCAACACAGGGGTTGGGTCCGTCTAGGACAGGCAACCTGAAATGGAAAGACCATCATTCTGCATTCCTATCTGTGTTATGCATTTATCTGCTTCGGTTCCGCATGTCGACCGGTTCCTAAAAAAAAAAGGGAAAATAGCAGCGCAGGGGAGATAATTACTTATTTTTGGAAAATAGAACCAATGTCCAAGTAGTGTCAAAACCTCGCCGGAATTTTTCTAAAAAAAAAAAAAAAAAACTGTTTTGTTTATTGAGAGTTGTTAAAAAAAATATATACAAAAATTTTTCTTTTATCACTTTCAAAGATCAAAAAAAAAAAGAAAAGGTATTTATTTTAAAAGTAAAAAAAAAAAAATCGAAAATTCATAATTCAAAAAAAAATGAGTTGTTTCTTTCGTAGTACCCCTTTTATGAATTCAGACTAATAGTCCAAATTTTTCTTAAAAAAAATAATAATAATATATAAAAAAAATAAAAATAGTTTCTTTAATCTTTATCTCTTTTCAAAAAAAAAAATGTAAAAAAAATACGCATTCCTGATTTCTAGGTTTATTCGATTTTTTTTTTCTTTTTTTTTCCTATGTTACGATACCCCGAACTACGCCGGTTTGATTCTCACCGGATGTGAGATACGTAGGCAACCCTCGTCGGGTTCAACCCCCATTTTGCTAAAATAGCCAAAATCAAAAAAAAAATATGTTTCAAATTTTTAAAGAGTCATAAATAAGTCAGGTGATGTTGTTTTGACATGAATAGCCGAATGTTCCCGAAAGGGACGCCGGAAGGTCGACTTTGCATAAATAGCCACTTTTGGGTTTTCCTTAGCATTTTTAGACCCACACAGCCTTAAAATCTTCTTCCCCGAAGTGCTTAAAGGCCGTGTTCAAAGCTTGGTCCCCTCTGTAAAATATTTTGAGTCAGTCATTTTTGTTAAAATCACCTTAATAAATGTGCAGGATGAGCACGATGCAAAATGAACATTTTTCAATAATGACCAAAATCCCTATCAAGTTACGGCTATGGTGGAATGATCTAGGTGTTGAAGGGCAAAATGAGGTTAAGAAAAATCTGAAAGGTCTTGTGGGTCTGTTGGAAATCCAGCCTCGGGGAGATATCATAAGAGCTTTGGTTACCTATTGGGACCCGGCGCACAATGTTTTCCATTTCTCTGATTTTGAGCTCACCCCAACTTTAGAAGAAATGGCCGGATACATCGGGAATACTGAACTTCCGCTGAGGGAAAAATACTTGGTCGCCCCAAGAGTCGTCACGGTACATCGGTTCCTGGATTCATTGAAAATACCTAGAACAGTCCACAACCCGGATCTAGCAGCCGGATTCTGTACTCCATGCTTCATATATGATAGATACGGTCACGAGGGGGGATTCAATAATCCAATCAACAAACTGTGCAGCAAAGGAGTTCGTCAGAAGTGGAACGAGCACAGACGGGTGGCATTCATGATAACGTTTCTGGGTCTTCTGGTATTTCCCAGGAAAGATGGAAACATTGATTTGAAGATATCGGGGGTCGTCAGCACTTTACTCACACAAAGTGACAGTACTCTCGCGCCTATGGTGGTATCCGACATCTTTCGAGCTCTCACAGCTTGTAAAGCTGGGGGAAATTTCTTCGAAGGTTGTAACTTGCTCCTGCAGATATGGATGACCGAGCACCTTTGCCATCATTCCGAGATTTTGAGCCATGGTTCCCCGGAAAAGACCCGCATAGAAGAATCTTACGCGAGAACCAAAGAGATCAGTTTGCCCGAAGGAGTCCTGACTTGGACCTCGTTCTTTCAAGCTCTTACTGCCAGCCAAATACAATGGAAGTTGGGATGGTTGCCCGTTGATGAGGTCTTATATATGTCAGCGGCTAAAACTCATTTCTTGCTGATGGGGCTTAAAAGCATTCAACCTTACGCACCCTGCCGAGTTTTAAGACAGTTCGGAAGATGCCAGACAGTACCTCATGAGGAAGATCTAAGCACTCAAGCAGTTGAGATAAGTCCTAACGGACAGTTCCCAGAAGCAAAGATTCGCCAAATCTGGAATGAGGGACAATATTTGAAATCAGATACTTGCGTGCGGGATCAAGCCAAAGGAGAAACGGCGCCAGGTTACCTTGCATGGTACAGAAGGGAACTCGAGCATGAAAGGCCAGCTAAGAGACCCCACATCCGGAATTTTACCGAATCATCACAAAAGCAGTGGGATTGGTTAGCAAAAGAAAGAGGCTATTGCACCGAAATCAGCAGGTTAAAGCAACAAGTGGAAAACTTGAAATATGAACACAACGTGCAAGTTGCTACCGATCTGGGAGAGCGGAACATGTTAATTCAAGAAAATGAAATGCTCAGAGCCCAGATCAAACAAATAAGGTTGGATGCAGATAGACAACCAAGGCGTCGATCGGACGAGCAGCTGATAAAAGGGCTAAAAGTTGAAATCAGGGAATGGCGAGATGGTTTGGAGAAATCTGAAAACATCATAGCAGAGCTCAAAGCACAGTGGGATACAAGAGCAGATAAGCATCGCAGACACCTGAATCAATTGGAAGGCGACCACGAGAAGACTGTTGCTAAAATAAAGAGAGAGATGGCAGCACTTGAAATCAAAGCAGCTAGTCAGGCCAAGGATTTCCAAATGGAAAGCAGATACTGGTATGACACAATAGCCCATATGAAATTGGAAGTACGGCGATTGAAGCATCAACGCGTGCAAGATGTTCAAGTCTTCAAGATATGCAGCGATCAGATAAAGCACCTGCTTGTAGAGAAGAAGCAAACCAGAGATAGGATCAAAGCCGTTGCCCACGCCATCACCAGACGATGTCTACGATGTGAGAACATGTCTAGTGTTACCTTCCTCTCGGCAGTAATGGTTTATGTCAAGCAGACTATGCACGAGCTAGAGCAACTTGAGAGGGATCTCACGCCTAGGACCGCGGCGAGGCCGAACGACGCCCCGCGGAAACCAATTTTTAAAACCATAATGCATTCATAGGTCAAATCTGTATCTTAGCATCTTCTGCCTGTTTTTTTATCAGGGTGATTTTTAGTTTATTTTTTGAGTCTAGGTTTATTTTCAAAGGTTGCTTTTTCTTTTGCAAAATGTAGTTTGTAATAGACCGCTTCAATAATAAAGAGTTTGCTTCTTTCACGCTCATTTGTGTTTTCGAACTACGTAATGATCTGATTCACGTGAGTATCGTGATACGTAGGCAATCCTCATCGGATCCGATCGCATTTTCTTTTGCTACAAAAAAAAAATATAAAAGAAAAATAAAGGTAAATAAAATAAAAGGAAAACAAAAGAAAAAAAAAAGGGGAAATAAGAGGAAAAATACCGGAATGACGCATGCTCGTAGTAGACGTATAGCAATCCACTTAACTGTATAGGTGCATCATGCCCAACGTGAGATTAACTATCCGTTATTTGCTGCAAATTAACCGAGCGTTTTCAGCATTTTCAGCATTGAGCATTTTTCATGGGTTTTTGAAAAGACGGTTGGTTTGGTGAAAGTCTGGCCTCGCATTCATACTTCACGAGATCAAGGAGAGGTGTTCAACTACCTGTTGTTAGGACTAGAAGCAGTACTCACGCTTACTTCACCAGGTCAAAAGGAAGTGTGGAAATGTCTTCGGAAATTCCATTGCAAACAGTCCCCGTCTCAGAGGAGAGCTCAATCTCAGCCGTCCTCACGCCTGAATCCGCAACTGCGGAAGAAAATAGAATCCTACGGCTCCGCATGTTGGAAATGCTGGATGACTGGAACAATGGGAAAGAGCCGCCAAGTGTCGTCCCCGGATTCCCTGAATTATTCTCCAGGTCAGGTGGGACTTCTAATGTCCCCATAAATTACCCTGCTACCCCATTCGGGTACCCAGCCAACTCCGCTTTCTCCGCAGGATCACCTTCTGAGCCTCATCCCCGAATGTCGGCCACTGATGCAAACATGAACATCTTTACTGCATCGCCTTGCCCAGCTACGGCACAGCCTGCCACATACAAGCCTAGCTTTGACTCATCCTCTTTTACATTCCAAGCACCATCGTTCTCAATGGAACCAACCAGGTTCGCTACCAACAATAATCCTCTACCGCCTCAGTGCGAACTCGCACCGGGACAGGATCAGAACCCCAGGATCGCAGAACAAAATGAGATTGCTAAGAGAATGAGAAGCCTTGAACAAAGTTTGAAGAATATGCAAGGGTTGAGCGGACAAAAGAGCGTCTCTTACGCCGACCTGTGCATGTTCCCTCACGTGCACCTGCCGACGGGTTTCAAGACCCCCAAGTTCGAGAAATACGATGGGCACGGTGACCCCATTGCACATCTTAAGAAATACTGCAACCAATTGCGGGGAGCCGGCGGAAAAGAAGAACTGCTAATGGCGTATTTTGGGGAAAGCTTAGTAGGGATAGCTTCGGAATGGTATATGGATCAGGAAATGTCCCGATGGCATATGTGGGATGATCTCGCCAGAGATTTTGTAAAGCAATTCCAGTATAACATCGACATTGCGCAAGACCGAAACTCTCTGTCGAATTTGAAGAAGAAGCCTTCGGAAAGCTTTAGAGAGTATGCTATTAAGTGGCGTGAACAGGCGTCGAGAGTGAAGCCTCCCATGGATGAAGTGGAAATGGTCACTACCTTTCTCCAGGCTCAAGAGTCTGACTATTTCCAAAACATGATGTCGGCCATGGGTAAGCCATTCGCGGAAGCAATCAAGATAGGAGAGATGGTAGAGAATGGGCTGAAAACGGGTCGGATTCTGAGTCAAGCAGCCCTAAGGGCAACCTCCCAGAGCCGTCCAAAGCGGGTCTGGAGGGACGACAAGGGGGAAGAAGAAGGAAGAGACGGCTATGGCAGCCTCTGAAGCAAGGGAGTATCGTCATCTCAGGCCCCATTTTCCGGAAAGGGCCCCACAACACTACTACCCCCACTCAAATGTGGCATATGCTCATCAACCTTATATGGTCATGAATGCCCAACCTTATAACCATTCACCACAACAAGCCAACCGAGGCCCAGCTCCACCTCCCAGAAATCAGCCTCCTTACCGCAACCACTATAACCCACAACCCCCGCAGAATAACTACCGCCCCCAGGAGCCACCTCGACGGCGGACTTTCACGCCCATCGGTGAACAATACTCCACATTGTTCCCTAAGCTAGTCCAGTTGGGTTTCTTGCAACCAATTCCCCAAACGAGGCAAAACCCGACATCTCCTTCTTATAAAGCCGGAGTCAGATGCGCCTATCATTCAGGGGCCGAAGGACATGATACAAACGACTGCTGGTCTTTGAAAAGAGTGGTCGAAAATTTGATAGAGCAGGGAAAAATAGTGCTAAGGGACGAAGAGATCCCAAATGTGACTAACAATCCATTACCCGCTCACAATAATGGGCCGCTGGTCGGCATGATTTGTGAAGACAAAGAGTTCGACCCTGCCTTGAAAGCCATAATTGCCATTGTCGACACGGGGAGGAGGCCTGAAATAGACCAGAAATCAGAAAGGGGGGAGGAGGTCAAGGCTGCAGAAAGCAAGCCTGAAAAGAAGGTGGAGAAGAAAGTGGTACCAGCAAAGGGTGGAGTCCTTTACATACCGCGGGGTCAAGCCAAGAAGACGCAGAACTTCGGGATCAAAAAGACAAAACCTATGTACGTGCAAAAAGGGGCCTATGTGGTCCGGGGGACGATTCAACCACCTCGGCTGAATGAGCCAGTGGTTATCGGACGCGTGCCACAAAAGCCAATGACCAACCCGTCCACAGTGCCGTGGAATTATCAAAAGACTTTGGTAACATACAAAGGTAAGGAGGTCATGGAAGAACTTCCAGAAAATACTTTTGTTGGAGGGTACTCAAATACCCAAGAACTGAACAACGCCACACAAAGGCGCTTCCCTCCAAAGGAGCCCGTGAGTGTTGAAGAAGCGGAAGTGTTCTTCCAACAAATGAAGATGCCGGATTACGAAGTGATAGATCAGTTGCGCAAGCACCCTGAGCAGGTGTCCATGCTATCATTATTGACAAGATCGGCCGAGCATCAAAAGATCTTACTGAAGACCCTGAATGAGGCATATGTGCCGGTTGAAACCTCGGTGGAGCAATTAGAGCAGATGACAGAAAGATTCTTCGCCGTCAACCAAATCTCCTTCAGCAAGAACGATCTACCCCCGGAAGGAGCGGCACACAACAAGGCATTGCATTTAACAGTCAAATGTGAGGACTACTATGTCAAGCGGGTGATGCTGGATGGGGGATCAGGTGTTGACATTTGCCCGCTCTCCACGCTGCAAAGAATGGAAATTGAGACCGGAAGAATCCGACCCAACAACGTCTGCGTAAGAGCTTTCGATGGTATCAAGAGAGACACCATGGGAGAAATAGACCTGTTGTTGGTCATAGGACCAGTCGAATTTCGAGTAACCTTCCAGGTGATCGACATGGACACATCCTACAATTTCCTCCTTGGCAGACCTTGGATCCATGCGGCAGGAGCCGTGCCTTCTACTCTTCACCAGATGGTGAAGTTCGAATATGAAGACCAAGAGATCGTGGTCCATGGAGAAGATGAACATGCCATTTATCGGGACCCATCTATCCCGTATCTTGAACCAAGAGAAGGGAGCGAGCATATGGTCTATCAAGCTTTTGAGGTGGTATTGGCAGAGCAGCACGAAGAGGGAGTACCTTGCCCCCAGCCTTTCTTGTCTAACGCTTCGATTATGGTGGCCAAAGAGATGATCCGACACGGATTTAGGCCAGGGAAGGGGCTTGGACGAACCCTTCAGGGAATGACGGAACCCATTACTTTACCAGTCATCAAGAAACCTTTTGGACTAGGTTTCAAACCTACTCCAGCAGACGAAAAATGGGCAAAGAAAAGGAGAAATGAGGGCTGGAAGTTGCCTCAACCACTGCCGGATTTACATGCGACTTTTGTCAGGCCAGGGTACACTGAAGAAGAAGAAGATGAGATCTTCACAGTTGAGGAAATCGAAGAAATATGTGGGGCAATGAGGGAAATGCTCTACGAGGTCCACATGGTTCAACCAGGCGAAGGCACGAGCACTGCTGAGATGATATACATGGGGCCAAACGCCAAGCTCCAAAACTGGGAGATCACGCCATTCCCAACTAGACGGAAGTCCGGGTAGACCTGTCCTGCCACCTTTCCTGTATCACAAGTTATCTCCGGGACATAACTTGAACGTTTTCTTCTTTTCATTTGTTGTTCCGAATTCCTAGTTGTAAACGTTGTTGTCTTCCAATTTTCCAAAGAAAATAAAAAAAAAATCATCATTGCTTTCCTATTCTTTCTTTCGTTCTGATTTTATTACTTTTCCTCTTATCTTCCTTTTCAGTCCTAATAATGCGGCTTTAAATATGACATGCCTGCGGACTTCACGCCCGGATCACAATGAGCTATTTAACTGCGAATTAATGAATCCAGAACCAGAATATGATGCGGAAGAGGCTTTTAGGGAGATAAACCGAGAGTTGGAATATTTCGAGAATAAACCTAAGCCAAATCTGAATGACACTGAACCGGTAAATTTAGGAACCCCGGAAGAAATTCGGGAGACCAAGATAAGCATTCACACGGACAAGAAAACGCGAGAGGCGATAATTCAACTTCTTCTTGAATTTAAAGACGTGTTTGCTTGGTCATATGATGACATGCCGGGACTAGGTGTCGATCTAGTGGTTCACAAATTGCCAATTCATCCTGATTGTCCTCCGGTTCAACAAAAGCAACGAAAGTTCAAAACCGAGGTCAGTGACAAAATTAAAGAGGAGATCACCAAGCAACTGAAAACAGGAGTGATCCGGGTAGTCCAATATACAACATGGTTGGCGAATGTGGTTCCAGTACCGAAAAAGGACGGGAAAACTCGGGTATGTGTAGATTACCGAGATCTGAACAGAGCAAGTCCTAAAGATAATTTCCCGCTGCCCAACATCCACATCCTCGTTGATAATTGCGCCAAGCACGAGATACAATCTTTCGTAGATTGTTACGCTGGGTATCATCAGGTATTGATGGATGAAGAGGATGCCGAGAAAACTGCCTTCACCACGCCTTGGGGCACCTACTGTTATCGGGTCATGCCATTTGGTTTAAAGAATGCTGGGGCTACTTACATGAGGGCCATGACCGCCATTTTCCATGACATGATGCATCAGGAAATAGAGGTGTACGTGGACGATGTAATAGTCAAGTCCAGGACACAGGATAATCACATCCAAGACTTGAGGAAATTCTTCGAGAGGCTAAGGAAGTATGACTTGAAGCTAAATCCAGCCAAATGCGCTTTCGGAGTTCCGTCGGGTAAACTTTTGGGTTTCATCGTAAGCAGGAGAGGTATCGAGTTAGATCCGACTAAGATAAAATCTATCAGAGATCTACCCCCCCCCCAAGAACGAAGAAAGACGTGATGAGTCTTTTGGGCAGGCTGAACTACATCAGTCGGTTTATTGCCCAGCTGACAAGCACGTGTGAGCCCATATTCAAGTTGTTAAGAAAAGATGCGGCGATTAAGTGGACAACGGAGTGTCAAGAAGCCTTTGATAAAGTCAAAGAGTACCTTTCGAATCCCCCAGTCTTGGTTCCTCCCGAACCAGGGAGGCCACTTTTCTTGTATCTGACAGTCTTGGAGAACTCCTTTGGCTGCGTTTTGGGGCAACACGATGTGACCGGGAAAAGGGAACAGGCGATCTACTACCTGAGCAAGAAATTCACCAGCTACGAGGCCAAATACACTCTGTTGGAGAAGACATGCTGCGCTCTCACATGGGTTGCTCAAAAGCTGAGGCATTATCTCCAAGCCCACACTACATTCCTCATAAGCAGGTTGGATCCTTTGAAATATATATTTCAGAAACCGATGCCTACTGGGAGACTGGCTAAATGGCAAATCTTGCTTACGGAATTCGACATAGTTTATGTCACTCGCACGGCAATGAAAGCCCAGGCGTTAGCAGATCATTTGGCCGAAAACCCGGTCGATGAGGAATACCAGCCATTGGATACCTACTTTCCAGATGAAGAGGTAAACACCGTAGAAGTAATCTCGGAGGAAGCTCATGTTTGGAAGATGTTCTTTGACGGAGCCGTGAACACCAAGGGTATAGGGATTGGGGCAATTTTGATCTCACCTGCCGGTCAGCATTATCCCGCCACAGCTAGACTTCGTTTCTTCTGCACAAATAATACAGCTGAATATGAAGCCTGCATTATGGGCATACATATGGCAATCGATCAGGATGTCAAAGACTTACTGATTATGGGAGATTCTGACCTGATCATCCGGCAAGTTCAAGGTGAATGGGAAACTCGGGATGTCAAACTTATCCCATACCGACAACATGTGGAGGACCTTAGCAAGCGCTTTACCTCAATAAAATTCAGGTATATTCCGAGGTGTCGCAATGAACTGGCAGATGCACTTGCTACTCTGGCTTCTATGCTACCCTACCCGGGCGACACCCACGTTGACCCTTTGGAAATCCAAATCAAGGAAAGACACGGTTACTGCAGTGTAATCGAGGCGGGATCAAATACGCAGCCTTGGTACCATGACATCAAGAAATTCTTGAAAAAACAAGAATACCCCGAGCATGCAACTGGAGATCAAAAGAGGACCATTAGGCGACATGCAAGTGGTTTCTTTTTGAGCAGTGAATTGTTATATAAGAGGACTCCGGACCTCAATCTCTTAAGATGTGTCTATATCGAGGAAGCGAGAAAGATCATGCACGAAGTACACGCAGGTGTGTGTGGACCTCACATGAACGGGTATGTCTTGGCAAAGAAAATCCTTCGAGCAGGTTATTACTGGATGACCATGGAAAAGGATTGCTTTAGTTTCGTTCGGAAGTGTCATCAGTGTCAGGTGCACGGTAATTTGATTCATGCACCTCCCACGGAACTGCATCCCATGTCCGCACCTTGGCCATTTGTCGCTTGGGGCATGGACGTCATTGGACCAATTGAACCAAAGGCTTCGAATGGACACAGGTTTATACTGGTTGCCATCGATTACTTCACAAAATGGGTAGAGGCTGTCACTCTCAAGTCGGTCACCAAGAAAGCTGTAGTGGATTTTGTACACTCAAATCTTATCTGTCGCTTCGGTATTCCTGCGACTATCATTACAGATAATGCAGCAAACTTGAACAGTCACTTGATGGGAGATGTGTGCGAGCAATTCAAGATAACACACAGGAATTCCACTCCTTATCGGCCAAAAGCCAATGGTGCTGTGGAAGCTGCAAATAAAAACATCAAGAAGATTTTGAGGAAAACAATACAAAATTCCCGACAGTGGCATGAGCAGTTGCCTTTTGCATTATTGGGGTACCGCACTACGGTACGCACATCGGTGGGAGCGACTCCTTATCTTTTGGTTTATGGGACCGAGGCCGTAATACCGGCAGAGGTAGAGATTCCTTCACTTCGAATCATTGTCGAAGCAGAAATCGAGGACAGCGAGTGGGTTAAGACTCGACTGGAGCAATTGACGTTGATTGATGAAAAGCGGATGGCTGCAGTTTGTCATGGACAGTTATACCAACGAAGGATGGCCCGTGCTTACAACAAGAAAGTCCGACCTCGGAATTTCGAAGTAGGACAATTGGTACTGAGGCGTATTCTGCCGCATCATGAAGAAGCAAAAGGAAAGTTTGCCCCAAATTGGAAAGGCCCATACATCGTAAGGAAAATATTGCCAAGAGGAGCATTGTATTTAGGTGATATCGAAGGAAATGACCCTGACACAGCAGTGAATGCAGATGCAGTCAAGAGGTACTATGTCTAGATCATACTCCAAGTGGTCCTGACATGTTGAAAAGGGCGAAGGTGTTTATTCCCCACTACTCCCCAAACACTACCCAATTCTCTCTACCAACTTTTGAGCTGTAAAAAAAAAAAAAAAAAAAACAAATTTGATTGAGGCCTGAACTACGTTTGACTTGATTCCGAAAGGATACGTAGGCAGCCTCTCCCTGAGGTTCAGTCACACCAACAATAAAATCCCATTCACCCTGAAATTGAAAACCGGGACATGTCGGACACTTGAGAAGTTTAGTATCAGCTACCTCTCTTTACCAAGTACAAGTCTTCAAATCAATTACCAAAGATAGTGGGAAACCAATAAACATCACAAATGGAAACCGGCACACCCCGAGTTGAGAGAAATAAAATGAGAGAGTCTCGGCGGTGAAAACCTTCGGGCACCACGAGGCAACGGGAGTAGAGAAACCAAAATGAGAGAGCTTGTTTAGTAAAAACTCGCAAAGAGTGCTACCAAGCGATGACAGGAAGAGAAATGAGAGAGGTCAGCCAGTGAAAACCCGCAAAGGGCGCTATTGGCCGAAAAGGAATGACGCCACCCCAAGAAAGTTTCGGCAGAGTGCCACCAGTTTGGAATCACAGATCCGTTCTGGTTCAGGAAAACGCAAGTTCATGGAAGGTCGGACGTCCAGTCCAAAGAGCATGTCATGTCATTTAAAGCCAGCGTTATCTTCCTCAGATAAGTCTTTCTCGTCCCGAAAAGGGTATTCCTTTTCTGATTTGTTTTCCCCTGCTTTGTTTCTTTTAGAATCCCTTTTTGCATTTTAACCCCGAGTTCAGGACACACCGGAAATAGTAGGTGGCATGGTTTGTTTGCACGGAATCCCGTCTCATGAAGGAAAGCACCTCATCTCGTTGATATGATTACCCAAGCATGATGAATCATGACGTTTGATGGTGTTCCGGAGTAAAGGAAAAAGAGAGAAATCTTGAAATCTTCCCCAGCAAGTCCACCTTTGGACAAATCCCCACAAAATACCTCCAATAAAATCCCCGTTGAGAACCTCCAAGCAAAACGGGACATAAAAAAAAAAAAAAAAATGGAATCTCCCCAGCACATCCCAGCGAGTCCTTTTGTAAACATTCCCCAACAAGCTTACCCCAACAAATCCTAGAAATCCCACTTTGAAATAAATCCCCAGCATGGCCATTGTACAAAAATCCGCACAAAGAATCCACTCAGTAAATATTCCCCACAGAGCTTCCCTTCTGTACAAATCCCCACAAAATACCTCCAATAAAATCCCCGTTGAGAACCTCCAAGCAAAACGGGACACACAAAAAAAAAAAAGAAAAAAAAAAAAGAGCCTTACGAGGCAAATCATCACAGAATCTGGAAATACAAGCCTGAGCGGTCTAAAGGGTTTCGGCATATGAATCAAATCAATGGCAGGACTTCACAACAGGAATAAAGACGCAACAAAGCAACCGGGAACGATCAAGGTCACCAAACCGACCGTCATTTCCGAACTAACAATTGTCCTTTGTCTGAAAAGTTGAAACAGGTGTAATCCAAGACAACCGTGCAAGGAGCAGGTGTCGCCCAAAGAAGAAGGTACATGGGTGCAAGAAATATTTTGGCAATAAGGAATTCACTCGAAAGGTAAGTTTCCACGAAACTCCCTTGTATTTTCTACTAAAACAAAAAAAAAAAAGAGAGGTCGCTTAGTATTCTTGAACTTTGCCCCCAACCAATCAGCATTAGGGTTTTAAACCTTAAACTGAATTTTCCTTTTAGTCAGCATTAGGGTTTTAAACCCTAAACTGAACTTTTTCCTTTCAGCCAGCATTAGAGTTTTAAACTCTAAACTGAGCTTTTTCATGCAATCAGCATTAGGGTTTTAAACCCTAAACTGAATTTTCCTTTTAGTCAGCATTAGGGTTTTAAACCCTAAACTGAACTTTTTTCTTTCAGCCAGCATTAGAGTTTTAAACTCTAAACTGAGCTTTTTCATGCAATCAGCATTAGGGTTTTAAACCCTAAACTGAATTTTCCTTTTAGTCAGCATTAGGGTTTTAAACCCTAAACTGAACTTTTTTCTTTCAGCCAGCATTAGAGTTTTAAACTCTCAACTGAGCTTTTTCATGCAATCAGCATTAGGGTTTTAAACCCTAAACTGAATTTTCCTTTTAGTCAGCATTAGGGTTTTAAACCCTAAACTGAACTTTTTTCTTTCAGCCAGCATTAGAGTTTTAAACTCTAAACTGAGCTTTTTCATGCAATCAGCATTAGGGTTTTAAACCCTAAACTGAATTTTCCTTTTAGTCAGCATTAGGGTTTTAAACCCTAAACTGAACTTTTTTCTTTCAGCCAGCATTAGAGTTTTAAACTCTAAACTGAGCTTTTTCATGCAATCAGCATTAGGGTTTTAAACCCTAAACTGAATTTTCCTTTTAGTCAGCATTAGGGTTTTAAGCCCTAAACTGAACTTTTTTCTTTCAGCCAGCATTAGAGTTTTAAACTCTAAACTGAGCTTTTTCATGCAATCAGCATTAGGGTTTTAAACCTTAAACTGAATTTTCCTTTTAGTCAGCATTAGGGTTTTAAACCCTAAACTGAACTTTTTCCTTTCAGCCAGCATTAGAGTTTTAAACTCTAAACTGAGCTTTTTCATGCAATCAGCATTAGGGTTTTAAACCCTAAACTGAATTTTCCTTTTAGTCAGCATTAGGGTTTTAAGCCCTAAACTGAACTTTTTTCTTTCAGCCAGCATTAGAGTTTTAAACTCTAAACTGAGCTTTTTCATGCAATCAGCATTAGGGTTTTAAACCCTAAACTGAATTTTCCTTTTAGTCAGCATTAGAGTTTTAAACCCTAAACTGAACTTTTTCCTTTCAGCCAGCATTAGAGTTTTAAACTCTCAACTGAGCTTTTTCATGCAATCAGCATTAGGGTTTTAAACCCTAAACTGAATTTTCCTTTTAGTCAGCATTAGGGTTTTAAACCCTAAACTGAACTTTTTTCTTTCAGCCAGCATTAGAGTTTTAAACTCTAAACTGAGCTTTTTCATGCAATCAGCATTAGGGTTTTAAACCCTAAACTGAATTTTCCTTTTAGTCAGCATTAGGGTTTTAAACCCTAAACTGAACTTTTTTCTTTCAGCCAGCATTAGAGTTTTAAACTCTAAACTGAGCTTTTTCATGCAATCAGCATTAGGGTTTTAAACCCTAAACTGAATTTTCCTTTTAGTCAGCATTAGGGTTTTAAACCCTAAACTGAACTTTTTTCTTTCAGCCAGCATTAGAGTTTTAAACTCTCAACTGAGCTTTTTCATGCAATCAGCATTAGGGTTTTAAACCCTAAACTGAATTTTCCTTTTAGTCAGCATTAGGGTTTTAAACCCTAAACTGAACTTTTTTCTTTCAGCCAGCATTAGAGTTTTAAACCCTAAACTGAGCTTTTTCATGCAATCAGCATTAGGGTTTTAAAACCCTAAACTGAATTTTCCTTTTAGTGAGCATTTAGGGTCTTAAAACTGGATTCTTCCTTTGTTCGGCGTTAGGGTTTTAAACCTTAAACTGAACCTTTCCCCAGCTAGTCGATATTAGGGCTCCAACCCTGAACTGAGCACGCATATCCTCTTTCATCAATTTTATGAACTTCCTGGTGAATAAGTAACGAAATTTTCCTAGTGAAACTGGGGCAGAAAATTTCGTTTGTTTGTTTCTTTTCTCCCGCAGGTCTGACCTCGAGCCACATGGATCGAAATGACCCACGAGATAAATCCCAGTTCGGAATCAAAGAAGAAAAAAAAAAGAAAAAAAAAAAAGAGATATCCCGAGATATCAGAGTAAAGGGAAAGCAAATCGACTCCAACATTTGACTAAGGTCCTGACCTCTGCCAGTCACATTTTATTCGGTATCCCGGAGATTAAAAACAAGTCGCCGCAACTCGCAAGCATCAAGATTCGGATCAGAGTCTACAAGCAGAATCAGCTAAGACCCAAGATCAAGTCGTAAAAGAATCATAGATAGGAATCTTGTAACTAGCAGTTGACATGCATATAAGTAGTTAGTTCAGTTTCCAATTTTCGTTTGGTTGTAATAAGGCGGTCAGTGACGTAGCAGTGACAACAGCAGCAGCAGTAGCAGCAAGCATTGCAGTCCCATGGTAGCCCCAGCTACCAAAACTTCTCGAACTACATTGACCTGATTCCTGTTTAGCCCAGGATATGTAGGAAATCTTTGAAGCAAGATTCGGTCAGATCTTTCGAAAAAAAAAACATGCTTCATACGGAGTGGTCCATAGGCAAAAATCGTTCATACACGCTCACTTTATCTTTGCACGAAAACTCTTCGTGTTTCCGAACAAAGAGGGGCAGCTGTGAGCACGTGATTTTTGTTTCACACGACAATCACTCCAAAAAGAAATAAAAAAACAAATATAATTGGCCCTGCTGTACAATTTCGGATTTTTTGTGCGGCACTTTGTTGATTTATTTATGACTTTGGCCCATTTTTATTTATTTACTTTATTAAAATAAAATTCAAAAAAAATATGTGTCCTGCATAATTCAAACCGTAATCCGGTCGTTAAATAGAAAATCGTGATTAGGCATTTTCGTCCGTGATTTTATTTGGTTTGACCTTACCTGTTTTGAAATATTTTAGTATGTGTGCAAATAATTGTATTTGAGTGTGTATTTAATTTTAATTTGATTTTTGGCTTAGTTTTGTTTTAAAATAAATAAGAAAAGAAATAAAAAATAAAAAAAAAAGAAAGAAAAGACCCCTTCCGGACTTGGGCCAATTTGTTAAAATTGGCCCAACAAACTCAGCCCAAACGGACAGCCCAAGCCACCAGTCCAAACAGCCCACCCCCCAGGCCATGAAACGACGTAGCTTAACACCAAAACTACGTCGTTTCGATGCCAACCCATCACAACCGTTTAAACCAAGCCGATCCAACGGTCAAGATCAATCCCCCGTAACCCACCAACAAACCCGACCCGTTTACACCCGGACCAAACCCAAACCCTCAACACTTGAAACGACACCGTTTCACTTAAGACCATCAGATCCAAACCGTAGATCTAGATTGATCTAACGGTTGAGATCAACCCACCCACTAACTATATAAGCCCAGATCCTTACCCTACCCCCCCTATCCAACACCCCAGCCTCGTCGTCTTCACCCAAACAGCCCTAAAACCCTAGCCGCCCCTGCGTACTTCCGCCATGAAAGCCGGCGGCATGGATGCCGGTGACCTTCCCCTGAACACCATAGAACCCCCATGCCATCCTGAACCCAAATCTACCAACCCCATGGTTCGAATCACCCCCCAGGTCCTCGAATCTTCATTCGAAGATTCGAGTCAAAACTCGATCTAACCCAACCAACCCCAGTTTCATACCAGACACTCCCCAGACCCCCCTCGTGACCAAACCATACTTGGTTTGGTCCGAATCTGATCAGGGAAGCGTGAATCCCAGATCTGAGTTTTGGAATTTGTGGTTTCTTCGTCACTGGTCCATATCCGTTCGAACCGAAGAGGTTAAGGTCTAATGGACTTTAATCCAAGTGTTTCTCGTCTGAGAAACACTTCGTTTAAAGTCCGTTCAGCCTTAAGAAAAGTTTGACCAAGTCCGAGTTAAGGTTTTGATCTTTTTGCGGTTTAAGGTGAGTTTTCTTTCTTTTCTTAGTTGTTTGATTGTTGTAAGGGTCTGTTCGTTTGCTGTTTATGTCCTTGACCTCTATCAACTGTGCTTCAACCACTTCGCCTGAACCTCTGTTTGTTTGTCTAAATTCCCCCCTCCTATTCTGATAAGGCATTATGTATTTGTTTGTGCAAGTAGCTGATTTTCGAGTTTGGACTGACTAGTTGACTCCTCGAGTGTATTTCTGCTTAGTCAGTATAATGCGAACCATGTATCAATACTGTTTAAATGTCTGATTTTTGGCTACGATTGTGTATGTTAATATTAATATAGTCGAGTCGACATGTGTCGTCAATTAATTTCAACTGTCTGAGCATAGTAAATCGATTTGCTTCTGTTGAACATTTGTTGAAATCAATTCAGAACCAGTTTTGTTTACTTATAGCTGTTTGATTTGGATCAGTCAATGTGAAAAGGATTGTTTATGTTTAAATTCTGAATTGGAAGGCATGTGCACTCGTGCACAGCATGTGCATTGGTGCACCTCATGTGCCTTGTGCACAGCCTGTTTTTTTTTTTGCATTAAGAAGCTTTTAAGTATTAAACAATCTGACAGTATATGATGTCAGATATATTCTACTGCCCATACTTGCTTTTAGATAATAAAATGAAAAGTTAAAACCTGCCAAGGGAATGTCATGGGATTAATACTTAAATAGCTGAGTGGAAACTGAAAAGAAAGGGGCACATGGGAGGGGTATCTGATTAATTTAACAGGCTGTAAAAGGTTTTGATGTTGAGGCTTATAAAAGGGAGGCACATTAAGAGATAGAGAGGTCGATCAGTGGAAGGGGAGGGATTTTTTTTTGGGATAATAGACAAAGGGGATAATACACAGAGAGACATTGAGAGATACACAGAAAAGAAAACACACACCCACTGTGAAGATAGAAAGAAAAGAGAGAGTTGACAAGAATAGAAAGAGAGCAAGAAAGAGAGAAAACAGACTAAGAAATCAGAAATTTGGTCTTGTTTGTCTGAAGTTCATTTATTGTCAATACGTTAGGCAGTGTTCTTTCTTCAATCGAGATTATTGTTAGTGTTCTGCTGCATTGGTATATTCCGGAATTGGACTGTCTGGAGTATCGCACTGTGTGCTGTTTCATCGAGTTGTTCTCCTTCAACTCTAGTTCCATCTCGCAACAGAATCCTTTCTGTTGTGCTGTTCTGATTGTTGCTGCTATCTTGCTCGCTATTGCTGCTGCATTTTGTCCTGCTGCTACTGTTAAATCTGCCTTTTGGCTGCTGCTGATTCCTATCTTCTTCTCCTTCTCTTTTGCACTTTCAGCGTTTTCAGGTACACATTTCAAATCCCATATTGATGTAATTGGAACAGTCTGAAAGCATGAAATGAAAAAGGTTGAAGAAGTTCAAGCATTTGCTGTAATATTCATAGTACATTAACAGGCCTTGTGGAAATTGATTTAGCTCATGTTTCAATGGTTCAAAAGAGTATACTGATAGCCGACTGAGTTTCACCCTTTTGTATTTGGGCTCGATAATTGTCTGTTTAGTATAAGTATGCATATTTCGACTTTACACAATACCATTTTTTGTTTCATTTAGTTTTTTTTTAAGACTAGCCCATATAAGTTTGGTTTAAGCTGAAGTATATACTTCAATTAGCACACACGCTTTCTTTTCTTCTATCTCTGGAAATAAAAATAATAGAAATGTAGTCACTGTAGGATACCCTTCTAAAATAATAGGACAAGCCTCGCCAAATAAAAAAAAAACAATTGCGGGGCCCTCAACAACTGACGATAGTTATTTAGAATTCAAGATAGGCCATTTAATAAACTTCATGGCCTCCTACAAAGATAATAACGCGTTAGGTTCTGTTGGCGCGGTTTAATTAAATCACATTCTTAAATTCGGGTGCACATTGATGTGACCCAAATCCAAATCTCAACGAAGCCCAAATGTGTCGACAATTACGGGTGCATTGATTGTGACGTGGTTCGAGACGCATTTTCACGACGTTGCAATTCTATAAAAATAAATGATAATAATAAAAGCGGTTTTTAAACTTAATAAAAGCACGTAAGTCATAACATGTATTTAAATCAGATATTTAGCCATTATAACAATTTAAGCGACCGTGCTAGAACCACGGGATTCGAGGGTGCCTAACACCTTCCCTCGGGTCAACAGAATTCCTTACTTAGAATTTCTGGTTCGCAGACTTCATTTGGAAAAGTCGAAAATTTCCTCGATTTGGGATTCAAGATAAACCGGTGACTTGGGACACCAAAAGCCAAACCTTTCCCAAGTGGCGACTCTGAATTAAATAAATAATCCCATTTTCGAATATTGTCACTTAAATTGGAAAAACTCCACCCGCGCATGGGGCGGGCGCGCAAAAAGGAGGTGTGACACTCGTCATAACAATATCTCAAACACTAAACATGTACATCTTTATTTTTATTACAATAGAGAATAGTGGAAACACCTTTATTGTATTGAAATTAACAATTGGAAAACATAACATTACATACCTTCCTCTTCCGATAGATTGGAGAATTTTTCAAATTTCAATCCTTGATCTTGTCAGTAGTAGTTTGAGTGGCACAAAAATTCTCTTCCTATACTAATCGGAAAGAGAATGAAGATATTATGCGATATAATTTATTTGTGCTCTCTAATAAAAAAATAGAGGGACCATGAGCACAGAGTTAAAAAAATAATGTGCCTTCAAGTTAACTTTAATCACAAACATGTGTTTCATGTATAATTTGAAGCTACAACAACAAATAATCAACTTACATCAGGATGATTGTGAGGAATAATCAATGGCTCCTTAGCGTTTCTCTTTACTTTTGATGTTGTTGATAATCTAATTGCAAACTTGGTTCTTGAACATTGATGAAGCCAAGATTTGAATTTTTTTTTTGGGCCATGAAACTACTGAAGGTTGGTCATTGATGCCTGGAGTCGTCCTCACTTTCTTCTCACAACATCTCTTTAGCTTTCTATTTTTAGTCACTATTACACAGTGGCGGATCCAGAATTTATAGGTCGTGGGTGCTTCGCTGATTTTAATTTAAATTCTAGATGGCCAAGCATGGTCATAGTGGATGCTCATGATCAATTAGTGAGATTTTTAGGTATTATTTATGAATATATTATATAATTTGGCCAAAGCCAATGGGTGCTTCAGCACCCATATGTCCAAAGGTGTATCCGCCACTGCTATCACATAACATCACTAATTGTTCTTCCCATAATCCTTAAAATTTGCCGAAAATAATTGGTTCTAAGTTTTTCTGGTTCTTAAGGAAGATAATGTTGGCTATAAGCATTGAAAATTGGGGACAAAAGGATGGTGAAGCCGATGAAGGTTGCAAGGCATAGGTTGAAATCCAAATCAAAACCTGCCGGAAATTCTCATCCTCAGTTTAAGCCATACATTCATTTTAAATTTTCAAAATCATCATTTTTCCTATTTAAAGGTGATTTTTTTAGTAGGTACTACTATCACGTTTCCATATTTGTCGCTCTTTTTTTTTTTTCAATCATTCCTTTCCTTTTTGCTTTTGATGTTCTGGTTAATGATTTTATTATATTTATCCTTTTCAGAAC
Source organism: Nicotiana tabacum (assembly GCF_000715075.1). Classification (NCBI taxonomy): domain Eukaryota; kingdom Viridiplantae; phylum Streptophyta; class Magnoliopsida; order Solanales; family Solanaceae; genus Nicotiana; species Nicotiana tabacum. The sequence continues at coordinate 61,528,555 of NC_134097.1, forward strand.
TTGACATAGAAAACGACTTTAAAAAATATGCTAAGTGGACCTTTTTTCCGTCATTAAAAATGTAAGTGAACCCTTAGGGTTGACCTGGTGGCAATTGACTTGAGCCTTGGGGTTTGCTTCCTTTCAAGGTCTTAAGTTCGAAACCCACTGGGTGCAAACAATTTCTGAGGGCTATCGGACTGAGTAAAACCTGAATTAACCGTGGTGCACTTGCGGAAAACTCTTTGCCGAGGGCCTGTCACTACTAGAAATCTGGTAAAAAAGCGACCACAAAAAACGACCAAAGTTGGTCGCTTATAGGCCTAAAAGCGACCAAACATGCCTGGTCGCAATATTGCTGGTCCCTTTATTTTAGGGACCAAAGTTGGTCACTAATTAGCGACCAACTTTGGTCTCTAAGGTAAAAGGACTAAATATTCTGATTTTGACTTTAGTGACCAACTTTGGTCGCTATATTAATTTAATAATATAAATTTGGCGACCAAAGTTGGTCTCTACATATGAAATACGTTGTTTTTAATTTATCATTAATCATTAGAAAGCGACCAACTTTGGTCTCTAATCCAAATATTATATTTTAAAATCTGGACAATAGAGACCAAAGTTGGTCGCTAAATTCAAGAATTTAATTTTTTTTTAAAGATAAGCGACCAACATTGGTCGCTATATTTCCAGAAATTGTATTTTTTTTAATAGAAATCTGGGCAGGTAGCGACCAAGGTTGGTCGCTATTGCCCAGAAAATTATTTTTTTATAGTGAAATGCGACCAAATAGAGACCAAAGTTGGTCGCTTTTCTTGGTATATTTTTGGCAGAAACTGCCTGTTTTGGCAGCTACACCACCTGCCAGCTTACCAAACATCCTAAACATGCATTTTATGCCAGCAACAACAACAACAACAATTAAAAGCAACAATCAATAGAACTAACACATTAAGCTAACAAAATTAAGTTAACGCTTATTACAAGCCCATTCGAACTAAAAAGAACTAACATAATAGAACTAAATTTTTTGTCTAGTTCAAAGTATATAAAGTACTCAAGGAGTGTTCTTTCAGCATCCTCGTCCGAAAGTTGGATTGCCTCGCCCGATTCATTAGGTGGTTGACTGCGTATGAATTCCCCCACGTCAGCTGCATATGAAGCGAACCTATATGAAAAATTATATATATTGAATTAGTATTTCAAAATTTATATAAAAGTAAATCAAAATACTTAATGAAAAGTAAAAAACTTACATGTATATAGTCGAGGCTCGGCCCTCCTTTCTGAATCAGTCTCTTTCTTCTTCTTTACAATACGAGTTTCATTGAATAGCTCATCTTGCTTCATTGGCATCATAAAGCTGTCTGGTGGCTTTGGTGATTATCCTCGTGGTACTATTACTCGGGATGAACTTGGATACAGAGAATAACTTGGATACAGTACCTGACAGGGTGTGTCTTTGATCAATTGTTGATCTCTATAGCTACAATGATAATGAGAAGGCAACGACATGTGTTTCAAAATAGTGATGGTATAGGTAGGATTTAACATTTTCTAAGTAGATAAAAGAGGTTATAGAGGAATTCTCTACTTCACTTTCCAAGAGGAAAAGAAGTTTGATTGATAGTGACAACGTTGATGAAGACGGAATGTTTTCCGTTAGTTATGGCAGTTCCCATAAAGCGGGGATCATAAGACTCTATGATGACAAAGATTATAGGAAGTTTTGTTCTAAATTTTCTTCCAAGTCTGATCCGTACAAGGTTAATATGATATTGGTGATATTTCTTCGGATTCAGACAATGATTTGACCGACAAAAGTATGGAAATGCTCTTAAAAAGAATTAAAGGTAAAATATTTTTCTTGGTAGAGAAGGATGCTGAAAAGCTTTTACCTTAAATTCTTTTTAAGAGCATTTCCATACTTTTGTCGGTCAAATCATTGTCTGAATCTGAAGAAATATCACCAATATCACATTAAACTTGTACGGATCAGACTTGAAAGAAAATTTAGAACAAAACTTCCTATAATCTCTGTCATCATAGAGTCTTATGATCCCCATTCTGTGGGAACTGGCATGACCAACGGAACACATTCCGTCTTCATCAACCTTGTCACTCTCAATTAAACTTCTTTTCCTCATGGAAAATGAAGTACAAAATTACTCTATAAGCTCTTCTTTTATCTACTTAGAAAATACTAAATTCCTACCTACACCATCACTATTTGAAACACATGCCATTGCCTTCTCATCATTATTGTCGCTAATGAGAAGAACAATTAAAGACACACTTTGTCAGGTACTGTGTCTTAGTTATTCTTGGTGGAAGTTCTATTGCATGTCTAATAACGTCATCAACCTCTTCTAATAATCCTCCGGCAATCTAAAATTCCAAAACATAAACTAAAAGTTCAATTCATATCCTAAACCTTCAATTCATATCCACAAAAGTTCAAGTAATATCCTAAAGGTTCAACTCATATCGTAAAAAGTTCAAGTCATATCGTAAAATTTCAATTTATATCGTACAAGTTCAATTCACAAGAACAAAACCTAAAAACTAAAAGTTCATCAATTCTTATCCTACGAGTTTAAACAGAAACTAAAAGTTCAATTTATATCCTAAAGGATTAATTCATATCCACAAAAGTTCAAGTCATATCCTAAAAATTCTATTTGTATCCTAAAAATTCAACTCATATCCTAAAAGTTTCAATTTATATCCTACAAGTTCAATTTACAAGAACAAAACCTAAAAACTAAAAGTTATATTCATATCCTACGAGTTTAAACATAAACTAAAAGTTCAAGTCATATCCTAAAGGTTCAATACATATGCTAAAGGTTCAATTTATTTCCTAAAAGTTCAACTGATATCCTAAAAGTTTTAATCCATATCCTAAAAAGTTCAAGTCATATATAAAAGCTTCAATTTATATCCTACAAGTTCAATTCACAAGAACAAAACCTAAAAACTAAAAGTTATATTCATATCTTACGAGTTTAAACATAAACTAAAACTTCAAGTCATATCCTAAAGGTTCAATACATATCCTAAAGGTTCAATTTATTTCCTAAAAGTTCAACTCATATCCTAAAAGTTTCAACTCATATCGTAAAAAGTTCAAGTCATACATAAAAGCTTCAATTTATATCGTACAAGTTCAATTCACAAGAACAAAACCTAAAAACTAAAAGTTCATCAATTCTTATCCTACGAGTTTAAACATAAACTCAAAGTTCAATTTATATCCTAAAGGTTCAATTTATATCCACAAAAGTTCAAGTCATATCCTAAAATTTCTATTTATATCCTAAAAATTCAACTCATATCCTAAAAGTTTCAATTCATATCCTAAAAATTCAATTCACAAGAACAAAACCTAAAAACTAAAAGTTATATTCATATCCTACGAGTTTAAACATAAACTAAAAGTTCAAGTCATATCCTAAAGGTTCAATACTTATGCTAAAGGTTCAATTTATTTCCTAAAAGTTCAACTCATATCCTAAAAGTTTCAATTCATATCCTAAAAAGTTCAAGTCATATATAAAAGCTTCAATTTGTATCCTACAAGTTTAATTCACAAGAACAAAACCTAAAAACTAAAAGTTATATTCATATCTTACGAGTTTAAGCATAAACTAAAATTTCAAGTCATATCCTAAAGGTTCAATACATATCCTAAAGGTTCAATTTATTTCCCAAAAGTTCAACTCATATCCTAAAAGTTTCAACTCATATCCTAAAAAGTTCAAGTCATACATAAAAGCTTCAATTTATATCGTACAAGTTCAATTCACAAGAACAAAACCTAAAAATTAAAAGTTCATCAATTCTTATCCTACGAGTTTAAACATAAACTAAAAGTTCAATTTATATCCTAAAGGTTCAATTCATATCCACAAAAGTTCAAGTCATATCCTAAAATTTCTATTTATATCCTAAAAATTCAACTCATATCCTAAAAGTTTCAATTCATATCCTAAAAATTCAATTCACAAGAACAAAACCAAAAAACTAAAAGTTATATTCATATCCTACGAGTTTAAACATAAACTAAAAGTTCAAGTCATATCCTAAAGGTTCAATACATATGCTAAAGGTTCAATTTATTTCCTAAAAGTTCAACTAATATCCTAAAAGTTTCAATTCATATCCTAAAAAGTTCAAGTCATACATAAAAGCTTCAATTTGTATCCTACAAGTTCAATTCACAAGAACAAAACCTAAAAACTAAAAGTTATATTCATATCTTACGAGTTTAAGCATAAACTAAAATTTCAAGTCATATCCTAAAGGTTCAATACATATCCTAAAGGTTCAATTTATTTCCCAAAAGTTCAACTCATATCCTAAAAGTTTCAACTCATATCCTAAAAAGTTCAAGTCATACATAAAAGCTTCAATTTATATCGTACAAGTTCAATTCACAAGAACAAAACCTAAAAATTAAAAGTTCATCAATTCTTATCCTACGAGTTTAAACATAAACTAAAAGTTCAATTTATATCCTAAAGGTTCAATTCATATCCACAAAAGTTCAAGTCATATCCTAAAATTTCTATTTATATCCTAAAAATTCAACTCATATCCTAAAAGTTTCAATTCATATCCTAAAAATTCAATTCACAAGAACAAAACCAAAAAACTAAAAGTTATATTCATATCCTACGAGTTTAAACATAAACTAAAAGTTCAAGTCATATCCTAAAGGTTCAATACATATGCTAAAGGTTCAATTTATTTTCTAAAAGTTCAACTAATATCCTAAAAGTTTCAATTCATATCCTAAAAATTCAACTCATATCCTAAAAGCTTCAATTTATATCCTACAAGTTCAATTCACAAGAACAAAACCTAAAAACTAAAAGTTATATTCATATCTTACGAGTTTAAACATAAACTAAAACTTCAAGTCATATCCTAAAGGTTCAATTTATTTCCTAAAAGTTCAACTCATATCCTAAAAGTTTCAACTCATATCTTAAAAAGTTCAAGTCATACATAAAAGCTTCAATTTATATCGTACAAGTTCAATTCACAAGAACAAAACCTAAAAACTAAAAGCTCATCAATTCTTATCCTACGAGTTTAAACATAAACTAAAAGTTCAATTTATATCCTAAAGGTTCAATTCATATCCCAAAAGTTCAAGTCATATCCTAAAATTTCTATTTATATCCCAAAAATTCAACTCATATCCTAAAAGTTTCAATTCATATCCTAAAAATTTAACTCATATCCTAAAAGTTTCAATTTATATCCTAGATTTCTATAAACCCTAGATTTTTATAAAATGTTAAATAATGATAAATACAACCTAAACCCTAGGTTTCTATAAAATACAATGTTAAATAATCAATTGAAACACTAGTCATTTGAAACTAATTCATAGCTAATAAACAAAACATTATAAGCTTACACAAAAGATATAAATTGTAATTATAACCTAGAATTTTTAGGAGGTGGAGAAGGAGAGAGACGCAGCAGCGGCAGAGGCGACGGCGACGGGGCGGCGGCAGCTGGGCGGTGGTCGTTGGTGGCGTGGGTGGGGCCTCTGGTGCTGGGAGTTGGAGGGGGGGGGGGGGATTTGAGTGTGAGAGAGAAAAGAGAGATTTTGATTTTTTTTAGAAAGAATGGGAGGGGATCCCGGTTTTGACACTCTGGAATTAAAAATAGCGACCACAGTTGGTCGCTATTTTGGTAGGTAAATCAGTTTTGAATTTTTAGAAATAGCGACCAAAGTTGGCCGCTATTTCTAAAAAAATTATATTACTCTTAATTCAATTTAAAATTATATATATATGTAGTATAAATTTAGGATTTTAATTCAATTTAAGCTATATATATATATATTTAAGCTATATATATGTGTGTGTGTGTGTGTGTGTGTATAATACAATTTAAAATTATGTACATATGTAGTATAAATTTAGGATTTTAATTCAATTTAAGCTATATATATATATATTAATTGATATAAGTCATACACTTATACTTAGTGCATATATATATATATATATATATATATATATATATATATATATATATATATATATATATATATATATACATAAGGCTATATTCGATACAGTATTACCTAATACACTTATACTTAGTGCATAGTATAGCGTAAGTATATATAATATATATATATAAGCTATATTCTATATAGTATGACCTAATACACTTATACTCAGTGCATAGTTTAGCGTAAGTATATATATATATTATATATATATAAGCTATATTCGATACAGTATTACTTAATACACTTATACTTAGTGCATAGTATAGCGTAAGTATATATATTATATATATATATATATAAGCTATATTCGATACAGTATGACCTAATACACTTATACTTAGTGCATAGTATAACGTAAGTATATATATTATATATATATAAGCTATATTCGATACAGTATGACCTAATACACTTATACGCAGTGCATAGTATAGCGTAAGTATATATATATATTATATATATATATATATATATAAGCTATATTCTATACAGTATGACCTAATACACTTATACTCAGTGCATAGTATAGCGTAAGTATATATATTATATATATATAAGCTATATTCGATATAATACTACCTAATACACTTATAAGTTATATTCGATATAATACTACCTAATACACGTATACTTAGTGCATAGTATAACGTAAGTATATATAGTATATATATAAGCTATATTCGATACAATATTACCTAATACACTTATACTTAGTGTATAGTATAGCGTAAGTATATATATTATATATATATATATATATAAGCTATATTCGATACAGTATGACCTAATACACTTATACGCAGTGCATAGTATAGCGTAAGTATATATATATATATATATATATATTCTATACAGTATGACATAATACACTTATACTCAGTGCATAGTATAGCGTAAGTATATATATTATATATATATAAGCTATATTCGATATAATACTACCTAATACACTTATACTTAGTGCATAGTATAGCGTAAGTATATATATATATATATATATATATATATATATATATATATATATATAAGCTATATTCGATACAGTACTACTTAATACACTTATACTCAGTGCATAGTATAGGGTAAGTATATATATATTATATATATAAGCTATATTCGATACAGTATTACCTAATACACTTATACGCAGTGCATAGTATAGCGTAAGTATATATATATTATATATATATAAGCTATATTCGATACAGTATTACCTAATACACTTATACTTAGTGCATAGTATAGCGTAAGTATATATATATATATATATATATATATATATATATATATATATATATATATATAAGCTATATTCGATACAGTATTACCTAATACACTTATACTTAGTGCATAGTATAGCGTAAGTATATATATAAGCTATATTCGATACAGTATTACCTAATACACTTATACTTAGTGCATAGTATAGCGTAAGTATATATATTATATATGTAAGCTATATTCGATATAATATTACCTAATAGACTTATACTCAGTGCATAATATAGCGTAAGTATATATTTTATATATATATATATATATATATATATATATATATATATATATAGAGAGAGAGAGAGAGAGAGAGAGAGAGAGAGAGAGAGAGAGAGACGCACGATTCATAGTACTATTCATCCCTTGTATTACAAAAGTATTAACGGCTTATATTTATATTATTTAGATAGTAAATACAAAAGTGATTTTTAATTTTGACCATTGTTGACCTGAATAGAGACCAACTTTGGTCGCTATTTATTCAAGAATTTAGTTTAGCGACCAAAGTTGGTCGCTATATTTAAATCAGATTTAATTATATTTCATATAATATTTAAATTAATAATATAATTATTAAAATTGTATAACTGGGCCCCATTTAAGCGACCAAAGTTGGTCGGTATCTGCCTACCCTTTAAGTAGCGACCAACGTTGGTCGCCATTTTTATATTATATATATTTATATTTTATAATTTTTTTAAAATAATAATATAATTATTAAAATTTTGTAGGTGGGTCCCACTTTAGCGACCAACATTGGTCACTAATCTCAGTAAATGTTTGACCAAGAAAGTCTGACCAGTCCAGTCAACATTTTGACTAATATAGCAACCAAGTAGCGACCAACCTTGGTCGCTATTTTGTTTCTTTTATTTATTTTATTATTTTCGCTAGTTTAGCGACCAACTTTGGTCGCTTTTTCCCACAGACCAATTTTGGTCGCTAAATTTTGGTCGCTTTTTTCCGGATTGCACCCCGGGATTAGTCGGAGGCTCTTAGAGACTCGGACACCCGGTGCAAATAAAAAAAAATATAAGTGATGCATCTTTGGGTGTTGGATAATAGATTAAATTATAGAATACCCGGAAAAAAGAATGGAGAAAAGTACTTTTAGGAATATTGTCAAACACCTTTGCTATATCAATCTCTTTTCAGTACAAGTTTCATTCCTGATGGTAAATTCTGTGTGCTTCCATAGAAGAGTTTGGACTAACCACATGCATGTACAAAATATACTAAGAAAGCATGAAGAAAACGGAAATATCAAATATATTGAAGTTAAATATTCACAATTATACATGTTGTACTAAGAATATATAAGGAAAATGTTAAAGAGAATTTCAGAGGCATTATGAAAATTGTAAAATCATCATTCTCTAAAAATAGAACTAACCTGGCATGCCCATTAAGAAAACCCATAAAAAACTAAGAAGTATTCAACTATCACATATTAATGGGAATAGTAATTTTGAAATAAGTTCAGAATCTAAGGCCAAAAGCAGTAGCAAGAAAAATAAAATACACAAGATGAGTAAGACAGAAAAATAGTTGTTCAAGATGGAGAATTACTTTCTCTCTTGCCTGTTATCTTCGCCGTTATCTTCACATGTGACTAATTAACTGAAGAGTCAAAGGCACAAAAATTTCTAGAATAACGATAAAATATTGATGAAGAATGAATTTTACCAGCAGATGATTGAGAAATGGAAGGAACAGGGTTAATGGTAGGGGAAATATAAGACAAGTGTCCCACAAAGATATAAAGACCAAAAAACGTGTCAGGAAAATGAGGAAATTAAAAGGGTTGAATTTCGAGTGTAAAGCTGCCCATGACAAACAATTAAAACTACTATTGTACCCATGTCCATCCTACCTTGTTCGTCCTACCCAACTCTCTTTTCTATAAAATAGTAATAAAAACCTTTTGCACACGTAAAATATAAATAAATAAAAAATACAAGTAAATTACAAAAGATTTTAATTCATTTTAAAAAAAGAAAGACAATCTTAAGCGAAAACAAAAAAGTAGTTTTTATTAATTAATATTTCTTTGTTCTATTTTTTTTTTAAATATTTTTTATATAGGATATATATAAGTTGAAGAAGTTGAGTGGCAAGGAGTAATAAGTACATGGTGAACTAACCTTACCCCAAATGGGCACAAGTGAACAAGCAGAGTATACTAGGGCACTTGAGAGAACCAAAGCCAATCCAATTGTTTCCTTGCAGCCAGTGGATGAGAGTGACAGTTCCTGTTTAAGCTGGGTATGGAAAAGGAAAAATAGCCTATGCTTAAAGAGTTTCCATTAACAGGCCTAAGCGTGAACCTATCCAACTAGTGCCATATGAGTCAGGTTATCTTTCGTTCAATTATTTTTGGTGACATTGCTAAATCCCTATATAAGCTAGGATTTTTCGAGCCTCTGTTTTTTGATTTGGTTATATTAGAGAAGTTTTGTAGCTGGACCATGCTGCTTATTCTCGTTGTTCGTCTTACTCTTGAAGGTTCTTCTTCTTCTGGTTGCAAGGAAGTTAGGTATTTTTGTTCCTCTTCTGATTTGCATGATACTTGTTTGAATGTCTCTATCTGTTAATTGCTCTATTTTGCTATGACTCCAATTGATTATGATATTAGTAGTGGCTCCACTAGGTGAGGTTTTTGAGTTTACTCCTAAAATCCCAAGTCCACTTTTTATTAATTCCTCTGATATACCTGGTCTTCCCCTAGTTGTTGTCCTATTTTTCAGTTCCAATTTCAGTTGTTGGAGAAAGAGCATGATTGTATCTTTGTCATCTAGAAATAAAATTGCCTTTATTGATGATACTCTACCCAAATCCCTTGCCAATTCTCCTGAAGCCAAACAATGGGATAGATGTAATAATATTGTCATTTCCGACTATTTTTCTGTCTTATGATATTACTGAGAATGTTCGGTATTCTGACACAATTGAAGATATATAGAAACAATTAAATAAGGATATGGAACTGTAGATGGCACTAAGGTCTTTGAAATTAAGAAAGAACTGGCCTCTATCTTTTGATATTGCCTCCTATTTTAACAAATTAAAGAAATCATAGGATGAGTTAAGGGTCATACGTCAAATTATGGTAATACTTGCACTTCTACTGCTAAAGCTAGTAGTCTAAAGGAAGAAGAGCAAGATAGTGTACATCAATTTTTTATGGGATTGAATGACAACTATGTCAGTGTTAATTGTAACCTAGTCATGATGCAGTCAATCCCATCTCTAGACAGTGCCTATAATATTCAGCTTCAAGATGAGAGGCAGAGGCAAGTCAATCCATCCTCTCACTTTAGCCCTGAATCTGCTTCATTCATTATCAACTCTACCCGCCCTTCTCGGTCCTATCCCCCTCAGAAGCACTATCCTTAAAGGGTGAACTTTGACCCAAAAAGAGCAGCTCTATTTTGAAAATACTTCAAGAAATCTGGTCAATTGATTAACAAATGCTACAAATTATATGGGTTCCCACCTCACTTCAAGTTCATCAAGCGTTGAAAGCATGCTGCATATGCTGAGGTTGAATGGTCTCCTCCAATAATGAGTCATCTACGTATGCGCTAGTCCAACAATCCTCCTATCAGTCTAACTCTGGTTTTTGGTTCTTGGGTTGACCGAGGATAAATACACCTAGCTAATGTCGATTATGTAACACATTCATATGCCAAAGTCTCTCTCCCTCAGTCTAGTCTTGTTGCATCTGCCAATTTGGCTGGTAATATTTCTTTAGCTAGCTGTGTAGAAGTGTCTTATAGTACTTCATTGTAAAGTAGAGTTGCTGAACATAGTTGGATTTTGGATTTTGGAGCTATATATCACATGACTTCACACAAAGATCTCCGATCTAATATTTAGCCTCTAGTTGTTCCTTATATTGTTACCCTTCCCAGTGGTTATAATGTAAAGGTTCTCTCATTTTCTTTTCATTTACTTTGCATCATGTGCCGTTTCTCCCTACTTTTCAATACAATCTTATCTCTATGTCTCAACTAGCTATCCAACTACATGATTTGATTCAATTTATCTCACTTTTATGTACTTTACAGGCCCCTTTACTAAAAAGGACACTGGAAGTTGGTAAGTTGGAGCATGGACTTTACAAAATTCTAATGTCTCCAACTCAGTTTAAGCATGTTGATTCCAAATATTGTTATTTAGTTTTTGCTGCCTTACTATCTATTTCATATGATAACTCTCATTGTAAATCTTATTTTATTGTTTCTGCATCATTTTGATATCAATAAAGATGAAGTCTTATGGAATCAAAGATTGAGACATATTCCTTTTGTTGGAATGAAAGATATTGCTAGTATTCCTTGTAAATTTTCTTCTAAACATTCATTTACCTGCTTTACTTGTCCTATGGCTAGACAATCTAGGTTGCCTTTCCCCGATAGATGCATTAAGACTTCTCATCTTTTCAAACTTATTCATGGTGACACTTGGAGGCCTTATTCTACACCTACTTATAATTGTTATAATTACTTTCTCACTATTGTTGACGATTTTACTAGGACTACTTGGATCAACTCATGGGTTCCAAAAGTAACGATTTTTCTTTACTTCAATCTTTTATTTTCATAGTTCAAACTCAATTTCAGACCAAAATGCAGTCCATTAGAAGTAACAATGCATTGGAACTTGGTTCTAGTAACCACGGTGTCCAACTTTTTAGAGACCAAGGGATAATTCTCCAAACTACCTGTCCACATATACCTCAACAGAATAGTGTTGTAGAGATAAAACATAAATACTTGTTGAAAACATCAAGGACTCTCCTTTTTGAGTCTAAGTTGCCTATCAGATTTTGGGGGAATTTGTACTTACTACCATATACCTTATCAACAGATTTCCTTTTAAGTTGTTACATGATAAATCCCTTTTTGAATTTCTTAATGGTCATGCACCCACTTATTCTCATTGAAACCTTTGGTTGTCTTTATTTTCATACAATTCCCAAGTATCATAGGGATAAGTTTCATCCTAGTGCTGGCCCTTATGTGTTCATTGGCTGTCCTCTTGCCAAAATGGGTTTCAAGTTCTATAACTTGTCTACTAAGCAGGTTCTTGTTTCAAGGAATGTCACTTTTCTTGAGCACGTTTTCCTATTTGACGAATGTGCAACTTCTTCTTCTTTGCCTCTCCATATACTATTCTTGTTTTCTCTTTTTATTCTTCTGATTATGTTCCCACTTCTTCTCCTACTCCTCCATATCCCTCTTCAGTTCCCACTTCTTTTTTGCCTCTATCTACTTCTATTTCTCCATCTACTTCCTTTCATATCCCTGCTTCTCCTTTCTTCTCTACTATTCCTGAGCCTCTCTGTCTTCAGGCTCCCAAAAAGTCCTCTAGAGATCATCATTTACTATCACATTTTATTGATGATGTGTGTGACCTTTCTCCTTCCCTAAATGGCTCCAATTCTTTATCTTTTGTTATTCTATGGTTTATTAATAGTGTTTCTATGAAAAAGGCATTTGAGGCACTTGAGGCTAACAATACTTGGGTTGCCTGAAAGAAAAAAATTTATTGACTGCGAATGGGTTTATAAAGTCAAATATAAAGCTAATAGTGGCATGATTATGAAAGGGGACACTCAGGTGGAAGGGGTAGATTTTAATGATACTTTCTCCCCTATCATTTATTCTATACTATCAAGTGTCTTATGGTTATGGAAGTTAAAAGAAAATGGCCGCGCTTTCAATTTGATATTAATAAGGATTTTTTGCATGGTGATTTGAATGGAGAGATATACATGAAGCTTCTCCCTAGTTTGTGTACTGACTACTGAGTCTATTTCTAGTTCTTCTCCCCCTTTGGTGTGCAAGCTTCAAAAATCATTATATAGTTTGGGGCACCTTTAAGGCAGTGGTATGCCAAGCTTTCTCAAGCATTGTGCTCTAAATATTTTGTCCACTTTATGAATGATTACTCACTGTTTGTCAGGCATTATTCCTCCTCTGTAGTTCTTATTGTTGTTTATGTAGATGATATCATCTTGAATGAAAATGATGATACTGAAATTGCTACTTTAAGGGTTTTCTGGATACCTAGTTTAAGATTAAAGATCTGGGTACTCTCAATTATTTTTTGGGTATTGAGGTTGCACATTTTGCTTTGGCTCCTTCTTCATCATCACAAGTTCATTTCTGACCTATTGACGGAATATAAATGTGCTGATGCAACTCTTGTTAATTGTCTTTTAGACCTGAATGTTAAGCTGAAGGCTGATGTGGGTGAGTTACTTCCTTCTCTTAAATCTTATCGCAACCTGATTGAGAATTGAATTTTCTCACTCATACGCGACCAGATTTATATTATGTTGTGCAACATTTGTGTTAATTCCTCTAAACCCCTCGTCTTTCTCACATTGCTTCTGCTTTACACTTATTGCGCTACCTCCAGGGTACATCTGATGTTGGTGTGTTCTTTAATAAATCTTCTGACTTGTCTTTGTCTGGGTTCTACAATAGTGATTGTGCTTCTTGCCATGACACTCATTTGTCTGTTTCTGGATTTTGTGTGTTTTTGGGTGGTCTCTTATTGGGTGGAAGTCCAATAAATAACATGTAGTCTCTTTATCTTCAGCTGAGGCTAAATATCGTGCTATTAGAGAGCTGGTTGCTGAATTGACTTAGATGGTCTATTTATTCGCTGATTTTGGTGTTTCTGCTGATGCTAACATCCCTATTTTTGTGACAATCAGGTTGCCATTCACATTGCTCGCAATCTTGTCTTCCATGAATGCACGAAACACATTGAACTGGATTGACATTCCATTCGTCATAAGCTTGTTGAAGGCCTGGTTGATCTACATTATGTTTCCACTTCTGTCCAACTGCTAATGTGCTCACCGAGCCCCTCACTGGTGTTCAATCATTCTAAGTTGTCCAAGTCGGGGGTTGTATCACCCTCCAACTTGAAGAGGGGTGTTGGACCTCCTACTTTACATGGAAAGACTAATTGGAGAAGGCTCAACCTAATGGGAAGACATGGGCTACTAACTTGGGCCTTTGTATAGATTAGTAATTATTTATGTCTGTTTATTCGTTTAGATTTCGGGTCCTGGCCTAATGTATATAAATGATTGGATCTTCTGGAATAGATGGACGATTATCATTTTTTCACGCAAATAAGAAGACATTTTCTCTCAACTTTTTCTTCTTCTCTATTCAAAACCCTAGATCATTTTCTTTTGATTTCTGCTTCAATCCGAATGTTGACATGACGCGAGCAAATTTAACCAAATTCTTTTTCGCATGTGTGGCTATACTTGTAGAAAAAATTGAATTAATGATAAATTATCGAAGCAATATTTTAAATTGATAATTGAATTCAAATGTAATTGAATTACTTTGAAATAAATTTTAATTTATACATTACATTCGAATACTAGCTATTAAACAGAGTATATGATATAAAGTAAAAATTCTAAACCAAAAATTAAATCAGCGATAAATAAAAAAATTGGGCTTAATCAAATTTCGATAATAATACAAATTATTAAATTTATTTTTTTTAATTTCATTTCATCTCACCGGAAAATAGCTCAAGTTATCATCTGACTAAAATTTGTTGTTCTGCATAAAGAATAACAAAATTCATTTTATAGAGAGTTGCTATTACCAAACAAGTTTCCAATTATTAAATTAATATATTAATATTTAAGTTAACTAATTACTGATTTACTTTGTACTACAAGACTCTACGATCCAACCGAGCAAAATCGAATTGAACCAAGCTTTGCCGGAGGCAGACCGAGCCAAGCTTTGACTTCAAGTCAAACCAAGCCCAACTCTTTTTAAATCCAAGCCTATAGGCCCTTGAGTTGTTTAGGTATTCATTCTTAAGTAGTCTCTGAATATGCAAGACATCATCTCTAATGGTAATTCATAAGTATGCTATGTGTTGTCTAAATAGCGTGGCAATGCCACAGATATGCCTAAGGGATCCCTCTCCGAAACCAAAAACTAAATTTTGTCTTATATCTTCCACACAACTCTTTCCGATTCTTCCTTTATGCTATCTTGTCTTTAGGCATTTAAATAAGCCAATACGCAATAACACAACTTCTTCGATTTGTTGCGGTGCATCTGACCAAACCTTTTTTTCATGCACTTGTGATATCTTAAAAGAAGTTATTAAACATGCCAATACGCAATAACACAACACAACTACTGTTTCTTTCCTTCCAGCTCTTCAGGCAGAGACAAACATTGAAAACCATCTGAACCATCAAATTGCAAATGTACGCATTCAACTTTTCTTCACGCTTTCAAAATCATAGTCAAAGAAAAAAATGAAGTAGACCAAAGCTGAACAATAAAATCCAGAAACCTCTTTTTCCTTGCCTTAATACTACAACTTATGAACTGACTTCTCATCCCTTATTGTTTCACTTACTATCCGTCTTCCATATTATCCAGTCGACAAGAAATATAAAAACGTGAGTTACTTTTTTAAAAGTTTCAGACTAGTTGTTATCAAATCTTTCGTTAAGAATTTCACAAATTAGGCTAGCTGTTATAAGAACGATCAGTGTACAATCTTTTATAGGAGGCTTCAGGGATTAGACTTCTAACCAATTCAATAAGATTTCTCATTTCACATGGTACCAAAGCTAAAGAGAGCACTCAGAAAAGAGAAAATACATCCAGCAATCCACACCCAAACCCATCACAATTCCTCTCCCTCAAGGCTTACTGCCACATTAAGCAATCTGTCAAGAGCAAACTCCAAGTGTTCTGTGCGCTTGACGATGTTCTAGTTTCTTTGATCAGCAAATTTGATGATGTTATTAAACAAAAATGTTTCCTCAAGTATAACTGCTCCAGCAAATTAAATCAAACGGCTGCTTCTCTCTCCGTCATCAACTTTTTCCTTAGTTATGGCAATGGTATTGAACAACTCTATGGTGCAGACCATTCAGGAGTCGTATACCTCAATCAAAATTATCAATTTTGACAGGAGTAATTTCATCTGCTACTTCAAAATGTCCCACTAAACGTGCAAAGAACACCATTTGTTGTTCAAGGGTGAATTTAATATTTTCAGCCTGCATATGATGAAAGAAATCAGCTAAATTCCTCCAAGGCAGACAGACAAAAATTTATCCCCAAGTCTGGAAAATGATGTATACCCTACGGAAACCATGCTGTTCTCCTTCATATTCAACAAGTGCAACAGGCAACCCTTTCTCCTTCAATGCCTGGTAGATTTTGCGTGCTTGATCAGGGGAAACGACCTGCAACAGCAGCTAAAAACTTAATTCTACCAACAAGCAACAGTCATTACAAACAGAGGTGATTGCTTGATTACTCTCCTTCCCATCATCATGTTGTTTAAAGAGAGGCAATACTTTTTAGCTGTTTTAAAGATGCAACTATACTAGCCAAATATCCAACACTTATGATGGACAAGGCAAAAAAACCATGCACCAGAGTTCGGTGCAAGCTCCATTTATCAAGTGAATGCTATTGCATCAAAACAAATTTTCCGGATACATGCTACTTAGTCTCAATGAACATGAATAAAAGGTTTAAGCACGTATTCTTTCTGACAAGTTTACTAGACCAACTCCATGCATAAAATACAGAAGTATATCCAAAGAAAGCGTAAACATGAGAGAGCGAGTTCGCCCAAGACTAAAGGAGGATTGTCAAATCTTTATGGGTAACAGAAAATTGGGGGAAAAGATTTATGTAGACAATTCTTCAATAAAAAATGACACAGACAGGAGAATTATGACATTAAAAGGGGCATGCTGTGCTTGCCTTGTCCTCCAGTCCTTGAAATAAAATAATGGGACAGGAAAAGTGATTTACGAAATTGATTGGCGACCTCTCAAAATATGCCTTCTCATCCCCTGCAATGATTCAAAAGGGCTCAACACATAAATCAACATAGATCAGGGGAAAGACTTTAAGCAAATGTATTGTCAACATTTATCGATTTGGTTATTACCAACTAGATTGTCAATATAGTGAGATTCGAACTTGTGAGTTTCTGCTCTCAGCAATTGCAGATCACCAATCTGATTAACAAAAGATGAGGGCATAAAGCACTGAAACTAAAAAAATGGATTTGATACTTGAGGAGCTTTGAGCTATACAAGTAGACATATGAACCAAACTGATGCCTGATCCATGTGTCTAATTAATCAATCACATGCTTTTCTACATAAAGATGATCATCTAAGATAACAGAATACCACATAAAGGCACCAACCTTAACTTAAAGTATCATATTTTTATGATCAGTTTAAGGTTGCAAGTGCAAGAGCACACAAGATATGTGAATACAATATTACTTATCAAAAACAAACTTTTTGATCCACTCACACCATACAAGGAAGCTCCAGCCTTGAAAACATCTTTAAATGCTAGTGCAGCTAATGTTGTATAACCACCAGCGGAACTCCCCGTAATACAAAGTCTTTCACCGTCAACCCTTCCACTGTCAACCTGAATGAACAAACTAATTTACCATGACTTACAAAATCTATAGCAGCATTAAAGGTATAAGAGAATTAGTACTGATGTTACCAAAAACATGGCACAATTGCAACAGTCGTTGACATCCACAATTCCCCATTTTCCCAACAGTCTTTCTCGATATTCTCTGCCATAACCTTCATATGAGCCAAAAACAAGAGAATATTAACCGACTTAATAGTAGCTAACTAGTCTAGCACTTTGTTCTACTCCATCCTGACCCTTTGGCCGCTTTCTCTGCTTTTTCTACCAATATAAAGTACTGAATTCTTTTATTTCGTATATTTTCCTATATACATATCTATAAAGTTCTGATTATCAGTCAATAAAAGCAGGAAACGATGTTGCCTCCAGGGCCTAGCTCAAGTGGCAAAGGGTGGTGGATTTGTGTCTTAGGTCACAGGTTCAAGCCCCCACACCATGCAAAGCAAAGCCTGGTATTTAAGTGGAGAAGGGTAGAGGGGCGGGCACATTATCCACCGAGTTTCGAAGGCTGCGGTTGGTCCAAAGGATCGGCCCCAGACAGATTTCTCGGTCATAAAAAAAAAAAAAAAAAAAAAGCAGGAGACGATGTTCCCTCAAAAAGTTGAAACTCTCAAACCAGTCCCCTACTCAAGAAACAGTATAGAAAGAATAGCAAGACAAAGATGGAAGGAGTCAAAGGGCCATTGGAGTACCAGTGCTTCCACCATAATTCACATCCACATATGCCCAACCACGACTGGTCCAATATTGAACACTAAGATTTAAACATCCCCGTGCTTCAGCTGTAGGACCTCCTGTATCATCGTAAAATATACATTCACATCTCATACAGAAACCAACTAATCTCAGTTTTTTAACAAAGATAAGCTATCGAGCATAAGCAGTTCTAATGAGGGGAAAAATAACCATGACTTCGCATGAGCAATGGAGGTTTTTCTCCATGACTGGCTTGATAGTTGGGGTTTGTTGGTGGATAAAAGTATGCATATGCACTTTGACCCGGGATGTCTGTTGGGAACTTCATCAACTCAGGCCAACTGTAGTACGACGTATACATCTCACTAATAGATGATGACGACCACATAATCTTGAAATCAATTGCTTTTGTTCTCTGATCATCCAAAGTAATCTGCAAAAATAACAGAAAAAATGCTAAAGGAATGATCTGGAACAGATATTTAAATACTGTTTTTAAAATTTCAAGCAACCAGAAGGTCTCTAAATTTTGAGTAGAAGATTGGAGGGCAGAACCTTAGCTAATGACGATGGATGAACAGCAGATGATCCTTCAACATACAAGCTATGAACCCCAGAACTCTGTTTAGGTTGATAAGGGTATTTATCAAGACCAGCGCAAGAGTAAAAACCCATAAAGGATATTAAATGCAGCAACTACATCTTATGCTAGTAAGATCTTACAATGTTGTTTATATCTGTGAAAGGAATGTCAAGCACTGATATTTTGCCCTGGGTAACATCCAGAACTCCGAGATATGACTTCCCATTCTCCCTGCACATATTTTTTCTAACTAGATAAGATGAACTACATCAATTTTCCTCCAGAACAGTTCTCTTTCCCTGAGTCAGGAGAAAGGGGGAAGCGAGACACCATATAAAGAACTCCTTTGCCAACAAAGCAATCAGCATAAAAGCATTATAAGTTTCAAATATCATGATACACAACAAAAATTTAAAATAGCAAACTACTTATCAGCTTGACCTGTAACTGCAGGCAATTAAAGTATTTTGGCTGTGGTGCTCAAGAAAGTCATAAGACTTCATCCCAAATATCCATAAGGGTCTTGTAAACTCAGCATTGAGGGAGTAAACTGGTAACACCTCGTTAGAAGATTCTACCTGTCAAAAAAATAAAAGAGGCTAATCAAGTCTACTGTCTCAAGTACAAGCACAAGCTCGACGCCAAAGACGGTAACAAGAAAGTGTCACAGATAATTTCATTGTTTTACCACATAAATGGTGAATCTTTGATACGTATTCCAGAGCCAATATCCAGCACCATAACATAACATGAAAATTGACAGGTAAGCTGTCCAGGTATTGAAATAAGTAAAGATTGTGTTTCTTTTTCACTTTCACTCTGTATTGCATCACTTTGGATTAACCTTTTGGCATATGGGGTCCCTAAAGTGTGATTAAGGTTAGCATGGAAAGAGTAAGGTGAATTCTCTCTCATTTTTATCATGCGAAAAGCCATGTACAAGTAACATGCTTTATATTTTCCATCTAAATTGGTGGTTCAAAGGAGGGATTGAAGGTGACACATTTATGTGGAGATTAAGGTAATTTCTGTTAAAAGCTAAATGATAAGGACTAAGGTAGAGTTGGTGGCCAATTTAGAAATCACATCTTCTATATTCTTAAAACTGCAGAATCTAGTTAAATGAAAAAGCTTAAACCTGAAAACATCAGAGTTTCAACCATTTCAATGTTTTATTAATGTGACTTCACAACTTCTCTAACAAGAATGTGGTTAATAAAGGGCCAGGCTGAAGGTTCCCTACAGTTTGTAATGCCATGGAATTCAATACGAGAATGCAACATCTGCCAAGTATCCACAACTTTAACAAGTCAAAAACACTAGGGTCAGATGGATGTAAAGAGAAAAAGTAAACATGTTTAGGCTTAGAACTCAAAGAAGATGAGATCATTATTAAGGAGGTGTTTAAGCAGCTAGCTCCAATCATACCCCAGAAAAGAAGTTCAAGTTCAGCCACTAGATAAGACAGAAGAAGTTCACCTTGAGACATTAGGCACAACAGAAGATGTATATCTATACTATATTAAAAGCACGACGGC
This sequence comes from Nicotiana tabacum, assembly GCF_000715075.1. NCBI lineage: Eukaryota > Viridiplantae > Streptophyta > Magnoliopsida > Solanales > Solanaceae > Nicotiana > Nicotiana tabacum. The sequence goes on from NC_134097.1 coordinate 61,549,171, forward strand.
CCTTAGCGAAATATCGTTCGCTTTTTTTACCCTTCTAAAATAGAGTTTACACTAGACAATATTGTCATTTAAATTATTCTCTTAATACTTCGGAATAGACATTTATTTATTTTCCTAATATTTACGACTAAATTTGTATATTTATTAGGAAAACTATTTTTTTAGGACACAAGGGATAACCTATTTTAAGTGTGTTCTCGCTAAGATTCCTATGCAAACTTCCAATCCCTACTATCCTATAGCGTGAAACTTTTCCCTCCATAAACCCTAAGAAGTCTTCTAAAACATCACGACATAGCATAAATTATCTTAATTCTAAAAAAATAAAATTCCCACATGTTAGATAGACATAATTAACTTCATAATTATGAGCAGTTTCTTCCTCCAGATACTAACAAATCCAAATATTTCATGAACCCTAAACAACGAGCATTTTTTTTTGTTGAAATAAATTTTCTCAAAGAATAAAAATAATTGTTGATGTTCTAGAAAATAATTCTATCTAAAAACATATCAAAAAATTAAATATAACAAAAAACATAAATATTTAACATATCTAACAACCTAAAAGTTTGTAGAACGAGTTATATACAGTTAATTGTCACATAATTAAAGTTGATCGAAATATTAACTTTTATACCTATTAAAAATTAGATTATTTCTTCAAAAATAACTCTACATTTAATTTTTTTACATATTTGTATTGAAGAATTTTCCCAATATTTAGAACTTTAAATTCAACAAATAATTAAGTAAAATTAGACTGATAATTTTGAATGGAATTTGATTTAAGGTCTATATCCGCACAAAAAACATATTGAAATGAAATGTGATCACATTATAATATGTTTTTTCATTGTGAGTATACACATAAGTTTAATTTTTTTTTTAAATATCATAAGTTACTCAAAGTCAATTATCGGTAATTGTCTACCGTAGTAGTGAGCCAGCAACATATAAAAAAAGATATAGATTTGGGATCAACATATATATTTTTAGAAAGTTGTACATTTTATTTTTATTTTTATTATGTGACTTTTAAATATTATTTACTTATTGACACGGGGAACACGCGAAAAGCGCGTACCCTAAAACTAGTATAATAAATATACAACAGATAGCAAAAGATTTAATCAGTATGACATCACATGAGATGAGGACTTACCCATTTGTAGATATTCCAAAACCCACTTTTCCTGTCGGTTACAAAGAATAGTTCTCCTGCACCCCAGGCGTAGCAAAGCAATGCAAGGAACATGTTAAGAAATCAGTCTTAGCATATTGTAAGCCTACAGTTAATCATGAAACAAGATATAAAACAATCCAAATCACATCGTAGCAATCATAATCTTACAGTTGAATACTAAGGCATATTGAACTCAATATTATCATAGTACATCTATTTTAAACTAAGAACCACTTCAAAGGAGCAACAATTTGCATCACCAAACATTTCAACATCTTTCTAGCATTTGATATAAGTTATAAACTACATATCTTTGAGAAAGTGAAATTTCAAAATGATATCTCTGTGGTGTGGCCTGCTGAAACCAAATAAATTTAAAATCTTTGTTAATAAAGTAGTAAACTCGATACAAGACACTAAAAAGCATTTTAAAAAGAAGAAAAATAGTTAAGAAACAACAAATTTATCGACATTCAGGCATACATAAACATATCGACTCATGAGAGTTGAGAGCCAAAAATAGTTGGTGGAGTAAAAGTTGAAAAGGAAAAACAATCCTAATAGAGAAATTAAGGTTGAAGCATATATCAGATAATCATGCATAGATCTCTGATTTTTAATAGAACTGATTTTTATTAGAACTGATTTATAATATTTCTCAACTGAGACTAATTCTAGAAACAGAAAAGGATAATTTAAGGTTTATATTATGCATATGTTGGCACTTGGCAATTTATTCTCTGAAGATTGAAAAGGCAAAACAAACAATAGAAAACAATTTTTGCATGATATATATCATTGTTTTTATCAGGTAAGGTAACATAGAGGATCTATATCATATTTCATATATCTATCTATAATTACTCAAAGTTGACAGAAACCACCAAGTATTTAGAATCTCATATTTCCTTACACAATTTCTAGTGAAGTCGGGCAGAAAAGAGGTTGGCTAATTAGGCCTCCAGAATTTACTGCTGTATGGCTTTTGGGGAAGCCCCCTCTTCTATTATTGAGATACTTCAACGTGAAATTGAGCAAAATATAGGGTTTCTGGGCATACTTTGGCTTATGCTCAGCTGAAGTATGAAGCAGTTCGAGTAAGCAAACACTAAGAGGTCGTTTGGTACGCGGACTAAATTATCCTGGAATTATAGTCCTGGGATTATATCTCTAGACTAATTTATCCCACCTGAGAGGTGGGAACAAGTTTGATGTTCAATGGGATAAGGTGGGATAAGATGAGATATCCAGGATTAAGTCTTATGTGCTTTTGGCCAAAAATTGAGGTGTTTGGCCTAGCTTCTGGAAGGAAAAAAAGTGCTTTTGAGGAGAAGCAGAAGCAGTTTTGGAGAAGCAGAAAAAAAGTAGCTTCTCTCCAAAAGCACTTTTTTGAGAAGAACTTTTGAGAAAAATACACTTAGAAGCAGTTTTTTAAAGTTTGGTCAAACACTAATTGCTGCTTAGAAGTGCTTTTCAAACTAATTAGCCAAACACAAACTGCTTCTCACCAAAAGCACTTTTGAGAAAAGCACTTCTCAAAATAAGCTGATTTTTGCAGCTTGGCCAAACGGGCTATAAGTTTATACCATGTTTGGTTGACGGTATAATTTTATCCCGGGATAAATTTATACCATCAACCAAACATGGTATAAACTTAGCACCATACTTTATCCCATCTTATCCTGCATACCAAGCGACCGCTAAGACGTTTGAAAAATGTTCAGCATTAGGAAAAATAGAGCTTTTCAACATTGTGAGAAGTGGCGGAGAGCAGCAATAGAGGAGGTGAAAGAAATTGAGTAAAGAAAAGTTGGGAACTATATTTTACAGAAAAAAAACAAGAGAAATTGTTCCAACTCAGTGGAGTCGTCTACTTTGTTCTCTCAAGCTAAAATACAAGCTTATTTAAGTACTCCCTCTGTTTCAAAAAGATTGACACTATTTCCTTATTAGTCTGTTTCAAAAAGATTAGCACCTTTCAACATTTCCTTAAAAAGAAGCATTTATAGCCACACAAGTGATGTGATAGGTTTAGACCACAAGTTTCAAAAGTTTTACGGCCACACAAATGCTACGACTTATTTAAGACCACATATCTCAAAAGTCTTCTCTTCTTATTAAAGTTCGTACCAAGTCAAACGAATACAATCTTTTTGAAAGAGAGGGAGTACTTGTTTAAAGCAAAAGAACATGGCTCAATTATCAGCTGAAGCTTTCTGCAGGCGAATAAGAAATGCTAAAGAATACTAGCTCTAACTGTAAATTGATCAACAGTACACCATTTTTTCTACAACCTTTCTTGGATAAATGAGATGAAGAATTAGTTAAAGGCTAATAACATTTCCAAAATTGTACAAAATGAAGAGTCAGTCCTTTGTTTGTTGAAGAAGAACTTTACTTAGTCCAAATTGCAGAGTGTACATAAATAGGAACATCCCCAAATTGGTTGGACCGCTTTGTTATAAGTTATGCTTCAGTGTCCAAGACTTGCCCCAACTTCTCCATGCTTCAATGTCCAAGACTTGCCCCAGTCTTTCCCACAACAAAAGGCTTGACCCTCCGAGCCCCATTTTCAGATATAAAGGACTCAAATTCCAATTTATGTTACCAAAGGCCAATGATAGTCACTCAAGCACAGGAACTGATTTCTAATATTTCTCTATCGAGACTAATCTGGAAACATAAAAGGATAAAGTAAAAATTATACTATGCATATGCTGGCAATTTCTTCAAGCATACCTTGAGAAGACCATCGGGGTTCAGTTGGAGACTCCACAAGAATAGGATCACCGCCAGCAACACAAATACGTTTCTGCACATCCCTAGGGGAAAGTCAAAGAAAAGCAGTGATGTTCAACAAGTTTTACACTTGGTAAAAAATTTCCACTATTATTATTATTATTTTTTTTTTTCACTTGCACTTTTATTTTATTTTGGTAATGATGATGATATGAGTTGAGTTAAACGAAAGGAATGAGGATTCATATCGCTGACCCCAACTTTTTTGGGGCTGAGGCATAGTTATTTTGCTGTATTTGGCAAATGGTGATAAATTATACAGGCGTGAATAGAATGTCATCTCAAGGTGAATGTGTCTCCTTGTTGGTAGGAGTGGAAGTGTTTATTATGGTTGTGCAGGTATATCTATGTTTGTGTGTGTGTGAGTGTATATGCGTGTGTATGTGAGAGAGAGCAAGAGATTTATTAGGGGCATACCCATTGTCTGATATATAGCCAACCCAAAGCTCTGATCTGTCCCATGGCATATTTGGGTGACCCCATTCAATCCATGCCATACGTTCCCCTTTGGGATCGATTCGAGGAGAAGCATAGAAGTCATTGCCCCCAACTAATAGCCTTGGTTCTGCATTTATGTGCCAGACAAGCGGAAATATATTAAAGATTATCTATTCTACTCACATGTACAGTTCAACAAATCTGGCCCAGGGGAGGGAGGGGGCCATATGAAAACATTGAAATATCCCTTCACAATGTATAAACATTCTTTGGCCTTTTCTAGCTCGCCTTCACACAGAAAACAATCTAAGCAAGGGCAAATTTAAATTGAATCATGATCAACTGACACTGACAAAATTCTCACCTTGAGCGCTGTTATTGCTCAGATTGACAGATACAATTGTGGTAATCGCATTAATACCACTTTCATGTTGATCTACAGAAGGAGCAAAGATTTGGATAAAATTCTTTAGAGAATCAAGCAAAGTTTAAAACGATAAGGAATATTGAGAACCAACCTTCTCTCACTGTGACATAACGGTTAAATCGAGAGTCAAACACTCCATCAGCATAGCATACACTTTGTCCACCATAATCTGGAGTGAGTGGCAATGGAGCAGAATCTAGTACCAAAATAACAGGGATCAAATTAAAGAGAAACATCCAAGAGAATAATGATAGTGAATATGATGAACTATATGCTAAAATGAAAAAGCTTCAAATTTTCAAAATTAATACGAACCAACTTACTACCTGTGAGAGTTTCTTTTTCTTCCTTTTTTTGTGGTTATCTAAATTTAATAATCACCATTAAAATGGACAGATATAATAGGTGAAATTTGTAAACAAACAGCCAATAATCAAACGAAGTATGCACATAACATAATTGTATCTCCATTGAAGCTTATGTTAAATATAATATAAAATGGTTGAATTGGAAACAATCCTACTCAACTGCAGTTGATGACATAGAAAACAAAGGAAAACAGCAAAAACCTGTGGACGAAATGGACTGTATATAAAGTCTCTGATCTTTGTAATTAGAGAAGATTAAAGAGTCTCCTGATATATAAAAATCACCACCACCATACTCCTGAGCCAACGTCCTCACAGCAAAATCCGTAGGTGTTACATCTACGGGGTCTTCCCCTGGTTTCCCTGGTTCCTTCACAATAACCGCTCGTCTGAATCATAACAATGAAAAACTTAAAATTCACACAGAACCCACAAGAAAAATGTCACAAACTTTATGGTTTTGGGGTTTAGACACAAAGACAAAACATGAGTTTCATATGCAAATTATGTTCACAGAACAATCAAAATATCGAACTTTACATAAACACAAAAAAATATCACAATCTTTACGGGTTTTGGGTTTAAATATGATGACAGCAAAGTAAAAATGAGTTTCAAATGCAACTTATGAGAGCATAAGACTAACGTTTCAAACTCTACATAAAATCCCTCAAAAAAATATCACAAGCTCTATGTGTTTTTGGATTTAAGCGCGAAAACAATAAACATGAATTTCATATGCAAATCAAGAATGCATAATAATAGAAAAATCAAACTTGACATTAAAACTCAAGAGAAAGTTTCATAATCTCTTTGGTTTGAACATAAAGATGGTAAACATGAGTTTCATATGCAATTTTCTTTTGGTTTAACCATCCGATATCTGGAACCCACTAGTCCGATTTTAATTCAGATTCGCGTCACATAGACCCAATAAAGGGGAAGGCTCCCTACCATTGATTTCTTCTTTCCCAGGCTCAAACCTGAGAGCTCTAGTAAGGATGAAGGGATCTCCTCTATCACAACCCACCCCTTGGTGTTGTTAGTGTGGTATTTCGTATGCAATTATGAGTGCATATAATCAAAAATCAAACTTTACATAAAAATCTTCAAAACATATAATTTATGAATATCACAAATCATCATGGGCTTTGGGGTTTAAACAATAAACAGTAAACATGAGTTTCATATGCAAACTAAGAATGCATAAGGTATAAACATGCAAACCACATAAAAGAACACAAGAAAGTTTAGGGTTCTTGTTTTTTTTTTTTTGAAAGTTTAAACGAGAAAACACTAAACATAAGTTTGACTTTCAGATTATGAATGCCTTAAAATATAAATTCATAAACTCGACAACCCACAAGCAGTGGCGGAGGCAGGAATTCCGCTAAGGGAGTTCAAAAAAGAAAAAAGTTTAAAAATTAAAAGAGATTGTATAGCCGGTGTGAATTGAACCGATGACTCCAGAAAGGTTTTGAACCCCTTAACCACTAGGCTATGCTTTTGGGATACGATAAGGGGATTCAAAATATAATATATAGAGGTAAAAACATATTTTGTCTTATAAATACCGTGTAACTTCTTTAGCAAAGGGGGTTCGGATGAACCTCCTTCCGCCCCCCTAAATCCGCCCCTGCCCACAAGAAAATATCAAATTAATTATTGGGTTTTTGGGATTTAAACATGAGTCAGTATGAAAGTTATGAATGCCCAAGAACAAACATTCAAACTTTACAAGAAAATATCACAAAGTTTTTTTATGGGGTATAAACACGAATACGCAAACATGAGTTCCATATTCAAATTTTGAACTCACAACAAGCAAAAACTCTGGCTGAGGTGAATTTAAATGGAGAAATATGGTCAACGGCCACAACACGAACTTGTTTGGAGTTATTGTTATTGTAATAATTAAACACTCAAAGTTCACATAAAACCCAGAGTCAAAAGCAAATTGAGTTCGATATGTACCCGGACTCTGTAGGGCGTGATTCTAGCCAGAAAAGATGACCAACTGAATCGACTGCAAAGCCACCGAGGCGTTTGCTGGAGCCAGAGACGATGTCAGCAGTGATGGGTGACTTCCAAGAGCCATAGGGTGCCGTGAGATTGTTCTCAGTCGAAGGATGGTTTTGCGGTGGCGGTGAGATGGGTTTAAAGGAAGACATTCTGGTAGGAAGAGATACTCTTCTAGTGACTAGTTTTCTGGTACGCGTAATGTGAATCAAAGGAGAAGAAGAAAATGAGTATGGTGAGCAGCGACCATAGTGACGAGTCACAGTGGCGATGGCTGAAAGTGCCATTCAGCATTTAGTGAATTCCCTTTGGCAAACGGCCCAACCCAAATGGATGCACATCTCATCCAACCCACCCACAACTAGACGGTGACCAAATACACAAACATCTCTTATTTGGTTGTTATAATAAGAAAGAATTACTAGAAAGTACATAACTTCACACCATAACAAAAAATGACCAATATTTTTAAGTTTTACCCGACTTAACCCATATTGTACATATTTTAAAAACAGTAGCTCTTGTAAATTCAAAATATGTGTTATTACAACTATTTCAAGGGGTCGTCCGCCATTACTGCTTCTCCCCCTATATCACCTGGTTGCAATGCAAAAAAATTAAAGAGTAGAAGTCCACCATTGAAGGCCATTCAAAGCTTTGGTTTCGAAATTAAGACTTTTTGAGTTTGTTAGTTGTTTGGATTGGGTGTTATTCTAATTGATTGAAAATATCAAAAGGAGTTCAAAATTTAAATTTGAAGTGATTTTGAGTAGATTTGAACGAGATTTGAGTTAAATTTCAGAAAAGACGCAAGGAAGAAGACGAAGTCAGTTTTTTGTATAATTATGTATAATCTTGTATAATTTTGTATATGAGTGTATAAACACATCTTATACACTATTATACACTTTTATACAGCTTTATACAAGCGTCTGTAGACGAACTTCTTCCATGATTTTCAGTTGCAATTCTTATTCAAAACCAGTCCAAATCTCCATTAAATGACTTCAAATTTTATATACTACCTCCTTATACTATTTCTAACAAGTCTGGATAACACCCACTCCAAATTTCTCACAAAATCAAACTCGGCATTTAAACTCACATATTTAAGCTTGATAAAAATCTAATTTTCATCATCCAAATGGATTTGGTTTGTTGAACTAATATTTGAGTCACAGTTACTGATTCGAAATTAACTTAAAAGCTTGAGAATTTTTTTTAAAAAAATTAAATAGTAATTTTGAGAACCTATTGGAGTTGGATGTTGAATCTTAGCCTAATATTTTTGGGCTAGTTGGTTGTAAATTAAAATATGAGCTAGAAAATTGAAAAGTAGGGAGCCCAGTTGTTCTTATGTGAAATTTTCCCTTATTATAATATACTCCCTCTGTTTCGGTTTATTCGAACTTATTTACTTTTTAGTTCGTTCCAAAAAATGAATCCCTTTCTAATTTGAAAATAATTTAGCTTAAACTTTCAATTCTACCCTTAATGAAAAACTTTTATAACCACACAAATACTCTAGTCACATTTTGACTTGTTTAGGACCACAAATTTCAAATGTCTTCATTTTTTCTTAAACTCTATGCCCAGTCAAACATGTTTACATAAATTGGAACAGAGGGAGTAAAGACTACACAATAAACAATTTTCATTTTTCATGTTGTAACGACTAAATTTCACTCCTAAAAAATAATAATCAAGACAAGAATATAGCGACAAATATTATATTCGATTTCAAGGGATGGGGTTACAATCTCTAAAATATCCCAACTTTAAAGAGATGTAGTCCTCTAATTCTTCTCCTCACGAACGATGGTTCAAGAGCTTGATCTTGAACTTGATGGATTTCGGATTGTAGTACGTCACAAACAATTTGAAAGTCGTCACGAACCAGGATTTGGTGTTAGATTTAAAGCCACCCGCCTATGATTTGAGTTCGCCTTTGGTATTTGACCACAAGCAACGATTATATATGGATGAGACCTTGATGCTATTATTCAGAGCTTCTTTAGACTTTCCTTCTACTTACTTGATTGTCCTTCTAGCCTTCTCCAGTGACCTCTTTATATAGGTGTGGGGTGGAGTAGCCTCCAATAAAACCCTAATGGGTAATTAGGCTTGGATCATTAACCAACCTCTAAGTCAAAACACATGGTTTCTGATGCTTATACTTCACTTGCTAGCAATCCAAATACCAATAAACATGCCCAACAATGTCCTTCTTCATCCTCTGCCTCCAATAATATTGATTCAAATCACTATACATCGTGATACCTGAATGGATAAAATACCTCGAACTATGTGCCTCTTCAAGAATCAACTCCCTCAAACCATCAGTATTAGGAACACAAATCCGACCCTGAAACCGCAAAACACGATGATCTCCAATAACTGTCTTCTTGGCACCACCTCGATGCGTTGTGTCCTTAGGTACCAACAAATATTGATCATAATACTGACGAGCCTTAATGTGCTTAAACAAGGATGGTTGCGCAACCACACAAGCAAGAACTCTACTAGGCTCAGAAATATCCAGCCTCACAAATTATTGGCCAATGCTTGAACATCCAAAGCTAAAGGCCTCTTCTCAGTTAGAATAAATGCCAAACTCCCCATGCTCTTCATCTTTCTACTTAAGGCATCCGTTACCACATTCGCCTTACACAAATGATACAAGATAGTGATGTCACAATCTTTAAGCAACTCAAGCCACCTCCAATGCCTCAAATTCAAATCCTTTTGCTTGAACAAGTGCTGAAGACTTCGATGATCAATGTAAACCCTGCATGACACACCATACAAGTAATGCCTCCAAATCTTAAACGCACCTATAATTGCTGCCAACTCCAAATTATGGATTGGCTCTTGAGGCTTCAACTGCCGTGATGCATAAGCAACCACTCTACCCTCCTACAATAACACCGCACCAAGACTAATGTGTGATGCATCATAATACATCATGTATGCCCTAAATTCCTAGGCAACACTAAGACTGGGCTGTAGTCAAAGAATTTTGAGCTTCTGATAGCTCTCCTCACAATCCTTGGACCATATGAAAGGAACACCTTTTTGAGTCAACTTGGTCAATGGGGATGCAATGGATGAAAACACTTCCAGAAAGCAATGATAGTAGCTTGCCAACCCCAAGAAACTCCTGATCTCTATGGTAGTAATAGGTCTAGGTCATCTCTGAACAACCTCAATCTTCTTAGGATCAACGTTAGTGCCATCACCAGACACTAGGTGACCTAAGAATGCAATTGAATCCATCCACCCAAAACGCAGACATAGAAAACTTGGCATAAAGCTTTTGATCCTTCAAACTATGATGTACTACTCTCAAGTTCTCCTCATGCTCTTACTACTATGAGAGTAAACCAAGATCTCATAAATGAGCACAATCACAAAAGATCCCAAATAAGGCTTGAACACCCTGATCATTAAATCCATGAATGTTTCTCGAGCATTAGTCAAATCAAATAGCATCACCAAGAACTCATAATGGCCAAAACAAATCTAAAAGCCGTCTTGAGAACATATGAAGCCTTAATCTTCAACTGATGATAACCTTATCTCAAGTCAATCTTAGAGAACACATTATTACCTTGAAGCTGAATCATTAATATGAGGCAATGGATACTTGTACTTGATAGTGACCTTGTTCAACAATCTATAATCAATACATGTTCTCATATAACCATCTTTCTTCTCCACAAATAACACCAACACGCCTAAGGAAAAACACTCAGTCTAATGAATCCCTTATCAAGAAAATCTTGCAATTTCTCCTTTAATTCCTTCAACTTAGCTGGAGCTATGTGATATGATGGAATAGATATGGGTTGAGTGCCCGAAACCAAGCCAATACCAAAATCAATATCTCTATCTGGTGGCATGTCCAACAAATCCATAGGAAACACCTTCGAAAACTCCCTCACAACTGGTACGGAATCTATGGAAGGAACTTCTGCATTAGAATCCCGATCAAAAGCCAAATATGCCAGATATCCTTTTTTAACCATCCACTGAGCCTCTTAAAAATAAAATCATCCTACTAGGGATATGTCCAAAATAACCCGTCCATTCTAATCTTGGTAACCCCGACATAGCCAATGTCACCATCTTAGAGTGACAATCTAGAATAGAGTAATATGTGGATAACTAATTCATACAAAGAATCACCTCAAAATTAAACGTGTCCAACAATAAGAGATTAACCATAGTATCAAACCCCTTAATTGTAACCACACAAGATTGATATAAACCATCCACCATAATAGAATCCCCAACAGGTGTAGCCGCATAGACTGAATTATCCAAAGAATCACGAGGCATATCCAAATACAATGAAAAGTTGTATGACACGTACGAATAAGTAGAACCCGAATTAAATAATACTGAAGCATCTCTATGATAGAATCAAAACATACCTATAATGACTACATCAAATGCAATCTTACCAGGGAAAGCATAACAATGAGCCATGCCTCCACCTCTAGAAAGAACTCTACTTATCTAACCTCCATCTCTAGCTAGTTGTGCAGGTGGTATAGCAACTGGTACAAAAATCATGGCTTAGGTTACCTTGCTATGGTACACTCATCCGAAACCTAGGACAGTCCATCCTTATATGCCTTGAGTCCCTGCACTCAAAGCATGTTTTTTGCTAACGTGGATGCTGGGACTAAGCTTGCCTCAGACGACTAGAATAACCAATGTAACAACCCTATTTTGGAGATGCATTCTATGAACCACATGTGGGAGGTGCGCAAAATAAAGACTACCTGTATGAGTGCTTTGAAATCCATGGCTAATTGGGGCACTATAAGTAGTCTGAAGTGCTAACTGAACTAGCTTACTAGTGTAGCCTCTACCATGTCGATTCTTGCCTCTAGAGTTGAACTACCAAATACTCTACTACCATGAGGCTTCTTAGCCTCTATGTTCTCTCTCTCTTGATTGTGTTTACGCTCCAATCTCCTAGAAATCTCCATAGCCTGGTTAAAGATAGTCTTAGTCTCAACTTCTCGTGATATCCTGTACCTAGGATTGTAGCTAAGACCCTCGACGAACCTCCATACCCTCTCCTTCTCTGTGGGAATCAAAAAAGATGCATAGCATGACAACTCTATGAACTTCATCTTATACTGAGTGACTGTCATACCATCCTGCTGTAAGTTCTCAAACTAGTTGCACAACTCATCTCTCCAGGTGAGTGGAATGAATTTCTCTTAGAAGAGAGTCGAGAATTGAGCCCATATGAGAGGAAGTGACCCTGCTAGTCTGCCTTGCTCATAAGTTTGCCACCACCTCATGGCTTTCTCTCTTAAATGAAATGTAGTGAAATTCTTGGACTCTACAAGTCTCAAATTGCATAGTATCTCATGACACCTATCTGAGAAATCTTGGACATCCTCGGAAGGACCACCCTCAAAGTAAGGGGGCTGAAACTTCTGGAATTTGTCCATCCTCTTCTTCTCATCCATAGATATAGCGGGCCTAACCTCAGGCCTGACTGTAACAACATGCTATACCACCCTAACTGGTGGAACAATTGAAACTCTTGAAGTCTTAAACATATCAGTGGCCTGCTCCGGAGTGTGAATAGCTCGGGTTTGTGCTCCCCTTCCAATCTAAGAAGTACATGGAATTATAGGAATCATACTGGCCTATGCCAAGCTATCAAAATAACTCAAGATCCGGACCATAGTATCCTAAAGGACTAGTGTAGCAATGAAGCCCTCGAGAACCTGAGCTGGACTCGGTGAAAAACGTGATCTAGAGCCCGGTCCACTACTAGAGCTACATGTATCTCCTCAGAAACTGATCTAGCATTAACATGAGTGACTGCAGGCATTCTATCTCTCACATGTGCTGTAGTGTGTGCTCTAGCCTGCACTCTAGTCTACCCCGACCCCTATCCTTCTTGGCTCTGGCCTGGGGTACTAGATCCTGCTTAGCTGCTGCAGAAGAATGCGTCCTTACCATCTTTGAGAGAATATAAGAGTGAGGATTTAAAATTTAGCTTGAAATAAAGTCGCACAATTGAGACGGGAAGAAAGTGAACTTTCCTATTTGCCCCATAGCCTCTCAAAGATAAGTACATACATCTGTGTACCGATCCACAAGACTCTACTAGACATATTAAGGACATATAAAATTATCACGACCTGAGCCCATGGCACATATTGTCCGCTTTGGTCCTAGGCACGCACGAATTTGTCCTTTTTGGTCTACGCCACCTCGAGCCCAAAATGCATGTGTACCATGTGAACTTGTATCGTGCCTTATATAGATCTTCACTTTCCTCTCCCATTCTAATGTGGGATTTTCCTAAGGTGATATGTACACCCCTTCTTCAGAAGCTTTCCAACCTAGAATCCAGCCAGTCCTATTTGACCCGCCCTCATTAGCCCACCTTCTATCATAGGCATCACAAGAACCCATGAATCTAGAGCTCTGATACCAACTTTGTCACGACCCAAAATTTCACTAATGATCGTGATGGTACCTAACCACCAATGCTAGACAAGTTAATAACCAAATATAGATCAAAATAATCATGATAAGAATATATGTAACCATTATAGCATAAATACATGGAATGAATAATTTAACTACAGTAAATATAAAAATACCACTGTATACGGTAAAATTGGAGGGTCCTATTTTCGGTCATACGACGCTTCGTAAGTACGTTTCCAAAAGCTCGAGGCTATGATCGAGATTCACACCTGAGAGGCTACCGACGTCCAACCTCGGGGCTATGTAGATCGATAATTATGGTGAAAGAGTGGGAAGACATATGACTAAAAGCTGACCTAGTCTATTTGGCTAGCTCAAGCTCGTACCGTGGCATTAATTAGCTATATCAACCATGTATCTTGGTAATAAATGCATTTGTACTATGTTGGGATTCCGCCTCATATATAAAGGGGATCCTTGTCATTTTGTACAGGATTTGAGGCTCAATATTGAATACACAAGAACATTCTCTCTGCTCTCTAACATATTCTCTTGATCTCATTACTTGAATTTATTGCTTATATTCATTGTGTTCTATTTATTGTTCTTCATTTATTGCTCCTTATTGATAATAAAAGGCTTCCATCAAAGCTATCATAACTGTTAATCCCCCCTCGATTGCTCCTAGCCTAGCATCCGACTCGACCTCGAGGCTCATATATGCCAGCTCGAGGCCCCGATTTCCAGCCCTCTGGTTTGGTCATTATACTATCTACAAGCTCTTATCTCGTTTCCTAATCTCTTACTTAGCATCTATTGCCTAAACAACTAGCCTAAAAATAGATCACGTATTTTTAGAACCACACAATCAAATTTAATTATAATTACCATTTTCAAGGTAAACAGATTGGCGCCCACCGTGGGGCTAAAAATAATAGTGGTTATTTTCTTGCTGGTTTACTACATAACACAAGTTACCTTTCACACTTTTTCTTGTCCAAGATCTTTGATTTCAGGTCAAAATGTCTAACTCAGTAAACGCACGTGAAACCAACAATCTTGAGGACCATGGAGAGAATGGTATGGATGTTCCAGGTGTTGGTGTACCCCACGAAACCCTGAGAATGCACCAGAACCAATTCCCGTGGACGTGGTCTCGCGCAATGCTCAACACATCGAAATAAACTCCCACACCAACAGGAGCATACACCAGGAAGATCAACAAGAAGCACAAAAAACCCCGGCTCAGGAAGAATAAGGGGTTAGCCTTCACGTCATTTTCAAAATGTTATAAGCATAACAGCTAGTGATTGCTCAGTTGCAAAGCCACCAAAAGACTCCTAGCATGGTAGCTCGAGAAATGGCTCTCTAAGCCGAGTAGGTACCAAAAAGGTCAAGCAACAATGAGTCGACAACCGACCCCGCCATCATGAAGATGCTCGAGGACCTTACAAAGAGGATCGAGTCGAGCGAGAAGAAGATAGAAGCCAACGACAAAAAGGTAGAGACTTACAATTCTAGGGTCGACAAAATTCCGGGCGCACCCCCGATTCTGAAAGGTGTAGATTCAAAGAAGTTTGTATAGAAGCCGTTCCCATAGGAAGTGGCCCTAAAACCCATTCCAAAGAAGTTTAGAATGCCCTATCTTCCGAAGTAAAATGGAACCTTAGACCCCAACGAGCACGTCATTGCTTACACTTGTGCGGTGAAGGGCAACGACCTAAAGGACGACGAGATTGAGTTCGTCCTACTGAAAAAGTTCGGAGAAACGCTTTCAAAGGGGGAAATGATATGGTATTAGAACCTGGCCCCAAACTTAATAGATTCATTTGCCATGCTGGAAGATTCTTTCATAAAGGCATATGCTGGTGCCATCAAAGTAGCTACAAGGAAATCCAACGTCTTCAAAATCAAGCAAAGAGAGAACGAGATGCTGCCAGAGTTCGTGTCTTGCTTTCAAATAGAACGAATGGAACTACCACCAATCTCCGACAATTGGGCGGTGAAAGCCTTCACTCAAGGTTTGAACGAGCAAAGCTCGGTGGCTTTAAAGCAGCTGAAGTAGAACTTAGTCGAATATCCCGCCGTGACTTGGCGAACGTCCACAACCAATACCAATCAAAGATCAGGGCCGAAGACGACCAACTAGGAGCCCCCTTGGGCTCGGTATATCCTAGTAGGCTTCCGGAAAAAAAGTCAAAGCCGAATAAAGAGAGATACCAACTATGCACTAAAGACAGAAGAAACGCCCCAAGGCGCAGCATACCCCGCAATGACTGGAGGATGGACCGAGGCCAGAATCCTCAGGGACTTGTTAACAGAGCTAGATTCGATAGGCATACAGGGCCGATGGAGGCCCCCCCGCTTGTCGGAATACAACTTCAACGTTAATGTTTCAGACTTCGTATACGCCATCAATAAAATCAAAGACACCAGGTGGCCAAGGCATGTACAATCAGATCCTTCGCAAAGAGACCATAACTTAGTGTGTGAATTTCACAACACACACAGATACATGACCGAGGACTGCCGGCAACTCCGGGAAGAAGTAGCCCAACTACTCAAAAAAGGTCACCTCCGAGAATTTCTCAGCGACCGGGCCAAAAACCAGTTCTGGGAAAGAGAGGCGACTAAGAAGAATGAAACAAATGAGCCACAACATGTTATCCATATGATCTTAGGAGGCATTATTGCTCCACAAGAACCCATGATCAGAAGAACAAAAATATCCATCACCAGGGAAAAGCAAACTCGGGGTTACATACCCGAGGATGCTCTCATATTCAACGACGAGGAATCGAGACCTTGTCTCAGCCTCACAACAACGTACTGGTAATCTCTTTCCTTGTAAATACATTTCAAATTAAACGTGTACTTGTAGATCCAGGTAGCTCAGCCAATTATCAGGTCGAGGGTGGTAGAGCAGCTCGGATTGCTTGACCAAATTATGCCTGCCTCTCGAGTCCTTAACAGATTCAACATGGCGAGCGAAACACTGAAAGGAGAACCCTCCTAGTCAACGTGGCCGGCACAACCTAAAATGCCAAATTCTATGTCATCGAAGGAGACATAAGATACAATGCCTTGTTCGGGAGGCCGTGGATACACTGCATGAGAGCAGTACCATCCACCCTCCATCAAATGATGAAATTCCCGACAAAAATTTGATAAAAACCATCAACGGGGAACAACATGCGACAAAAGAGATGTTCGTGGTGCGCGATATGACACCGACACCAATACCTCCACCATCGAAGGAGCCGAAGGATAAGCAAACAGTAAGATAGTGATAACAAGCTACATTTTCGGATACGCCCAACTAAACAAAACGAAGGACCGTACCGAGTCCTCATAACAAACGTTGAATCACATCGAGGTCTGAAGTGCCGTCAGCACTAAGGTATGGCCATCTCCCCTTTTTCAGTTACATTTTATGCTAACCTGAATGCAGGTATCCGATCAAAACGGCGTAAATGCTTTCCAACTCGAAGGCCTTAGGTTCCAAAAGTTTATATTGCACTCTTTTCCTTTGACCAGGTTTTTATCCCAAGAAGGGTTTTACCGGCAAGGTTTTTAACGAGGCAACATCTACATGCTACATAAGGAAGACTCAACAAGTATTCAAGGCTTTTTTTGCAATCAACCTCGAATATTGGGGGACATCCCCTCGGAAGGTCACCTCCTCAGAGAAGCCAAGATGCGCTGAACGAGGTCTCGATAGGAAAGCAATATACCAGGCCAAACGGTCGAACGAACCATGGCCGTATAGAATAACCGAGCTCTTAACAGCGAAAATGTGTATACTTGTACCAAGTAATCAAAAAATACTTTCCAAAGCATTTCACGTTTCAAAGAAGCTCGATATTTTTGCAAAAAATGGCTCCAGAGCCAAAAACATCCGGAACACTCGGGGATTGGCATCAACAACTCGAAGCCGTATGACCCCCAGGTCGGAGCTTCAAACTTATAAGCCCTCAATAAGGCAACATCAAGATCTCAAGAGCCAAAAACGTCCCGAACACTCGGGGACTGGTATCGAAAACTCAAGGCCATATGACCTCCGAGTCGGAAACTCTGAAATCGTGAGCCCGCAAT
The DNA here is from genome assembly GCF_000715075.1 of Nicotiana tabacum. Lineage (NCBI taxonomy): Eukaryota > Viridiplantae > Streptophyta > Magnoliopsida > Solanales > Solanaceae > Nicotiana > Nicotiana tabacum. The sequence continues at coordinate 61,566,974 of NC_134097.1, forward strand.
GAGGCAATACCAAGTTTACAAGTAATGGCTCCCGAGCCAAGAAAATTTCGATGACTCGGGGACTGCCGCCAATTGCCACCCCCATTGACTTATCAAAACTCGAGGCCATAAGACCATATGCGGGTAGCCTTGGTCTCGTAAGACCTATATAAGGCAACAACCATATCTATAAGACCTAAATCAAGGCATGAACCATACTTGTACCAAGTGACAATATCTGTAAGACCTCAAGCAAGGCATGAACCACACTTTTACCAAGTGACAATATTTGTAAGACCTCAAGCAAGGCATGAACCATACTTGTACCAAGTAACAAAACTTGAAGACCTCAAGTAAGGCATGTAAAATTTTGTAAGACCTTACAAAAGGCATAAACCCGATCTTAAAGTTAAGGCTATATATCAAACTTGTAAGACCCCTAAAAAGGCATACCCTCGATATAGATACTAAAACTACTTCACTCGGGAACTGAAAGGCTCTAGATAAACACAATAACTACGGTCGCAAGGCTGTGCCATCCAAATTAACACAACTCGGGGACGCCCGACCGTCGCTATAAAATCACAGGCCTTTAATTACTTCGAAAAGAACCGGTTAAATAGGCTACCTTCGACATAGGCAAAAGAGCTTCGACAGTGTCAGCTCCAAACTATAGGCTTCGAGATACTCAGCCATCGAGTCAAACCTCCCGAGGTGCTCGATCATCGCCTTATAATGACTCACAATCGAGGTTCCTATCGAACCATCGAAGAGGTAGGCAAACACAATTTCAAAAGTCCTTAACGAGGGAAATATAAAGCCTACTAGAGGTCGTACCAACCCAATGCGTAAGAGCCACTGTCGCCAGCCCATACTAGAGGTCGTACTGACCCAATGCGTAAGAGCTACTCTCGCCAGCCCATACTAGTGGTTGTACCGACCCAATGCGTAAGAGCCACTGTCGCCATCCCATACTAGAGGTCATACCGACCCAATGCGTAAGAGCCACTGTCCCAGCCCATACTAGAGGTCGTACCGACCAATTGCATAAGAGCCACTATCGCCAGCCCATACTAGAGGTCATACCGACCCAATGCGTAAGAGCCACTACCGCCAGCCCATATAAAAGGTCGTACCGACCGAATGTGTAAGAGCCTAATGGCTAGCTTTAAATTCAAAAACTTAACGGTCAAATAAGCTCGAGTTGAAACCCGACTCGAAAATTGAACCTGAAACAGTTAACTAAATATGCCTAAGAGCAAAAGCATAAGAGCTCAAACACTAGCTTATACTAAAAGGTCGTACCGACCGAGCGCGTAAGAGCCTATGGGCCAGCCCCATGAGCCCCAAGGCCATATTATAAACCTAAGGGTTCTTTTAATCTAAAAACCACTTCATATGGCTAGCAACTAATGAACATCGTAGCAAAAGGAAATACATAAAAAATAAAACCACGAGGCTTCCTTTTATACATATATGCGAGAGAATACAAGCTTCATTTACAAAGTTCTTTGAAAGCACTATACACAAAACAAGAAAGGAAGGGCCTAATCTACGTCCCCTTCGGGGACTATGGTCTGCCGGCCTCCTTCTCGCTATCTTCGGCATCAGACAGAAGGAACTTAGCACCATATTCTTCTGCCTCCACCTGCTTTATCTCTTCTGAGAGGTCGAAGCCCCTGGCATGTATTTCCTTGAGGGTTTCCCTCCGAGATTTACACCTCACGTACTCTTTAATCCTACTCTCCTAGTCGAGAGCCCCCCTTATCTCAACACAAGCGTCGGCAACATCCTTCAAATAGACAACCACCTTCTTATCAGCCTTAATTTAGGTTACTTCGGCTTCATCCCGAGCATTCACGACTTTGCCCTTCACCTTCAGGAGCTCAGGCTCGAGCCTTGAAATCATGTCTATTCGGACCAAACTGTTTTCATGAGCGTTGCAAAGTTGCAACCCGAGGGGGGAATCCTTGGCCAAAACATCTTTCTTAGTCGACATATGGGTATCCACCCGAGCCCTTAGCTCGTCACGCTCACACTTGGATTGACCAACATCGCTCCTAAGGCATTCTAGGTCCTCCGTCTTTTTCTACAACTGAAATAAACTAGACATTAGCCATAGAAGGTAGAAGAAGAAACACGCACTCTCTTGAAACAAACATTACCTTCTCCTCGAGGTAGCTTTCGTAGTTCAGACTTCGACTTGCCTCATACTACAAGTGTGCCAACTCGTCTTCCCGTTCATCAAAGAGAAGCCTAAGGGATGTCTCCACATCCACGGCTTCTCGCAATCTGGTCTCACGATAGAGCAGCTCAGACTTGAGCTTGTTAAAAGCCTATAAAAGAGAAACTCAATAAGAGAGTAAAAATTACAAAACTATAAAGTCAACACGGACACCCAAAACCCACCTTAGAATAGAGTCGCTGAGCTTCCTCGAAAGTTAAGCGCACATCTACTAGTCTGGCTCCATCTACCCCAGTAGAACCGCTCTTAGTTGGGGCACGATCGCTCAACGTATGAGGTCCCTAGCTTCGAACATCCCTCGAAGTACCTTCGATGGGAGAAGTGTCGGTGGCAGAAAACCCTCATTCCTTGAGGTGCCTTCGACGAGAAAAGAAGATAGGCTCCAAAAAGCCATTGACATCATTACGAGCCTCGAGATGGTATGCAATCTCGAGGACATCTGTCAAAAAGAAGATAGGCTCTAGGAAGCTATTGATATTATTACTAACCTCGAGATGGTACCCGATCTCGAGGACCTCTGTTAAAAAGAATATAGGCTCCAAGAAGCCATTGACATCATTATGAGCCTCGAGATGGTACTCGATCTCGAGGACCTCTATCAAAAAGAAGATAGGCTCCAGGAAACCATTGACATCATTACAACCCTCGATATGGTACCCGATCTCGAGGACCTCTATCAAGAAGGAGACAGGTTCTAAGGAGCCATTGGTTTCATTACGAGATTAGAGATGGTACCCGATCTCAAGGATCTCAGTCAAAAAGAAGATAAGCTCTAAAAATCTACTCATATGGGCTTGACCTAGAGGTGGTACCCTACCTCGAGGATCTCTGCTATTATAAGTACAGGTCATTTACCCGACCTTCCGGCCCTCGAGCTACCTGAGTCCTCGGGTCGAGTTAAAACTGTCCTCTCGGTTACTTTAACCTAGAGACTATCTAAATCCGGGTGATCCCTCATCCGAGATCTATCTGCAACGCCTTAAGGCTATCTTCACTCTAAGTTCAAAACAAGTTTCCAGGTTGCCCGAGCTTGAGCGAACACTCACTCAAGGACTGCTCTTAAAAGCCTAAAGGTTATCTTTATTCTCAGACATCCAAGCAAGTTCCCCCTCGAGGATTATCACCAGGGCCTAAAAGGCCGTTGACGAACATTTGAATGAAGTTTTGGTTCAAGAAGGTTTCCATTTATAGGAAGGCTGGAACCGTAACCGACAGCACAATCAATGTCATTGAAAGATGTACCGACAGGCGCAATCAATGCGTTTTAGGAAATGGGCCGGTGGCGATATTATTGCTTTGGAGAATAAGAGTCGGCAGTGCATTGAATAATTCTGGAAAGATAAACCAATGGGATGTCTCAGTTATCACAAAGGCTTACGTCATAAGTATGACATCATCGCGGGAAGTTCGAAGAGATGGATATCAAAGTCATTTCTTATCATTTCACTCTAAGAAATGCGGGGACTATCTGTATACGGTAAAATTGGAGGGTCCTATTTTCGGTCATACGACGCTTCGTAAGCACGTTTCCAAAAGCTCGAGGCTATGGTCGAGATTCACACCCGAGGGGCTACCGACGTCCAACCTCGGGGCAATGCAGATCGATAGTTATGGTGAAAAGAGTGGGAAGTTCCCAAGGCATATGACTAAAAGCTGACCTAGTCTATTTGGCTAGCTCAAGCCCGTACCGTGGCATTACTTAGCTGTATCAACCATGTATCTTGGCAATAAATGCATTTGTACTATATTGGGATTCCCCTTTATATATAAAAGGGATCCTTGTCATTTTGTAAAGGATCTGAGGATCAATATTGAATACACAAGAACATTCTCTCTGCTCTCTAACATATTCTCTTGATCTCATTACTTGCATTTATTGCTTATATTCATTGTGTTCTATTTATTGTTCTTCATTTATTGCTCCTTATTGATCATAAAAGGCTTCCATCAAAGCTATCATAACTGTTAATCCCCCTCGATTGCTCCTAGCCGAGAATCCGACTCGACCTCGAGGCCCGTATATGCAAGCTCGAGGCCCAGATTTCTAGCCTTCTAGTTTGGTCATTATACTATCTACAAGCTCTTATCTCGTTTCCTAATCTCTTACTTAGCATCTATTGCCTAAACAACTAGCATAAAAATAGATCACGTATTTTTATAACCACACAATCAAATTTAATTGTAATTACCATTTTCAAGGTAAACAACCACAACAATACTTTCCCCAAAACCTAGTTGTACGGAGTCATGAGCTCTAGAATATGATACAACCGAATCTCTCATAAATATAAATACGGTCTAAAATGTAAATAACAATATGGTAAAAAAGGAAGGGGTACTCCAAGGGTCTGCGGGCAACCATGCAGCACTACCTCAAATCTCCTATGTCAACAACTAGGACCCTTCTAAGGTCCACTCGAGCCAATGCCTGGACCTGCACAAAAATGTGTAGAAGTATATTATGAGTACGAGATAACGTGTACTTAGTAAGTATAATGACTAACCTCGGTAAAGTAGTGTTGAGGTTCAATTCATGTGATACTTTTTAACAAATAAACCTGTACAATTCATATCTATACACAACAAGATTATAAGAAAAAAGGATGCTAGTTCTAACGCGTTTATCAAGTCTAAAGCATATAACAGAGGAATCAAGTAGCACATTAGAAGATAAACATAGAGAGCATAGAGTTTGCATGCTATGGCATAAGGAATTACTTGAATGGTCAAAACTTTCACTCTTATACTCAAAACTCATCTCATAGGATTTCATATAACAATAAACCAAAAATATATAAATTTCTCATAATATGTGTGTACGCTATCAATATAGAAACATGATAGGGTGACCCTAGGGGGTGGATCCATATCCACACGCTTCACGATAAAGACCTCGTGCCATAATAATATCAATATCACCATAACTGCACGGCAGGATCCTCGTGCCATATCCAATTCAATCCGCTGAACAAGTCCAAATATGCCATAATCATTTGAATCCAAAATAATATTTCATCTATAATATGCATGTGCTCAAAGATAATCAATAATATTCACAAAGACATAATAATTAAAGGTGTGGGATGTGTGATCAAGATATAAAGCATGACTACGGCTAAATAAGGTATATCAATAATATGAATAACCCATATGTAACAATCCGATTGGTCGTTTTGTGTAATTACACTCCGTTACCCCTTTTTATGCTTTGCACATGTGTGTTTATGATTTTTTTGACTTAATAGGTTGATTAATTTCATTTCGAGATGGTTTGGAGTTGTTTTGGACGCTTTTGTTTCTGACTTAGAAGCTTAAGTTAGAAATATTGATCAAACTTTGACTTTTGTAAAAACAACCTCGGAACAGTGTTTTGATGGCTCCAATAGCTCCGTATCGTGATTTCTGACTTGTACATATGCCCAAAATTGATTTATGAAGTCCGTAGGTTGATTTGCAAAAATTTGGCAAATTGAAGTTGAAAAGTTTGACCGT